>NC_090938.1:272579903-273204903 GCF_040938575.1 Ambystoma mexicanum
TGGCAGGTTCAGAAGAGCAGGGGACGTCTCGTCGTCGTGTTGAGTCTGCAGCAGCAGAGTTGAGTAAAAGACGTCCCAAACGAAGGAACCCGCACAGTTTGTTACCACAGCAGGGCAACGGAGCGGCCGTGTGTATCTGAGCCAAATATACACTACTCACTTCAGACCTGGGAACGCCAAGTGTACGAATCGTGTGAGAGTGACAAGGACTCGAAATACTACACAACCTGGCAGCGGTTACAGAGCAAGACTCCTGTGTAGGCTGGTCAGTCTGCTGGATGGCCCAGAGACGCTTCCGAAGGCTTACTAGCAGGAGATGGTGAAGATGCCGAGAATAGCTGTCCCCGCTATTCCAAGGGTCGAAGTACCAGTACAGGCCTTCTGGTTCGATCAAAGGTGAAAAGGGTTTCACAAGGCGACAGCAGTGCAGAGGAGCAGTCCTTCAGCGGGTCACCAGCGATTCCTCGGTTCAGCCTCTTGGTTGCAGGATACTTGGCTCCTGTATTCCTTCGTTCGTGAGAACTCAGGAGATCGACATGGTAGTGGTGTTTCCAGCCCCCTCTTATCCACGGTTCCCTTCGTGCCAAAACGGAGGGGACCCAATGGGAAATCCGCTCATCAACACTCACACCATTCGTGGACCTATCACGGACCACGGTGGTCCCAGGCATTCACATCACCCCAGACTCTCTGGCACCCAGGATGTGTATTGGGACCAGACATCCCAGCCCACATCCTGGAGGCACACACCAGGCATGTAGAAGCCCGCGAAAGCATCCGTGTTTCGCGGGAAAGTACATGCCCAAATAAGGAAGGCCCTGGGTCGGCTCGACCTGGGGAAGGTGAAGGGAGCAAGACGATCAGCGGATAGGACAAAGGAGCCTCGTGGTCTAGCCATTTTGGGAGCCAGGCCACCATTAGTGCTAAGCGCGAGAAACGCGCTTAAAATGCCAAAAGGAGCTCAAAACACAAGAAACGATTGCTGCCACCATTCCCGTCCGTGAATCACTTGCACCGATCATTTACAATCCTAAAAGAGTATCTAGGGCCTGTAGAAGGCTAGAGACCCAAGAGAGCAGTAACTTAGCTTACAGTGCCCTCTTGTGTCATGTTGCATGAAAGCCGCAACATGATAAAAGAAACTACGGAAAACAGCGTTTCCCGGTACTGACAGTCTTAAGGGCATGTCAGTTTCCCCGTAAGAATGGAGCGAAAGCCCAGAGGAGTGCGGCAGAAGGCTGCACTTCTCTGGCAAAGTCGAGAACAAGGTGAAAAACAACAGCAAAAAGTTTAGGGGTTGCCACATGGAAGGAAAATTACCTACAATTACGAAATCTTTCCTAACAGCGAGCGTGGTACGAGGATTTCAGGGGTGCGCGGGAAGTTTCACACGCGATTGGCCTTGTGCGAGTGGGGTAAATGTATTACGGGGGAATGTGTGAAGTTTCACACGCGAGTGGGCCTGTGCGAGCAGGCTACATGTATTTGGGGGGTAGGTGGGGAGTTTCAGACCCCCACTCATGTCCCCCTGCACCCCCACCCCCCAGCAGTGAGGGGAACCTGCCAACAGGCCCCCACTCATGTCCCACTCATGTCCCCCTGCACCCCCACCCCACAGCAGTGAGGTGCACCTGCCAGTTGGCCCCCACTCATGTCCCACTCATGTCCCCCTGCACCCCCACCCCCCAGCAGTGAGGGGCACCTGCCAGCAGGCCCCCATTCATGTCCCCCTGCACCCCCATCCCCCCAGCAGTGAGGGGCACCTGCCAGCATGCCCCCACTCATGTCCCACTCATGTCCCCCTGCACCCCCACCCCCCAGCACCCAGCAGTGAGGGGCACCTGCCAGCAGGCCCCCACTCATGTCCCACTCATGTCCCCTTGCACCCCCACCCCCCAGCAGTGAGGGGCACCAGCCAGCAGGCCCCCACTCATGTCCCCCTCATGTCCCTCTGCACCCCCATCCCCCAACAGTGAGGGACACCTGCCAGCAGGCCCCTACTCATGTCCCACTCATATCCCCCTGCACCCCTACCCCCCAGCAGTGAGGGGCACCTGCTAGCAGGCCCCCACTCATGTCCCCCTGCAACCTCACCCCCCAGCAGTGAGGGGCACCTGCCAGCAGGCCCCCACTCATGTCCCCTGCACCCCCACCCCCCAGCATTGAGGGGCACCTGCCAGCAGGCCCCCACTCCTGTCTCCCTGCACCCCCACCCCCAGCAGTGAGGGGCACCTGCCAGCAGGCCCCCATTCATGTCCCACTCATGTCCCCCTGCACCCCCACCCCCTAGCAGTGAGGGGCACCTGCCAGCAGGCCCCCACTCATGTCCCCCTGCACCCCCACCCCCCAGAAGTGAGGGGCACCTGCCAGCAGGCCCCCGCTCATGTCCCCCTGCACCTCCACCCCCCAGCAGTGAGGGGCACCTGGCAGCAGGCCCCCACTCATGTCCCCCTTAACCCCCACCCCCCAGCAGTGAGGGTCACCTGCCAGCAGGCCCCCACTCATGTCCCACTCATGTCCCCCTGCACCCCCACCCCCCAGCAGTGAGGGGCACCTGCCAGCAGGCCCCCACTCATGCCCTCCCTACATGATATAAAGATGCACAATCATGGCCCACTTCTACACCAAAATACCACAGCACGCCACCCCAGTCTTGAGACGCAATGATTTCCCAATCCACCCCACACTGACATGCCTATCTCAAGACATAAACCAAAAGTCAACTATGTACAGCAACACGGTATACACGCATTTCACCGCAGTATTTTTCATCGCATGTTTTTTCATTGCCGTTTTTATTTCGAAAAAAAACTCATTTTTTTTTTGTTGGGGGGGTTAAAAAATTAAACATACGGTTGTGGGTGTAAGGGAATAAAAAAAAGGGGGTGTACGGGGGTAACGCCCCCAAACAAATCAAAAAAATGAGTTTTTCGAGAAATAAAACGGCGATGAAAAAACCTGTGATGAAAAATACCGCGGCAAAATAACGTAGAACCCATCAACACATGTCTGTCACACACACACACTGGTTGGCATTGATTGCGTAAACCCACATTTTCACATGCATGAACCCAATGAGCGAATCACCCACATGGAAGTAAAATATCAAAATGTATAATGGACAAAAATAAAGCAATGAAATGAAAGCATAAACAAATAGCAAACATGAAATGAAAAGCATGTCCAAAAGATGAGTAAATGAAAAGTATAACCAATCCAAAGAAATCCAAAAGAAAAATAGTCCAAACTCTCCCTCCACCAAAGCAAATCCAAAGGAAACGTAAAAAGAAAAATCCATTAATCCATGGTGAAATCCAAAGAAAAAGTTCAAATTAATCCATTGTCCAACTATGTACAATCGAGGTAGTCCTGGAGTCTCTATCAAAGATTTATCCAGTGCTATGGTATGCAAGAATATCCATCATAAGTCAAGATATCTGGGGGGCACTGAGTGCGTCATGGAGGAACAGGACTTGAACCTCAACAGTCACTCTGACAGCGCTCGCGTACTGAGACGCTTCGCCTCTCTGCTCGGCCCTGACTCGCGCATACAATTTTTAGCCATATCTGGACACCTTTGGCTGAGGAATCACAGTTTAGAGTGGGTTTTTCCACTTTTACTCGCAGAGAATTTTCAACTTGCCTGTTGAGGTTCAAGTCCTGTTCCTCCATGACGCACTCAGTGCCCCCCAGATATCTTGACTTATGATGGATATTCTTGCATACCATAGCACTGGATAAATCTTTGATAGAGACTCCAGGACTACCTCCAAGGTTACCACACGTCCTGATGAAGGCCTGCTCACATAGCTGCACTACACAGCTCCTTTTAGGCCGAAACACTGTTGTGTCGACGATATCACTATTCAAACAATGTACATTGGAAGCATTTTGTATTCTTTTGTATATACATGTCCATTGATGTGGGTTTATGTTCTACTTCTGTGACAGCATAACTGTTTTTGATCCACCTAAAACAGCAGTATACCATTTGTGTTATCACATTGAGATCCAGTTGTCCATACTGGACCATACTCATTTTGTATTGTTGTGTCTTTAATACACCTGGGGTGCTCTATCCCCACTAATACTATCCATTTGTTATTAAAAATATACAGTTTGTGAAAAAAGGATTGCAGTATGACTAACTGTCTCTTTCTGGTATTAGATTGAATTGTTGCTTTACCTCCTACCCTGAAATTTTGGTTCAGTTTATTTAAGTATTCCCTCCTGGGTTTTTCAGGGCTCTTCCAGGTGCCCTTTATTTAATTTAGTCCAACTATGTACAATCCATTGTCAAGGGTCCATGAGCCCCACAAAAGAAATGAAACCTACCTAAGAAACTACCTAAGAAAAAAACTATATACAAATGTGTGGGGCATAGTCCAATCACCCCAAATCAAAGGAAAATGAAAATGAAACCTAACACTAAAAATATTTACAATGGCAGCGGGCTAGTCCGACGGCTCACTTTTCGATGTCCCGGGCCAGGGCATCATCGAACTCCCGCTCAATGTCCTGGAGGCGGACCTCTTCCATGGCCCGAGGGTTCGCAGGGACGATGACATGTTGACCTCCAACTCCCTGCGAATTGCCTCTAGGCACTCGGCCCGCCTCAGTGCCCTCCGCATGGAGTTCTCCGCCCTGACCATTGTGAGCCGTGCCTCTTCTGCCCGCTGCTGCTCCGCATCTATGGCGTGGCCCAACCGCTGCCACACGGAAGACACTTGTAATCCTGGGTCCTCCTGTCCTCTGGCCGATGCCTGCCCCTCCGATGTCGATGGCCCGAGCCATCATGGCTTCCACCTTGTTGCTGCTGCTGCTGTGCCTGTGCCCTGCTCTTGCAGCCTGCTCGTCCTCCTCTGGCTGGGGTGCAGTTGTCATGGTGGCTACCCCTGCGGGACGTCCGACTCCCGACTGTGGCAGGGATGTGTCCCCCACCAGCCTGGCCGCTTGGTCAGATGCAGCTCCACAGGGTACCCAGGTGATACATGGGTGGCAAGATGGCATGGAGGACGACTGGAGCATAGGGTGTTCAGGTGAGGAGGGGGTCGGAACAAGGTCCACCAAACGGAGGAATCCAGCCCTGGTGACCAGTCCCAGTATGTCAATGCGGTCAATGAGGCATTCGAGATGATGTGCAGTGTCTTCACGAAAACATTGCAGGTCACCTCGCATGCCCCGTTGACGCAACACCATCCCACTCAGGACAGGCTCAACCCGGTCCCGGATAGCCACATCCGCAGTGAGAGGAAGGCCAGTTGTTGTAAGCGGATCCCCTCCCTGAAAACGGGTCTGGACGTAGGCATCCCAGGATCGGGGACAGGATTACACACAGGCACCTCTGCAGTGGCCTGTGCTGCCTCCTGTCCCTGCCCCTGCACTGCACCACTAGCACCAGTGGAATCCCCACCTGCAGACCCCGTGTGTATCCCTTCCACGGCCTCCTCCTCCACCAAAACCCCCCACCAACCTGGATGACTCCATGCAATCTTCCTCCGTCGGACCCTGTGTGGTCTCAGCTGCCCCTTCTGTGGCCTGGGACGCGGCACCAGACTCCTCACTCCCCGACAAGATGGCAACCTGGGAGGGGAGCCGGGCCTTGCGTCTCCGGCTGGTGGTGCGATCCCTGCCGCTCTGCTCCACAGCACCCTCTCCGTCCTCTTCATCAGTTGACGATGCAGACAGGGAGAGATAGAACACAGGCATCAGGGCACTGGACAATGGACTGATACACACATGGCAGTTGTACATGAGTGTCAGTATCAATCACACTCCCCAACACACATGTCATTTCAACTCACACACATGATCAATTCAACAGCATTATTCCACCAGGCAGCACCATCCATATACAAACAACAGCACAAGCAGCCGAAGGTGAGCCTGATGTCACATGAAACATGGGGAGTGTACAACACATGCACACAGGCCACCACACTTACATGCATGTGTACATCTCCACCAACTGTCGCAGTGATGAGATCGCCATCCATGTCACATCTGCCATTCAGCCTTCTACATGTCAGTGTCACATGCATCCATGTTGCATCACAGTTGCACACTTGTCAAATACACACACATGCACATGTACACAGTGCAGATACATGCAGATGGAACCACCATCCATGTGTGACACCACAACCATGCCAACGTACATACACAGTAATTCAAACATGTGTGCTCCCACACCTGCATTTGGCCTGCATGCTTACCAACACATACACCATCCATGTGTCTCACACATGAGAGGACTCACGTGTGTCAGCCTCACGCCCCTGTACATACACATCCATACATGGCCCTACAAAAACACATGTGCAACCTGCACACTACTGGCACGCCACAACACACACAGCATCCAATCAGTATTCATGTACACTTACCGCTCGACTCCAGAGAGGTCTGCCTCTCAAGGACCTGGACGTGGAGCGCTGGGCGTGTGCGTTCCAGGACCCTCATTTGGTGGTCCGACAGGTGGCCTGGCACCCCTTGGCATCCGCTGCCTTCAAGAGGCGCGGGGCCTTGTCGCGGGTCCTGGACCTAAAGTCCTCCCAGCTCTTCTGGACATGTTTGATGTCATGGACTGCCAGCCCCTCCTCGTTGATGGCAGTCACGATGTCCATCCAGATCCGAGTCCGTCCTTACTTGTTGGCGCGTCTTGTTCTGAAGAGGGCATCATACTGCCCCAGGACTTGCTCCACCAGGACACCAACTTCAGTGGCAGTGAAGCTGGTGCCCCTCTGCCTCTATGGCTGGGGGTTGCCAGTGGTGCCAGATGGTGTAGTGCCCAACATGGCAACCCCAGAGGCAGGTGTGGGTGGGCAACTGGGTCCTGGGGCTGGGCTGTGGAGCGATGGTATCACAGTCGGGAGTCTTCAGTTCCAGCAGGGGTGGTCACAGCAACTGCACCTCTGGCTGACGTGCAGGCAGCAAATAGCAGGGCACGTGGGCAGCAGGCAGTCAGGCAGCAGCAGATGGCAGGAGGGAACGTGCTCTGGGGGGCAGGAAAATGGCCTTTTGGGTAGGAGCGTGGTCTTCCGTGTGTATTCGCGTGGCCAGCTTGATACAGAGTGATTTGGCACGTGAAAAAATTGCACATCAGCGTGTAATTCGAAGAAAGGCCCTTAGTGCGTAAGCGCGTCAGTGACGTTAGGTGCGCAGGCGTTGCCCACAACACGGGTGCATAGTGAATCAGCATGTGAGAAAACTGCACATCACCGTGCTATTGGAGGAAAGTGCCTTAGCGCGTAAGCACATAAGTGACGTTTCACGTGTGGGCTGGCTTAAAAGGTACGAGTATCACGCTATTTCCTTGTACGTGCTTTTTGTGGAGAGCGAGCGGGTGTATCTTGTACTTCTTGTCGGTTCACACGTGATTACTTCACAACGTTTCCAGTTCGTACTCCCTGTTTCCTCAGACTGCGTTCTTTTCTTCTTTTGGTGGGGGTGTTGCCTATGCGCACACGCGCGTCTTTTTCACGTTCTTTTTCAAGGCAGACGGAGAGTCGCGTACGTAGTTTCCCAACTGTGGTTGCCCCTGTGTGTCGCGTACCCCTTCAGAGGTCATTGTAGGCTGCGTGTAACACGCGTACGCTTATTTTTGTGTTTCTGGGTGCCATAGCGTAGTGCAGGTTTATTCTTCCACGCACGTGGTCTACCAGGGGTTGCATGCACATGTACTTTTGTTTTTGGGGTGCCTGTGTGTTGCGTGACCCGTCATCTTCCCCCAGGGGTCACATACAGCCTTGCTAGAGCACTAGGGAATGAATTCCATTTAGTACCCTACCCCTTTCACCCCAATTGCCCAGGACAATTGTTTACTGCAACTTCCATATGCACAACAATATCAGTGCCATGGTTGGGAAGCTACCAAGCAGTAAGGGAGGCAAAGGTGGCCGACCTCCAAAAGGTGGCTGTGGTGGGTGCAGTAGGGGACGTAGCCAGGATTTGCAGGGTGCCCCTAGACCCCCGTGTGTGGAGGACCAATCAGGGACACCCATGCCCCCCCATGGTTGTGGGAAACATAGCTGACACCATCCCAGCTCAGCCCTTGTTGGACCAGACCATTTTGACACCTGAACCGGCACAGGATGACTCCCAGGCTGACTTCCAGGTCAGCAAGTCTAAGCCACGTGTGGAGGTGCAAGTTGCTGTCACCAGGCCACGTGGATCTGGGGCAGCAATGTCATCTGCTGCCCCAAGTAGGCAGGGTGGGGAGGCTGCAGGGACAGCTGCAGATCTATCCACCCCAGCTCTAAGTCTCCCAGCCGAGACAGTGTCGGTCCAGGTCCATCAAACCAACGTTTGCCCTGCCAACGTCACCCTGCAGCCAATGCCTGCACCAAGACATATGGTCATTATGCATTTGCACACTTCTAGTACCCAGTCCACCTGCGCTTCTGTCACTACTGACCAGAGCGGCGTAAGCCACTCAGGATCCGCACCACCTTTGTAAAAGAAGAAGAAGGGTGCTCTGGCACTACAGGCTGAGACCCCAGACACGGCTACACACTCCGGCACGTCAAGGAAGCCTAGCTTTAATGACGCCGAACTTGATGCACTGTGGCCTATGTGTCGGCACATAGCCGCTAAATGGTGGTGACTGCAGGGTGCAAGACCACACCAGGTCAATGTAGAGCACACTGGCAGACCATCGCGGACCACATTAGTGCCATTGGATTCGTGAGGCGCACAGCTGATGATTGCTACAAGCGGTGGAATGACCTGAAACACAGAGCAAAGAACAAACTGGCCTCAAATCATGCCTCTACTCTGGTGACTGGGGGTGGGTCTCCACCAGACGACAACCAACTCACTGAACATGAGTCTGTTGCTGGAACCTTCGTCACAGAGGAACAGATCCAAGGCATGGGAGACCTACAGATTACAATGCATTGTCTGGTGAGTGCCCATGCATGTGTGTGTAATCCATGTGTATGTTGTTTGGGTGACGGTTTCTGATTGATTGCCAGGTGAGGGTGTGTACTTCTGAGTGGTATGGGTCACCCATGTGCTTCCTCCAAAACATTCACCGGCCTTGGATTTGGGTATGACAGTATCCCTTCTGCCCACAGTAGCCAATTAGCACCACATTACTTCAGTTGCCCTTGAACTGTCATCTTGCTACAACATTGTTCTGAATTTTTCAGTGTTCATTCAGGCTGATTGTTTCAATTCTCCCATTTTTGCAACAAATTTTCAGCCTTAATGCCACATATGTGACATGCTTGTGTCATTGATTACACCCCAAATCGGCCCACATTTGTTGCCTTGTTATGTGAATGATTAGACCATTCAGGCTGATTGAGTATTGGCCTGCTCACATTAATTTTTGGGGCCTGTTTGAATGTGGAACATGATAGTTGTTTCCTGTCATGTTGAAGTGACCAACCATTGATATGTACATCTGCCTGCGATCACTGTATTATTGTACACTGGATGTGTTGCAGTGTGTGGCACATGTTAATGTTAATGTTAAAGGACATTTGTACCGCACACTATCACCACCGGAGTGGTCCCCTGGCGCTCTGGTGGCTCTGAAAGAGGAGGGGAGGTTGAGTTAGTGGGAGGAAGCAGGAAAAGTGCAAGAGAGCAGTGATGTGCTTTTGGCGGCCTCAGCCCGGTAGGTCCGTTGGCTGGGCCTGGGGTGTTTGCGGCCGGTAGTCGTTGTGTACTGTTGTGCAAGACTATGGCCCTCATTACGACCCTGGCGGAGATCGTGGTGCAATATGCACCATGGAGCACGGCGGAAAGCTGCCAATACCGCCATGGGGGTTGGCGGATTTACCGCCCCATTCCGACCTTGGCGGGGCGGTAAATCCCCAATCCCCATTTTACCCTTCCCCATTCCCATTTTTGCCCCATAGGGTATAATGGGAGTGGGGAAGGTGTTAATTACGCCACCGTAAATTACGGTGGCGTAATTAACAAGAG
Organism: Ambystoma mexicanum; assembly: GCF_040938575.1. NCBI lineage: Eukaryota > Metazoa > Chordata > Amphibia > Caudata > Ambystomatidae > Ambystoma > Ambystoma mexicanum. The sequence continues at coordinate 272,589,840 of NC_090938.1, forward strand.
GTCCCGTAGCGCCATGGATTTCTCCGCCCGGAAAAACCAGGCGGAAAACGGCTCCATGGCGCTACGGGAACTCGTAGTAGGGCGGAAGGGTCCGCCGCGAATACCGCTGGCGTAAACCCACTCCGCCAGGGTCGTAATGAGGGCCTATGTGTGTTTTTTGTTTTGTTGTTGCAATGTAGTGAAGTTTGTGCGGTTTGTTGTGCTGTAGGTTTTGGTTGTGTTTGGTTTGGAGTTTGAGAGGTGTATGCAGAAAGGGAAATTGTCATTAGGGTTGGTTAGTTTGCGTCTCTATCCTGAATTGAGGCGCTCGGCTTGTGTAGTCTCCCCTGATGCGGCTTTCCATCGTGCAAGGCAATGCTCTGTCCTGACCTGGGTCTGACTGGTATACAAGGTACCTTACTCCTCTTGCCCCCATTTCTAACATGCTCTCTCACAGCCCCCTTATCCTCCCTTCATACTCCTGTTGCCAGTGCATCTGCAAATGTTGACCTCTCAGGTAGTGTGGTGATTGTCAATATCTCGACAATTCCACACTACTGTGGTACCTTGTGGTAACTAAGGGGTGGGCGAAAGTGTTGGTTGAATTGTCTGGGATAGTTGACTCAGTCCAGTCTATCCGGTGTCCCCCGTCCAGGTGCCGTGGGAGCTGTCCTCTCGGGTTGGGATGTCTGTGTCCTTTCCGGCTTAGTCATCCTTTTTCCAGTTTTGGTTTCAAGATTTAGTCTGTGGTGTTGAAGAGCCAGGTTTTTAGTGATTTCCTGAATTTTAGGTAATCTTCAGTGTTTCTTATTTCTTTTGGGATGCGTATTTTGTCACACTATTTAGCATTTTTCATCTCATCATGTCCATCTCACATGGATGGGTGACAGTACTCAGTCACTGACATATGGCTGTACTTGTCAAATGTACCATGGCTAGGCTACATGCCATCTGTGTGCTGGCATGTGTCATGTATGTGTATTGGACATGCCACTCACAGGCTAATGTGTGATGCCAGTGCTACCCAGCATGCAGCAAATGTGTTGCTTTTCCATCTTGGTGTCCTCAGTGTCTGTGTTTTGCCTCCCCTTCCAACTCATTGACAGTGCATGCATGCCAGGGTTATTGTCATGTGGGACATGTATAAATCATGTACTGGATCTCTGGCTTGTCAGGCCTATGTGTGTGCTATGGTGCTCATGCCTGTTTCCATTTGTTGTCTTTCATGTTTTTGCAGGTAATGAGGCACTTGATGCTGTTGAGGTGGAAGAGATGGTGCAGACCCAGGAGGAATCTCAGGCACGACCGGGCACCAGTGGAGGACGTGGTGTGGTGGTGGGTGAAAACCCAATCTTATTGCAGACCATACTGTCCAGGGGTGTCTCTGGTTGCACCTCCCCAGACCTCTATGATTCAGGTGCTGAATCAGATGATGAGACTTATGTGCTGACGCAGGTGAGTGTTTCTGGCAGGGATTCTGTTCTGTCCAACCCACCTGCACCAGGTAGAACCCTCTATGGGGATGTCAGTGTTGGTAACTCCGCCTTTGGCGGTTACGGATGCGGTGTCACACTCCACAACATCTGATCCTGTTCCTGGGCCAGCAGATCAGAGGGGGAATGCAGTCCTGCAGCCTCAGGCAGTGCCGGATCAGCAAGGCGCAGGTCGCATTGCCCCAAACAGGTGTGGTGCCCACCAACGCGGTGGCCGTGCGCCACCAGGCAATAAAATATGGGAAAACTCCATGTACGGTATAGCAGCACAACAGGGAGCATCTGTTGAAATGATGGCTCAGGCAATGGAGAGGGTGGCCACTTCCATTCTCACCCCTGAAAGGCAGATGGAGCAACAACAGCAGGCAACAGACTCCATTTGCCAATCACACAGGGAAGACATGTTGGCGTCCAACAGGGACCGACGAGTGGCACTGGACACTCTGTGGGAAGCCATTTCTGTAGAGTCACAGGGCCACAGGGAAGCCCTGAGGTTAGAACTCCAGTTCCTCAGGCAGACTCTAAGTGACCCTGAGGCTTCCCGAAATTTAAGGTCAGAACAGCAGCTGGAGCAGCTCACACGTTTGCTCTCAGCTGAGCTGCAGGCAACTCGGGAGGAGATCCGGGCATCAGGCGAGGCCATGCCTTCAGAAATGCAAGCAACCCGTGAGGTGCTGCATGGGGATCTCCGCGCTATCATTCTCCAGAATCAGACCTTCAACACCTGCATGTTTGCTGCCATGGAGGACCATGCCAGGGCTTTGCGTGGGCTGCCTCCCATAGCAACACCACCTCCTGATGCAGAAGCAGAGGGTGAAGAAAGCGACAGCAGCAGTTCTCCCACAATAGCGTAGCCGTGCAGGCCATGAGTCCATAGAGGTATTATTTTTTTTGCAACATCCATGCAGGTGGGTGTTGGTGTGCACCCTGTCCTCGAACCTACTGGGTGGCCTCCCCCCGGGCCCCCACATGGCCATTTTTGATTTCTTTTTTTTTTTACAGTGTGTTGCCTTGTGTGGCTCCTGTGGGCATCCACTGTGTATTCCAGCTGGGCACATGCAGGCTTGTCCTGTGTTTGGGTAAGATGCTTGGGTTCCTGACACACACACCCTTCCTGCTTCCCTTTCCATGGGCTTGCAAAGGGTGTGACCAAGTGACAGTGACTTACACAGTGACATTGGGCTCCCATGAGCTGTGTGGGCAGTCTGTAGTCAAAACTGTGTGTTCATCCCTATTGGGGATTGTTGTTGTATTGAACTCTGCATGGTGTATTGATATGTGCTTCTGCATCCATGTCTTCCTCCTTATTCACAGGTACCTTCTTTATGTCTTCTCAAGGCCGTCTCCTTTGCGGATTCAGTTCATGTTGTATGCAGTACACTGACACATTTGCCTGACGTCAACACTCTGCAGTTGGAAGAGGTGGATGTGCTGGCTCATTCGGGTTGTAAAACTTGCACTACTTTGATTTGGTACTGTCATATTTTGGCAATGTTTCATCCTGTGTTGCTTTATTGTGTTGCTGGTAAATATCTGGTCATGTGTGCTGTTTGTTATTGATTACTGGGAGCATATTGTCGGTGGCCTGTTTCTATTTGGGACAGTGCACTTTGTGACACTTGTTTCATGTGCTGTGCATTCTTTTGTTTGCTTTCACATTGCATGACATGCCATGGTGTGTTGGGTAGCGGAGATGGGGAGGAGTTGGGTGACATGGCGCTGTTTTCATGTTCTATTTTGCAAGGGGGTAGTCATTCATGCAGCATAAATGTGTGTCTTTTTGTGACACAGCATTGATTGTCTTTAGGTAGGTAGGGATCACACAATGTAACACTTCCAGGTGACCAATCTCAGGCTGGTATGGTTGTGACAGTTGACTATCCCTTATGTCATCATCATTGATTGTCAGCTGGTATGTACCAGGGCTGTGTGCACTCCACAGGGGTGTGATTTTAGGTGAAGTAATTATCCACGAGCTGCGTACGGGCTGCCTCACCATGTGCCCTTTCCCCTCCCATGCGCAGCAGCCGTGCATGTGGTTGGGGATGTGGGGGCACCACCATGTCCACCGGCAGGCCCCGGCGGGTTGCAACGTTGTGCAGGACACATGCTGCCATTAAGATCCTGCACACTACTGGGGGCGCGTATAGCAGCTGCCCACCAGAGCGGTCAAGGGAGCAAAAGCGTGACTTGAGCCCTCCAAATGTGCACTCCACTATGCCCCGGGTTGCAATATGGTCTGTGTTGTATATTACCTTGGGTGGTGGGGTGGGGTTCCGAACTGGCGTCATCAGATGGGTGCTCAGAGAGTAGGCACTTTCCCCTGGGGAGGTGACGATCGGTACCATTAGTGGGGTTGTGACATTACTCAGTATCTGACATGCATGCATGTGCAGAGGCATTTATACTCACCAAGCAGCCATGTATCACCATGCCGCCCAGCTTCTAGGTCCCGGTTTAGGGTTGACATTCTGTAAATGAAAATGTCATGGGTGGACCCTGGATAGTTGGCATATACTGAGGCGATGATTATCTTGGCATCACATACTACCTGCACGTTGATGGAATGCCAGTGCTTGCGGTTTCTATAGATGTGCTCAGTTGCCCTGGGAGGACGTAGAGCCACATGGGTGCAATCAATGGCCCCTAGCACTTTGAGGAAGTGTGCCACCCCGTAAAAATCCTGGACGGCAGCCTGCCTTTCTGCAGTTCTTCTGGGCAGGTAAATGTGTCTGCGGACTGATGGGCGTGCAGTCATGATGGCCAATACCTGGTGTAGGCAGCGTGACTGCGTGGCCTGTGACACCCCCCCACCATGGCTCTTGTCCGCTGAAATGAACCAGTGGCCAAGAAGTGCAGTACATTGAGCACCTTTTCCAAGGGGCTCAGTGCTTGGGAGCACAGGATGGGTGATGTGAGGTCATCCTCCCACTCACTCACCAGGTCGAGTATTATGTGAGGTGGAAACCTGTACCTCCCATACACCTTGTCATCAGGCATCCCAAAAAGGCTGGTCCTGGGTGTAATTATTCTGGCCCTGACTATCCTCCTCCTCCTGCAGTGTCCCACGACCACTGCTGCGAGGAACGGTATATTCTTTGTAGCGTCTGTGCTTGTTTGTTTTTTGCGCGCACTTTTAAGCTGCGCGGGTCCGCGTACGCCTGCTTACTGCTGGCGTACGTGTTTCCGGATTAACGGCTCTTTTTTGGCGCACACGTTTCCGCTGTTCGATTCCATGAATACGTGTTGTAGGCACGCGTGTGGGCGTTCCGTGCATTTGCCTGCTGTACTTCCCCCGTAACACCCACATTTTCACGCGTTGTTCCCCATTCTGTGTTCCGCCTACTTTTGTTGTGTGTGCCACGCTTTGTGTGCTTTCGCTGTGCACGTAGCGCACGCCGTTTGATGACGTGTGCGCCCGCGTGCACCACGCAGGATTTTAGCGCACATCCCAGTATTTACACACGCACTGACTTCCATGAATCGATGTGCGCGCGTTTTGCACGCTTGCACAGCGATTTTTGCACTTGCGCTGTGATTCGCATGCTTTCGCACGCTTGCGCTGAGATTTGCGGTGCACATTAATTCCATGAATCGGCCTGCAAATCTTTTTGCAGTTTTCCCCAAGGGAACTGCACAGGATTCTGCCTAACACTAATGTCTAAAATGAACAGGTTAAATAATGTAGAAACCAAGATGCATCCCTTCTTTAGGCCTCTTTGTGTTCGAATGGAAGAGGACAGGATTCCATCCAATGTTAATCTCACTTGCATAAAAGTGTTAGTATGCAGCAACGCAATCAGTGCTAAGAGTGAAGGAGGACAATTATAATTCTTTAACTTCTGATAAAGAAGTAGACGGTCGATAGAATCGAACGCGACTCTAAAATCTACAAATTCAAAATAAAGACATTGACCAAGATTTGATAATTTCAATTTAATTAAGTTAAGAATCATAATATTTGGAATTGTACCAACTCCAGTTACAAAGCCCGCTTGGAAGGGGTCCAACAAATGCATATTAGTGGCCCAGCGATTAAGATCTTTTAGTAGAAGGCTTGAAAAGATTTTTCCCGGTGCATCTAATAACGCTATGGGACGATAGCTATTAGGAGCTTGGCAGTCCCCCTTTTTGTATATCGGGACTGTTATGTAGCGTCTCCAGGGCTGCAAAATATTTTGCGATTTATTCACTAGAGAGAAAATATGAAAAAGAATTTGGGCCCATAAAATAGGATTCAGCTTGTACAAGTGATTGGATAAACCATCCGGACCACTCGCTCTTGAACGACTAATGGATTTAATGCATAATTGTATGTCAAGAAGGTCGAATACCAACTTAAATTGTGTTGGTAAAGCATAGTTGTCAAGACTGACCTTATTTACTGGATGTGCATAAAGATTGGAAAAATGGGAAATCCAATCACTTTCCATAACACCGTTTGCTTGAATGAGACCTTGCAGCCCTTGAAGAGTGCCATTTATGATGGCCCAAGTTCTCGCTACATTTTTAGATTGTATTAATTTTACCATATTCAGACCATCTTCCTGATATAAACTTGCACGTCTGGCCCTTAAACAATTTTATATTGAGAATAGCTCTCAACTCACAGCTTTTGGCGGGTGTCACCCGCCTTGTAAACAGCTGACTCACCCGCTGAGCCTCCTGCACGCCCATTCATTTCAATGGGCCTCTCACCCGCCAAAAATAAAATCGGGTGTTTTCACCCACCTTTGCGACACAAATGGTGAGAGCTATGTATTGAGTCTTTATCCTGATAAGAGCGGGGCCTCTTCTTTCCAATGGTAGTTTCAAGGCATCTCTTTTCACTGTTCTGAGCTTGGATTTCCTAAATTTCATTTCACTGTTATAGGAATGTAGAGGCTGCTTCGCATGTGGTGAACTCCTCAAATTCCCAGCCAAAAAAAAAGGCATCATTGAATAATATGTGTTATCTGAGGGGCCACCCTGTTTTAACAAATCTAAGTGATTCAATAAGTAATCATGTTAATTGTATAGTTGTTTATCCGAGTATCATAGCCTACAACCTCTTGCATTTGTGGTTAGATTTGTTGAATAAGCCACCCTGCCTGCCTGCCTAATGACTATATTGGACATCCATTTGGCAGTCAGTTGTTCATCATCGCTATTGAGAGATTTCCCAATACAAAACTCAACAACAGAAGGAAAAAGGGAAGCACTCACATAAATATAGTCAATCAGCGCTGTGGAATTACCCCGCCGCCACGTCGGTTGAGCAGGCATGTCAGAGGAGCGGGAGCCATTGAGCATCACCATATGGTGAAGTTTAACAAATTGGTTCCATAATTTAAATCGCAGGGCGCATTTTGATTTTATTTCGCCCATACAATTCAAATTCAAATCACCTCCTTTAACGGTGTGTATTATTGATTTATCTTGTGAGATCATTAACATTAAGTCATTAAGATCCTCAATGAATTGTGAATCTGAAATTCCTGCAGGGTTCCAATACGAATTAATGAGAGCGTATGGATACGAATGAGTTGTAACATTAACCATTTGTTTTGTGAGGAGGCCTGATGTTGGGCGACCATTCTCAGATTTGGAGGCAGCATTCAAAAACACATCATAACCATCTAATTTCAGAGAAACTTGGAGCCACGTTTCTTGAAACATTCACAGATCATAATTCAAAAGATCACCAAAACTATGTATCAGATGCTTGAAGCCTCTCGTATTCCAACTGTTTAAAACAAAGGTGTTGGATGATTTTGTGTCTCCTAGCTACTTCTACGGGTATACTCTTGTGCTTGGGCAGTCAACTACTTTCATCTAGGAGAACGTTTGATCGACCACCAAAGGTTTGGATACCTTTATACTAGAGGAGGTCTGTTTTGATCTTAATTGCGGATCATGAGCATCTTCTATGGAAATGACAAATCCAAGATTATAGAGTGATTCTTTGGCTAGCCATATTGTGTTCTGCACGACTCTGGAATTTATCTAGAGCCTTACAGCTGTCGTGAGACTGATTTTTGGGAATTCCACCAGATGACATTATGTATTCTAAGTGAGGAATGTCAGAGAAGATAGCAAGGATGGCAGGTCTATTTATAACATATTGCGGGTGTTGGGCAGGGCGACAGGATAGAGTCAAAGAATAGGAAGCAGGACGCCTCACCACTGTAGGAAATAATTTGCTTTTGGATTAATTTAGTCTTTTCTTGTTAGTGTTCACTGAGGCCTTTAAATCTTGGGGATTCATGAGTCCAGCAAGCGCGATTTGTAAAAGATGGATCGCTTGAGTTGAACTCAATGTTGGGGAGCGAGCATCTTCCAACTCTTGCTGGCAAGGGGAGACTACCACACATGGTTCAAGGACAGCCTGCTGCTTGGTTAGTTTACACAAAGCTAATTTCAACGGCAGATCTTTTATTTGATTGGCCGGATTTACTGGTGATTGCCCATGTCTAATTAGCTGCTGGTCAATGAAGCCAACAGAACTGGAGCAAGTTGGAATCTTTGACATTTTTTGAGACCTCATAAGGCAAGCAATTAGTTGAATTTTTAGCGGGCATGCGGTCAGACATGTAGGCGTCTACTGCTTGCCGAATTTCTCTTCGTTGTTTAGCTTAAGAATCGAGACATTGACACTTGACGCTTTCTTGTATTGCCAAAGTTTGCTGCTTTTTGGCAGCTTCCACTAGACTATACAATGGGGCGTAGGGGATTATCACATTGTGCACCAAGGCACTATTGGAATTACCTCCCTTTTTGGCCTTGTCAAGCCTTTGGTACTTTTTGGATATAGCTTTAGAGAGCAAAATGGAATTCTTCACTGCATTCGGAGTTGGTAATGCTTTGAAGAATTGTTTTGTTTTTGATCCACCATTATTTGGTTGGATCTTCTGATTCTTTGGTAGTTTAGTCATATTAGGTGTAACCGTTGATACTTCTTTTATTTTATTAAAGATGGTATATGCAGATTTTTTATTCTTAACTTGTTTTATCGACACTTGCTGAGTGTCTGGTACCATGTAGATTGACTCCGGTTTGGGAGTTATGAGTCCTACTATGTGGGGGTTTATGTTGTCTAGTTGCACATCAATGCAACTTGTTTTAGAACACACTTTGTTAATCAGGCCATGAATCAATGGTACCGTGGATTGAGTTTGGACGTTTGGGAATAATTCGGGAGATGTTTGAGAACACTGAGACAACAACATCTGACAACAGTCTACCTTTTTAGAGGGCAATTCTAACTTCTTTTATAAAAAGGTAGATATATCCGATTGCCACCGATGAATTTGTTCTATTTGCGAGTGCTGTGTGTTCATTTTAGCCTCTAGAGACTCAAAAAGTTTGGTCATGGTTTGTAAGGCTAGATTCATGGTGGTGAATGTGAGCTCCAATACTTTAGAGATTGTCTCAGAATGAGATGGCTTACGCACATACCTCAAATCCCTTACTTTTTGTGGGGTGGGTGCCGTGTAAAAGGCTATCGAGCTGATGGAAGAATGACTTGAATCTAAGAAAAGAACTGGAGACTTAGATAAATTGTGATGATTAATTTCATCGCAATAACTCAAAGTAGGTACATCAATATCAATAATTACCTGTTCGCCCTCCGACTGTTGCACCTCAGATGCGTGTGCTATGTCAACAGGTAATTCAGGAACATTGTTCAAAATCACACTGCCTGTAGGCAAGGGTTGTTGTACAGATGAAACAGACTTTCCAGAGCTGCTGAAGTACCGATTAAATCTGGAATTTTCACAGACAAATCCAGGATTAGAAGATCTTTCTGTAGTGTAACAGTAGCTGGAAAATCATCAGCTATTTGTTGGTCGTGGAGAGAGTCCGGCTCTGGGTGAAAGTCCTTATAGAATTTATGAATATCTGCATGAATTTCAATTTATCGAAATGGGCTTTTTCCTTTTAGCGGGGGGCAACATGTGGGTGTGGAGCTCGTCAAATTCAAAGTACATTTTTGTCCATTGCGAGCTGGTAAACACAAGTTCGGAGGATTGCTAATCACATTTGAAATTTTGGGCATACCTGTTCTAAGCGTGGGGAGCTTACGCTGCATGGTTGTAAAGATCCACTTGGGAGCAGCGGGCTGAGGACAAGTTATATTGCTGGCAAGTAGCTAAAGCTCACGCACCGGCAGGGAGCTCACTGACGTGACAATTTGCGCTCTCGCGATCGGTGAAGAGGAATAGAGCCACTCAGCAGGCACTCCGCTTGGTGCGCACGCGCTGGTGCGCGCGGGTGCCAGTATTTACGTCCTTCTGGTAAAAGGGAATGGCTTGAGTACGACACGCTTAAACAAATTGTTTTCAAGGCGTGCATTATAAATAAACTGAAGCACGAGGAAAACAAATCCAAAGGAGCAAACACGGACAGCTGGGTCGGCAAAGAGGCACTCATTTAATGTTCTTACATTAAACAAGCAGAGTGAAGGCCTTTGTAGACACTGAAGGAAGAATTTTAGAGGAAAAGAAGATCCAAAAAGTCACCAAACCACAAATAGCCTTCCATTCTTGGAATGACTGTGAATTTGTGAGACTGAAAAAATCTTAGAGATGGCTGAATGTAAGGCAACCCCCACTGCGTGACCTGTAATGGGGTGGGCCAGGTGGCCGATAACTATGCCTACACCACAGGAAGAAATTCCAAACCATCAAGACGAAGGCTGGCAGCTAGGGAAGGGAACCCCTAAGCTACTTTGAAACATTTGTGTTGTGTGAATTAACGCTGGCATCCAGCCAATCTAACTAATCCAACCCATCCAGATTAACACTTGAAGCTTATCGAAGGGAACCCCTAAATTCCATTGAACTATTGCCTTGTAATTTATGGTTTGAAGTTCGGGGAAGGGAACTCCTGAACTCCTTTAAACACTTGTGTTAAGAACCAAGGTTGGAAGTTTGGTGTAAAGGAACCCCTGAGATCCTTTGATCTAGTGTATTATAAACTACGGTTTGAAGCTCGGGGAAGGGAACTCCTTTGAACATGCATTATCCTCCTCTCCCATTAATGGCTGCACTAGGTGGGAGATCCTCTTGGCCCCCTTCCACTACTCCAAGACCATCAGTAATGTCTATGTGAATGGCACCATCTGGGTTCAGGGCCCTCAGCCCAATCTACTCCTTTTTGATAGGTGTTTCCCGTGTCTAATCAACTTCCTCCCATCTACTGCTACTCCTTCCGCCACCTCTCTGGCACCCTTCTCTTCCTCTTCTGCCCTGCCTTGGGCCGCTCTACCACCTCTGCAGGGTGTACCTCAAGCCTGGACCCCTCCACGGAAGACTTACAAATGTGGCAACCTGCTCCATATCGCTACTCTCAGCTCTCGTTCTGCTGTAAAACACTCCTCTGACAGCTGTCAACTCCTCAAAGAACTCAACCTAGATGTCCTTGCTCTTACTGAGGCATGGTTTATGGCCAGTTCTGTTACAAGTTTCAACACTCTCCTACCTGTTGGCTACAAGATCCTCTCTGAAGCCAGAAACAACTGTCCTGGAGGTGGAGTAGCCCTGATCATTCCAGAGTGGGTCCCGACCTCTGTAATCCCTATGCAGGCCTCCTCGTGCTTTGAATATCTGGTCTGCAGGCTCTATATCTATCCTGGCAATCTCTCTTACTGTGGCGACCATCTACAGGCAACATGACCAGGTCACCCTCTTCCTTTCTGAATGGGCCAACCTCTTCTCTGCTCTCCTTGCCTCTACTTCTCAACTTCTCCTCTTCGGAGATCTCAACATTCACCTGGATGCTTCTAATCCCTCCTCTGAGCTGTTCCTCAACCTCTGCGACACTCTCTCTCTTTCCATCCTGCCCTCGGTCTCGACACACTCTGCCGAACATACTCTGGATGCTCTCATCACCCCAGACATCTCCCTCTCTAACACTCTAACCACTCCTATCTCTTGGACTGACCACTGTCTACTCTCCTCTCATCTGAAACTCTCCCTCAGGCAAAGCCCCACACCAGCACTGCCACCTACCTCCTCAGTCATTCGGCCCATGAAGCGTGTGCCAGTGGATGCCTTTGCCTCTAGTTTCTCTGCTCCTCCTACACCTGCGATTGACTCACAGCCTGACATAGCCCTTTCTAATCTGCATCTGTCTATTTCCAACACCCTGGACATCCTTGTCTCTGTCATGAGAATCCAGCTGAAGCCTACCTCCAATTGCAAAAGTGCAACTCTTGGTATGAGTCCGACCTCGATGTCCTGAAACGGCAAGTTCAGGGTGGCCGAGAGGAAGTGGAGAGTTTTGGTTGCATCCCCTGACAAACTGGCCTACCTCCTGCTCCAAAGGCAATACAGACTCTCTGTGCTGTCCAAGAAGAGAGCACACATTCAAGCCGCATCTATGCAGACTCTAACAACACTGCCAAACTCTTTAAAATCTGCAAGGAACTGGCCAATCCTGTTGCAGTCTCTACCTCTCCTGTTCCCTCCCAGGCCCTCTGTACAGCTCTAGCCTCTAACTTCTCCACTAAAGCTCAGGGCATCCTGTCCTCTATCCCCTCTTCCTCTCCATCTTCTTATCTCGGCCCCCCTTTGATCATCTCTCCCGTTCCTCCTTTCTCCTCTTTCTCTCTGACAACACCTGACAAGGTTTCTAGACAAGTCTGATCTATGAAAGTGGCGTCTTCCAGAAGCATCATGGACCATATTAACACCCTCACGCCAGCCTCAGCCAATTTCTGTAATCACCCTTTCGCCACTGGAACTTTCCCTCTCCCATTAAGCACTCCCTTGTGCAACCCCTCCTCAAGAAGATGGCTGCCGATCCTACCTGCCCGGGGAAACTATCACCCAATCTCTATCACCCCTTTCTTGGGCAAACTCTTGGCAACAAATTGCCATCTCCCAGCTTACTCTCCATGTTGAATCTGTTTGTTGTCTCCATGACCATCAGTATGGCTTCAGAGCTTCCCGAGGCACGGAAACTGCTCTTTTGAACACCCATGAAAATCTGCTCTCTAACCTTGATTACAGCATTCCTTCTATCCTAATCCTCCTTGATCTTTCCTCTGCTTTCGACATGGTCAACCACGCCATCCTGATCAATCGACTCCATGAGAACCTGGGCATCACAGATCAGGTCTTGGAGTGGTTAACCTCCTTCCTCTTGTACCGCCCCTCCCAGGGCCAACTTTCTCACTTTCTCCCCACCACCTCACGCTCTACCTGTGGCATTCCCTAGGGCTCTATCATCTCACCCTGGGGTTTCAACCTCTACTTGGCCCCTTTGGCCAACCGGAGCTCTACCTTCTCCTCTAACCTTCAGTGTTATACAGATGACACTCAGCTTTCCTTCAGGCTATCCTCAGCCTCCTCTCCTCTGTAGGTCATTCCTGACTGTCTATCCGTGATTTATCCTCCATCAATCTCTGCCTAAATGCCAGTTAAATGGGGAGCCTTCTCATTGAACCCCTGCTCCTGCATTCCCTCTCTCACTCTGGCCACCCACCTTGGGCCCTCCTCTTTTGCCTTCCTGTGAGGCAAATAAACTTTGGTGTCATCTTCAACTCCATTCTCTCTTTCTCTCCTCACATCTCGGACCTTGCCAAGAAGTCCCACTACAGGTTTCACCACCTCAAAAGGACTCTTCCCTTTCTCCCTTTCCCCCAGAAGCTCACTGTCTCCAGAGACTGGTTCTCTCTAGGCTGGACTACTGCAACTAGTCCCACACCACATCAAACTCTCTCTTCCAAAATACCTTCCTTCTCAAGCCCTTCGCTCAGCTACCTCCAACTCTCTATGGGTCAAATACTTCTCCAGGTAAAGAGTGGGGGTAGATCTCTCTCCTCTGCAGGTGCATCCCTCTGGAATGGCCTCCCTGCCCCTTTCAAACCTGAGCTGGACCACCTGAAGTTCGGGAAGGAGCTCAAAAAATTCCTCTTCTCTGCTTTCTCTCACTCCCTCCTCTGATGGCCTACCTGACCTACCTGTCGCCTGTACCAACTGGTTGCTTGGCTTCCCTCAGAGTCTGACTGGGTACCAGGCTCTTTCTTGATCAGTCAACCTTGCACTGGCTCCGGGCCTACCACACACTTAGGGGCTTTATCTGTAACCCTACAGTCCCTTATCGCCTTGCACTACCCTGAGCCACGCTGCCCTGGCTGCACTTACTGCCCTGTTTCCCCTCCCATCTCTCTTGCACTTCCCCCTCCCTTTCCCCTTGCACTTCTTGTTCTCGCACTTGCATGATCTGAATGACATGAGGCCTAGTAAGATCCTTTGTCTTGTCCTCCCTCTTTTCCCTCCCTTGTCTTGTCGCGCCTAGAAACACTTGTGTACAAGCACGTTATAAATGACTTATTATATCCCATCATATCATATCATATTTGCGTTATGAGCCACAGCTAGAAGCTTGGGGAATGGAACCCCTGAGCTCCTTTGATCTACTGCAGTGTGAATTATGGCTTGACGTTTGGGGACGATCCCTGAGCCCCTTTGGAACTTTGTTGATTATGCATCAGAACGTACAGCATGGGGAAGATCCATGAGCTCTGTTGGTGTTGTGACTTAATGCTTAAATCTTGGGGAAGGGGAGCACCAGCAACTTGAGAATATTGTCCCTTGTAACATTGTTGTTTTGTAAATCAACGCTTGAAGCTTGATGAAGGGAACACCTGAGCTCCTTTGGATCATTGTTTTGTGAAACCATTCTCGAGCTGGACAAAGGGAACCTTAAGCATCCTTTTGAACTTTGTGTCTGGAACTGTATTCTGAACTTGCAAGGGGGGCTAGAGATTGCTCCAGACTTTATATTGAACAATATTTAAGTTACAACATCCCTGCATTACATTTCTATATTAGACATGTGGGCAAGCATAGATTTCGACACAGACAGACTTTTGTTTTGGACTTTTAGAGACTAACGTTCCTTAGTTTCTTTAGGTAGGACAATTCCCACTTTAGTAGTAGGGCAATTTAGGCTCTACACCCATCCTGATATTTTAATAAATGTTTTTGAAACTGTTACGTTTGTTGTCTGTGTCATCTCTTGATAACATGCCTGTCACACATATGGTGTCAGGGTGGGAAACAGCTCAACCAAAACAGGTTGGGGCAACCCTAAAATATGAAAAGCTAAGTGAAAGAGCATCAGACCCTTCATTAGCAACAAAAGGCTCCATTGGGACTTATATTTGATTGGCACCCAGGTTGAGGTTGGCCACTCGAATTTGGGATTGATGTCTTGGCAGGGGTGATAGACCCACATTTCAGAGGTGGGGTTAGAGTATTAATACGGGATCATGCAAAGGAGTCCTTCTTTGTTTACCAAGGCCATAAAATCTCTCAAGAGGTGATTGAGAATGCTGTGATTCCTAAATTAGTAGGACAATAGGATATTGAAAAGGAGGTTAAAAACTCTAGGGAAGAAGAGGAAACTATAAGTGATTTTCTCTTCTCTGAATCTGAAAATGATGGGCATGGAGAATCAATTATCCCTCCAGACGTAGCCATGGCACAAAGAAAAGATCCCCTTCACTGACACTGGTGTTGTTGTCCTTTCTGCCTGGGCTTTTCCTTGTGTCGTCAAACCTTTCTGATTCTGTATCATGTCATTACTTTGCTGTCCTGTTTCCAGCGCCATATTCCTCCCTGACTTAATTTCTGCAACTGTAGGTGAAGCTATCACGTTGTTCCTTTTATATTTTGGCTATTTGCTTTTATTCTCAATGTGAGAGATAGAGTTCCGATATTTTCATGGATTGGTCCAGACCCAATGAACACTTTCTTCTTTTGATAATTCATGTGCTAACTGGGCAACAATTGCTGATGAAGGCCATAAAATAATGTATTTTTGAACTCTACTAAATTAACATCACAGCCCACATTATATCGTAAAAATGTCCTTTTTAGGGTTCATAAAAAATGCATAGGGGATGCATCTGCACCTGCTGACAATGCATAGGCCTCCCTCTTTGCTTCTTGCACTGACTTGTAGGGCGTAAACAGCTCCTTACTTCTTGTTGGTAGTCCCCCCGCCCCCATGATTTAAATGTTCTGTTCATTTAGACTACACAAACATCCAGAAAATGTCTGCTCAATTCTCCAATGGAAAAATCAAATGTATTGATCTTTGGAACATTTAATAATTTAACTTTGCAATTGCACATCCAATGGGAGTGCAAATAACTCCTTAAACCAGCAATTGGCACACATATTGTCTTCACCATAGATAGAATCAGAAATGACTTAATTTGGTGAAACGTTAAGCATGATCACTCTCTCATTACGAGAGCATGAGTTAACTTGCGACCCCTGAGAATGGTGCTCCTGGCAAAGGATTCTCCTCCTTACCAAACAGTGAACCACACCTCGCCCACCACACCATTATTCCTCTTTTCGCCTGCCACCTCTCCTGATGTCCTAGCCACTATCCAGCACCTAAAGCCACCAACTGCAAAGGGAGGAAATATCTGCCCAACCCACCTAATTAAGATGGGAGCAGACCCCATTGCACCTATCACATCACCGATTTAAGCAATGTCTCATTCGCCTCCAGCTCGGTCCCCAAAACCATCGAAGAAGTTTGGGTCACCCCCTTCTCAAAAACCTTTCTCTAAACCACAGTCTCCCAAATAACAACCGCCCCATCATGACTGTGCCATTTATTCTTAAACTCCTTGATCGCACAGCTTACACCCAACTCCAAACCTACTTGGAGGCCCACAACCTGCTTGGCTTGTGCCAATCAGGTTTTAGACCAAGACATAGGGGGTCATTCCGAGTTGGGCAGTAAGGGTTTACGGGCACAGGTAAGGATGCCGGTGCCGGTAAACCCTTCCCGCCCTATTCCAAGGTCCCTTAGCGGGTCCCAGCAGGAACGGGTGGTGTGACCACCCGTTCTATGCGGTTCCTGTTAAGGGACCTTGGAGCTAATAACAGTACCGCAATTTGCGGTACCGTTATTAGCACCTTCCCCATTCCCATTGAGCCCTATGGGGGCTCAAATGGGAATGGGGAATGGTTTATTGAATGGGGATTTACCAGGTCCTCCAGGGTCGGAATGACTGTAAGTCCCCATTCAGCCAGACCGGACCCGGATTTGGAGGCAGCCATGGTGCTAAAAGCACCACGGCTACCTCCAAACTCGGAATTACCCCCATAGTACGGAGACCACCCTCCTTGACGTTAAGATCCAGTTTGACTTCATACGTGACACAGGAGAACTTGCCATCCTCCTCCTGTTTACCTCCCTGCGGCATTTGATCTTGTTGACCACAACATCTTATGTACCACCTGACCTCCCCTTCCATCTCATCACAGATGCTGCCATTTGGATCAACTCCTTTCTTAGCGGGCGAACCTCCAGGATCTTCGCTGGCTCCAAAGCCACAGACCTTATCCCTATCTCTTATGGAGTCCCACAAGGCTCATGCCTTTCTGCCACACTATACAATATGTATATGGGGTACAACATCTGGGGTTTGCCTGGAGCAGGTGCGCTCTGGTTATAATCAAAGTTAACTTAGTAATATAAAGAAGCAGGATAGCTGCAGTCTACGGGTGGTGTGGATTCTGCCCCTATCCCCTAAATCACACAAATTAAACAATATAGGTTGACACTGAGAAATAAACAGCGCTTCTCCCAAAATGAGTATCTCTATAGGAATCCAGTTAAACAATTCTGGTTTGTATGATATTTATCTCTTTAATGGTAGTTCTACATCAACATGTGTTTCAACCACAGGTCGTTCTCAAGGCTTTGTGGGTGTGCTGTTATAATTTGCATACAATAATACAAATCATATTACAATCATACAGTATATGATGTTCCAATTGTCATGAGGTAGTTCAAACAACCAATAAACACACTCAAAGCATTGTTATTGCCCAATTGTGAAGTTCATATCAATAATATTATCATCATGCCATGTTGAAATCAGCAATTGTATCATGAGATAATCTATAGAGAAATAATCATACACACTAAAATAAATAAATAAGAATTGAAATTGTTCAAATTGGAAAGAAAAAGGGAGAACAAGAAAAATGTATTTTGAGTAAGAACATCATTGTCCCATTGCTTATTTATGGTTGCAGTGTCTATTCTTAATTTCTTTAAACCCCATCACCAATGTCTCATTTCATTCAGTACAGGGCCTAATCAACATAATGAGCAAAGCTGTGCAATCGCACCTCCAAGTAGGGATAACATTTAATTCATCCAAATGCACCTATATCACCTATTGTGACTATACATATATAAGTACATCCATCGTCCCCATTGGTGTTATAATCAATGACAATATATACAATTAATGTATTGACTCAACCTGAATAAATCTTGTTATGCCTTATTCTGGCCATGCGTTTAGGATAATTCGTATTTCCTATGGCCTGTACCGGATTAAAAGTTAATTGGTGTGATGTTAATATACAGTTCGAGTGATAACTAGGATGTGTTAAATGGTCTGTGTTACATTTAGAAAGAAGGGACTCTCCCCACTTTTGGTTGGGCTGTTTCCATGTTTCCCTAATACCCAAATCCACTTCTTATTCCAGTGTTGACACAATATACTGTCCGCTATTATTTTTATCTGTAACAAAGATTTCTAAATTCCTCAATTAGTGATCTTAAATACTCAATACGACTAATGTCTAGTATGAATTTCATACTTCTTACTTACTCATTTAGTTGTGGCTAAATCCAAAATGATCATTCCTTTGGGATGTCCAGAAAGGAATCACACCAGTTGTCGTCAAACTGCGTGAAATCCACAGGGGGTTACATTTTGGATATTGCTTAAATAATGACAGTGACGTCGCACACAATGTGTGTCTGATGTCATGGCCATCAGTTTCAAAACAATAAAAATAACAATTACAATGGTGCATACAGGACAGTAAACTTGTCTAGATAGTTACATTGAATTAATAGAATGTCCACAATTATAGGGCTTTCCCACGCTAGTATAGGATGGATAATAGCTATTCAGTAATAGATTCTTGTAATAATAAGCCATGAAATTATATAAATAGTTTGGGTAAAAGATAGGTTTTCAACAATTCATACTATTTATCCTATCGGGCTGTCCGGGTGCAGAGGTAAGCCCTCACAGCTTCCATTACTAATGTAACATTCCATGTTCTTTAAAGGAACACATTCATCTTGTGTTGTTGATTCAGACAAATAGTGGAACCATGCAGTCTCCAGATCATTCTGCTTTCCATCTGTCTCAATAAGAGCTTTTGGTTTCCTCCTCTGTTTCCACAGGTAACCTTCTTCAAGCCTATACATCCTACATCACTCTTTTTGTCCAATTTATGTTCTGTTTGCCAATGGTTTACTAATGGTAATCTCTTGACCTGGCTGTTGAGACTGGATACATGTTCTCAAATTTGGATATGCAGCTCCTATATAGTACTTCCCACATAGATTGTATAACATACACATACAATGGCATGGACCACAAACTTAGTCCAACAGTTGATAACGTCTCTAATCTCTATTCGCATATTATCATTGCATTCAAAGTTTGAACAGTCTGGAAATGCATGTTTACACATGCTACAATATCCATATTTGAAAACACCATTGTTTTGTGGTCTTAGCCAATCAAGTCCACCCCCCACATCTTCTATTCATGGTTTCAGAAAGGAGGGACTAACAAAGTTCCTGATTGCAGGTGCCCTAGTGAATATAACTTTGGGTTTAGGCCCAATATATTCCTTCAGGTTTCGGTCCATCTGTAGTATATGCCGGTGCTTCTTTAGCATACCAGATAGTTCATTAATGTCCCTGGAGTACTTAGGAATAAGATTGACCCCTTGCTCTTCATTGGCCTTAACTTTTTTGTCTTTATTCAATATAATCTCTCTAGTGATCCCTTGGATCTTATTACATGGCTTCAGTATGCACTCCTTAGAGTAAATCTATTGGTAAATCTATTGGTTAATAGATCACATTCTTGTATGAACTCAGGATTTCTACTGCAGTTTCTGCAAGTTCTATAAAATTCTCCCATGGGGATGGGGATGTTATCAATAGTCAATGTCTTATGACAACTGGTGACAAAGAGAGTTGAATTTGCCTCTGTGGGTTTCTGATATGTTATAGTTTCAGTTTTGTTATTGCCAAAATAAATATGTAAATCCAGAAACTCTAAATCCTTGGCATCATTCTGTCCTGTTACTTCAATCCCAGATTCATTGTTGTTCAAATACTCAACAACACTTTTGTAGATAACTGTAGAGCCATGGGATGCCATAGGAAATGTGATTTTGAATATATTGTAAAAGGGTGGAATCACTGTCATGGTCAAATTTGGGAGCATATTTTATCCGCAAAAGCATGTGAATGTGTGGTGCTCCTCTGGATTGATATTTCTTTCTGCAAAAGAAGTGTTCTCTTTTTCCGAGTAGAGGGGTAGTTTTATTGCAGATGAAGTGCAGCATGGCAAGGACGCAATGGTGAAAGTATCTTGAAACATTAACAGGATCAAGAGAGCAGAGGTCTCCAGGTATTTGTATGCCTATTCCCTCTTTATTATGGTTTTCAGTGCGTAAGAAGTCATGCAAGTCATCCCATGCACATTCTGCACAAATTAATGTAACAAACCAAGTGGGTGGGCCTAGGTTCCTTATCATACAATGTACATCACTGTGACGTTGTAACCATTATTCTGTTGTACCACGCATGTTTGCCAAGTTATTTGTGATACTGGACGGCAAAACTTCATCTTTGTCTTTTATCTGTTGGAGAAGTTAGGCAGCTAACATGTTTAAGAAATGAGAGCCTTTTTTAATGTGTGTGCAACTCCATAACATAGAGTATGTATTTGCTTTTGAACAGGAGGTGAAAATGTATTCCCCATTGTGTCTGAATTTTGGGCCTTCAGAAAACATTTGTAAAGAACGATATTCTGATGCAATAATTTGTGTGGCTTTATCATCATATCTTCCTTCTTTTCCTATAGGAAAGAGTAGAGGAAAAAAACGTGCTTCTACACATTTCTCCCATATGTTATGTTATGTTATTTGGCATTTATATAGCGCTCTACATATAATTGGCATGACCTCAAAGCGCTGGTAGGTTGAACGCACTTGGAGACCGTAGTCCAGGTCAGTTGAGAGAATAAGGTGTCGTAGGGTGCTTGGGTGCACCAGTTATGTGTGCAGCTGATGTAATTGCCTGATGGTAGCTGCATCCTAGCATTAGGTGTGGTGGTATTGGTATAAGTTGAAAGTGTGCAGTCTGGCGGGTGGACACCACGACAGAGTTCTGGCTGCATTGGGCCCATAGGATGCTTATGTGTGCAGCTAGGCTGGTTTGTCAAGGGAGAAAGCTGCGTTTTATTAGAATGATGAGGTGTTTATGTATTAATGTTCATATCTGTCAGGTTTGTCTAGTACTTCCTGGTCATCACTTAATCCAAAGTCCCCCTCCTCCTCCTCACCTGTGTCTTCAGATGATGTATGCTGCAGCCTCCCCTTCTTCCTCAGATGCTTTCGTTTATTGCTGAAGAGGTACGCCTCCCTCGGATGGAAGCCACCCTGCCGCCTTTCTGGTTGTGGCAAGCAAAGGGCCCCCTTCCGAGAGAGCCAGAGAGAGGGAAAAGCCAGGCGGCAGAAAAAACCTCTCGTGGATGGTTCTTGCGAGGCACTCTTGTCGGTTGTGGAGATATGGAAGGTTCTTCAAGGTAAACTCCATTAAAGGTACACAGAAGTATGTTGTGGATCAAAGGTTTAAGGAAGTTCCGGGCTCCCAAGAGAGCAGCCAATGTATTGAAAGCGCTGTGGATAAAAAAGCTGTCAGAGACACTCAGAGGGCAAAGGGTAAGATGAGCCGTCCGCCCCGACACAGATGATTGCTAAGAAAGCAGGCCGCGGGAAAGGGTGAAGGTAGGCTGGACCGGCGGCGACAGAAAGGAGCCAGAAAGAAGGGCTGAAGGCAGACAGACGTAAGAAAACCCCAGAAATTACCGTAAGTACCCAAGGAAAGGGAAAAGTCAAAAACAAAGGAACTAAAAAGTAAGAAGAGCCAAGGTAGGAAGAGACCCAAAGGAAAGATCAGAGAACAGTGAGCAGCGAAGGAGGTAGTCGGGACAGGACCGGAAAAAAGGAGCTGCAGATCAGCGAGCGACAGAATGAGGCAAGACTCGCATTGTGCTGAGGTGGGGAAACAGAAAGGGTAGTGTACAGGAAACAAAAGAGCAAGGGAAGGCAGGAAGGCAAACAAGAGGAAAAAATACGAGCCGGGACAGGAGAGAAGCGAGAGCAGACTCGAGCATGTAAACCCAGAAGCGGAAGGGTTGCAACGCACCATCACAAAGGAAGGGCGTGGCTGTAAAGGAACCAAAGCAGAGGACAGAAAAGACTAGACCTGCACATCAGAAAACAGAGGAAACGTGAAGGAACATTCTAATGGCGGCAAAGTTTCCAGGAATTCCACAAGTGCCAGGGATCAAGGTGTGCGACAATATGTGAGCAGTTAGGCTGAAATCGATCGAGGGGTATAGGTGCACTCTAATTGAGTGATGGTGTAGAGAAGAGAGTAAACAAAGTGATATGGGAGGAGAGAGTTTGGGTTGAGTTATGATCAACATAGGTAAGTAAATTACAGAAATATCTCAGGCGGCTCTTTCTAGTTGTGAGTCGAGCGAGAATGAGCAATTCTAATTGTGCAGCGCATGCAAGTGAGTCACAGTGCTGTCTCAGGGGCTACTTTCAAGATGTGAGTTAAAGTAGCTTTCTAGATGTGAATCAATCCTGCAAGAACTATTCTTAAGTGTGTAAATAAATCACAGAATCATCATAGCGTGCACCATCTAGATTTGAGTCAATTGTAACAGGACCAGTTCTAGGAGAACAACACAAGCAGGCGACGCAGAGCAGTATGTTCACTGCACTATCACAGTGGGCACTTTCTAGGTTTGGTTCAATGCAATGCTAATCATTTCTAGAAATTTTCTGATTGCGACGAAGACTAGTAAATTCACAGAACTATCACTGATTTTGATAATTCTGTAATGTGGGGGAGAGGGCCAGGTGTCACAATGTACCATGTTTCACCATACAATAGAGAAACATGTAGGCCACACCTAGACTTGAGTGTCCTGCAAAGTCGTGAAGAAGCCTAGGTTTCAAAATACATAACGTTTCACCATGTAGCAGATAAAGATGGAAACTATAGCTAGATAAGAGGGTCCTGTATTGTGGGAGAAAGGTCTAGGTTCCACAACAGGTGGGTCTCAACATATAACAGACAGAGACCAAGTCCACACCTAGATTCGAGAGTCCTGCGGAGTGGGAGAGAGGCCTAGGTATCCTACTACATTACGTTTCACCATACAGTAGACAAAGGGGGAGGTATACCTAGATTTGAGAGTCCATGTTTGCTTAACATTCACATCTCTATCCACGTGTAGCACATGCTAACATTCATAATCCTGTCTGGTTGCGGTGCCAGCCACTGTTCACAATTCCATCTTGCTGTGGCCATTGCTATTGTTCACCGTTCTATAATGCTCGGCGCAGGCTAGCGTTCACAACACCAACTAAATTAGGTACTTGCAAACATACACAATTCTATCAAAGTGAGGAACTTGCTAACATTCACAAGTTTATCTCAAAGTGGAACTAGCTAACATTTACAAATCTATGTAAATGTGGGACGTACTAACATTTACAAATCTATCTCAATGCGACGCAAGCCAATGTACACAAATGTATCTAAATGTGGAATTGGTAACATTCACAAATCTATGTAAATGTGGAACTTCCTAACATTTACAATTCTATATAGATGCAGCACAAGCTAATGTCCATAATTCTAACCAAATATGGAATTTGCTAACATTCTAAATTCTACCTAGATGTGACGCAAGCTAATGGTTAAAGGTGTGTTACCAGTTTAAAGAGGTGGTGGTTGCGCCTAGATTTGAGAGTCTTATATAGCGGGAGGAGACCTAAATTTCCAAGTGCAGCAGGTTACGGAATATAATACATTAGGTTAAGTATTATAGCAGACACCGCAGGTTTGATATACCTATGCTTTTGAGTAGATTTATAATGGGCGATTGCTAGTGGTGGATGTTCACTAAGAGAGAGATACAGGTGAATACTGGTCTGTTGAGCTATGTTCTACAGTAGGTGATGTAGAGTGGTAGGGCTTTCTGGAATAGAGTGATTGCTCTACTCCCCACCAATACAACACTTACTTTAGAAGTTGCTGCTGGTTGACGGCTGGCTTCACTGGATTCTTCTGCTGACACCTGCCGACACACCTTGTAGCCACCAATGTAGGAGCCGCCCTTTGCCTCAGGGTCCTTAGGGCAGCCGCTGCCCTAGGAAGGTCGGTTAAGACCAAGGATTGGCCCAATCAGGGAGGGTGGCGGGCTGGGAGGTGAGAGGGCGCGCACTGCGAGGGGACGGATTGAGGTGAAGAGGGTCCTCAAAGGGGCTGGGGGCTACAAATGGAGGCCACAAATGGGGCTGCACAAGGCCTAGGAGCCTCTATGGTCCGTGCACTCACCTGCTTCACCAAAAAAAAGCAGGCGAACAGGGAGATGCACTGGACTAAGCCCAGGAACCACAACGAACAAACAACCAATCAGGAAGGGGGCAGGCTGGGAGGCGGGAAGGAGCGCACTGCAAAGGGACGGGATCAGGGTGAAGAGGGTACTCAAAGGGGCTACAAATGGAGGCCAAAAATGGGGCCACACAAGGCCTAGGAGCCCCTATGGTCCGGTGCACTCACCTGCTTCGCCAAAAAAAAAGCATGGCGAGTAGGGAGATGCACCGGACTAAGGCCAGAAACCACACAACGAACATACAAACAATCATGGAGGGAGGCGGGCTGGGAGGTGGAGGGAGCACACTGCGAGGGAGCAGGATCGGGGTGAAGAGGGTGTTCAAAGGGGCAGAGGGCTACGAATGGAGGCCAAAAATGGGCCCAAACGAGGCCTAGGAGCCTCTATGGTCTGGTGCACTCAGCTGCTTAGCAAAAAAAAAGCAGGCGAGCAGGAAGATGCACCGGACTAAGCCCAGGAACCACAATGAACAAACAACCAATCAGAGAGGGGGGAAGGCTGGGAGGTGGCAGGGAGCGCACTGCAAGGGGATGGGATCAAGGTGAAGAGGGTGCCCAAAGGGGCTGGGGGCTACACATGGAGGCCACAAATGGGGCTGCATAAGGCTCAGAGCCTCTATGGCCCGGTGCACTCGCCTGCTTCGCAAAAAAAAGCATATGCTCCTCGGAGTTCCTTTGGCTTGACACATTTGATATGTTTTTAATGCAACTGCTATGGGGTCTTTGGATTGTAGTGGGTGGATTGTATACTTGTCTACAAAGCTGGCTGCACTAACAGGATCCACACATTAAAATTGGCCAATTTGTGGTGAATCTTCAATTATTTGGGTGGTTTCTCATAGGTTTTCTTCTATGTTTCTATCTCTGTAGTATTCATTATTTTATTGAAAATATTCTAGGGCTTGTTTAACTTTGTTTAAGTCAACTACTTGTTGCCGAATATTTAATATATTTAATAATTAACTAGTTCAATCAAAGATTGTTCTATTGGCCACCCTACTCCAATAGTTTCTACATGTGCTTAAAGATCTAATGGTAAATATACTACTTTACCACAAATACCTTTCAGTAACTCGGATGGAGGCAATTTGGCAGTTTTGGGTTGATGGCATATTAAAGCTTGAAATGGGTATACTTTTTGATGTATGATGTTATCATACAAGCATACAAGTTAAGTTTTTGGAGAGCTTTTGGAAGTGGGAAGATTTCTAAGTTATTAGTGATAGCCCATGATGGCATTTGGTTATTGTCAAGCTTTGTGTTGCAGCATTAGCACACTATTGAGGGGTCAGTTTTTTTGTATTTATTTTCTGCTGTTAGATATAAAGTTAATTGGAACCATTGGGATTCGTCATGGTCCTGTATTTTGTAGGCCATATCTACTATTTTTGTAATCTTTTTATAAAAGAATCTGCAACAACAGACACACTTTTTCTGGTATTTCAGCAGATGTGTGTTAAAACATTGCTATTTCTTGTTTGTATGTGTTTGTAAGGATGTTGGTGTTTGTGAGGTTTTCACTAATGTTTTCTAAAGTAACTGAATTTTGTAACATAACTTCAATTCTAAAATATTTACTTTGGATGTGTTCTATTTCTTGAAGTGGCTGTTTCATGTAGGAGAATGTTATTTATTTTTTGCAGATCTAGAGCACGACATTTTGCATAGTCAACAACAACAACATAACTTTATTCGGCTGATAGCCATGAAAAAATACCTAACAATATAAAATATACAGTACAAATTATTTCCACCAGTAAGAGACAGTCAAGAAAGGAGACAGTGTTGGAAAAATGTTCTCAGAGGGCCTGAGTCCTGCAGCAACCCTCAGCTAGTCATACAGGTTTGGGCAGAACCCCGTTGTTGTTGAGACTGGTTCTAAGAGAACCAATTAGACCTTCTAACCACCAGGGGGATAGAATTTCCACCTGTCAACACTGATCCCGGAATCCCAAGACCCCTGGGATAAAAGGACAGTTCAATTACACTATTAGAGTGTGGGGGCCGGATCTTGTAGGCTTTCAATATGTCCCGGGCCACTACATAGTCACAGAGTTTTATATCGACAGAGTCCTCTTCCCCCCGTTTAGACATTCTGACGCAGTTAAGAGTGTGGCCCTTGGTCAAAAAGTGGCACCCCCCGTGGTTCTCATCCAGTGTAGGGTTCTGTTCATGAGTGCCTCCTATGATTCCGGACACCTTGAGAGCGGTTTGGGAACTCTTTGCAATCAGAGTTTGACTGTATGTCCACACGCAGGGATAAGTCGGGGCCCTTAACTAAGTGGGGGATTTGGGGGGAAGTTACAGACACAATCAACTCCAATGCATAAGTTACCCCATGATTCATCCTGGTTACATGTTGGGTCCCCTGCAGGTGTACTGCTGGCTGCCACCGCTGCAGTGAGGGTCAGCAACAAGGTCTTGATCTGGGAGAGCTCAGCCAGGACTAAGTTACAGTTGCAACAACAGACAGAAGGGGTCATCCCACCATCATCCTTCCTCTCCTGTGCAGCAATGTCCATTGGGTTGGGTGATGGAATAGCAGCAGACCCAGACATACTAATCAGGGGGAGGGAGGTGCAGGGCTGGGGTTCAGGTACAGAGTCAGCTGCAAGTGCTCCCTTACTCCCCATGGCCCTGGGGGGGTCAGTGGCAGATGGGAGGCCTTCCAAAGACCTTCATAATTGCTGTGTAGTTTATGTGGGAGGGCAGGCAGGGGTTACGAAAGCAGTATTCGCCATAGCAACAGGGGTAATTGGCTGGGGCTCGGTAACTGCAGCAGGCAAGTTCGGTGCAGGAATGGAAAGGTCCCCTGCCCCTTGGCTGCCCAGGAATTGAGAGATTTCTTTGATCAACAGGTGAGCATCCCCGAAGGCTGTGGGTGCTATGAACTCATGAGCGATTCCTTGCGTGCCAGGAGCAGTTAGAGCAACTTTGGGTCCCAATATCGAGCTCCTTTTTAGGAGCCTGATTTTCCTCTTTGCGCCTAGAGCTGGACCCGGGCCAAGATCGGGGCCGTAAAACACAAGGGGTGTTGGAGCAGGAGTTTCCCCAGTGTCTTGAGCGAGATGGTCCGGCATAATGGCCCCGAGGGAATATTTCTAAAATGGAACAAAAATGACGCCAGGGGGTTATCTCCTGAGTTACCTCCTTTGCAGGCTGCAGCAGCTTCCGTACGGCATACAGCGGCTCGTTTCAGACTCCAGCCTCCAAGCTCCCACTCTACGGTGGTCTAGAGTGGGCAGGCAATATGCGTGGAGTTCAGCGCTTCCCCCCCTACGAACACCCAGGCGGGAGCAATCACCAGCGCACTTTCACCCCCATGGGCTTCCACCCTGGCGGGGAGTAGCTGCAGCAATACCCAGGAGGGGCAGGGCTTGAAGGGCTTGACAGCAAGAGCAGACTCCAGGCTCCAGGGCTCCCAATTCGCAGCAAAACACCTGCGCCATTTCACCCCCACGGGCTTCCACCCTGGCGGGGAGTAGCAGCAGCAATGTCCAGGAGGGGGCGGGGTTCGATGGGCTTGACAGCAAGAGAAGACTCCAGGCTCCAGGGCTCTAAATTCGCAGCAAAACACCCATGCTCTTTCACCCCCGCGGGCTTCCACCCTAGCGGGGAGTAGCAGCAGCAATGTCCAGGAGGGAGTGGGGCTTGAGGGACTTGACAGAAAGAGCAGACTCCAGGCTCCAGGAGTACAATCTATGGACAAGGTTTTTTGCATAGCGCAATGGTGGGTTGCTAACATGTTGATGTGATGGAAGGTGCTTTTGAAAGCAGTTTCAAAAATGCAAGCTATTGAATGTCCTCACAGTTCAGTGTGGATGCATACTGGGCAGTAGGCCATGACTAGTAAAGTTGTTATTCTACTTCGATCTTTTAGTTTCTCATAGTGATTGAGGAATTGTAAAGATTTGAATGATTGTTGGCCTACATTACATATTGATCTGCAGGTCCATTTTTACAATGGACTACTTGTTTGGACAAAGGGAACATTTGGTTGATAGTTTGTTGGGGAAGATTTTTCTATAAGGTTTTTTTCTCCCATAATGGTGTCTGCTACCACTTCATAGCTCCGACCATTATTGTCCATGACAATTGGGTTTATTTGTTCTTGTTTATATGCCTCTTCATTTAAATATGGTTCTGCACTGCTTATGTGAAACCATTCAACTTCACAGATAGTGGAAAGGGTATCTATATTGACATTAGACATGTTTAGAAGTAGTTTTTGTAGTTTATTGATTTAGTAAGTGGTTTCATGCTGTTTAAAATCAAGGAAACACATGTTTCTTTAGTTGAAGTGCGTTGCCAATGAGAGCCTCAAGGTTTAGTTTTCTGTGGTAGATTTTAAGCATTTAAAAAGAAAATTGAGATTGCTACGGTGGAATATTTTTTGTAAAATGTTCTTTTTTGAATGTTTTACAGCGGCTACGTTAACATTGTTAGATACACTGTTTGCTTAATTTTTATGTCTAGTATCATTTGTGCATTTTATTTACTTTTAGTTTTTGAAAGAGGGGGCCTACTTTTTTAGTGCTGATTTGTTTCATTGAGGGAGGTTACAAGCTGTTCTGTTTGAATATTTTCTATAAATTGTTTTAATGGCGGATTACCACATGGCTTGTTCTTATGTTTATCTGTTCTTTATTTTCTTTTTTGCTTTTTAGTATGCATTCTGTTGTGGAAAAAAAGAAAGTGTAAAAAAAGAAAGTGTGTGTTTTCAAGTTTAGGAATGTTTATGCATGTGCTGTTGTATACAAATGATGGGTATGTGGGTGTGATTGTAGAGGGATGGCAGGGTGCTGTGCAATTGTGTAGTGGGATGATAGGTGTGGTTGGGAAGGTTCTAAGAATCAGAAGTTGTATAGGTGTCATGGGTTTGGGTAAATATGACATTGAAATGGTGTATAAAATAAGTATATTTTAAATGATGGGGAATGGGTGATAAAGTATTGATAGTAGAATGTGTTAAACAGTACAGGTATTAGTGAGTCAGGGAGTGGTGGTAATATTTAATAAGAAGGAGACTTGCGCGTTACCGGTGCAATAGAAATAAATCAATAAATAATAATAATAATAAGGAATATTATGCTGTGATGAGGAAAACATTGGCTGCTGTAATGGTGTCATTTAGTGTACAGGCATGAGGCTTGTGTAATTTTAAAGGGAGTGAGACAGAGTGTGGGTGAGTGGTAATGTGTGTTAGTAATTTGAAATGCAGTGAGTGAACATTTCTGGGTTGGAGTAGTGGACTCGAGGTGGATAGGGGTATTGAAGAATGAAGAAATTAATTTGTGGTATAGATGTTTATGAGAGACAGTTGTGTTGTTGGGCAATACAGAATTGGTGGTGCATTGAATAAAGAACAATGCTTTGATAGGATTAGAAAGAGTGTGACTGCTGAAATGCAATGAGTAATGTGAAATACAATATTGTTGAGTAGAAACGAATGCTATAGGCTAATATATAGTGAAATTACGTCATTTTTAATATACTTACTTTGTATGAAGTGAACAGCTTTGTCTTTGTTCAGTAGCTTGTTTGTCAATCTTCTTCTTTTTTCCTGTAATTGTAAAAGAAAGTTAGTTGGTATATGTGGTAATGGTTAAGTCGTTCTAGTAGCATAGCTTGTTATTTATTCTGGTAGGAGCAGTCATTGGAAAAGGGTTGAATACAGTTGTTATGTGTGGAATGCTAAAGTATGTTAACTATGTTTTTACAATCTGGGGTGAGATTATAAAATGTTTTCACTGGTGCAAGTGTAAAGTTGCATGGTATCAGCACTAAGGCAAAGTGTGCCTTATTTTTAAAAACACTGGGCTACATCAGAAAACGATTGCATTATGACAAATGCAGGTTGGCATATTATAAGCAAATGGGTAAATATTGTCGTAGGGCAAACGAGATGCATTTTTTGTGGGTTTTGCATGAGTGGAAAGTTTATACAAGGGCTAATACTGAACTTTATTAGCAGGAGAGCAAAGCTTGCCTTGATGTAAACATCCATTTGCACTAGGGCAATTTTTGTACTGGTGTTTTTAATATGGAAACAGCACTTGTTGTGCAATCGGTTTGTTATATGTTGTACCAATGTTTTTAAAAATAGGGTGAACTGTGGCCTCGTATAATACCATGCAACTTTGCAGTTCCAGCAGTGTATGTTGTCAGTATATGGTGTGTTATAGTAGTGGTTGCAAAACACTAGTCCTTTTTATGTAAGGGAAAGTGTTGCCTTTACAATTGCTTGTTGTTATTAGGAATTTATTGAAAGGGAAAAAATGTATAGATTGGTTGGCACTTCCACAATGTTTCTGTGTTTTTGAAGTAAGGAACATGCATCTGGAAAATATTGTAGCCACTGTTATAAGTGGTACTTGTTGTAATGAGGTGTACATTGTGCCTCTATATTAAATGTGGTAGTACTGGGTTTACACCACTGGACATTTATATGTAAGGAAAGCTGATGAGTTTTAGCAATGCCTACTTTCATTTGTATTTTAGGAATACATGTAAAGTGTACAGGTAATTAATATTTTTTGTAAAGGAAGGGCATGCAGTTGGTATACACTGGTATGGCACTATTAAGTGGTAGTTGATGTGAGCTAATGGAGAATGGTGGCACTATAAGGGATGTGATATCAAATGTTGGAAAACAATACATTTATTTGTAAGGAAAAATTCTGTTTTAACAATGTTTCTCTTTTATTGAAAATGAAAAAATGCATATGTGCATTTAGAGCTGCACCATTTGTAACTTGTTTTTACAAGTAATTTAAATTCACTTGCAAAAGATTTGCAGAACACTGTTAAGTGGCAGTTGGTGTGAGGAAGTACAATATGTTCTCAGTACATGTAATTAACTGTCACTTAATGTGAGCAGGTGGAGAATGTTACAATGCGTGGTTGAAAAAGAGCATATGTTTATTGAGATACTTATTACAGGGTAAGTGGCAGTGACGCTGTCTATAGATTTATAAAGGTGGTGTAAAAAATGTCTTTTAAGAATAAACACATACTTGCACTAGATCGTGTTAGATGTAGCTATTGTTGAATCTGCAAATAGAAATCTGTGAGAGTTTGACAGTAGTTTTGTATGCAGAAGACTATGAATGACAGGAGACAAGTACTCTGAAAGTTGAAATTATACATCTGAAGTATTGAACTGAGATGACAGGCTTACATTTGGAGTTTTTAGGTGTGATTGGTGAATGCATGGGTGACTGAAAGTTGCCAATGAGGGAGTGTTATACAGATACAAGTAAAAAGACCTGTGCCTGCCGTCTGTTTTTTTTTAAGGATGCCCTGCATGGAAATAGGACTGTGGGACCGTGAAAAGTCACTAACGTCTGTGACATCGGTGGATTAGCCAATGAGGTTTCGTGGTTGTGGAGGAAGAGTTTAAGTGTACAGGAGCAGAGGGTAGTAAGTCATTTATTTCTTGTTGTAAAGTGATGGAGCATGGCTATGAAGAAGCAGACTGTGTGGATTTCGGGAGATTCATGTATTCATTGATTGAAGGTTTATTCAGAGCCAGAGCAGCTTGGCATCTCTGGTAATCTTGGATCAGAAGTGGAGGTATTATGGCATGGAGTTAGTGGAGTGAATTGTTACCCATGTGTGAAGAGAGAGTGCATTTGAAACATCCAGAAATGATTTGAGTATCCTGTGGAGGCAAAGTGTAGGCTATGTAACTGGAATATCTTTGCCGTTTGCAATGAAAGATACTTTCAGGAGGCTAATGGAACCATTTGCAGCCACAAAGATAATTTCTTCACGTATTATTCAAAGGAAAATGTGGAAAAGCTCAAACTTGTTTTGTCCAAAACTGAAAAATCCAGGTGGAATGTTGATAAATCTCTATGTGCTTTTTTACAAGATGTAGGAATGCCAACTTTCCACAATGGGAACATTAAGTTTGATGGAGTGAAAATTTTTCGAAGAGGTGGAGTACGTTTAATAGATGTTTCAAATTAGATTTTTCTTTACAATGTTCAGGATGCCTTGACATAGTTTTTGTGAAAGAAATGAAAACGAAAGATGTAAAATATGCAGTAAAGCATTTGATATGATACGATATGATATGATATGGGATTTATAACGAGCCTATACACAAGTGATTCAAGGCGCGACAAGGCAAGGGAGGGGGAACAGAGGGAAGACTGAGACACCGATCTTACTAGGCCAGGTGTCATTCAGATCACGCAAATGCATGGGAAGGGTTAAGGGGAAAAGTGCGGTGGGCAAGGGGGAGGGGACAGTGCAGTACATGGGATACATCAAATAAATAAAACAATAATAAAAAATATGGCCAGCTGGTGGCAAATGGAACGGTAAGTGCAGACATCAGGTGTCAAGTGCTGGGAGGGGGACTGTAGGGATGCAGAGAACAGTCCCCAAGTGTGGGGTTTGTTGGTAGCTATAGTACATAAATACCGAAAATACAAAACAAATTTGAAGCAGTTTTTGTAAAAGTAATTAAAATAAATAAGTACAGTACAGCATATGTTACTATAGTACATACAATTTAAAAAGGTTCTTTTAAGAGCCACTGTTGTAGAACAAAAAATGAATACATTCATTTAAATTCCTCCTCTTTAATTCGTTAAGAAGTCAGCAGACAGTAAAACTGACCGGACATATGATTGCAGAAAATGGTGTGAGTAATTTTTTGATGGTAGTGTACTATGAGTGGGAAGTATGAAACCCATAGACAATAGCTAACCACGTCCTACCCACGTTACATTGCATATTAGTATTTTGTATGGCAGAGAAAAGGGGTTGGGACAGAAATCTATTACCGTCACCGTTTCTTTTCTTTGCAAATTGTCTACAATTTCAATTAGCTTAAAATGTAATGCTAATGAAAATGTTAGATATTCTTATAGAGTCTTGCTATTTTAGGTATAAATATAAGGTAGATGGAGTCTATAAGAGTATTTTTTTTCACATTCTATTTTTAAACTTTGAAAGGCGGTTCCATAAGGAACCTTTTTTTTGGCCGAGGGAAAGAGGGATGGAGGGAGGTAAGGGGCACCAACCACCATAAGAGAGAGACAGAAGGACAAAGGAAGATGAAGGGCCTGCTAAAAAATGAAGGTAGGGGGCAATCCTTTTCATGTGCATTCATAGCCGCCTCGGATTTCCCCCTACAGATGATTGTGTCACAGTACATACGAAGCACTGTTGAATCCAAAAGATACGGGTCAACAGCCTCCTTATGGCCTATGAGATGGCTGGAGGAATCCTCTGCCCCACTGCAGTGTCCTGAGTGGTGACAGGAGTGGTCGATCAGGGTGTAATAGCCAAAGTTATCCTACTCCCTGACTAGGGCATCTCCTTTCTCAGGGCCGCTGGGTCAAAGGTGCGGGTGTGGCGGTGCATTGGAGGTAGTGCCAAAGAAGTACTGCCCCTTTTGGCCGCGACTGAACACAATTTTGCACTCAGTGCAGTGCACAATGTCAGCCTGAGCCTTTGGCACCCCTCCCATGGTGATGAAAAACCTCCACACCCATGAGTCCTTTTGCCCACGTGACATAGTAGGCAATTCCTCCACTAAATCTTCATCTCCCTCTTCCTCTTGCATGCCATCTCTTGCAGGATCCTTTCGCCCTGTCCAGGACCTCCAGGTGGTGGTGGCCCCCTGTGGAGGAGAGATGGCCTTTGAAGAAGCCATTCTAAATAAATGCACACATTTTCTTCTCCTCAGAAGAAAAGGTCTGCTCTGAAGCTCTGCCAAGTACAGAATGACTGAAAGAGGTAGGTGCATATCCCTTACCACCTACCTCGTAATGAGGCCCAATGTGTTTTACTTTTGTGTTCTTTGGTTATGGAGTTTTTAAACAACTCCAGTGGCATCATCCTTTCTGTGTGTCACACAACACCTTCAGTGCAGAGGCACATGGGTGTCTTTTCAGACTCCCCAAAGGTTTAAATACCTTCCCTGAGAATGACTACTGTCTCTCAGGACAAGTAAAGTTAAATTGACTTTACTAGTCTCTTTAAGTTTACTGACCCAGCACACCCTATCTTACTATCGAGTGCTGGAGGGGTTGCTTAGTTTACCATGAGTGAAAACACTAATGTAACAGTAAAATGTTACCTTTTCCTATTTTAAATGGCTGGTGGAAGTGGTTTAGATCAACTACCGTGATTTTTCGCGACCGCTAACAATGGTAGCTCAAAATCAGGGGTAGCCATGTTTTTCAATATGGTGCCCAAGAACTACCTGTAAAAACAGACTCCGGTCATCTTTTTTCGCCATTTCTTTTAGGAAAAGTCCTTCTTGTGTGTAACCAGGTTTGGTCCCTTTGGTCATGCCCTTTGGCGGGCTTCTGTGCTGAAGCCCTCCTATGGTGCCAGAGTGTCTGGGGTGGACAGGATGTGAGGGAGGTGCCCAAAACTCACCTTGCTTAGTCTCCTAGAATACCTGAATGCACTCTGGTGTGATTGGCTGGCTGACTGTCCGGCAAGGACAGCCTTCCTGCTGGGTGAGTGACAGCCAGGCTGAATGAATGGGGGAACACTGTTTAAAAGCGGGTCTCTGGGACTTGGAAAGCAGAGTCGACCACTGGAACGAAAGAACCGAAAAAGAGAGGAAGGAAGAGGACTGCTGCAACTCCTGGATGACCGGTGAAGTCCTGCTGCAGGTCCGAATCGCCTGAAACTCCGACGACAGAGAAGCCCTTCAAGGTTAACTTCTTCCCTTGAGTTTGGTGGGAACAACCAACTCGCAAGCCACCTGGACACGTCCTATTCTGGTCGAATTTTCTTCAGAGTGCTGTTGAAAACCGGATAGCCAGAGGGAAGGAAACCAGGGGTACTTTAAGGCACACACCTTAAACCGACACCTTCCTACAGCTTTTGGCCTCTTCCCTGGGCAGTGCAGGAACCTTCCGACCTCCTCCTTCTTGTCCCCATGACTGAAGCTCAGGAACAGCGAGATCTGCTTGAACTGCCAGGAACAACCGCCTCAGCTACAGCTTTCTTCATTTAAAAAGGTACTTTTCGGCCATCAAGAAAATCTTTTCGGCCATCAAGAAAGTACATGAAACTTTCCTCAACTATGAAGGCTTGTCCTTCCCTAAACATTTGTCAAACATTTCGCCTAACCAAATTCTTTAAAAATCTGTGGCAAAGACTTAACCGTTATATACCAGAACTGTACTATCCTATACACACGCCTCTGAACCACTGACTTTGGCCCAGGCCTGTTGAGAAGAATTGCTGGTTGTATTTAGCTGAAACCCTTTGCCCTGCCTATGAATGCATTTGGGCTGTCTATTCTTATAACCTTGACTTGTCCTCCGTTTTCTAAGTATCTGAAGGTCCATTTTGCTCCTACTTCATTTTGGAGCTATAAGTGTTGAGTTACTTAATGGTTGGATTTTTGTGGTGTATTAGTGTGTAATATTGAGCTGCTTAAACTAGTGTAATGTTTTTATAAATGATTGAGTAAATAAATGTATATCTTTTACTAAGAAACATTGAGTAAGTGTTTTCTTGAATCACTGTATTGGTTGGTCCTTACCACTTTACTATGTAGTACAGGCTTGTACCAAAGGTGAAATTGTGCTTACACTTCTAGTCCTAATTACCTGTAGTGTTCCCAAAGGCTACTGAAGGTGATTCTGCCTAACAGGTATCCTGTACAGGAGCAAACAAAACTGCATTTGCAATTTGTGTCAATAAAACGCCATTTTGTTTGAGAAACTCTGCATTTCCACAATTAATGAGTTTAGTGTTGCCGAACAACATTGCAGGAGCACACAAAAAAGTAAACACGGTTCCTTTATGAGACACCAACCTACATGTGCCTTGGAACAACATCCATGAGCAGTAGCCCATACTATTCGTCATATTATGGATGAGAAAAGCACCTTGGCGGTGGGAAAATGCGTCTTCATGCTAGCCAGCTATCTCCTCAGTCTACGGAACAAATGTAAGCAAGCCAGGTAACCCATATGCCATATGCATAGCACCGTAGTAGATGACGATAACATCTACTACTGCAAAATTGGCAAGGTCTTTGCAAAGTGCATGCATATCCGCAGAATTGCACTCATACACAGCGTTCCACTATCCGTCCACTCCTTCTAAACCAAAATTGCCATCTACATGTCTTTCCAGCGCCTAGTTGTGCAGATGTATCACAAAGGGATCACCTACAGTGAACACAATGCCTTTCACCATGTCAGCCACCCTCAGTATGCACAATATAATCTACAGCACTTTCACCTCCCCTTCCTGTTAACCACACCCACAATACCTCATTGGCTAATCCCCACACTGCCATGTCAATTAGCCAAGGTGGTGTAAAGGGCAGATTTTGGCACGTGCACCTCCCAAAGTAGCGCGAGGGCCGCACACCTCTTACGCTAGAGCAGTCCTTCTTCCCTTTCCACTATCTTCTCTGCAGCTGTACTACATTGGGTTACGCGTAAATACGCCCATATCCACCAATCACATCGACGAAGCTGCCATCATCCTACACTGTCACTCCTGTAGAACACTTCAAGTGTACCGTTACATTTACAGTACAAATGGCGTTCCATTCCAAAGCACGTGCACTACAAAGTTCAATGAAAGTATGCACAATTTCTCCATCCCCATACATACACATAGCCACCCATCATGTTGCATGTGTAATCCTGAAAGTACTGCATAATGCACAACCTTTTCCTGATGGTGAGGGGGTGGGGGAGTTGACAGGGAAGCAATATCGTGCAGGATAGGGCATTCGGTCTTCCATCGTAGTTGTACAAAGTGTTTTTTAAAGTTTTTTTTTCTCTTGCGCACCAGAAACTTAGTGTTTTTTCTCTTCATATGCGTTTCTGTTTCGCTCTCCTCACGTTTTCACTGCATTCTGCTCAAGGCCTTTTACACAGTGTGCAAGAAAACGGCATTGCCATTGTCGCTCAAATAAATGCCATTTCTACTGAACCACTGCATACTTTGCAACCTCATAATCTCATACTGCATGGAGAACATACCAGCAGTTTCCATAAATTCAGACATGCTTCTGTTTATACCACACCTTCTGACCTCTGGCTGGGGACAAATAAGGCTGACATGCGCCCCTACTCTTCTTGGTGTTATGCATGAGAAAACTACCTTTGTAGTAAGAAAAATCTGCATCACTGCGTTCAGCAACCTCTTCAGGTGACGGATTAAACGTCCACACAACATGTAACCCAAATGTACACTTCCATAGTGCACCAAAACAAAGTCAATGCTCGTGACAGAGGCCACATATCTGCAAAGGCGAACCATCCCACCGAAACTGCAGTTATATTTACAACCCCAAAGAGCATCCACTCTTTCCATACCGAAATTACCAGCAATGCCTCTTTCCACACAACACCTGGGCAAATGGAGCACAAACGTATCACTGACGATAAGCACTGTGCGTCTCTCCATGTCCACCACCCTCATGAGACAGTATTGGGACGATTTGGTACCACCCCTTCCTGTCAACCGCACCGTAAACTCCTAATTGCCAATTACCCACAATTTCATTTCCCTTTCCATCCTGCTCATAATCACAGGAAGTGGCACGTGCGCTTTCCCATCTACAGGGAAGGCGACAGGCCAGTAAAGCACACACAATACTTCTTCCGTTTGCACAGTCATTTTTGCAGCACTCCCCCATTGGGTGCTGTCAAATTTTCAAACAAGCATGCACCAATCATGTACAACACCACTGCACTGCACACTGTAATTTCTATGCAGCCCTCCATATTTACCGTTACGCACTCTCAAAATATGTTCCTTTTCATTGCAAAGCCCCTCCAGTAGAAACTTCCCATAAATAATGCACGCTTGCAGCATCCACACACATCCTAATATGCACCCAGCACACCTTTCGCCATGCACACAACAGTGCAGCCCTTTCCACACCCACCACAACAGTAATACATCCAAGCAATCAACCATGTGGGCACCTAACATTATGCAGTAATGTAACATACGTAGCAGCAGCTCTACCCAACTCCCCCACACCATAAAACACCCATTCACGAAAACGTATCACACTTAGCACAATCCACAAACATACCACAGCCTGCACCACCCCTACGCACTGCCATTCAAAAAGGATTTTGTAACCAGCAACTTATGCACATCACATTCACAGCATTAGGCCTACTTCAAAATATCTGCACACGACAGAATAACCAACCACATATACGCTGCACTTCTACCATACCCAGTTCCATACTCACATTACATACACACTGCACCCTGTGCCCACACTATGCAACCTCTCACTGCACCATCTCCTACTGCACACTAAATACTATAGCATGTTGCAAGTATCACCACAACCATGGAATGCACAATGCACGCTTTGTAACTCACTTGTAGTGCTGTAGCACGTCGACAATGTATTCCACACCCATTCTCCAAACATCACCACCCTGTGCCTCATGCACTATCAAACCTATATTGCTGCATTGGATGTGCTACTTGCACACATTCCCCGCACCGTAATGCAACCATACATTTAAGCATGTTTCCAACTACCACTATGCACATACGCATCACTGGCACCAGCACTCCTAGCCAACCTCTGCAGCGCAATGGACGTGCACAGCGTTACATGTAACAGGTACCATAATGTATAATCATTTCACTGTCTCTGGCACCCCTACACCCTTTCATTCACATACTATTGTGTTATACACTTAAACTCAGAAAGTATTGTGTGACTGCCAACTTAACCACAAAATGTTTACAACATTGCCCATAATGCAAGCATTGTGCACACAGCACACTATCCAATCCCATATAAACTGCCCTTCAACCATACCCTCTACCATACTGACAGTATGCAACAGTGCACCCAGTGCCCACACTGCAATACTATTCAGTGCAGCATTTCCAACCACAGTGCACTACCATGGAGCTATGAAGAAACAAATTGCAACAGTTACCATAGTGCACTTTTAATCACATACTAGTGGCGTACCCACTTCCATGCACATAGTATTGTGCCACTGCCAATTTACCCACATTGTTTGCAACACTGGCCTATAACAACTGAAATGTGCACCACAACCATTCCTTACATGTCACCACCCTCTAACTGATGCACAGTTAAAAATGCATTACTGCCATGGGTGTGCCTAAGGCCTAAGCTCATGAGTGCATGGCCTACAGCCTGCGGCCTACACCCAGCACCCAGTAGCCTACTCCTTCAACACACCTAGTAAAATGCAGTAGAGGCATGCCTAGTACCATGTGGCCACGTACCTTTGCTGCCAGCCGGTTTGTATGAGTACACTAACAAAGTCCCACCACGCTACATTCTCCAACCAACTTCCAAAGAGTGGGCAACATAAAAACATGTGACCACTTACCTTTTCTGTCCACAAGTATATATGGGTACAGTAATGTACCCATTAAAGGCACATTTCTGTTACCTACTTCCAACCAGTGCCTACCCTTTTATGTCAAAGGGCCCCAGCCATGCACACAAACCAATATGGGTTTTACATGCACAATACAACATAGCACTCTGACTGAAAAAACCATCATATTGTCTCCAATGCACACCCCATCCCCAATGAAGTCTCCCTGCACTCATCAAAAAATTATAATGCGTCTACAGCTGCCCATCAAAAAAGTATATGAAGCACCTGTGTACAAATTCCTTCCATGTGCCAATGTCTGACTACCCTCCCTAAACGAAGACTGTGGCCAAGCCCTAGGCTCTTCGGTACATCATGCACCCAATTGCCTAGTTCTACTACACACCCACTGGAATGCAATAGAGGCAATCATGGTAACATTTCCCACTGTGCTTTCCTGCCTACAACCTACTTCCAACATGCACACAATGCAATAGGGCCTTTGCAGGAACAACACAACGTAGGACACCAACTGAAAATACCCTCATATTATCTCCAGTACAATCCCCATCCCCTACATAGTCTGCCTACACTGAACAACATATCATAGTCCCCTGTGCACCTAACCAGCAATGCAATGTATTTCATTAGCTGCGACATTGGTCCCTATCATTGTGTCCATGTCGTTATCGCCTCCCTTGCAACAACGGTGTGACCAGACCTAACAGGGAAGTCCATGACTGCTCTCCCCTGCATGGAGGCATTATATTGGGGGGTGGTGGCCAAGCAATAGGCTCTTCCTACAAACCATACCCATGCAGTAAAAAGGCTACGCCTTACCCACAACCACCACAAGGCAAGTCAGAGAAGCATGGGAACATTTTGCCACAAACCCACTGCTGCAAAACAACGCAAACACAGTACTTCAACATAACCACCGGCAGCCATAGCCTACAGCAGAAAACATTGCCAATATCTTCGGTTGGGCTTCTTTCACCCAGCCGAACCTGCAAACCATATTCTCTAACACCTTTCGGCTCCCCACTCTCCTCTGATACACCATGGCGGCGTTTCCCAAAAAGGTTTGACACACAGCATGCTTCACGCCAGCCAACCACCGGCCGTGTCCACTATTTGCCGTCACCACAGCATACCGTTGGCCAATAACACTTCAGTCTGCGGATTTTGGGACCGATTCTATAACTTTGACCCCCGACACAAAACCCCCCCCAACTTGGCAGAAAAATTCCGAGCCTGCCATATACTTGTTTTGCAAAGTTTGGTGAGTATCTGTCCAGGGGGAGCGAAGTTATAAGCCACTGGAAAAGTGCTCTTCCTATGAGTTTAGCAACTTAACCATAACTACACGGCCCCTACCGTGGGCTGTGTAAAATATATATATATAAGCTGCCCAAAAAGTGCTCTTCCTATGGGTTTAGCAACTTAATCACAACTACACGGCTGCTACTGCAGGCTGTGTAATATATATATTCAGCGAAAAAAACGTTGTTAAAGGGACGTTATGGTTAAGTTGCGCTACTAAAAACCTATGAAATTCAGTGAAAAAACTTTATTAAAGGGACGTTATGGTTCCAAGTAAAACCGGAAACCCCCTGAAATTCGCCAGTTATGGTAAGCTAAGCAACCATAACTCGCGCCACCACCGTGCACTGCTAAGACTAACACCCAGGACATCAAAGATGACATCACGAATGTCATTGATGACATCACTGATGACATCACATGTGCATTTACTTTTCATGGAATGTCTGTACAAGGGATTCTTATTATGATGTTGAGAAAAAAGTGTCAAGGATCATTGGAATAAATATCATGAACTAATTAGTGCATTAAGCAATGCATTAATATAAATAGCATTCTATTATGAAGTTCTATCCAGTATACTAAGCTACTCATGCAGAAACATAGGCATTGTGTGCAGCATACATGATGAAGATACAATATTCATAATGTTGATATGTTGAATAATGAAATGATAACTGCTTTCTTATTAGAGTTTTGCGTACTGTGAAATATGTAATAAGTAGCTAATAAAACCCACGTATTGCATAATTGCATTATTAGAGACAAAACACAAAGAGACAAGAACACATACAAATATGGGTATATACAGGGGAAGTGAAGTAAGCAAAAATGCAGAGTAGTAGCAGAAACAATTCATAACCTAACTGATTATCTTGATGCAAATAAATGATTGCTCTGTTTCAAAGCTGCTATTTACCCTATGTATATGTATCACATGATGTGACTGGACCCTAAGGAAAGTAGTGTGAGTACCATGTATACAAATATGAGCATAAACAGGGAGAGTACAGTAATAAAAAAACAACAGATCTATCAGAAAGTGTTGATAACTCTACTGATTGTCTTCATGCACAGAAAGGGTTGCTGTCTTTCAAGCTTGTGTCTTCCCCTATGTATATGTTTCATATGATATGACTGGACCCTAAGGGAATTACTGTAAGAACACAATTGAAGGATAAGTCTACAAATATAGTACGTGTACAATTTTTAGTTCCTGACTGTTACTGAAGAAAGCCATGTGGCTTAGATATGTCAGTAAAGGAAAAAAGAGGGAACCAGACATGTGATGTCATCAGTGATGTCATCAATGACATTTGTTATGTCATCTTTGATGTCCTGGGTGTTAGTCTTAGCAGTGCACGGTGGTGGCGCGAGTTATGGTTGCTTAACTTACCATAACTGGCGAATTTCAGGGGTTTGTCGGGTTTACTTGGAACAATAACGTCCCTTTAACAAAGTTTTTTCACTGAATTCCATAGGTTTTTAGTAGCGTAACTTAACCATAACGTCCCTTTAACAAAGTTTTTTTCACTGAATTTGATAGGTTTTTAGTAGCGCAACTTAACCATAATGTCTCTTTAACAACGTTTTTTCACTGAATTTCATAGGTTTTTAGTAGCACAACTTAACAATAATAACTTTGACTTTATGTACATGTAATATGGAACATACTGAACCCCTTCTACTGAATTTGATGTCCGCAAAACTTTTTTGATATCCCCGGACATGTTCGGACAACAGTACCACTACCTAAAAACTCTGGGGGGGTATGTTTAATTGTTATATCATAACATAGAAACATTTAATAAATTCACATTTAACATTTAACAAATTCACAAAGCAGCACACATACACATTATATGTAGTAATACATAAGAAATGTAACCCATATATGTAACACACTAACCTTTCATTTAAATACAATATGTTCTAAAATGGAATATACCAAAAGAAGATAAATTGGCTTCCAACATAATTACCTCACAAACACTCCACAACTAAGAGCAAGACCAGACCTACAGAGTATTCAGAACATATCTTACCTGAAATAGTAAGTGTACTTCATTTTACTCATATATTTATAAACTTTCTGCATTAGATTAAAAAAAAATATATTATCTTTTTTTTTTCTCACAGAAATGTCTAGTACTCTGGAATGGCTAGAGGAGCATTTCCCACATGAGGAAATGTCAGAAGATAGTGAAACTAATGGTAGACACTTTACAATATAAACCATTTAATTATTATTATTTTATATACATTTAACATATGTATATATTTTTGTACAGAGCATACCAAAATAGAAAATACCTCTGAAGAAACTGTTATGGATAACACTCTTGACAGCATAAAAGAAAAAATGGATTTATTGTTGACCAATTTTAATAATTTGAAAACTTTTGTTGAGGATCATTTTAAAACAAAAACCTCATACCATTGTCCCACATGTACTTGTCCCCCCTCACCATATCCCAGTCAATTATCCCCAAACCCTCTCCATAACCCAAAACGTTTTGATGAGACTTCCATCCCTTCTTCACCTGATACCAATCATGTTGAAACCCCTAATTCTCCTGTTTTTGTTTCTGTTTCTGCCTCACCTTCACTGTCATAAATTGTTAACATATGTTAAATAAAGTTAAATATTTATATTTTGTTGTAATTAGTCTCAGTTTTTTTAAAAATGTGGGTGTCCGCGGACAGCATGGTTGTCCTGAAATGTTCGTAAATAAACGAAAATGGAGGTGTCCTGAAGAACACTATACCTGTCCGTAGTGTTCGCTAGCAAGTTGAAACTGTTCTAAGAACACACGCGGTGTTGTGAAATGTTCGTAAATAAACAAAAATGGAGGTGTCCTGAGGACGCTATGTCTGTCCATATTGTTCGCAAGGAAGTTAAACTATTCTAAGAAGAAACGGCTGTCCATAA
Organism: Ambystoma mexicanum; assembly: GCF_040938575.1. Taxonomy (NCBI): domain Eukaryota; kingdom Metazoa; phylum Chordata; class Amphibia; order Caudata; family Ambystomatidae; genus Ambystoma; species Ambystoma mexicanum. The sequence continues at coordinate 272,633,462 of NC_090938.1, forward strand.
CTGTTCGTTTGACGTGTGACGCACTTTTAATTAGTTCAGGACCAGAACAGTGTCCATAGAACATCAACGCACATGCGCAAACCAATGTCCGTGCATTTGGTGTTCTGCGGACAGCCGCTTCCTTCGCGAACATGTTCGCGAAGCGATCATATGACCGCGCCCACACTGATCGTATTTTCTGAATGCGACATTGTTCGTTTCCCCGAACAATTTAAAAGTACATTTTCAAGTAATCCACAATATTTCTCAATAAAAACTCACCATAGCACAAGTCCCACATACTAATCCTGAGTTTCTACATACTTTTTGAAACTTTTTGAACTTTGTTTGTGTTCGATCTGTCCGTGGACAGCGCGCATGTCTGTGAACCGCGTACAAGCACCCCTATAAAAGAGCACGCCCTAGAGCTTATTCTCATTGTGTTTCTGGCTATTCTTTAGAGCACAGCTATTTTTCCTGCAACTTGCAGATTATACCATCATCGAGATGGCATCCATGGCTGCACTACTGCCATCTGGTGCTGCACCTGCTTCAGCACCACCCGCACCCCCTCCACCACCACCACCTCCCCAAGGGCCTGAAGAGGGGAACAGGAGTGAGGATGCAGAGGAAGAAGAAGAGGATGATGAGAATAAGGTCGTGGAAATCCCTACTACCCGCACTCGGCGTGAGTCTTGGGTGTGGCGGTTATTTACCATTCATGGGAATGGTCCTAAGGCTCGTGCGAACCGAGTCACCTGCAATGAGTGCAAAATGGTACTCAGTCGCGGGAGGCATGGTTCATATAGCTTTGGGACCACTACCATGAAGCAACACCTCAAGTCATTCCACACTGGGGCCGTTCGCAAGGTTGTACCTTGCGAGGAGCGTAGTAGGTTGATTTCCTCTACTTCATCCTCCGTTTCTGATCCTGTCACCGCAAGGAACACTCCTGTGGGACAGCGTCTTCCTCAAGCTGCCTCACAAGCCATACACAATGCTGATGACCCTTACCTTTTGAGGGTCACAGTTGTGTTTATGTACTGCGATGCAGTACTCTGCAGGGGGGAGCGACTTCGCAGTGCTTTTGAGGCTATCGTCTCAGAGCACGAGAAGACCTGCTCACTACCCAAATAAAACCCACTCTACATCTTCCTCTCTCAGCTCGCCCTTTCTTATCCCTGTGGTTGGTGTCCCCCTTTACCCTCCTTTCCCCTCCTCTCCTAGTGTGTCGTGTATAAAAAACCAAAAAAAATATAAAATAATATAAATCAAAAAAAAAGTAAGGCTCTTTTCAGAGCCGCCTTTCACAGTTAAAAAAAATAGAAGTGAAAATAAATGAACCATTGCAATTTTTGCTGGGAAGACGTGGTGGCTCTGAAAAGAGCCTTTGGGAGGTGTTTGTGTTTCAAAAATTATAAATACTCAACACCTACTTCAAAATGGATGCTGTAATTCTAAAAAAGGTTGCAATGCATTTTGTATGTTTCTTAGAAAAATCGGATTGCCAGCATGAGTTAGATGTACTCCATCTCTGTGAAAAATGTATGTACTACGAAACATAATATTTTCATTGTGAAAAGAGGACATGCCAAAATCTCTTAGAAAGGCACAAACAGCCTTATTGACATTGCGCCTTGCTTTCTCCATTTGTGGACCAAATGAACAAGAACGAAGCCACATTTGTATCTGCGCAATCCGTGAAAAAATTACTTGAGAATTTGGAAACATGTCCATGACCTTCCCAAGTCCTTCTTTCATTGCAAATTGCAAAGAAATTCCAGACACATGTCCTAAACTGTTCCCTCCACAATGAATTATAATTATATCTGGATGTTGCTCTGTCTCCAAAGTAGCACAGAGAGGTAACAAGTCCAACCACTTAATTCCATGTACTCCATGCCAGTGTACTTCCACATGTGGGAATCCAAGATCTACAGCTACTCCACAGGTTTCTTCATGCACCTTCAACCAATGTATCCATGAGTCTCCCAAAATCCAAACAATCGGTTTTCTGAAACACACAGCCATAGCTATCTGTTCTTCTCTCAGCAAAAAGAGTATCTGATAAACTCTCTCCTGGCACAACACACCCACTAAACTTTCCTAACCAATCCCTTTCTGTGCTCATTCTCATTTACATGACTTCCCAACCCAAAAATCCCCGGATGTAACACCCGACGTCCGCGAACTACCTCCATGTCTGCGGACATATCATAACATGGACAGCCCTTCTACCATTTCCACTTCACTCTCTGTGCCATTCCCTCATTGGATGTAGCTAAGAAGTCACATGACCATCGATCAATCACTTTCAAGACCTCTACATCTAACTGCATCATCATAGATCAGCACTGTAAATGTACTGTGAATCTCTCTGAGTACAAGTGTCAAATCATTGGCAAGCACCATCTACAAGAAATACTGTACAAGTCTCCAAGATTTCTACTTGCAGCTCCATGCATATCCATATGCATGAACACAAACTACAGGTATGCATATTTTCTGTACAGTACATGAACACAGTTTCTAACTGACTTTTAGCTTGTATAATCTGTAAAATGAATCTACTGTCTTTTTTCAATCTCCTAAAATCAACTGTCACTTACAAACCTTTATACTATTTAATTTCTTTATACACACACACACTCAAATCATGTTAAACTAACATTTAAGAAATAAAATATATAGACTACATATAGTCAAACAAAATTGCATGCACACTCTATGTTCAAATCTCAAACAATAATACTTGTACAATTACATATTTTTTTAAATGTCATTATTTATTTAATTACTTACATTTATATAGGACAAGCAGCCCATGACATTGAGGCACTATTACTTGGAAGAGCTTAGTAACAAGAATAGTGATATTCAGTGGTACATTATGAATTTCACAAGGCATAGTCAAGATATTTTGTTTGCTACAGTTAGTCATTGCAATACATTTTATTCATTAAGAAAATATGATATGTATTCAACTGTTGCGACGTATCTTATGTAAACAAGATAGTTTTAATGGTTTTGAGGAAGGTGCTGAGGATTTCAATTAAAAAAATCAATGTCTAAATTAAAAACAGTGCTATATACAAACAAAATTACTAATTTGTTTCTTTTACAATTGCAGTGAAGACCATTCTCCTGAAAAGAAGCAGCCGAATTTGAAGTACAAAGAACAACTAAGAAGTAACCTGCTCATTTTAGAACAAAAGTAAGTAGAATATCACCATAATATTTGTATTATTACTCAAACACACTGTAAGGTTAATTCATGCTATTTCTGTGCCTAGAAATAGAGATTCTGCACCATTGTGTCTAAAAATCCCCATGTTTTAAACAGCGATGTACAGCCAGAATGGCCCACAAATCCTATTTTTCAACACACAAATTGCCCAACTCAGCCGCTAGAATTTAGATGTTATAGAACAAACAACTGTTTTAATTGTATAGCATTAGATATACTATTTATACTTCTCCACACCACTAGCTTACTTTTTTCTGTCATCTGAATCCCAATTTAGTAACTCATTAATTCAAGAACACCCATCCCTACTAGTTGTAGTTCCCAATGCACAATCACACACCATTACATACATCTTTATCATCTTACTAAAACACTCATGCACACAGCACACATACATTACAGAACACCCCAACCCATACCTTCTTTATTTTTTTCAACAGCCCCTAAAGAATGCCTACCAAAAATCAAGTCCGTAGAAAGCAACGCAGAAGTAGAGCAAATGAAAATAAAAGTGTCCAACATAAGCATCCATCTCTAGCAGAATTTGTAAAAAAAAGTTGAAACAAAACAGCTAATACAGTCATTTAGTGAAACAAAAGAAGTTTCAAGCACAAAAGCTTTGCCTCCTCTATCAAAATGTAAAACAAACCAAAACACAATTAACAGAAAATCAGCTATCACTACAGATAAAACTTCTTCTTTAAATCTTGATATAGTGCAAAGTAAGCATACCAAGAAAAGTATTTTAGCCAAAATGTTCCGTCACAAAGTCCTTCAAAATCTTATAAAAACAGGAGAGAAACCAGGTTCAACGCTTAAAACCTATCGTAGGAAATTAATCTTAGAAGCGTTAATAGACAGTGCAATTCTTCTCAAAAGAAAGTTATTTATTTTAGTGTTAAACAAAATGAAACCACTAACAAAACTAATAACTAAATTACAAAAAAGACTTCTCAATAAAAGTCTTCTAAATGTCAACAGAAAGAACTTCTTAAGCATCTGCAGAGGTGAATGGAGTCACACTACGAGCACAGAAACATACTTTAATGAAGAAGTGTACAAACAAAAGCAAACAAATACAATTGCCATACATAGCAGTGGTCGAGGTTTCAAAAAAATTAATAATACCATAGTGAAACAAGAAGTACTCCTTACAAAAATATGCCCTGAAAACTTAGAATTACCCCTCCATTCAACGGAATCAGAACGTCTAGTGTACAAATGGCCATGCACGTCAATGTGTAACATTCCCAAAAAAAATGTCAAGTCTTTACGCCAATTCCTCAATCAATATGTGAAAAGCAAAGACAAAATCAAAATTAAACTACTGCAAAATATGGATACCTGTCCAGTACGCAAGTACACAGGACTACAAGGACATTCATTGTCCTGCATTACAGGACCTACTTGCAAAACCACCTTCCATGATATCAAAAGGATATCAACACATCATTCAACTATAACAAATCTAGTTTATAAACTGTACTATGCTAAAAGTCCTACTTTAGCACAAGCCAATTTAAATAAAATTCTTCTACATGGTACAGCAAAAGACCTACTAGAAGAAATCGACTATATCCAGAAAAAATATTTTGGAAGTGAAACCCACTTACAGAATGAAATAGCTGTAAACCAAATTAGTAACAATTCTACACATGGCAACCTTTTACTACACACATACAAAAAAGAAATACTAAAATTGAAAAGTACATCAGCTGACGTACCAAACCATGTGTGTGTATGTTGCTACAGAACATTTTATAAAAGTAACAGAAAAACTGTAGACCTATCATACAAAATAGAAGACAATGAAGATTCTAAATGGTTTGAATTGGCTCTCTACCTTATAGCAGAAAACAAATACAAAATAACTGACCCCGTAATACTTTGCAGTTACTGCACTACAAAACTTGACAACAACCAAACTCCTTCACATGCTCTCACAAATAATTTGGAATTATATCCACTACCAAAAACCCTTCAACAACTTAATTTATATGAGAGCATCATAATTCAAACAGTGCACCCATTTCAAGCAATAATACGCCTTCAACCAAAAACTGCAAAATTACCTCCCTCTGAATTAGTGAAAGGTATTCGTGGAAAAGTAGTGTATTTACCATTAGATCTAAAAGAAAATGTGCACACTCTAGGAGTGCAACGTCCAATGCAACAATCTTTAATTATCTTGGTAAATGGAGTACCTACAAAAGACAACACAATTTGGCAACAGCTGGTAGATTTACATAAAGTTAGAGAAGCCTTGCAATATTTTAAAGAGAATAATGAATATTACAAAGAAATTAATATAGAAGAACACTTGAAGGATACAACTGAAATAATTCAAGAGACACGAGAAGCTGGTCAATTTGAGCTCCTAGATCCTGCTACAATATGAAAAACTTTAGACCATTATACAATTCATCCATTGCACTCTAATGACACCATAAAAGATGCACTGGAAACGTACCAAATGCGTCAAACAAAAGGATCACCAATCAGCATATGGGAAAAAAGTATAGAAGCACGTGCTTTTCCTCTACTCTTTTCTACTGGCAAAGGAGGAAGGTACAATGATAGACCTATTCAAATATCATCATCAGAATACCGCTCATTACGGATGTATTCTGAAGATCCCAGATTTAGACAAAATGTGGAATACATATTCCACCTACTCTTTGAAAGTGAACTAGCAACTTTATGTTATAGAGTTGCACACATATTAAAATCAGGATCACACTTTCAAAATATGACAGCTACACAATTATTACAAAAAGTTCAACAAAAAGATGAGGTATGAGGTTTACAATCAAATATTACAAATCTATTAGCAAATATGCGTGGTACTAAAGAGTACTGGTTTCAACGTCATGGAGATGTACGTTGTATGATCAGAAACCTTGGCCCACCCACTTGGTTTGTTACATTAAGTTGTGCAGAATATGCATGGGAAGATTTACATGATTTCCTACGCATATCAAACAAAAACAAAACAAACATAGATATACTAACACCTGGAGAACATTGTTCTCTGGATCCTGTTAATGTTTCAAGATATTTTCACCATCGCTTCATTGCTATGCTACATTTTATTTGAAATAAAACTGTTCCCCCTCTTCGAGAAGTGCAACACTTCTTTTGGATAAAAGAATACCAAGCCAGAGGAGCATCACATATCCACATGCTTTTATGGATTGAAGATGCTGCTACATTTGGTCAAGACAGTGATGCCACTGTTTTACAGTTCATTGAAAAATATGTCACTTATGAAATTCCATCAGAATCCACAAATAGTGATCTTCATGCACAAATTTTACAATTTCAAAGACACAAACGTGGCAAATATTGTTTTTGCAAATACAAAAACAAAGGGAAATACTACACCAAATGCCGATTAGGTTTGCCTAGACCAGTAACAAATACAGGTCAAGTGAACAGCCTCATGTCTTCAGTTAGACATAGCGTTAAAGGTAAGTCACCTAAAAATACATATTACATAAAAAGAAAAGAAGAAGAAAAATATATCAATGATTACAATGCAATCATTGCCCTCTTATGGAATGCAAACATAGATGTGCAGTACATTGCAGACAATTCTACTGCACTTGCATGATATGTCACAGCATACTTAACCAAAGCAGAAAAGACAGAGCTGCAAGACCTCTGGAATGACCTGCCATCAGATAAAACAGTGTCTCAGAAATTATACAGCTTGGGCATAAAAATGCTGTCCCACAGAGAATGTGGATCCTATGAAGCAGCTGATCGTTTCACTGGTACTGCATTGTATGGTAAATCTGAAAATATAGTATGGCTAAGTCTTGGTCCAGCTAAATCTAGAAAAAGAGTTCTAAAATTATACGAAGATATAGAAACAATAGCCAAACATGATCCCAACAGACAAGACATTTTAAAAAACAATTTATTGGACACATACTACCCAAACAGGAGTACCACTTTGGAAACCATGTCTCTATACCACATAGCCCAAAACTACACATACAAAAATAATATAAAACCTGATGAAAAAAAACGTAAATACAGAGTGACAAACTGTGAAGGTGGCTTGGTAAAACTCTCCAAACAAAATTTAATTAATCATATCAAATTGTCATTAAAGACTCCTCAACATAAAGAATTATATTACATGTTTTTTCCCCATTCATTCTTCAGTCTATGGGGAAAAAAAGTTTTGAGATCCCCCCCCCTATAACTTTGCACACCCTGGACAAATCCTCAACCAACTTTGCAAAATAATTCAGAGTGGGCCATATACGTTTTTTTGCAAAGTTTGGTGTAGATTCGTCCAGGGGGAGCGAAGTTATAAGCTGCCCAAAAGTGTTCTTCCTATGGAAACAGCAACTTAACCATAACTACACAGCCACAGCAACACGAAGAAGAACTCCAGGCCCAACTAGATAAGGACACTCCTGACAGTAGTCAACCTTCTGTAACAGGAAGCCAAGAACCACTGGGAGAACCACTAATAACAAATGAGGCAGAATTAGCTATGATAGAAGTAGAAAACACCATGTGTCAGTATGAAGATAAAGAAGACTTAACTATACTACAATCAAAACTAACAATGAGCAACGTAGCATTTTTCAAGAAGTAACAAAAGAAATTGCACATGGTGTACAGCATAAAAACAAAGGATGCACCTGCCAAAATTACTAACTTATACTATTGTACATCAGTGGTGAAGCTGGTTCTGGCAAAACATTCCTAATCAAAATCATCAACTGTCGGCTGTTGTCACTGCCCCCACAGGTTTAGCTGCCTACAACATTGGTGGTGTCACTTTACACCGATTACTACTCCTGTCAGTAGAACACCAAAACAAATTAGACTATTACAAACTTTCTACAGAAGCTGCAATGGAACTACGCAAAGTATTGAAACAAATGAAAATGCTACTAATAGATGAAGTGAGCATGGTGTCCAACCTAATGTTGGCTTTGATTCACCTCAGATTACAAGAAGTACTCAAAACAAACTATGAAGAGCTCTTTGCAGGAAAACACATTATGGTTTTCAGAGATCTTCTTCAATTGACACCAGTAAAAGGTGAGCCTTTTTTTAAAACATTAGGACACAAACTCTGCTGTAAAACTGTTGGCAGCATTGGAAATGTCAACCTTAGGCAATATTTCCAATACAGAGAATTAACAGAAAACATGCGGCAATCTGCAGATCTCACTTATGCCAACATTATAAAAAGTATCTGAGTTGGTATACTTTCTAAAAAAGCAGAAGCAATATTGAAAGCCCCTCACATTCATGCACTTTATGGTGATAATGCATGTGCTACCGATGTTATGGAACAATTAGCCCACAAAAATGTCAAATGAAATAATGTTAAGAAAAGAAATGCAACCAATGATGGAAATTAGTGCCACAGACAAACTAGATGTACATGGTATGACACTACCTATGTGTGACCAAGCCACAACAAGACTAAATAGTTTAGAAAAATCAATCTCAAACACAGCAGGCTTGGAAAAGATATAAAAATTATCCTTAAATTGCAGAGTAATGCTTAAACGTAACCTTGACGTGGACCAAGGACTAGTTAATGGAGCACTGGGTACAGTTGTTGGCTTTCAAACATACCCACGTGACAACAAAATTCAGTTTATCAATATTCTCTTTGACAAACTTTCAGAAGTAAAAAGGATAGGACGCTCAACAGCTCGATTCCTTCTCTTCAAAGACATGTATGTACGCAGAGAACAATTTTCTTTAACTCTTGCATTCGCAGTCACCATTCATAAATCACAAGGTCTTACCCTAGACAAAGCAATGATAGACATTGGTAACACAGTCTTTAAAGAAGGCATAAGCTACGTAGCACTATCACGCTTACGTACACTTGACGGTCTATTTCTAATCAACTTTGAGAGACAGGAGAGAGACACGGGGCATGAGGGAGGGTGGGGGTCAACAGCAGGGAGGCACGGGGCATGCCCGGGGAGTGGGGGCAACAGGAGAGAGACACGGGGCATGAGAGGGGCGTGGGGGCAGTAACAGGAGAGAGACATGGGGCATGAGCAGGGGTGGGGGGCAACAGCAGGGAGACAAGGGGCATGAGCAGCGGGTGGGGGGACAGGGGAGACACGAGGCATGAGCGGGGGATGGGGTGAACAGGAGAGAGACACGGGGCATGAGAGGGGGTGGGGGGCAACAGTAGCGAGACACAGGGCATGAGCAGGGGGTGGGGGGCAACAGCGGGGAGACACGGGGCATGAGCGGGGGGTCGGGGGCAACAGGTGAGAGACACGGGGCATGAGCGGGGGGTGGGGAGAACAGGCGAGAGACACGGGGCATGAGCGGGGGTGGGGGGCAACAGCAGGGAGACACGGGGCATGAGCGGGGGTGGGGGGCAACAGCAGGGAGACACGGGGCATGACCGGGAGGTGGGGGGTAACAGGAGAGAGACACAGGGCATGAGTGGGGGATGGGGGGCAACAGCAGGGAGACACGGGGCATGACCGGGGGGTGGGGGCAACAGGAGAGAGACACAGGGCATGAGAGGGTGGTGGGGGTAACAGCAGGGATACACAGGGCATGAGCGGGGGGGTGGGGGGTTACAGGAGAGAGACACGGGGCATGACCGGGGGGTGGGGGAAACAGGAGAGAGACTCGGGGCATGAAAGGGGGGTGGGGGGTAACAGGAGAGAGATACGGGCCATGAGAGGGGAATGAGGGGCAACAGCAGGGAGACACGGGGCATGAGTGGGGGTGTGGGGAACACGTGGGAGACACAGGGCATGAGAGGGGGATGGGGTAACAGGAGAGAGACACGGGGCATGAGCAGGGGGTGGGGGGCAACGGCAGGGAGACACAGTGCATGAGCGGGGGGTGTGGGGCACCAGCAGGGAGACACAGGGCATGACCGGGGGGTGAGGGGCAACAGCAGGGAGACACAAGGCATGAGCGGTGGTTGGGGGGCAACAGGGGAGAGACATGGGGCATGAGCGGGGGGACAACAGCAGGGAGACAAGGGGCATGACTGGGGGTGGGGGCAACAGGAGAGAGACACGGGGCATGGGAGGGGGTGGAGGGTAACAGGAGAGAGACACGGGGCATGAGAGGGGGTGGGGGGTAACAGTAGAGAGACACGGGGCATGAGAGGGGTGGGGGGGTAACAGGAGAGAGACACGGGGCATGAGCGGGGGGTGGGGGCAACAGCAGGGAGACATGGGGCATGAGCGGGGGGTGGGGGGAACACGAGGGAGACACGGGGCATGAGAGGGGGGTGGGGGGTAACAGGAGAGAGACACAGGGCATGAGCGGGGGGTGGGGGGCAACAGCAGGGAGACACGGGGCATGAGAGGGGGGTGGGGCAACAGCAGGGAGACACGGGGCATGAACAGGGCATGGGGGTAACATCGGAGAGACACAGGGCATGAGCAGGGGGTGGGGGGCAACAGCAGGGAGTCACGGGGCATGACCGGAGAGTGGGGGCAACAGGAGAGAGACACGGGGCATGAGAGGGGGTGGGGGGTAACAGGAGAGAGACACGGGGCATGAGCGGGGGTGGGGGGCAACAGCAGGGAGACACGGTGTCAAAACTGATATGATATTGTTTCATCCTCATTGTATATGTTGGCCTATGCCCAGTCGCTTTTCGAGGAAATCCGCATTGCAAGGTCGTGACCTTAAGTTAATCAAGCCTCCATTTTAGGTTAAAGCCGCCATTTTGGCTTGTCGTGCAAAGTCACCCTGCGGCCTAAAATGGCCGACCTGTGTTCTCTTGTTCTTACTTTAACCTCTTCAACCTCTGTAGACGAGTTAATGTCCAACCTGCCTACAGGCTACATGTTAGGGTCATGTAGACCTTGTCCTTTGTTGACCTAGGGATCAGGGGATTATTCGAATCGGCGATGTAAACCTACAAGTATACAAGAACAATAATGCTATTTAAACATGACATGTAAAACATCTGTTTGACCTACATTGAAGCACATGTGTAAAGAGTGTAAAGTCCCATCCCGAGAATAATAGTACTTGTTAGTAAAATGTATTAAGAATTAAACCACATACACGAGTTATGTAAATTAGGAATTAACCTGGCGCGAACCCTAGCTCAGTACATGATTAACTTGTAAGAGGCTGGACATCGTTATGAAGAAATTGTATAAATATGCTGATGTCCAGCTAGCAATTCCTGTTCACTGCTCACATTGAACCTGCTGGTGGTCTCTGTGAAGTACTGACGGCCAAATAGCTATTTGTGTACTTTGTTTTGTAAACTATTCAGTATTGCAATAAAGATTCTTGGAATCTTTACAAGCCCGTGTTGGTGTATTTCTCTTTGCATGGTGTAAAAGCCTTAATATTGTAATTTCTGATTCCACAGATGGCGCCCGAATAGGGACCCTCAAGATTAACTTTGTCTCGTTGAAGGTTGGCTCAGCTATCGGACTGGGATCGGACGGTGTCAACAAAAAGGCCCCTGTGGACGAGAAGCGAATTCCTCGACAGAACAGCACGATCTGATCCCTGAACGGTGAGCTGGATCCCGAGACGAAGTCTTGACGAGGGTCCATATATCGAGGTGGGTATATTTGACGAAATCACCAGACACATGGGTCCTTAGATTGTTCTTAGTAACCCGATCAGGCCTCCCAGTCCTTTGGTCAGGTGAATTGTGACCCGATTCTGAATTTAACCCTGACAATTTGAATTTGGCGCATTGTACTCGCAAGCACAATTATTTGACCAGGTAACACCAGAATTCTGATATGCCCGGGAAATTGTCTGCCTGCTTCAGGGCATTATTCCGCAGCGACAGACAATCTTTGGAAGTTAGCCATCCCGCACCACAGGAGGGGTCGCCGGCATGTACTATGTACTGTAAGAAAGGCTTTGGTAGTATAGCATTTAATGATATTTGGCACAGACAGACCAGACATAACTCTAATCTTCGGTGGCCAACCAATGGTAGCTTTGAAATCCCTCGTATAGAATATTTAGAGTCTGTATTGGTAAAGAAAAAGGCTAGACCTGTAGCATTTGACGCATTGCACAGTTGGAAAACAGAATCTTTGCAGCAACAAAAGAGTAGAGAGAAACATATGCGTCGACATATGACGAATGCCAAAAAAACACTGTTATATGATCAAAATAAACAATTGGAATCAGTTAGGAACACGGACAGAGCGTTTCAATTATTAAGCATTCAGAAAATGTATCCTTCGAAAGATTTTCATACGTCCGATGAATTGATTAATAAACTTTTGCATGAACGAAGGCCTGATGCCTCTGCGCCACCCCCGGACGTCCCTCTTCCTGGTGCTTTGCCTCTTCCTGTCGTTATTCCTCCTCCTACAGTCCCCCGGTCCTTCCTATTTTTCTTCCTGTTGTTCCTCCAGCCGTTGCTCCTTTGCCTGCTCCCTTGTCTCCACTTATTGATATTCAGAATGTGCCTACTCTCCCCCCTACAAGTGATTTTGCATCGCTTGTAGTAGACCAGGGAATGGGATCAAGGGTTGTGACTCGTAATACTGTGTCCCCAGATAAAAAGAATGAATTGATTGCTTGGGCCAAACATTGTATGTATAAGGGTGAACAAACTGATGTTTTTTCCACACTCGAAAATCTAAAAAGTATTCCTGAGAAAAATGTTTTTATTGAAGGGTTAGGAATTCATTTGAGCATAATGTGGAATAGATTAAACAATGTAGATCTCCCGCAAGGGTTACGGGATTTGAATACCTTAGCGTTGTCTAGGGATACTGCGGAGAAAGTATATGAGCATGTCAAGTGGATTTTTGTATATAGGAAGGAGTTGGAAGAGTTACAGAATGAAGAAACTAATGGTGATAGTTTAGGTACTATATTTTTGCAGAAACGGTTTTCTCCTCGCCGTGAATTGATAGATGAGGAAGCGCGAATTTGTACAAAGGATGTGATAAGATGGATTTCGGATATGTCGATAACTCCAGACGAAGTATATGACACGTATAGTCAGTATACGTTAGAAATGCAAAAGAAAGTGATACAGGTTATGGTAGAATACCTGCACGATGAGTGTGTAAAAAGAAAGATTTGTTGTCCCGCAGAATTATTGGGTGTTTATAAGAGAGCCTTTTCAATTGATACTTCTTCGACTGCCTTAGCGCTTGATTTGGCTCTGTTGCTTAGTAAGCGCTCGGAGCTACCTACTTCTCAGTTGCCTATGAGAGAGGTCCCTCCGACATTTGTCCCAAAAGTTGAGATTGCGGCCGATGCTGCGCGAGGTATAGTCTCTGTGGACATTCCTGCACATTATGTATCCCAGTTTGTCCACGTCCCGTTCTCGAGACAGGAAGTGAACACCATAAAGCAATCTATTCCTGATATAAGAAAGAATCCGACGGGGTTCTATAAAGAAATAGAGTCAGTCTTACAATCATCAGTATTCAACTTAAGCGATATTGATTTATTATTTCCCCTACTCCTGCCAGTTGATTTGTGGAAACAGATTAGGACTGTAGATGATGTACCTGGGTTAGGAGATACATGGGATAATATGGTTAGGATCGACAGAGAAAGACCAGCTGGCGAGAGACTGCCTCAAGTGATATTAACTTTGCCTGACAGGATTATTGTAAAATTAAAAACTATGGTTCCTGAAAAAAGAATAATTTGGGACAAGCTTATGGCCTGTGTCCAAGGAAAGTCTGAAGGTGCTACCGAGTTCTTTAATCGGTTCGAACAGGTATTTTCAGATTTCAGTGGACAAGCCTTAGGCACAGAGTCAGGGAAAAGGCTGTTTGTCGACAAATGTGTACGTGGATTGCTGCCTGACATCCAGTTACAGATTATGTCCTCCGAAAGCACTTGGCAGGCAAAGTTTCAATCAGAAGTACTGCACATGGCTCAGTACTATGAAAATCGTGTGAATAATGAAAAGGAAAAACTTGAGAAAAGAAAGGGTGACCTGAAAACAAAAGTACTATTACAACAGATCGTTAGAAGCCCTAGAGGGGGTAATACGCAATTTAGAGGTCAATACGTTCCACAGGGAAGTACACCCCTGGCTCCGGTAACCATCAACCAGTGTGCCTATTGTCGACAGGAAGGTCACTGGCGCGCACAATGTCCAACCTTGCAGCAAAGGTCATTTGGGACATGGGTAGATGATCCAGAGGTCGCTCAGGTGTAGGGGTCCCTGGTAGAGGTCAGTTCACGCCAGAATCACAGCAACCTTTTTCACAGGATAAACAAGTATCGAGTGTGGATAATAGAAACATTTTTGATCATCCTTCTGCCGCGTACCTCTCTGAAGAAGTTCCTTTTGATGACATTCTGTTTCTTTAGGATTGCCCGAAGCAGGATTTGGAACCAACGCCTATTCCCGTTCATCAGAAAGGTCCCTATGTTGAGATGGCGGTGGGAAATAGGAAGCATCTATTTTTAGTAGATACGGGAGCACAAAAGTGTTCCATTGACCATTCACGGGTTCCAAGCATTCCCCTGTCGGGGCAATCACCGTTTCCGTAGGGTTCTCAGGCACACCTGTAGTTTGTCCAGTCTCTTTGCCGGTACCGATAACAGTGGGTCCCTTCACGGAGCAGTGTCCATTTCTGCTCACTACAAACTGTGGAGAGAATTTGCTGGGGTTAAATTTGTTGAAGGAATTGAATGCAGTAATACATTGCTCCTCGGACACAGTTTGGTAAACAATTTCACCTCAGCAATCACTCGCCTCTCAGTTCTTGACTCGATCTTTACCGCCAGAATTCAGTAACATTCCGGAATGCTTATGGGCAATTGATGATAATGATATGGGCATTCTTCAAATTGAACCTGTTAAAATTATTCTGAAACATGGAGTAAAACTGCCTCACATTCCACAATATAAGATCTCAGTTGAAGGCGAACAGGCTTTGAAATGTATAGTTTCTGATTTTGTGTATCGTGGAGTAATTGAGGAAATTACAGGTAGTTTGTGTAACAGCCCAATTTTGCCGGTGTACAAAAAAGGTGATAATGCGATTCCTTTTCAGTTTTTAATTGATTTGCGTGCTATTAACAAAATTGTGGCTCCTCAATTTCCCATTGTACCTGATGTAACAACGATACTAACTGTGATTCCGGCTTCTGCTACTCACTTTAGCGTTGTTGACCTCAAAAATGCATTTTTCAGTATTCCTATACACAAGGATAGTAGGTATTTGTTTGCGTTTACCCAAGGTGGACGCTCGTTCACATTCACTCGTGCACCACAAGGGTACACTGAGAGTCCAAATATTTATAGTAGAGCATTGAAAGAGCAACTCAATACTCTCAAGTTGCCTACTACTTGCACGTTACTACAGTATGTAGATGATCTCCTCTTGGCTGCTGATTCTGAGAGTGCCTGTAAAGAAGGCACCATGTTGTTGCTTTGTCATCTAGCAAAACATGGCCACAAAGCTTCACTCAAAAAATTCCAATATTGTTGTCAGGAGGTCGCCTATTTAGGCTATCTCCTGTCAAAGGAGGGAAGAAGGTTGACACCTGAACGAATAAAAACTATTTCTGGCATGTCTGTCCCAAATACGCAGAAAGAAGTTAGAGCCCTGATAGGTATGGCTTCTTACTGTAGATTGTGGATCCCTAAATTTTCGTTAACGATTAAACCAATGCTGACTTTGACAAAGAAGGGCATTTCTTTGCCATTGCCATGGACTTTGGAACACCAGACAGCATTTGATTTACTCAAAACTGCGCTGGGTTCGGCACCAGTTTTAGGAAATCCAAATTATGAAAAGGCCTTTGTGTTGTACGTGCATGAAAGTGATGGATGTGCTTTGGCTGTGTTAACGCAGGAACATGGAGGGAAGAATAGGCAGTGTGGCTATTTCTCGTCCGCCCTTGATCCTGTTACATGCGCTTTGCCGATATGTTTGAGAGCTGTCGCTGCTGCTGCTGCGTCTGTAAAACAGAGCGAGGGAATGGTCCTGGGTCATGCGTTAACCCTAATGGTGCCTCACTCTGTAGATGTTCTATTAAATAAAACTCAAACGCAACACCTTACTTCCGCACGATTGACAAGATACAAATTGATCTTGTTTGCTCCCCACATTCAAATTCAGAGGTGTTGTGTATTAAATCCGGCTGAACTTTTACCTGTCCCGCAAGATACTGTTGATGGTGACGAAATGTCACATGATTGCCATTACACTACATAACAAGAGACTAAAGGTAGAATCGATTTGAAAGATACGCCTTTGAATAGCCCACAAGGAGAGCTATTTTGTGATGGCTCCTGTTTCAAACTTCCGAATGGTACATCCACGGCTGCTTATGCCGTCACTACCTTAAGCACGATTGTGGAAACCAAAAGAATTATGCATAATTCCGCACAGGCCTAAGAAATTATAGCATTAACTCGAGCCTGTGAACTTTCTGAAGGGCTTACAGTAAATATATATACCGACAGTCAGTATTCCTTTGGGGTAGTTGACAACTTCGGTAGACTCTGGAAAGAACGAGGTTTCTTGACCTCACATGGCACAAAAATACAGCACGGCACTTTAATAGTTCGATTACTGTCAGCGCTCGCACTCCCTGTTCAGTTAGCCATTTTAAAATGTACAGCACATCAGAAGGTTACAGATGATATAGGAAAAGGGAATGCTTTCGCTGATCAGATAGCTAAACAAAATGCCACTGATTTTAGTTCAGAAATGTATGCGGTAAGGGAAAGTGTAAATGTTTGCACTTTTGGTGAAAGTATTGATTCTGTAAAAGACATTCAAGCAGATGCTGCTGTAGCGGTGACCAAGAAATGGGTCGAGGGTGCAGGGAGATTGGATGGTGATGGGTGTTGGGTGGACAATCAAGGAAAATGGTTACTCCCTGACGCCTATATTACAATGATGGTCATTATGGCTCATGGTCCGACCCATGTCTGTGCGCGTAAATTGACTAAAATGTTACACAGTGTATGGGCCAATGATAACATTTTCAAAATTGCGGAGTGCTTTGTCCAAGGGTGCATGGTCTGCTTGCAGCACAATGTAGGAAAAGGTACCTCGACTCCTAGAGGAAGTTTCGCTCCACCTTCCGTTCCGTTTTAGGTCATCCACTTTTATTTTATTGAGATGGAACGTTGCAACAATCTTAAATACGTGTTGGTCGTCATTTGTGCATTTAGTTAGTGGGTTGAGGCTTTCCCTGTTAGAGATGCAATGGCCATAACCACGGCAAAGGCTCTGTTGAAAAGTTCTTTCCTAGGTTTGGGCTGCCGAGAGTCATCTGGTCGGATAATGGGCCACACTTTATCGCTGCTGTAATCCTACAAATATGTGAAGGATTACAGATTGATTAATGGTTCCATTCGGCCAGATATGCCCAAAGTGCCGGATTAGTGGAAAGACATAACGGCATTATAAAGAACAAGCTCGCTAAAACGTGTGTTGGTACCAAGTTAAAATGGCCGGACGCCTTACCGATCGTGTTGCTGTCGATGAGAACCACCCCTCAGACTAGGACTGGTCTCTCTCCCTTCGAGGTGGTGATGGGGAGGCCTGCTAATATTTGGGGTATGCCAAAGAGTCGCTCATTGCGGGATGTAGATAATGTGCTTCTTTCAGATTACTGTAACCAGTTGACTATGTAAGCAATATTCAATCAACACTACAGCTAAGTCAATGCCTAGTCTGGGATGCTGAGGAAATCCCTTATTGATGTATTTTTATGTATAGTTCAGTACTCTGGATGACACCCTTGTATAGCACCCCCCTCTTAGAATCCCCCTGACCCCACTGAGCCAAGAAGTAGGTTTGTTTTGCAAATTAAAAGGTTTATTTGAAAAATTAACAAGATATATATCACAATTTTATAATAAATTAATAATTGATATCACACTTATGAATATAACGTTGATCAACAATGGATAATCTGACACTAGCACACTTCTTTACAATCGATGAGGAGTTGGTATAGGATGGATAAGGCAGTGAAAATACTTTTATGGTTTCAAGGAAAAAGCAATGAGGAATAAAATGCAGTACGGAAATAACTTGATATGATTTTAGCAAAAGCTAAGATAATCACTTTTTCTCTGGCAATTCACCCCCCCCTCCCCTATGCAATGTAAGAAATGGAAGCAGAGCACACAGTTCTCAGGAATGCAATCAAATACAATATGAAATTCAGTTCCCCCCCAGCAAGCTTAGAGGAAAACAGATAGAAGTTTGAAACATAGGCCCAAAATGCTTTGAATGTGATGACAATGAAGTGAGAAATGTGCTAAAATGCTTTTAATTCCCTCTAGAGATTCAGGGTGGGTGATATCTAGTTTATATTAGTTCAGGATCACTTTAGCAATGCTCTATGAATGATTGTCAGGTTGCACACGAATTTCAGCAAGCAAAGCAAGGACAAATATTTTTACACGTGGCTGAAATTGAGCAAAATGTCAAATCGTGGCAAATTTAGTCGCATTCGTCGAGCGTGATTACGGAGGAACTATAAGGAGTAGGAAGTCGGTTCTAGGCTCGTTGGAAAGCTTAGAATCTTAGCTTTAAGATAAAAGTTCCTAGCACAAACAGTTCCGGAGATACGGCCGATTTTGTGAAGGTAGTTTTTCGGATTTTAAATTTTAAAGCTCAGAATGACAGATGACAGTTTTCAGTTTTAAAGATGACAGAATGACACGATTCTAGGAGGCAGTTCTAATAGGCTAAAATAGTTTTAATTAGATTATTTTAACTAAGAGATTGGTTCTGCACAGTTCTGCTAGGTACTCACAATATAAATTTGAAATAGGCCTCGTCACGGATCTGGTCAACACGTCCAGCGGCGGTTCTCTCTGCTCGGCGGGTCAATCAGGCACCGGTCCTGCACACAGCGATCCTGATCTCTGGTTCTGCTCACAGCGGTCTGGGTCTGGTCTGCGGTTCTGGCAAAAGTTCTTGGCAAAGAATTCAAACTGCTCGCCCAGCTGTTGAATAGCTTGGTTAGGTTTGCTGGATTCTGAAGGCCTGCTGAGAATACTTTTGCTTGCAGTGGGCCTTCTAGGTTCAAAGTTCTGTAGTCTATGGGTCTCTGGTTCTGGTCTCTGTCTGGATGGGATGTTGGCCGTCAAAATGCTCTGCAGAATTGGAAAATGAATCTCTCTACCTTTCCCAGCAGTCTCTTATGTGTTTTGGAAGTGGGTGTGTGCGTGACATAACTGAGCCTGCCCCTCTCTACTTGTCATTGGCCCAATTCTCCCCTCTCCCATGATTGGGAGAAGGAAATGGATTGTCATCATGATGAGGTCTGTTTATGGGTCAGAGGATCCTCCCCTGGTCAATTTGCCCACAAATCTATTTCTGATCCAAATACATATTTCCCAGATACACAATTTGTTGAAATTACATGTACACATTATATATTCCTTATGGTCCATGCTTGACCGCCTCTGATCTTCCTGGGTGCTTGCATTCAAAAATGAAAACATTTTGCGCTTTTTGACTGGTTTTGCAATATTGGATTTTCATCAAAAATAACACAAATGTGCGCAAGGAGTATGGACATTAATTGATGAAGTGTCAGATTTTTAACATGCAGACATTTGGAGTAAGACCCTATTTTCCGCTAGCAACCCCCCCAGAATACACCACAGGGTCCTAACACCTCTTAAAAAGTGCACAGAAAAATCACCAGAATAATGATATTACTTATATAATTCTGACAAGTCCGCGACAAGTAACACGAGGGAAACACAGGGCATGAGCAGGGGGTGGGGGGAACAGGGGAGACACAGGGCTTGAGCAGCGGTGGGGGGAACAGGGCAGACACGGGGCATGAGTGGGGGGTGGGGGGTACAGGAGGGAGACACGGGGCATGAGTGGGGGTGAGGGGGTAACACGAGGGGGACACAGGGCATGAGCGGGGGGTGGGGGGCAACACGGGGCATGAACGGGGGGTGGGGGGAAACACGAGGGAGACACGGGGCATCAGTGGGGGGTGGGGGGAACAGGGCAGACACAGGGCATGATTCGGGAGTGGGGTAACACAAGGGACACACGGGGCATGAGCGGGGGTTGGGGGGCAACACGAGGGAGACACGGGGCATGAGCGGCAGGTGGGGGCAACACGGGGGAGACACGGGGCATGAGCAGGGGGTGGGGGCAACACGAGGGAGACACGGGGCATGAGTGGGGATGGGGGAACAGGGCAGACACGGGGCATGAGCGGGGTTTGGGGTGCAACAGGAGGGAGACACGGGGCATGAGCGGCAGGTGGGGGCAACACGGGGGATGAACGGGGGGTGGGGGAAACACGAGGAAGACACAGGGCATCAGCAGGGGGTGGGGGGAACAGGGCAGACACAGGGCATGATTCGGGGGTGGGGTAACACGAGGGAGACACGGGGCATGAGCGGGGGGTGAGGGGGTAACACGAGGGAGACACGGGGCATGAGTGGGGGTGGGGGGCAACACGGGGCATGAACGGGGGTGGGGGAAACACGAGGGAGACACGGGGCATCAGCGGGGGGTGGGGGGAACAGGGCAGACACAGGGCATGATTCGGGAGTGGGGTAACACGAGGGAGACATGGGGTATGAGCGGGGGTGGGGGGAACCAGAGGGAGACACGGGGCATGAGCGGGGGTTCGGGGGTAACACGAGGGAAACACGGGGCATGAGCAGGGGGTGGGGGGAACAGGGGAGACACAGGGCTTGAGCAGCGGTGGGGGAAACAGGGCAGACACGGGGCATGAGTGGGGGTGGGGGGTACAGGAGGGAGACACGGGGCATGAGCGGGGGGTGAGGGGGTAACACGAGGGAGACACGGGGCATGAGCGGGGGGTGGGGGGCAACACGGGGCATGAACGGGGGGTGGGGGGAAACACGAGGGAGACACGGGGCATCAGCGGGGGGTGGGGGGAGCAGGGCAGACACAGGGCATGATTCGGGAGTGGGGTAACACGAGGGAGACACGGGGCATTAGCGGGGGTTGGGGGGCAACACGAGGGAGACACGGGGCATGAGCGGCAGGTGGGGGCAACACGGGGGAGACACGGGGCATGAGCAGGGGGTGGGGGCAACACGAGGGAGACACGGGGCATGAGTGGGGATGGGGGAACAGGGCAGACACGGGGCATGAGCGGGGTTTGAGGTGCAACAGGAGGGAGACACGGGGCATGACCGGGGGTGGTGGGGGGAACAGGGGAGACACGGGGAATGACTGGGGGTGGGGGGAACAGGAGGGAGACACAGGGCATGAGCAGGGGTGGAGGGTAACATGAGGGAAACACGGGGCATGAGCGGGCGGTGGAGAGTAACATGAGGGAGACAAGGGGCATGAGCGGGGGTGGGGGCAACACGAGGGAGACACGGGGCATGAGCGGGGGGTGGGGGGAACAGAGCAGACACAGGGCATGAGTGGGGGGTGGGGGTAACACAAGGGAGACATGGGGCATGAGCGGGGGGTGGGGGGAACAGGGCAGACACGGGGCATGAGCGAGGGGTGTGGGGTACAGGAGGGAGACATGGGACATGAGCAGGGGGTAGGGGGTACAGGAGGGTGACATGGGGCATGAGTGGGGGGTGGGGGTACAGGAGGGAGACAAGGGGCATGAGCGGGGGGTGCGGGAAACAGGGCAGACACGGTGCATGAGCGGGGGCTTGGGGCAACACGAGGGAGACACGGGGCATGAGCGGGGGGTGGGGGGTAAAACAAGGGAGACATGGGGCATGAGCGGGGGGTGGGGGGCAACACGAGGGAGACACGGGGCATGAGCAGGGAGTGGGGGCAACACGAAGGAGACATGGGGCATGAGCGGGAGTGAGGGGAACAGTGCAGACACGGAGCATGAGCGGGGGGTGGGGGGTAACACGAGGGAGACACAGGGCATGAGCAGGGGTTGGGGGGAACAGGGCAGACACGGGGCATGAGCGAGGACTGGGGGGTACAATAGGGAGACATGGGACATGAGTGGGGGTGGGGGTACAGGAGGGTGACACGGGGCATGAGTGGGGGGTGGGGGACAGGAGGGAGACACGGGGAATGAACGTGGGGTTGAGGGCAACACAAGGGAGACACGGGGCATGAGCAGGGGTTGGGGGCAACACAAGGGAGACACGGGTCATGAGCGGGGGGTGGGGGCAACATGAGAGAGACACAGGGCATGAACGGGGGGTAGGGGTAACACGAGGGAGACACGGGGCATGAGCAGGGGGTGCAGGGGGAACAGGGGAGACACGGGTCATGAGCGGGGGGTGGGGGGAGCAGGGGAGACACGGGGCATGAGCGGGGGGCATGAGCAGGGGGTGGAGGGGGAACAGGGGAGACACGGGGCATGAGCGGGGGGTGGGGGGAACAGGGGAGACACGGAATAAGCGGGGTGGGAGGGAGACATGGGGCATGAGCGAGGGGTGGACAGGGAACAGGGGAGACAAGGGGCATGAGCGGGGGGAGGGGGGATCAGGGGAGACACGGGGCATGAGCGGAGGGTGGGGGGAACAGGGCAGACATGCTGCATGAGCGAGGCGGATGGGGGTACAGGAGGGAGACACGGGCATGAGCGGGGCGTGGGGGTAACACGAGGGAGACACGGGGAATGAGCGGGTGGTGGGAGTGACAGGAGGGAGACAAGGGGCATGAGTGAGGGGTAGGGGGAGGACACAGGCACAACACAGGGCATGAGTGGGTGGTGGGCACAACACAAGGGAGACACGGGGCATGAGCAGGGTGTGGGGGGAACAGGAGGGAGACACGGGCATGAGCAGGGGGTGGGGGTAGCATGAGGGAGACACAGGGCATGAGCAGGGGTGGAGGGGGAACAGGGGAGACACGGGGCATGAGCGGGGGGTGGGGGAACAGTGGAGACACAGGGCATGAGCAGGGGGTGGGGGTACAGGAGGGAGACATGGGGCATGAGCAGGGGATGGGGGTAACAAGTGGGAGACACAGGGCATGAGCGGGGGTGGTGGGAACAGGAGGGAGACACGGGGCATGAGCGGGGGGTGGGAGGTAACAGGACGGAGACACGGGGCATGTGCGGGGGTTGGGGAGTAACATGAGGGAGACACAGGGCATGAGCGGGGGTGGGGGGAACAGACCAGACACGGGGCATGAGCGGGGGGTGGGGGTACAGGAGGGAGACATTGGGCATGAGTGGGCAGTGGGGGGAGACACGGGGCACCAGCAGGGGTGGGGGCAACACGAAGGAGACACGGGTCATGAGCTGTGGGTGGGGGGCAACACAAGGGAGACACGGGTCATGAGCGGGTGGTGGGGGCAAGACAAGGGAGACACGGGGCATGAGCAGGGGGTCGGGGGGTAACACCAGGGAGACACGGGGCATGAGCGGGGGTTGGGGGAACAGGGGAGACACGGGGCATGAGCGGGAGGTGGGGGAAACAGGGCAGACACAGGGCATGAGCGGGGGTGGGGGGCAACAGGATGGAGACATGGGGCATGACCGGGGGTTGGGGGGAACAGGGGAGACACGGGGCATGAGTGGGGGGTGGGGGGATCGTGAGAGAGACACGGGGCATGAGCAGGGGGTGGGGGGATTATGAGGGAGACACAGGGGATGAGCAGGGGGTGGGGGGCAACAGGAGGGAGACATGGGGCAAGAGCAGGGGCTGGGGGGTAACACGAGGGAGACACGGGGCATGAGAGGGGGTAGGGGGAGGACACAGGCACAACACAGGGCAGGGGGTGGGGGGCAACACGAGGGAGACACGGGTCATGAGCGGGTGGTGGGCGCAACATGAGGGAGACACAGGGCATGAGCGGGGGGTGGGGGAAACAGGAGGGAGACACGGGTCATGAGCGGGTGATGGGGGTAACACGAGGGAGACTTGGGGCATGAGCTGGGGTTGGGGGGAACAGGGGAGATACGGGGAATGAGCGGGGGTGTGGGGCAACATGAGGGAGACACGGGGCATGACTGTGAGGGTGTGGGGAACAGGGGAGACACGGGGCATGAGCGGGGGGTGGGGGAACAGGGGAGACACGGCGCATGAGTGGGGGGTGGCGGGATCATGAGGGAGACACGGGGCATGAGCGGGGGGTGGGGGGATTATGAGGGAGACACAGGGGATGAGCAGGGGGTGGGGAGCAACAGGAGGGAGACACGGGGCATGAGCAGGGGGTGGGGGTAACACGAGGGAGACACGGGGCATGAGCGGGGGGTGGGAGCGACAGGAGGCAGACACGGGGCATGAGTGGGGGGTAGGGGGAGGACACAGGCACAACACGGGGCATGAGCGAGGGGTGGGGGGACACGGGCACAACATGGGCATGAGCGGGGGGTGGGGGAGGACACAGGCACATCGGGCATGAGCGGGGGGTGGGGGAGGACATGAGCACAACACAGGGCATGAGCGGGGGTGGGGAGAACACGAGCACAAACGGGGCATGAGCGGGGGGTGGGGGAGTACATGAGCACAACACGGGGCATGAGCAGGGGGTGGGTGGACAGGAGGGAGACACGCAAAGCTGCTGGTGTCTTACTATGCAGGCCACAGATCCCGCTCTTCGGCCCTCCCCAGGCCTGATGCAAAGATAAACTAAGATGGCGGGCGTATCTGAAAATATACGCACTGCACGCTTCACCGCAGCCAATGGAAGAGCACGTCAGATGTCCGCGGACATCACGCAAGCCGCTTGCCCAATCACTTGTGATATCTGTGTTCGGTCCACGGAGCGAACAGGGAAGTGTTTCCGCGGACCGAACACAGATATCACAAATTTTTTCTGACCTACTTTCTGGTCATTTTAAAAAAAACTACTGGATGGATTTTCACCAAATTTACAAAAGCACGCTTTCGGGACCAAGCCGCAGCTCCTGGTCCAAATTTTGTGAAAATCCGTCCAGCGGTGAGCAAAGTTTTTTCCCCATTCAGTCTATGGGGAAAAAAAAAATTGGGACCCCCCCTATAACTTTGCTCCCCCGGACCAAACTTCACCAAACTTTGCAAAAAAATTCAGAGTGGGCCATATACTTTTTTTGCAAAGTTTGGTGAGGCTTCGTCCAGGGGGAGCAAAGTTATAGGCCGCCCAGAAAGAGCTCTTCCTATGGTAACAGCAACTTAACCATAACTATATGGCCACTACCGTGGCCATGTAATATATATATATATATATTCAGTGAAAAAACTTTGTTAAAGGGACGTTATGGTTAAGTTGCGCTACTAAAAACCTATGAAATTCAGTGAAAAAACTTTGTTAAAGGGACGTTATGGTTCCAAGTAAAACCGAAAAACCCCTGAAATTCGCCAGTTATGTTAAGCTAAGCAACCATAATTCGCGCCACCACCGTGCACTGCTAAGCCTAACAACCAGGACATCAAAGATGACATCACAAATGTCATTGATGACATCACTGATGACATCACAAGTCTGACACCCCCTTTTTTCCTTTCCTGACATATCTAGGCCACATGATTTTCTTCAGTAACAGTCAGGAACTAAAAATTGTAAATGTACTACATTTGTAGACTTATCCTTCAAGTATGTTCTTACAATAATTCCCTTAGTGTCCAGTCATACCATATGAAACATATACATAGGGGAAGACACAACCTTGAAAGACAGCAATCCTTTTTGTGCATTAAAACTATCAGTGGAGTTATCAGCACTTTCTGATAGTTTTGATGTTTTTTTATTACTGTACTTTCCCTGTATATGCTCATATTTTTATATGTTGTACTCACACTATTTTACTTAGGGTCCAGACACATCATGTGATATATATATAGATAGGTTAAGTAACAGCTTTGAAACAGAGCAATCATTTCTCTGCATAAAGGTAATCAGTTAGGTTATGAACACTTTCTGCTACTATTGCTGTTTTTTTTCTTACTTCAATTCCCTTGTATATATTCATATTTGTATGTGGTGTTGTCTCTTTGTGATTTGTCTATAATAATGCAATTATGTAGTAAGTGGGTTTTATTACCTACTTATCACAAGTTTCACTGTATGCAAAACTCTAATATGAACCATAACGTCCCTTTAACAAAGTGTTTTTACTGAATTTCATAGG
Organism: Ambystoma mexicanum; assembly: GCF_040938575.1. Classification (NCBI taxonomy): domain Eukaryota; kingdom Metazoa; phylum Chordata; class Amphibia; order Caudata; family Ambystomatidae; genus Ambystoma; species Ambystoma mexicanum. Next base: position 272,659,656 of record NC_090938.1, read on the forward strand.
TTTTTAGCAGCACAACTTAACCGTAACCTCCCTTTATCAAAGTTTTTTTTTACTCAATACACATATACATAGTGTGAATTTGATAGATGTTTACTAGGAATCCCTTACTTTATATACATGTAACATAGAACATACTGAACCCCATGCTAATGATCTTGAAGTTCCCGGACTGTGAGTATGTCCGTGAACGGACGCGGACAACTTCAACACTACCCAAAAACTCAGGGCGTATCTTAAATTGTTCTATCATGCCATATAAACACTGCACAAGTTCAAAAAGCAGCACATAAACACATTATATGTAATAATATTTAAGAAGTGGAATGTATACATGAAACACATCAACCATCCATTTAAATACCATATGTAGTCAAATGGAATATACCAAGACAAAAATGATATGCCTCCAACATAATTACCTCAAAGAAACTGCACAGCTAGGAGCAACAGTAGACCTACACAAAAGTAAGAATACAATTTACCACAAACTAGTAAGTAAGCTTACTTTTTCTTAAATATTTCTAAACTTTTTGTATTAGGTACACTAAAATTAATATATTTGTGTTTTTTTTACACAGAAATGTGCAGTACTTTGCATTATGAGGAAATGGCTGAAGACAGTGATACTAATGGTAGACATTTCTCTATATGCAGCACATGAAAATAAAATGGACATGCTCATGGAAAATTCCAATCTTTTGAAACATTTTGAGGAGGACCACATAAAAGAAAAATTAAATACCATTGTCCCAATGTACCTGTTCCCCCTCTCCATATCCCAACTATCCCCAAACCCTCAACACCTAGAAAAACGTTTTGATGAGACTTCCATCCCTTCATCCCCTCCCATCCATCCTCTCCAAACCCCTAATTCCCCTGTATTTGTATCAGTTTCTGCTTCCCCCTCTCTTTCATAAATTGTATATCTGCATATAACAAAAAAAAAGTATTATGTGTCTTTTAATTAAATCCTTTGTGTCTTATTTTTTTTAAAAAGCAGTTAAAGTGTCCGCGGACAGCATGCCTGTCTGGGATGTCCGTAATTAACAAAATGGGGATGTCCTAAGGACACTATACCAGTCCGTACCATTCGCAAGCAAAGATGGAACTGTTCTTAGAACACACTCAGTGTCCGGGATGTCCATAAATGAACAAAATGGGGGTGTCTTAAGGACACAATACCTGTCTGTACCCTTCGCAAGCAAGATGGAACTGTTCTTAGAACACACCCGGTGTCCGGGTGTCCTTAAATAAACAAAATGGAGGTATCCTAAGGACACTATACCTGTCCGTACCGTCCGCAGCCAAGTTGAAACTGTCCTAAGAACACGCGCAGTGTCTGGGATGTCCGTAGTCAAACAAAATGGAGGTATCTTAAGGACACTATACCTGTCCGTACAGTCTGCAGAACATCTACGCACATGCGCACCACACCGTAAGTCCTGCGAATATCGCGCCTGTTCGTAACTGTCCGTCTCACTTGTGTCACACTTTTAATTTGTCTGAGGACCTGAATACTGTCCGTGGAACACCCGCGCGCATGAGCACGACCGTTCCCGTGCATTTGGTGTCCTGCGGACACCCGTTCCCTTTGCGGACGTGTTCCCGATGTCTTCATGTGACCGCGCCCACGCTGAGTGTGTGTCCTAATTTGCGGACACTGTCCGGTTACCCTTGATTTAAAAAAAACTTTTTCAGACAATCCAAATTATTTTACAGTAAAACTTCACCATTGCACATGTGCCAGACAATGACCCTGGCTTTCCACATACTTTTTGGAACTTTTTTGAACCTTTTTGGGTGTTCGATCTGTCCACAAAGTGCACCCCTATAAAAGGCCACACCCCAGATCTGATCTTCATTGTACTTCTGGCTATTGCAGATTGACTTTTGCTGCCTTTGTTGCTCTTGCTGAGATTATCTCATCAACCCTGATGGCATCCATGGCTGTTGTTGCTACATCTGCCTCAGCACCACCCCCAAACCCTCGACCACCACCACCTCCTCAAGGGCCTGCAGTGGGGAAAAGGCGTGAGGATGTAGAGAACGAGGATGAGATAGAGGAACTCCCTACTACCAGCACTCGCCAGGAGTCTTCGGTGTGTTGCAGTTGTTTACAATTCATGGTAATGTACCAAAAGCACATGCGAACAAGGTCACCTGCAAACAGTGCACAATGGTGCTGATGTCACGCCTCTCCGAAGGCGTTGGTCCTTGTGGCATCGATGGACCTTGGGACGGTGGGTGTCGGCCATTTTTACTGGCAAGGTGGCCGCCGCAACTAAAGATGTGGGTCTAGATGTTGCACGCCTCAGTATCCAGGAAGTACCGTCCCCCTACCCGAGAGAAGGTTTATCTGTTCCTGAGAACGACACACAGATGCGCTGCTACTCCTCAACAACAACGCTCCATGAGTTCGCATCTAGGATCTTCCTGAGATGTCTTGCATATTCCTAACCTTTCTGTATCTTATACAATCTTTATCCTATCTCGATTTCAGTGCCTACCGTACCTCGTCTCTGTTTCCCGACTCCCTGGACTCCAACTCTTTCTCGCTCCAAACGGCTCACCGGTTCCTTTCCGGAACACAGTAAGCGACATTCAGACTCTCCGAGATCCTCCACTTTCTGAAAGTCTCCCGACTCAATTACCTTCTCCCTTTTTTACATCTACAGACATACGCGACACAGGTACCGCACCCGTTCGCTCCAAACCCTTCACTACTGAATCAACACCAAGCTCCGCCTTTCTTTCTATCCAGGGATTCTCAGAACTTTCCGGCGGGCACCTTTTCTCGCAGTTCACTCCTGTTTAAGGGTAATCTGAATTATAATCTCCAATATTTCCACCTCTCACCTACCTGCAAGTACTTACTATTTTCTTTCTTTTTCAAGACCACCAGTCTCCAGACTTCACCTGAATCTCTGCTGCATTGAAGACAACGTTCCCGCAGTCGTCGACACAGGGTTTTCTTCCCCAGCGGGTTTCCCTGAGATCTCTTCTCCTCTCAGGTTTTCTAGTGGGGAGAAGGGGTATCTGGGAACCTTTTCGCATTTGTCCCCCCTGTTGGAACAAGCAGATTCCTCCCACTACTGGAAGGTCACAGTCACAAGGCGAGGAAGAGAGGTACCGGTGAGTCTTTGGGATAACCTGCCAGTTATTAAAGTGTTTATTTCTTCCTGTGAATTATCACCGGCATTACAGTTAGCAACGCCCAAAAAATTTGAAACTATCCTGATTCATCAGGAGGTCTTAGCAGGTTATCTCAGGGGTTCATCGTTACATATTACAGGAGATATAGACCCGGCCCAACAACAGCAATTGGTTACAGTGGTGCAAGCACTGACTGCTGAAGTTCAGGCGTTAAAACAGGAGAATGCCTTTCTCTGACAACAGGTGGGGAGAGTCCCTAGTTGTTCCGAGATACCTCCAGGTCCTATTCCGGGGGGTTTGTATGATGGTAATCCACATAAACTCAAGGCCTTTATTGAGGCTTGTACAGTTCAATTTTCGTTCAAGACTGCCTTTTTTCAGAACGACCGTGATAAGGTAGGACACATGATTGCAAATTTAACCAGTCCTGCTTTAGCAGGGGTAACACCACTTGTTACCACTAATAATGCTTTATTAGATTCCTACCCCGCTTTTTTGAACAGCCTCAGAGCCATGTTCACCCGCCAAGAGATCACAGTTTCAGCCCAAGAACAGTTATTGGATTTTAAACAAGGGTCACACGATCTGCTGTCTTACACCACCACTTTCAAGCAGTTAGCAGCCGGCACCTCATGGGCTGATGATGCTCTAATCACTTTATTCCGTAGGGGATTAAATGATGAATTAAAAGATGAGATCTCCTGAGTTCCTAGACCTCCAAATCTGGCAGAATTGATAACAATGGTGATGCAGATGGACTACCGGTTGCAAGAAAGATTAAGGGAACGACGTCGCGGCCGTCTTGTGAGACAGCCTGTTACTTACCCTCATAGTGCCGGGAGAACGCAGACTGAAGAACCTATGCAAATAGGAACTACAAGAGGTCGACTTACCCCTGAGGAGCGCAATAGATGACAAGCCAAGGTGCTGTGTATGTACTATGGTTCTAAAGAACACTCAGTTCAAGATTGCCCTCTCACCCCAGTCAAGAGACAGGGAAACGCCACTTCCCAACCGCAAGGGGAACCGCGGCTAGGAAGTCAGTAACAGGGTCCTCAACAGCTACATTGCCATCGCAAGTAACAGACATCCCAGATCTCACTATGATGGCCTTGCAAGTAAAAATCAAATGGGGAGATTCAGACTCCATTCTGGTCACGGCTTTAATAGACTGTGGGGCTGCAGGGAATTTTATCGATACCTACTGGAAGACAACTCATAAAATCCTGTGTTCTGTTAAAACCTTGGCAATACCAGTTGAGTCGGTGGATGGTAGTCCGCTAGTTTCAGGTCCCATAAAGGAACAAACAATACCATTGTTGATGAATATTTCTTCCTATCAAGAAACCATTGTATTTGATGTAATCCGTACGGCACACTACCCGGTGATTTTAGGATTACCTTGGCTTCGAGCCCATAATCCTTATATTAATTGGAAGGCGGGCACTGTCTTCCTTGGTTCAGAACATTGTTTGACGCACTGTCTCTCGGACGGAGCTTTGGGGTTTCGTCCTACCATCTCCGTATTAGAAAGGACTGGTTCCACCTCTATGTTGAACAATGTTCAAGAATTACCCCATGAATACAGGGAATTTCAGACAGTATTTTCTGATTCAGAATATGCAGAATTGCCCCCACATCGTAGAGATGATGTGCCTTGGAACTTGTTTCAGATGCACCGATTCCTTTCGGTCGCATGTATGTTTTATCTAGGTGAGAACGAGAAGTCCTTAAGGAATACCTTCAAAAGAATCTATGCAATGGGCTTATTCAGGAATCCACCTCGCCAGCTGGAGCTTCCTTATTTTTTATCCCCAAGAAGGACTCTACGGAACTCAGACCATGTATTGATTTTCGGGGCTTGAATAAAATTACTATCCCTGATCATTATCCTATGCCCCTCATACCGGATATTCTTGAGGCCGTTAAAGGAGCTACCATCTTCACAAAACTAGATCTCTGCGGGGCCTACCATCTCATTTGTATACGAGCTGGCGATGAGTGGAAGATGGCTTTCCGTACTCCCTTGGGACATTATGAATATAAAGTAATGACATTCGGTCTGTCTAACGCCCCAGCTGTTTTCCAACTCTTTATGGACCATCTATTTTCAGATATCCTGCTTCACACAGTTACAGTCTACCTAGATGATATTCTGGTTTTCTCTATGTCACCATCTGAACAGAGTCATCATGTAAAAGAAGTCCTAAGGAGATTGCTCAACAATCATCTCTATTGCAAATTGGACAAATGCGATTTTCACTGGAACCAGGTGGCATATCTGGGGTACATAATATCAGCGAACGGGGTTGCCATGGACCCTAGGAAGGTATCAGCTATTACCGAATGGCCTATTCTGATGTGCATCAAGGATCTACAGAGATTCCTGGGATATGCGTACTTCTACAGACGTTTCATCCCACATTATTCAGAAGAGATTCTCCCAATGACAGCTCTTCTTAAGAAAGATGTACGATTTCATTGGCCGGAGAGGCACATCTAGCCTTTGAGAGACTGAAGAAACATTTCCTCACAGGACCCATCCTGATTTCTCCAGACCAAGCCAAAAGATTCATTGTCGAATCGGACGCATCTCATCAGGCCATTGGGGCCGTTCTGCTTCAATAGAATGATCAAGGAATAGAATGTCCGGTAGCCTATCTGTCGAAGACACTTTCGCCTTCAGAAATAAATTATTCAGTGTTAGAAAAGGAATTACTGGCGATAAAAAGAGCATTTGAAGAGTGGAGACACCTGCTATTGGGGGTAAGACACCCGATTGAGGTCAGAACAGACCACAGTAATTTACGTGCATTACAATATTCCCAGACTCGGAATAGCCGATAGGCGCGTTGGGCACACTTCTTTTTGCCTTATGAGATTGTATTTACTTTTATTCCCGGAAGAGTCAATCTTAAGGCGGAGGCTTTGTCCAGAAAGGATTACAACTCCTCTATGCTTTTCCGGTCAGAGCCCTTTTTAACCCGAGCCAAATTTGTGCAGGTGGTTACCACATTTCTTCAGAATGTGGCAAATTCGACCTCTCAATTCATTCAGTTGAATGCTAAATTTTTTGTCCATCTGGAGACTTACTTTGTCCCAAGGATGTGCGTATAAAGACAAGAAGCTGTTTCTCCCTTCGGTGGAACTAAGAAGAACGGTTCTGCAGCTATGCCACGACTCTACCTAGCTGGTCACAGAGGTGTGACTAATACCAAGGAATTGATCCAGTGAAATTTCTGGTGGCCGGAAATGACTCAAGACATTACAGACTATGTTTCCGCTTATGCCATATGCTTACAATCTAAATACCCTTGGTCAGCCCCTTCAGGTCTCCTATCGGTTATGCCTGTTCCTGTCCTTGGCAAATGATTTCAACAGATTTTATTGTTGAACTACCATTATCGGACGGTTGTAGGGTAATCATGGTCACAGTCGATTACTTTACTAAATTGGCACATTTTGTTCCGCTTCCTCGGATTCCCACCGCAGCCAGGTGGGAAAGATTTTTCTTTCACAAATGTTCTCTCTTCACGGGCTTCCTGAAACAATTGTTTCTGATCGCGGTTCGCAATATACGTCTCGATACTGGCAGCAGGTATGCAAGAGTTTGAACATCTCCCGAGGGTTAAGTTCCGGGTTCCATCCACAGACTAATGGTCAGACGGAACGTCTTAATCAGACTCTGGAGGGATATTTGCGTTGTTACATTTCTGCCTCGCAAGACAACTGGTGTTCCTTGTTACGCTTGGCTGAGTTCGCCTATAATAACTCTCGTCACTCCGCCTTGGGGCGCAGTCCTTTCTTTTGCTCCTACGGTTATCACCCTATGTGTTTTCCCAGTGGTCCAATATCCTCGTCTAAATTTCCCGATGTGGACAATCTCATTGATACTATTCAGACGGGACATCGGACAGCTAAGACCTCTCTTCTGGAAGCCCAGGCCCGTGTCAAACGCTTTGCTGATAAGCATCGCACTCCAGCTCCGAGATTGGTGCCGGGTGATTTAGTTTGGTTGGCCTCCCGATTTCTGCCCCAACATCTGGTGCCTTCCAAATTGTCACCTAGATACTTCAGTCCCTTTCCCGTTTTGCAACGATAGGGATTGTCTGCTTACAGACTCAAGCTCCCTCCGTCTTGGTCCAGGATTCATCCTGTATTCCATGTGTCACAATTGAAAAAAGACGTTGTTGATCGTTTTTCCTGAGTAAGAATTGGTGCCCCCCCTCCTGTCGTCACTCCGATGGGTCCCGAATATGAAGTGGCTGGCATCTGCGATTCTAATCTTTTTCGGGGACGTCTACAGTTCTTGATTGACTGGAAGGGGTATTCTCCGGCCGATCACTCATGGGAACCTGCATCAGCTGTTCATGCTCCAGATCTGGTCCGCCAGTTTTTTCGATCGCACCCGAATAAACCGGGTGGACCGGGTTGTTTGAGGGGGCATACTGTCACGCCTCTCCGAAGGCGTTGGTCCTTGTGGCATCGATGGACCTTGGGACGGCGGGTGTCGGCCATTTTTACTGGCAAGATGGCCGCCGCAACTAATGATGCGGGTCTGGATGTTGCACGCCTCAGTATCCAGGAAGTACCATCCCCCTACCCGAGAGAAGGTTTATCTGTTCCTGAGAACGACGCACAGATGCGTTGCTACTGCTCAACAACAACGCTCCGTGAGTTCGCATCTAGGATCTTCCTGAGACGTCTTGCAGATTCCTAACCCCTCTGTATCTTACACAATCTTTATCCTATCTCGATTTCAGTGCCTACCGTACCTCGTCTCTGTTTCCCGACTCCCTGGACTCCAACTCTTTCTCGCTCCAAACGGCTCACCGGTTCCTTTCCGGAACACGGTAAGCGACATTCAGACTATCCGAGATCCTCCACTTTCCGAACGTCTACCTACTCAATTACCTTCTCCCTTTTTTACATCTACAGACATACGTGACACGGGTACCGCACCCGTTCACTCCAAACCCTTCACTACTGAATCAACTCCAAGCTCTGCCCTTCTTTCTATCCAGGGATTCTCAGAAGTTTCCGGCGGGTAATCTGAATTATAATCTCCAACATTTCCACCTCTCACCTACCTGCAAGTACTTACTATTTTCTTTCTTTTTCAAGACCACCAGTCTCCGGACTTCACCTGAATCTCCACTGCATTGAAGACAACTTTCCCGCAGTTATCGACACAGGGTTTTCTTCCCCAGAGGGTTTCCTTGAGATCTCTTCTCCTCTCAGGTTTTCTAGTGGGGAGAAGGGGTATCTGGGAGGCTTTTCGCATTCGTCCCCCCTGTTGGAACAAGTAGATTCCTCCCACTACTGGAAGGTCACAGTCACAAGGCGAGGAAGAGAGGTACCGGTGAGTCTTTGGGATTAGCTATGTGAAAACAGCAGGTGTCCACAACCTTTGTGGAACACTCCCGTCCCCTGCACACCCTTGTAGTTGAAAATACAACCAAATTCTCTTGAGTAATTTCAAAAATAAATCTTTATAAAGGGATGATATCATCATCCATGGATTGTGTGCCCCTCATGGGGTTAGTTTAGACAAATAATAATTCAACGTGCGATTTGTCACAGTTTATAATCAACAGATAAAACCTAAAGTAAACTGATTTTTACAATACATGGTATTCACAGTAACTATTTTTCATAGTCCAGACAACTGAATATTAACATTTATAGTTCAAATGACTTATAGTAGACAATTTGTACTTGATTTGAACTCCCAATCCAATGTGTCTTAGTAGGCAGAGTCCAAGTTTTCAAGGTACTGTATGCTTTACGCGTTTCGGGGCGAATAGAACCCCTTCTTCAGAAGATGTCTACTAAACGTGTTTATCTTCAATTTATCTGTTCATTTCTTAGTGTGGTCTCAATTGGAGATACAAATTCCATCTTCATCGGTATATCTTTGTCAATTCTGATCAGTAGGTCGTAGTCGGGATTTTGGGTAATCTCCCGCTTTGTTAAAGCTCTACGCCCCTGTGGTGGATATTAGAAACACGATCAATGACAACGTGGGCCCTCAAAGAGGGACGTCTTTGTGCATGTATCGTATGTTGAAAATCATACGCACGGCAATCTGTCTGCTATCTACAACACAGCTTTAGAAAACCAAGTGAATTTCATACAATTAAAATTCTACTCATTTGCAAAGCATGTTGAACTACCATATCCTAAATTAAATATAAAGGCTGCACATAGTCAAATGAAATGCATGCATACACTATGTTCAGGTATCAAAAAAGAATACTACTACAAAAACATAAAAAGCAACGTCTAAATTAACATCAGTGCTATAAACACACAAAATTACTAACTTCTTTCTTTTGCAATTGCAGTGAAGACCAGTCTCCTGAAAATCAGCAGCATCTGAACTACAAACAACATATCCACAGAAACCTGCCCATTCCACAAAAAAAGATTAAGTGCAATACTACCTTAATATTCTTACTGTTCCTCAAACACACTGTGTGGTTCACTCATGTAATTTGCACACCAAAAAAAATGAGATTTCTGAACCATTCTGCCCACAAATCCCCATTTATTAAACAGGGATTAGCAGGCAGAATGGCACACAAATCCCTGTTTTTTTTGGAACACAAATAACATACTCAACCCCTAGAATGTTAGTATTACAAAACAAAGAACTTGTTTTAATTTTATACCATTAGGTTTACTATTAATGCTTCTCCTCACCACTAGCTCACTTTCTACTCTCATCTGAACCGCAGTATAGTGACACACAAATAGAAAAATAGGCTTCCCAACTCATTGTAGCTGCTCAATGCACAATCACACACCACCACATACATCTTTCCCATCATACTCAGACACTCATGCACAAAGCACACATACATTGCAGAAAGGCCCAACCCATACCTTTTTTTTATTCAACAGACCCCAAAGAATGCCTACCAAAAAGCAAGTCCATGGAAAGCAACGCAGAAATAGAGCAAATGAAAATAAAAGTGTCCAAAATAAGCATCCATCTCCACCAGAGTTTGTACAAAAAGTTCAAACAAAACAGCTAATACAGTCATTTAGCAAAACAAAAGAAGCTTCCATTACAGAAACTTTGCCTCCTCAATCAAAATGTATAACGAAACAGAAAATGATTAACAAGAATTCGGCTACCACTACTGCTAAAACTGCTCCTATAAATCTTGATATACTAGCAAGTAACCATACCAAAAAAAGTATTTTAGCAAAAATGTTCCTCCACACAGTCCTTCAGAATCTTATAAAAACAGGAGACAAATCATGCACAACCCTTCAGACCTACCGTAGAAAATTAATCTTAGAAGCTTTGATAGACAGTGCAATCCTTCTTAAAAGAAAGTTATTCATTTTAGTGTTAAACAGAATGAAAGCACTAACAAAACTAACTACTAAATTACAAGAAAAACATCTCAATAAATGGAATGTCAACAAAAATAACTTCTTAAATATCTGTGGAGGTGAATGGAGTCACAACACGAGCAGAGAACCGTATTTTAATGAAGAAGCATACAAACAAAACCAAACAAACACAAATGCCATGCATAGCAGTGGACGAGGTTATGAAAAACTTAATGATACCACAATGGAACAAGAAATACTGCTTACAAAAATATCCCCAGAAAACTCAGAATTACCCCTCCATTCGACTGAACCAGAATGTCCAGTCTACAAATGGCCATGCGCGTCAATGTGTCACATTCCCATAAAATCTTTCAAATCTTTACGCCAGTTCCTTAATCAGTATGTGGAAGGCAAAGACAAAATCAAAATAAAAGTGCTGCAAAATATGGATACCTGTCCAGTGCGCAAATACACAGGACTACAAGGACATTCATTAGCCTGCATTTCAGGACCTATTTGCAAAAGCACCTTCCCTCATATCAAAATGATATCAACACATCATTCAACTATAAGAAATCTAGTCTATAAACTGTACTATGCCAAAAGTCCTGCTTTGGCACTAGCCAATTTAAATAACATTCTTCTACATGGTACAGCCAAAGACCTACTTGAAGAAATCAACCATAACCAGAAAAAATATTTTGGAAGTGAAAGCCACTTACAAAATGCAATTGCTTTACAACAGACTAGCAACAATTCTACACATGGCAACCTTCTACTATACACATACAAAAAAGAAATACTAAAATCTAAAAATACATCTGCTGAAGTACCAAACTATGTGTGTGTGTGTGTTGCAGTAGAACTTTTTATAAAAGTAACACAAAAACTGTAGACGTAACATACAAAATAGAAGACAATGAAAATTCCAAATGGTTTGAATTAGCTCTCTACCTTATAGCAGAACACAAATATGAAATAACTGACCCCTTAATACTTTGCAGTTACTGCACTACAAAACTTGACAACAACCAAACTCCTTCACGTGCTATCACAAATAACTTGGAATGATTCCCACTACCAAAACCCCTGTAACAACTCAATTTATAAGAGAGCACCATAATTCAAACAGTGCATCCATTTCAAGCAATAATAGGCCTTCAACCAAAAACAGCAAAATTACCTCCCTCTGAATTGGTGAAATGCATTTGTGGAAAAGTAATTTATTTACCATTATATCTGAAAGAAAATGTGCACACTCTGGGAGTGCAACGTCCAATAGAACAATCTTTAATTGTCTTAGTAAATGGTGTACCTACAAAAGACAAAAGAATTTGGCAACAACTCATAGACTTACATAAAGGTAGACAAGCCTTGCAATATCTAAAAGGCAATAATGAATACTACAAAGAAATAAATACTGAAAAAAACGTAAAGGAAACAACTGAAATAATTCAAGAGTCACCAGAAACTGGTCAATTTGAACTTCTAGATCCTGCTACAGTATCCAATATTATAGACGATTATACAATTCATCCATTACACTCTAATGACACCATAGATGATGCACTGGAAATGTACCAAATGCGACAAACCAAAGGATCACCAATCAGCATATGGGAAAAAAGTATAGAAGCACGTCCTTTTCCTCTACTCTTTCCTACTGGCAAAGGAGGAATGTACGATGATAGACCCACTCAGATAACAGCGTCAGAATACCGCTCGCTACAAATGTATTCCGAAGATCCAAGATTTAGACAAAATGTGGAATACATATTCCACCTACTCTTTGAAAGTGAACAAGCAACTCTATGTTACGGAGTTGCACACATATTAAAATCAGGAACCCACTTTCAAAATATGTCAGCTATGTATTGAATACAAAAAGTGCAAGAAAAAGATGAGGTTTTACAATCAAGCATTACAAATCTGTTAGCAAACATGCGTGGTACGAAAGAGTACTGGTTCCGACGTCACAGAAATGTATGTTGTATGATAAGAAACCTTGGCCCACCCACTTGATTTGTTACATTAAGTTGTGCAGAATATGCATGGGAAGATTTACATGATTTCCTAAGCATATCAAACAAAAACAAAACAAACATAGATATACTAACACCTGGAGAACTTTGCTCTCTAGATCCTGTTAATGTTTCAAGATATTTCCATCATCGTTTCATTGCTATGCTACACTTTATTTGTAATAAAACTGTTCTTCCCCTCAGAGAAGTGCAACACTTCTTTTGGAGAAAAGAATACCAAGCCAGAGCAGCACCACATATCCACATGCTTTTATGGATTAAAGATGCTCCTAAATTTGGTCAAGACAGTGATGCCACTGTTTTACAGTTTATCAAAAAATATGTCACTTGTGAAATTCCATCGGAAGCAGCAAATAGTGACACAAATGTGGGAAATATTGTCGTCACAAATACAAAAACAAATGGAAATACTACACCAAATGCCACTTTGGTTTCCCTAGAGCAGTTGCAGAAACAGGAGAAGTGAACAACTTCATCTCTTTAGTTAGACATAGAGTTAAAGGTAAATCACCTAAGAACACATATTACATATAAAGAACAGAAGAAGCAAAATATATCAATGATTAGAATGCAATCATTGCCCTCTTATGGAATGCAAACATAGATGTGCACTACATTTCAAACAATTCCACTGCAGTTGCATGATATGTTACAGCCTACTTAACAAAAGCAGAAAAAAACAGAGCTTCAAGACCTCTGGAACGACCTATCATCAGATAAAACACTATCTCAGAAATTGTACAGCTTAGGCATAAACATTTTCTCTCATAGAGAATGTGGCTCCTATGAAGCTGCAGATCGTTTAACCGGTACTGCTTTGTATAGAAAATCTGAAAATATAGTATGGCTAAGTCTTGGTCCTGCTAAATCTAGAATAAGAGTTCTCAAATTATACAATGACATAGAAACAATAGCCAAAAATGATCCCAATAGTCAAGACATTTTGAAAAACAATTTACTAGACACATACTACCCGAACAGGAGTACCACTTTGAAAACCATGTGCCCATACCACATTGCCCAAAACTTCACATACAAAAATAATGTAAAACCTGATGAAAAAAAGGTAGATATAGAGTGACAGATTGTGAAGGCAGCTTAGTGAAACTTACCAAACAAAGCTTAATTAATCATATCAAATTGTCATTAAAAAACTCCTCAACATAAAGAACGATATTACATGTCCCTGCTACAACTTTTTAAACCATGGGGAAAAGAAGAAGTGATACTAGAAAACTATGACTCCTATGAAGACGCTTTCAAAGCAAATGAAAGCACTATCATCGATATAAACTTTACACAGTACAAAACAATGTTGCACAATGAACAGCAACATGAAGAAGAACTCCAGGCCAACTAGATAAGGACACTCCTGACAGTAGTCAACCTTCTGCAACAGGAAGCCAAGAACCACTGGCACAGCCACTAATAGCAAATGAGGCAGAACCAGCTATGACAGAAGAAGAGAACACCATGTGTCACTATGAAGAAGTTACAGAAGACTTAACTGTACTACAATCAAAACTGAACAAAGAGCAGCGTACCATTTTTCAAGAAGTAACAAAAGAAATTGCACATGGTGTCCAACATGAAAATAAAGAATGTACCTGCCAAAATTACAAACCTATACTACTATACATCAGTGGTGAAGCTGTCAGCTGTTGTAACTGCTCCCACAGGTTTAGCTGCCTACAACATAGGCAGTGTCACTTTACACCGATTACAACTCCTTCCAGTAGAACACCAAAACAAACTAGAATATTACAAACTTTCTACCGAAGCTGTAATGGAACTACGCAGAGTGTTAAAACAAATGAAAATGCTACTAATAGATGAAGTGAGCATGGTCTCCAACCTAATGTTGGCTTTGATTCACCTCAGATTGCAAGAATACTTAAAACAAACTACGAAGAGCTCTTTGGAGGAAAACACATTATTGTTTTCGGAGATCTTCTTCAATTGACACCAGTGAAAGGTGAACCTATTTTTAAAACCTTAGGACACAAACACTGCCGTAAAACTGTTGGCAGAATAGGACATGTCAACCTTTGGCAACCTTTCCAATACAGACAATTAACAGAAAACATGTGCCAATCTGCAGACCTCACTTATGCCAACATTTTAAAAAGTATTAGAGTTGGTGTAGCACAAGTAGCACAAGCATTATTAAAAACCTGGCACATCCATGCACTTTATGACCACAATTTATGAGCTACTGATGTTATGGAACAATTAGCACACACAAATGTCAATTGTATGTCCTTAATGGCAACTCTTGCAAACTGTTCCAAATCCAATGAAACAATGTTGAAAAATGAAATGCAGCCAATAATTGAAATTTAATCCACAGACAAACTGGACGCACATGGTATGACACTACCCATGTGTCAACAAGCCAAAACAAGACTAAATACCTTAGAAAATTCCATCTCCAACGCAGCTGGTTTGGAGAAAATATTAAAATTATCCTTAAACTGTAGAGTAATGCTTAAATGTAACCTTGACATGGAGCACTGGGTACAGTTGTTGGCTTTCAAACATACCCACATGACAACAGCATTCAGTTTGTCAATATTCTCTTTGACAATCTTTCAGAAGTAAAAAGGATAGGGCGCTCAACAGCTCGGTTCCTTCTCTTCAAAGACAAATATGTACAGAGAGAAACATTTTCTCTAACTATAACATACGCAGTCACCATTCACAAATCACAAGGTCTTACCCTAGACAAAGCATTGATAGATATTGGGAACACAGTCTTTAAAGAAGGCATGAGCTACGTAGCACTATCACGCTTACGTACACTTGACGGCCTATTTCTAATTAACTTTGATGCAAGTAAAGTAAACACTGATATTCCTTGCATTTTAGAATACAATAGACTACGTTGACTATACACCCCCATCTAAAAACATATCCTGTTCCACAAAAAGGAAAATGTTGTAAAAGAAAACTAATTCAAACAGAAATGCAACAGGATCTCACTGCAAATCCTCCAAAGAGAGTAAAAGAAGCTAAAACTTAATCAATTACCACAACCAAAGAAGAACCTATTACTCAAAGTAACTCAGGTACTTCTTCAAAAAAGCAACACACAAATGACTTGGACATAGAACCATCTGGTCCATTCAAATTTTCAAATATAACTGGTGTAAGTTGCTACGCAAATGTTGTTGATTGTGTTGTGAAAGATACAATTTAGGGCAGTGATAGTTAACTGTGCCAAGAATATATCTTGGTCTGGCAGCAATGTAAATCAAATGGCAAAGTGGCTGGAAACACATTTGTCAGATTAAGGCATACGTTATGGCAAGCATGGTTGTCTACTGCCTCCTTTTTAAATCTCATAACAGATTTATCAGATTCTTTTTAATCTTTTATCAAATGTTTGGCCCTTGCACAAAGAAATCAGAATCCTTAACAATTTGATATTTTAGTTTACCAGTGTCAAATGTCGATGTGTTTAGGGCACAAAGGTTTATTACGTTTGAATATGAGCTGTGAAGACTAAAGACAAGGGGCGGCATTACGAGTTGGGTGGTGCAGTAAAAATGTGGTAGTAATTTCGTTACTGACATCCTAAGTGCAATCAGCAATGCACAGGCCTCAAGAGCGCCCGGCCTGGATGGGCTGACTAACCACACCATCAAGCGTAATATGGAACTGTGGGCAGACTTCTGTGTGACCCTTTTCAAAAGAATTGTCACCAGACGTGCAACCCCAAAATCGTGGAAAAGTGCCGTAATCGTTCCGATTTTCAAAAAAGGGGGACAGGGGCAACCCAAAAAATTATAGACCAATAGCCCTTCTCAACATTTTAGGAAAAATCTATGCTACTCTCCTGCAACAAAAACTGCTGAAATGGTCCATTGAAGGCAAGCACGTGGACCCGAGACAAGCAGGGTTTGTAAATGGTGTGGGTTGTGGCCTAAACCTACTACTGCTGAACCTGATCAAGATGGAAGCCTAAGAACCAACACCAAGGTCTACTTGGCACTTATAGACTTTTCCCATGCCTTTGACAGCATTAACAGCGATCTGATGTGGAAAAAACTAAGCAAGTGGAACAGCCCTCCTAGTCTCCTGGAAGCAATAAGAGAACTCCATACTCACACTACCATCAAGATCAGATTGGATTCTAAAGGCACGTTATCCGCCCCAATCTGCAAATTTAAGGGTGTCAAACAGGGATGTCCTTTGGTGGCCATCTTCTTTAATCTGCTTTATCTGATGTCAGCGACGTCTTTAACAAAGTCGCTACATTTCCACCTAAGATCCACAGATCCCACATTAGTTGGCTTGTTTACACTGATGACTTTATTCTACTGGACATGACCCCCATTGGGCTACAGCGTAAACTCGACATCCTTGAAACCTATGTAGCAAATAATGGACTACATATCAATAAACAAAAGTGCAAACTACTGGTCTTCGAAAAGTTGATGGGTAAAAGCAATAAACATAACAAATATGCTTGGTACCTTGACAAGGAAAACTTGAAGGCTATAAGAAACACGACGTACTTGGGTATGAGGATTAGTGCCAACAGAAATGATTCCCCATGGGCGGAAACCGCTAAGAGTAAGTGTCGGCAGTTGGCATGTCAAACTTCCTTCATAAACAATCAATATGGGAAATGTTCACTAAGGCCAACTATTGTCTTCTATCAACAAAAGGCAGCGCCGGCTCTATCTATGGTGTGGAAAATGCATTTGGGTGCTCACAGGCCTTGTGCAACATACTGGAAAACATCTTCTGGGTCAGGGTTCTACAACTACCTAAAGGAACATTTACTGTTTGCATACGCTATGAATTGGGTCTTATCTCAATCCATGCAAAAGTATTCTGGAACTTACTAAATTTATTTAGGAAAACAATGGTAACAACACCAGCACCTCAAGTAAAAATACTACACAACCCTGGCAATGACAAAATGTACACCCTGTTGTCTATATGGAATGAGCAATGTCTTGAAGTCCTGAAAGAACATGATATTTCCATAAAAACACACAAAGCCAACCCGGACATGGCCAAGAAAAAACTATGGAGATCTGATTGTCACCAAATATGTGACTCAAGGCAAAAATCAAGACTGATGAATAAGGTCCCTAGTGAAACAAAAGCCTACTTAGCTCGATTCCCTGAGCAAAAATTTAGATCTCTGTATATGCAGTTCAGGCTTAACGTGTTGGCAACCAAAGAACGCCTAGGCACATGGGCTCAACGTGCCGAACTGGACCCGCAGTGTCGCTTCTGCAATCTCTACAGGGAGATGCTGAAGCACCTAACGATGTTTTGTCCAAAATTCTGGGACCTGAGAATACAAATCTTGGGTCCAGTGATCAATAAGCACCAAACACTGACGACTGTCAGTCGTCAAGCAATGTTTGATGGGGTAGACAGAAAACTGATGTTCGCACTGGTCGCCTTCTTGCGAGCCCTGAAGGAACGCCCTGATGACAACAAAAAAGACTCTGAATTTAGTCACCAACGTGTGCTCTTGTGGAAATCTGAAGTGAAAGTTAATTTGGTGTTAATTATAACAGATGATGTGCAGTGTTTGAGTGTAACAAGTCTTATCTTGGTTCTCTTTCTTTCATTTTTTTTTGTTGTTCTTTTTTAAAGGTTTGATTAAACCAAATAAAAAATAAACTAAAAAAGAAAATGCCAATTTACACCACACTTCCAACACTAATAATCCTGTGGTAACCCACAGGATTGAGTGGGGGGAACAGTAAATGAGTCGGGTTGTAATCTGGTGGATTTACTGCCAAATTGCTGCACAACTCGTAACAAAGCACAAAGTCTAAAACACAATATTTTGCAGCAATGCAAATGTTGGATTGAGGCCAATAAAGAGATACCCTTCCCTCTAAATGTCTAGAAATACTGTGTGTTGTAGCTAAGAATTATTATAAAACTGTGGGCTCTTCCGTTTTGTAGAGAACATTTTCACAGAGACTAATTAAATCTAGCATTGGAGAAGTCTCAATGTAAGTGCTTTAGGGATACATTTTATTTGGATTCTTTTTTTTGGGAATACAGCCAGCATCATTCTTCATCTGTTAGATGTGAAAGTAGATTTATAAAGGATACCTCAGAAATAAACAAAAAGGCTTCAATTATGAAACGTTCTTGCACCTTAGGGACTAAATCATTTTGTGCCAATGCCTTGTGATATGATATGATATGATATTTTATTTATATTGCGCTCGTACACAAGTGTTTCAGAGTGCGACAAGGCAAAGGGATGGGAACAGGGGAGAACAAAACAACGATCTTACTAGGCCCAGTGACATTGAGAATGCCAAGTGCATGGGAAAGGGAAAAATGGGAAAGGTGCAAAGAAGGGGGGAGAAGTGGAAAGTGCGGGACAGAGGAGAGAACAGATAAATAATAAATAAAATAAATAATAAAATAAATAATAAATAAGGCGATCAACTGTGTAAGTGCACCCAGCCAGTGGCAAGTGCTGGGTTTAGCCGACAGGGAATATCAGTTAAGTGCAGGAGAAAAGCAGGGTGGGGGAAAGTATGGTTACAGATAAAGACTGCAGTGCAAGGGGTGGCCCAGAGGCTGTGCAGGAGGGTGGCAGGGTGAGCAGGTACCTGGACCCGGGGGACAGAGGGTGACCAGGTGCACAGTGCCGAGAGAGAAAACAGATTAGCAGGGGAGAAGGGGGGCAAAGGCAGAAGCAAAGAGGAATGTCTTGAGGTGCTTCCTGAACCAGAGAAGGTTCTCCTCAAGTTTCAGAGTGGCAGAGAGGCTTTTCCAAAGGGAGGCCCCAGCTTTGAAAAACGACTGACCGTGAGGGAGTTAGAGGTAGAGGTGCGAAGAGTTTGAGAGGGGAGGTATTTATGGAGGGATAGCTGAAGGTATTTTGGACCCAGGCACCAGAAAGCCTTGTGGACAACACAGAAGGGTTTACATGTAATCCTTGCTTCCATTGGGAGCCAATGAAGAGATTTCAGAGCTGGAGAGATATTATCCCAGGGCTTGAAGCCAAAGACAAGTCTTACAGTCCTGTTCTGGATTAGTTGTAAAGGGCAGAGAGTGGAGGCAGGTAGATTTAGAAAGAGGCTGTTGCAGTAGTCCAACCTAGAGAGAACCAGAGCTTGGGAGACAGTGAGCTTCTGGGGAAGGAGAGGAAAGGCAGAGTAGAGTAGGGTAGGGTATAGTAGGAGGAGGGCCAACTGAGGCCGGCCAGATAGTGAGAGGAAAGGATAGTGAAGGTGTACCGATGAGGAGGATCTCAGTCTTGTTGGCATTTAGACCAAGATCGTTGGAGGCACACCAAGCTTGGATGGCAGTTAGGCAATCAGAGATGAGAGAAGGAGAGGTGGTTGCCGAGGGACGCCTGAAAATGAGTTGAGTGTCATCAGCATAACAATGGAAATTTGAGCAGAAAATGGCAATGCAGCGGGCGAGAGTTGCCAGGTATTCATTGAAAATCCAGGGCGAGAGGTTAGAAATCCACAGGCAGAGAGGGAGATAGATGACTGGAAAGACCAAAGTTAGATCTGGGAGGGTTGATCAGAGAGGAAAGAGGTCAGCCAGGCCAGGGCCTGATCGGTGATACCAAGGTTGTCACAGAGACGGTTCAGCAGGGTGATATGGTTGACTGTGTCGAAGGCAGGAGAGGGATCAAGTAAGATGAAGACAAAGGGAATGTTAGAGTCAATGTTGGAGAACAGGTCTTCACGGATGTTCAGGAGAGCAGTTTCCGTGCTTTTGCCAGTTCTGAAGCCAGATTGGTGGTCACGGAGAGAGCCAACAGAATCAGAATGAAGGTTAAGCTGAGAGATGGCCAGCTTTTCCAAGAGTTTACCCAAAAAGGGAGTATTGGAAATTGGGCTTTAGTAAGCCAGACAGGAAGGATCAGCTGTGGGTTTCTTGAGGAGAGGATGCACAAGGGAGGGCTTCAGAGGGGGGGAAGGATCAGGAGGAAAAGGAGAGGTTGCAGAAAGCGGCAAGGGCAGAAGTGAGGGTATCAATGTGGTCCTTGATGGTTTTAAAGAAACAGGGATAAACTTGTCTTGATCAGGCTTTCACATAGATCGGACGTGTCTAGCAACCTCATTAGGGGAGAAAAGAAGAAAGCATGAGAAAGAGGGTGGTGAGAGCTGAAGTTGGGTCAGCAAGCAGAGACGGAGGGGGGTGAGGAGATGAAGGGGAGAAGAGGGTGGACAGGATGTAGTATGTTTTAGAGATACTGTGACCGGCAAGTGCATTACAAAGAGCCTGGGAGGCAAGAGGAGGGGTCGAGACTGCAGCAGGGTTGGCCAGCTCCTTGCAGATTTTAAAGAGTTTGGCCAAGTTGTTAGATGCCGCAGAGACACAGGCTTGAAGGTGGACTCTCTTCTTGGTACCGACAGAGAATCAGCATGCCTTTGGAGCAAGTGACAGGCCAGTTTGTCAGAAGATAAACAAGAAGCCCTCCATTTCCTCTCAGCCACCCTACACTTACGTTTAAGTGTATCTAGGTCAGAATCATACCAAGAATTGCACTTGGCTTTGGGCATAAAACAGATCCTCATGACAGGGGCAAGAGCATCAATGGCAGCAGAAATAGAGGAGTAGAGCAGGGACAGGGCTGTGTCAGGGTGTGAGTCAGCCAGAGGTGGAGGAGGGGGATAGAAGGTGGCAGCAAAAGCCTCAACTGACACACGCCTCATGGGCTGGATGCCCGAGAAGGTGGGTGGCAGTCTTGGGGGGAAGAGAGGGAGAGATAAGAGGAGAGGAGGCAGTGATCGCTCCAGGAGAGAGGAGTGGTCAGAGGAATAGAGAGGGGGATGCCAGAGGAGATCAAGACGTAAAGTGTGTGACCTGCAGAGTGAGTCGGACCAGAGGGAAGGATAGAGAGGGAGAGGGAATCACAGAGGTCGGGAAAGATCACAGATGAGAAACAGGGAGAATCAGGATGGGTGTTGAGGTCACCAAGGAGGATGAGTTGAGTGGTTGAGGGCAGGAGGGAGGAGGAGAGCTCTGCCCACTCAGAGAGAAAAGAGGTGATTTGACCAGGGGGCCGGTAGAGAGTAGCAACAGTAAGAGAGTGGCTAGGAGAGAGAGAGCCTGGACACAAGGCATTCAAAAGAGGAGTAAGTCTGAGTGGGGATGGTAGGTGCAGGAATCCATTGAGGAAAGATCAGGGCTACACCCCCTCCAGGACGGGTGGATCTAGGTGCGGAGAAGATCTTGTAACCATCAGGGAGGAGAGTGTCAAAGCTTGTGACAGAGCTGGCCATGAACCATGTCTCGGTAAGACCCAGGATATCAGGGTCAAGTTCTTCTGAGAGGTGGTAGATGTTAGAGGAGTGTACCCATTTGTCAGTGATCACCCTATGTGACCTCAGTAGCCAAATAAATAAGCAACATAAATTACCTGCTTCCTGGTCTGAGTAACATATTATTCCTGTTTTTAAAAGTGGAGCAAGAGATACTTCAGATAATCATCAAACTCTTGCCCTGCTCGAAGTTACAGGCGAAATCTTTACTTCTATGTTGTTGAAATAGATAGAGTTATGGGTCCAATTTAACAATGTTTTGCCCGTTTTCCAGACTGGATTTAGGAAAGGTCAGGGGACCCTTTTAAATGGACACATTGTTAGGATACTTACATCTTTGTGTTTTTCACATCGTGATAGAGCTGTATGTCTTGCTTTTGTCAAACATGCCAGTGCATTTAACTGTGTGGATAGAACTTGTTTATGTAATACACTGAAGCAACGTGGTATAGCTTGTGGCTTATTAAATCTTATTATCTTGTTCCATACAAAACATACACGTAGAACAAGATAAATAAAAGAGTAAACAGAGTTGTGTACTTGCTCGCTGTCTTTTTAATGTATACATGTCCGATCTAGGAGAATCATATTTGGTTCTACTACCTTTCTATGGTAAGCCTAAGAAGACAATCTTGTGATATTTGATCAAACATCTATTGGCTTGCAAACAAGTCTAAGGTCAGAATTCTCAAACATGGGGTCAAATGAAGGGAGCAGAGAGAATTCCCTTTTTTTGTATGTTCTTTTTGCTGAAATGCTCTGGTAACCCTATTCACAAATGTAACACAAGCACATCAGGAAGGACTGAACAGTGGCAGAAAGATCAGCTCTCCAGCCCCTTTGCATAGATTAGTGTCCGGAGCACACTCCCCACTTATCCTCCCTACTCTCAACGCCATACTGGAAAATCTGGGACCGGATGCTTTGGTCAATGAATATAATCATATCATGACCACCTCCTTAGACACAATTGCGCCATAAAAATTAAGACAAAGCAAACCAAAGGCCCATCTTAAGTCATGGTTCACACTATATCTCAAAACATTATGCTCCAAAAAAAGGCAATGTGAAACCTCCTGGAATGAACTCCCTTCTGAAGAAAATAAAACTAATCTCAGTACCATCACAACCCTATACAAAAAGGAAATACTCCTAGCTAAACGCGAAACTTATAACGCCAGGATCTCCCAAGCAAACTCTAGCACAAAGGAACTCTTTGTCATCCTCAAAGAGTTAGAAGCTCCTATCCCAGTACCAGACAACTGTGTAAAAGATAAACAATGGTGCTCAAACATTCAGCAAGCTCTGGCCAACAAAGTCTCAACCCTACAACTAAACATTGCTCAGAAAAAAGCATCTCTAATCAGCAATACGTCCACCAGAACATATCCCAACTCAGATCCTACTACTAAAACAACCTTATCTCCACGCTTTAAATTCTCTAAGGTCACCATAACTGAAACTGAAAAGATTATACTATCCCTCAAACCCTCCAACTGTTAGGGCGACCAATGTCCCCCTCAACTCATAAAAGATGCAGCTAGAAACCTAGCCCCCTTTATCACAAACTTATCAATGCATCTTTTGCGTCTTATACTATCCCATCTAACCTCAAGGAATCATGGGTGCTCCCACTCTTAAAAAACAAACCTTAGACCCGCTGATTCCCACCAACTACCGATCAATCACCACAGTGCCTTTTCTCCTGAAAATCTTAGACAAAATGGCATATACTCAAATTCAAAAATACTTGGAAGCTAACACACTACTAGGAGTCAGGTAATCAGGTTTCTGGCTGCAGCATGGGACCGAAACAGCCTTAATAGATCTAAAGGTTCAGATTGACGTACTCAGATACAAAGGGGAATCAGCCTTTCTCCTCCTCCTGGGCCTATCGGCCACTTTTGACTTGGTTGATCACCAGGTACTATGCAGCCACTTGGACTCAGCCACATATTTCTCCACAGAAGCCATTGTGTGGATTCAATCCTATCTAAGCAATCGGACTATGAGAGTCTTTTCACCTATGGCTGCTGCTGACCCCATACCTATCACGTGCGGAGTGCCCCAGGGCTCATGTGTCTCACCTACCCTATACAACATCTTCACTAAGCCCCTTTTTGATGATCTGGATCATCTGGGTGTCACCTACACTAACTATGCAGATGACACTCAGATCCTCCTACCCCTTACGGGTGATTACGACAAGGATTTGGCCTTGGTGAATAGGGTATACCTCATCATTCAGGCATGTATGGCCACTCATGGACTCTGCTTGAATGATGATAAGACTGAGCTCATCATCCTTGGCACACCCTCCTCCCTTAAAAAACTGTGTCCCAAATACTCAGCCTTCATTATTGACCACAATACCATCACTGTCCCTAAGGAGGTAAACACCCTGGGGTTTTACCCGGACTCAACTCTTTCATTCCACAAACAGGTTAAGGCCATGGCCTTGGTCACAGCATATACTTGCAAACCTATTAAAGCTGGCAAGGCCTTCCTCTCAAATTCTAGTTGCATTACCCTTGCCAGAGCACTCATTTTATCTAAGCACGACTACTATAATGCCTTGTTCATAGGAGCTAATAAACAAATTATCAACATAATTCAACTCTTGCAAAATAATGCTCTCAGAGCTGCTCTTGGAATTGCTAGAAGAGATCACATCTCGGCGACAAGAAGAGATAATAACTGGCTGTCTACTCATGATAAAATCAAACTAAAAGTTGCCTCTCTTACACACAAATGTATGAACAATGCAGCACCACGCTACCTCTCAGACCGAATCATCTAGAAACCCACCACTAGATTCACCAGACTTTCCCACACGAACTGTCTCCTGACTCCCAGATTCAAGCTGGCTAGAGTTGGAGGTAGCAGTTTCCAGGTCAAGGCTGCCCAACTATGGAACTCGCTACCCACCCTACTAAGAGTCGAGCATTCATAACATAAATTTCGACACAACCTTATTCTGAGACTCAAAGACACTGACCTTTAGGCCTTCCCTCATTCCAGACCAGACTACCACCTCTACCGCCTTCACGCCACTCACCACTACTCTGCTAGACTCGTATCCGCCCGCTCCCAGTCCGAATACCCAGGTAGTTATCCTGTATATATTTAATCTGCCTGCTTCTATGCCATCCGCCTATGTACATCTCACGTGTAACTAATCTAAACTGCGTGCTCTCTGTTGCTATGTACATAGACTATGCACCTGCTTGTATATCAACTGCTTGTGTTCACTGGCCTGGGGCATACCTAAGCTGTGAGTCCTCTTTTTGCCATATATATATCCCCTTGCCATGTATATATATAACCCACAACGGCGCCTTTCAATGTACTTTTATGTGTAACCAAGCTGTGAGCTTTCTTTTGCAATGCGCTTGAATACCTACGGGTCTTTTGCGCAATACAATTAATAAACTAAACTAAACTAATGTAAGATAGGCTCCCATCTACCACGCTGCTGGAGTGCATTTCACGAAGTCAGGCCCATAAAGGACATTACTCTTGGAAATTGACAGAAAAAAGCGTTTCCATCCCCGTTTGGGGATGGAAATGCTATTTTGACAGCAACTGCTTAACCCGCGGCTGTCAAACTTTAAAAGAAAATTACGACAGGGTCAGAAATGACTGTACCATGATTTGAACCTTCCCCTGAGCTTTTTTCAGAACAGGCGCAGGGGAAGGCTCCCTGTTTCTGGGCATTTTACGGCACATTTCATTTGTGAATTTGGGATGTGCTTTAAAATGCCCAGGAGTGCCCCCTTATTTGCACTGATGTGCAAAGAGGGAATAAGGGCATCTGAATAAGTACATTTAAGAAGCGCTCATTCAGATGCGCTTGCGAATTGGGATGACAATTTTTTGGGCACAAGTGACAAGACACATTGGGAATCATTGGTTACCAGTTGTTACATACATTGATGAGCAAGGTCTAATAGCGAAGGAGGGAAAATCAGTAGCTTTGAAAGTGGTAGGGGAAACATAATCATTTGAACCAATCTTTCTAAATTCAACAATTTTGAAAAAAAGTATTACATTTTAATTACATGGGCATTTGATTCCCTTCCTCATTTCGAGGCACCTAACATGTGGAGAAAGAAACATTGTGCTTTATGCATGCAACAGCGGGGATTCAGAAGTTAAGTAGACAAACCTAGGTCCACCACATTGAAATCCTATTAAAGGTTTACAAAACACAAGCAGCGCCATTAGTCAACTATGGATCAGAAATATAGGTATATGAATAGTATAAGTAAATTCAGCAGACGGAAAAAACATAAGCTTCTCATTTGAAGCTTCTGGTGGGTTTTGAGAAGGATTGTATTGCTTTAGCCCCGGTTCTGCCGTGAGTTGACACCTGGAATAAACTGCAGAATACAAATAAAATAAATGCTAAATGGTGTGCTCAATCACAATGGGTACACTCAACGTCCAGGATTTATTGTATGCAAAAATGGTTGGTAAGCATATGCTAAAGGCAGTGGTTTGAAGACCCATTAAAAATACAAAAGAGTAATAAGCAAAAAGTCATGGGGAATAATATGGGGAATTGGATGAGGTGAGGCAGACCTTGGAGCTTAATATATGTACAAATATAGTACATCTTAAATCATCAATCAGTTTTTAGAGCCATATATTTATTGGTGCACAAAAAGATCAGACATTCATTTTTTAATAAAAAGTGATGATATGTTTAGCAATAATACAATTATTCGGATGAAAACTATCCATAAAATCAACAAGAAATTATCAAGCAATACAAAAATGATGAAAGAATAAATAGTACATACAAAAAGTACAATCAGATTAATAGTTTGCTAAAAAGAAAATTCCATTACATAAAAGCCTTAACATTTTTCGTCCACTTTGAAGCATGCTTAAAAAAAGTTAGTAATCCTTCCAACACGCCAAATTGGCCATTCATAAATAAAATAATGCAACCCGACAAAGATCAAGTGTAGCTGCTCTGGGGTGGTCATATGCTGGGCAAAAAAATTAAATATAATAAGGTACAGGTTTAACCTTCTGCATCTTAATGATATAACTAGCAGATTAAATAAATCTGACATCTCCAATCAGATAGTGCCCCTTCTGTGTAAATGACATAGAGACATAAAAGCACTTTGTATTTTGTTGCCAAAGTGTAGGGAGATCAGAATAAAAGCTTTCATTCCATTGGTTAGAGAAAAAGGCTTTAGGCAAGCATGACCGTGTAGCAGTAGGGGCTCCGAATTGCAGTGGTTATGAATTGGAGGAACATGGGTGCCAATGCATAAGGTGCATGATGGAAAATGCACAGAACGTGGAGAAAAGAGCATGTGCTTAAATTGCATATTATTTCAGGATATTATTTCAATTGACTGAGTTGCCCTTAAACTAATACTAATATATTAACATACTAATCCAACCCCAGTAACATGTCCCTTACTAACATTTAGTGTAAATTAGTCTATGTGGAAATAACCTGAAAACTATTTTGGGGAATGCATGGTGCTTTGTAAAATTGGATTCACATGTGTAGACTGAGTTTTGTGCATTAAGTTAAACAAATTTGACGTGCTGCTCTGCTGAGGCGAAGCATTGTGGAATCAGGAGGCGAAAGAGAAATGTTACATTTATTTTCAGAAATGTAGTAAGTGCAATGAGGAAAAACACAGAGGAGACTGCGTGATGTGGAATGATCTGCCAGGGGAGGTGTTCCTTTGATTGACCGGCAGAACTATTAAAAGGGCGTTGAGTGGTCAGACATCTTTGAGCTCTGGGAGAGATATCTTCTGACTGGAATAGACGAGGAGGCAGGGACGGCTGGGGTCCGAATTCAGTGCTGGCAGGCCATCTGACGTGGGGGTTCCTTATCTGAGCTGGAAGACCGGCAGAGTTTGATGAGGATTTTCAGGCGAAACTAAATCAGAAAATATCACCAACAGATCAGGGTAAATATTAGTTCAAGTGTGGATTTGCTGTCTTGAGTGAGGTCAGCTAGTTAGGTCATTTCATTTTAGGTGATGTTTATTTTTAAACATGCATGTACTTAGAAAGGTTTGGCTTATTTTCTTGTTTTTAAAGTGTATTTATCTTGCCAAGTTCCATGATAGCAAGGTCAAGTGACAAGAATTAGCGCTGCTCAAAGCTTTTGAAAGGGCACAGCTGTACAGTGTGTAAATTGCCTATTTATCTGTTACGATATAAATAACACATTACAAAGTTACTCATAGGGCCTCATTACACGGACGGCGGTGGACCAAGGTGCTATTAGCACCTTAGTCCATGCCGGTAAAATACCGGCACCGCCTTGGAGGGAAGGGGAATTACCGCCCTATTCCAAGGTTGGTGGGGCAGTAATTCCCCCTTCCCCCATTGCCCTTCCCCATTCCCATTTTTGCCCCATAGGGCATAATGGGAATGGGGAAGGTGCTAATTACGGCACCGCAAATTGCGGTACTGTAATTAGCTCCCTGGTCCCTTTGCAGGTTGGTTTTTAACGCCTGCAAAAAGCAGGCGTTAAAGTCTCCAACCCATAAAGGGACCTCGTAGTAAGGCGGTAAGGGTTAACGGTCACCGGTACCATTAACGGTGACCATTAACCCTTACCGTCGTCCGTGTAGTGAGGCCCATAGTCCTGGTGCATTTTTGCAGCAGTCAGTTATTTTATTGGATCTGCACAAAGAGACAAGTGTGCGATAATAAATGTTTCCAAGTGAAGTAGCTGCTGTGAGCTGCATAGCTAGAAAGTGAATGAATGTACGGTTTTCAATTTGCATGTTTACAATTGTGAAAAATGGCATAATTGTGGCATTGTATATAAGATTCCCCGAGGAAGCATAACTTATTGTCCCAGGTGTGCTAAATTCAGTATTCTGTTAGGTGAGTGACCCTGGTAAAAACAGTCATTAGGCAATATTCTGAAGTCAGTCTCATGATTATAAAAATACCCCAACAAGATATTACAATATACTATTGCTAGAAGCTACCACTAAATACCACCATAATAGAAATACCACAAAGTGATAGGTATAACCCAAAATATATCCAACAACCGCCACTCATGTACTTATTGATAGCCAGAGAAAAGGTACTAACCCTGACATTACATTTTTGGGCAGGCTTTAAAAAATCAACAATCTAAAACAGTTGTAATGCAGTATCTCCGTAGTCACATCATTTTATCAGAAGTGTTATTCTTTGAGGTATTACTCAGGGCCCATTGTACTGATTCAAAAATGATTTATCTATGTGGTTATATTCTGTTAAATGTCTGATTATATTGATGTTGAGTATGCAAATTGTTTTGTTGTTAATGGATTGTTGAGATTTATATCTGATGAGCATTATTTTATTAATGTAATATATTAGAAAGATGCCAATGTATGTATATACTTTTATGGATTCAATTTATCTGAAATAAACTAAATTAAGGTTCATGTCCTAGTCTTGTGTATCATGGATATACGGTTCTTTAGGCTCAATTGTACACTGATGAGTTCTGGGCTCTTCCAAAGCAGGGACAAAAGAGGCTTAGACAATTGCTATTGATTAGTATTATTATAATGAATTGAAAATTATGTGGGACAATGTTTTAAATATGTTTTATACTTAATTATTTGCTGAGTATTTTCCTTGTATTTATGTTTTTCACAGCTAGCCCCAAGAATCCAACCACTATGTCAGAACTTTAAATGTTTTATTAAAGCTTGTCATAGATTTAGAAAGCCACTCTATGAGGGTCACTACATTAGCACCTTACCCTCACATAGGCCCCCAACATCCTAACTCAGACATCCTTGCTTCCCAGTAAGATCTCCCAGATGTTATAGCTATCGATCTGTAAACCCTACTGTGCATTACAAGTCAACCTCTAAGCGAGGTCCTAGTGGCTCTGGCCTTTTCTAAATTATTACATCCAGGATTTTCTATGAGTTGGGTTACTAGACTTCTGACTATTCGCCTCTTAATGCTCAGTTTTCCAAGCTTTCATCTGTCGGTTGTCTCTCTCACTATTCTCCTCTCCTTAATATGCCTCTCTTTCTATCTCCATTATCCTCCACAGTAATCTTACTGCTCTCATTCTTCCATCTCTCTCTCTATCCTCCTCAGTCTTCCCGTAGCACATTCTAAACCTCTCTGATCTCAACACACTCCCAATTCCCCTCTGTCTCTCTCTTTCTCTCTCCCTCTCCTCATCTCACCACTTTCCCAACTCTTTTCTCTCTCCATCTAATATCTCCAACCACTACTTCCATCTACTCGCAAAGCTCTTATCTCCACACTTCACCAACCCTCATGACATTCTCTCTCTCTTCTAAAATATACACTTTCTCTAACCCTATAATTTCTCTCTCGCCCCCTTGTTATGCCCTGCTCTACATCCATGCAACACATCAGACTATACTGCAGCAATTGATACCACTTGCTCTCTCACTCACAATAGCTTTCCTACACTCTCTCAAAACACTCCCAACGTCCCTCCACCACTCTTCTCCACCATCTTCTTTCCAACGGCTGAACTCTTAGTCCTCGAACTTTGCTCCCGACCTCACCTGAACACCCTTTGATGTTAGCTGATCCGTCTGGGTTTTTATAGTTCTTTCATGCATCACAGACCCATTGGCTTTGCCCCATCACCTGTTCTGTGGCCCAATGGCTTGCTAATTTATTTTTCCCCTGGAGAGGGACTCAGTAAGGAAAGTACTAAAAGATTGTTTAGCACCGCCCCCTTTTTGGTCTATGGTGGGATCAATGTGGCCACTGGGACAAGCAGTCCATTCTTGCTGCTTCTATCTTCTTTAATTAGTAAGACTCCATAGCCCTGCTCATGTGGGGTCAATCCTTTGGTGAGGGGTTGTTTTTTTCATTTAAGGAGTTTGATGTTCTGCGCCGCTTGGTTTGTGGTAATTGTATATTTTCTGTGACTCCTCTCTGTATTTTCTCAATTGCAGACTGGGCATTTTTGGGAGATGTGGGTCAGAAATACAAACACAAGAAACCTAACCAAAAACAAATGCTGATAGACATTGTGGAGGGGAGAGGAGTTTTCATGCATGCTCACACATTTTGGGGAGTCTGAGACGCGGGTCCCTCATGACTGAATCACACAACTTCTTGGGTAGATCAGGCTCTGGCAATGCCCTGGTAGTTGGACTTAAACATTCGTGACTTCCTATGTACAATATCAGATATTTTAGAAAAACGAATCTGATGAATGAGAGAGAAAAGTGCTGTAAAGAGTGACCTTGAGCAAACCATGCACTGATTTTTATTTCCAGTCTTTTTAGAGCAAATTAAATCAAAACATAATTCTTTACTAAAATGAAAATAACTGCACTACTCAAATACAAAACACTTTTTAAAAAGGATGTGTGGTGAAATAAAGGATGACTTTGGATTAGGGAAAATTTCCAGGCATAGAAGTCTCTCTGTACTGGCACTGCAAAGCCACTGATCCAGGCAGGAAGTGCAGGCCCTATTACATAACTTCCCAAAAGCTCCAGTATCCCAGAAGTCAGCATAAAGGTCATGAAGAAGTCATTTGAGCCAACTTCAAATCTTTTGAAGCTCTATTTTTCCAGGTTCGAATTTGGGTTGAATGGGCTCGACCACCTAAACGGGTGACTTAAATCAGTAGCGTAACATCACCGCTGCCTCATGACTTTCTTCAGTATGTCACAGGTCTACAGGTTGTTTGATGCCTTGTTAAGGGCACACATTATTTCCTGTTCCCTTGTTGTTTTCTCTGTCTGGCTTAGCATTGACATGCATTAGGTCTTTTGGTTTTATATTGTGCACATTAACACTTGATAACCTCTCCTGCCCAAGAATTCACACACTAAAATCTCACCAGTTCATATTTTGTGTTTCTTTCATTTCTTTTCAGGGTGTCCCCTGTTATTTTGCCCCACAATCTCTGATTCCTCAATTTATAAGTTCAATCTTATTTTTAGGTAACTCTGGTCAGGAACAGGAGGAGGGTGGCTCACTCATCAGGGCCCTGGAAAGTGGGTCAAAGAATACCAAGAGAGTAGGTTGTATGTTACTCAGGATTTCTGCAGGTTGAAGGAGGAGAGGGGAATTGTCTTTTTCTTCCCCCTGTCTAAAGAACACAGACCATGCAGTATAGCTTGGCAGCTGAGGGAGTGTCTGAGATGCTGCGCGAAGACTCAAACAAAGGAGGAAGAGAGTAAGAGGATGCATTACCACTGAGAGAAGCCACCTTGAGCATGGAAGGAGGCGAGGAAGGATTTTTTGTTTGTTAGCTGGGAGGCATGATGCCAATAACAGAGTTAGTTTACATAGGTAGGTTCATGCTGGGGGAGGGGAGATTTACTACAAGTACCCTTGAGGAGTTTTTAGAAATGATTCCTGGCTTGTTTGGGTCCCTTCAAAAGAAGGATGAATTGATCTCAACCATGCATGGTAAGAGTCTAAATGAAGTGGAAGTCCAGGAAGAGCATCAGTTTTAGGAGAAACCTCAGGAGGGGCTCCACTCTATACTAGTGCTACAGGAAGCACAGGATATACCTTTTAGAGAGGAGGAGGTTGAGCAGGAGGTGGATCATCATCATTAACCTGCTGGTATGAAATGATATGATAGGTTAATTATAACGCACTTAAGACCGAGAGGTTTCTAAGGGCGGACCTGGGGATCGAACCTGTGTTGATACGTGTCTTCTTGCTTCCAAGGCGAAAACGTTGCATCTAAGCTAACCTCCCGGTACAGAAGAAGCGAGACAGAAGTACGTTTCAAAGACCTCTCTGCCTACATGATCCAAAGGCAGTGGTATGAAAACATTTTCAGGGTGCATGACTCCACCATCATCACTCACCCCATAAGTAACTGTGATGCCACAGGCTCCTCTAGCAGTGGTTACAATAGGGTGCTATCACCCCCCAAAGCATGGAAGCATCAGAACATTCTCAGGCTTGGAATGCAAAGGAGCAGTCGACTGACGTACCTGCTGACCCTGCTCAATCATTGCCTGTGACACCAGCATCTGTGGGCACCAGCAGCAATGTGTTACAGAAGCCACCCAAAGATCCAGTTGGAGGCAACATGCCACTGGTAGTTGCAGTAGCCCCATTTGGGCAGAACCCATGCGAGCAGCTTGTGAGACATGCCTTCACATTCTGTTTTTATTGCCTGATGAATACCACTCAGGGGAGCTAGAACCCAAGACAATGAGGTTGCTGTTGAGAGGCACATGTCGAAGCAGTATCCTTCCCTCCAATAGGAGGAAACACATAACCACAAACCCCCTTCTCCACTGCTACCACATGTATATCGTAATCCTTCTATTCTATCCTGAAAACATTTTGTAACTTCTGTCTCACCTCCAACCTTTTTAATCATTGATCGTTGTAAGACACTCCGAGACCATATGGTTAGGGTCAGTGCTGAACAGAAATTCTAAGAATATACATAATAAATTAGGGAGGAATGGGGCAGTTATAGGGAGTGACTGTCCTCTCAGGGAGACTCTCAAACATACAGGATTGGCCTGGGTGTGTGACCAGCATTAGAACCTTTGAACAGATGTGATGAGAGTAGGACGGTAGTACTTTCCTGTCACAAAAAGCAATGGCATGTCTTCTTCATCATCATTGGGGTTGGTCACCCTGAGTTACCTGGGGGCAACCAGACGTGGACTCCCTGCTCACTGTGCTCAGAGGGGCACAGCTTCACCTCACTGATGAGGCGAAACAAGGCTGAAACACGTGTATGGGGTTGCTGTTGGTACTCTTGTTCAGAGAGGAAATACCATAGCATTTCGGTGCTGCACTGCCCATATGGGCGGGACAAAGACTGATATGCAAATGGATATTTCCCATCTTTGAAAAGTACAGTGAGCAAAAAGTGTGTGCTGCAAACTCTCATCTCAGAACAGGTTATCATGCTTGTTCTTTCTGGAGAGGAGCGCCTACTACCTTTTTTGAAAGACTTCTTCATCATCAAGTCAGCACATAATAATGTCCTCTTGGTCACTACTAGAACATTCTGATCACCACCCACTTGCACCATGAAACAACTCTGCTCCACCTTTTTGTATTAGACATGTAGCAGCGGCGGAGAGTAACAAATCATTGTCATCATTGAGCTGTTGTGTCAGCTGTGGGTATATGACATCCCATAGTCTGCCGTAATGAACTGCTCATTTATTTGTTTAAAAATAATTTGTTTTACATGTGGCACTGATAGGCTCCTCCTGCGTTTGGAGACAATTGCCCCAGCTGCAATGAAAACTCTCTCTGACTGCACACTTGCTGGCCAAATCGACCGATTTCTGTTCCAATACTGTAATCAGGCATCATCTCTTCCGATGGGTGAAGTCTCCAGTCGATAGGGCTCAAGTGTCTGTGTAGCTAATAGTCCACTATCTAGTCTTGTTGATGTATTATTTGAGTTCAAGATGCCAGGGCCTATGCAAAGGGTGTCTCACAGCAACGTCTGCACTGATCTTGAATTTTTCATCTGGTGTCAATGATGTTGTGGTCATTGGTTCTTTCAATGTAGTAATTTCTGAGGTTTTGGAAAAAGCTGGGGTGCTTGCACTTCTTCTTGCTATCTGTGTTCCTCCTCTTTTTGGTGTTGCACTTGCTGTAGCAATTCATCCTTTCAGACCGCCTCCTTTGTGACATGTGTTTCAAATCTTCATCCCCCTGACACAGGGTGACTAAAAGCCCCCACTTTCACCTTGAAACATCGGACCAAAATGGAAGTGATCAGGTACTGAAAGTTACATTTCATTCTGATTACCCTTGGCTCACAAGCAACGTTGTATGTAGGTCCCTCACCAGCTGTGCTACCTCATTTTTCACCTGCCAAGTGTCAGGCCTTTGTCATGTTAGAGTGGTTTAGTTCAAGCTTGTATACTATTGGGAGTACCCAGGGCTGTTACAAGAAGTGGTGAGGCCCAGGGCAAAACATTTGGTGAGGCCCCCTTATGCTTTTCTGCACTGGGTCAGTGGCGGCACCTCCGCAAACAGGAGACTCAAGAAATCTCCCCTTGAGTTTGTATGGAGGAACCCAAATATGGTTTATTACTACAGCTGCCAATCAACTACAGCAAAGTTAGTTTAATCTACAGAAGAAAGGTTCATGCCAGACTAACTTTTGTATCATATGCATCACTATGGCATGACGGCGTGTGGTGCGTAATGCCATCATTAAGGATTACCCTGCCCCTGTGTGTGCTTTAAAACCCACATCATACTCAGTGACAGATAGATGATGTACAGTGCAGGCTGGTGAATTTCTGAATTGAAGTATGCAGGATTGATAGAGCACAGTGAGGGAGCCCAAACCAAACAAGGTTTGCTGGACTGTGTTTCTCACTACCAAGAACATTTCTGAAATATTGGGCTAAAATTTTACATTTTGCAGCACTTATTTTTGTAAAATTGGGTAGAAATCCATATGGAAGCACATGGGAAAACCCAATAGTTGCAAGTCACCAACCATGCATAGGAACATTGTCCAATACATTTCATGCAGCTTTTGCACACAACATATGCTAGTATAAACATATATCCCTGCTGGTTGTTCCCAGGTATGTCCAAGCACGCTGCACCTATTTATGCCATTATTATCATGTACGGACTCACAGCCAGTAAAAATGCCATGCCACAGAAAAAGCAGAAAAGCGTTGGAAAAATGCAGTTTGCGCTTTCAGGTAGGCATGGGAAAGGCACTGCTGTATTGGTATTAACTGGCTGTTGATGGTAGCATGTGCAAACTGATTTGAGCACCTGAGCATCCAATAGCAGTGCCTGGCAAATGCCTAATACTTAAGCACAAGCCAAACCTATTGGCATTGCCAATGTTTGTTTTTAACAGGACTTCAGTGAAAGACACACAGGGTGCAACACCATTGAGCAGATCGGGCTCCAGCCCCCTCCCGAAATGCTGTGCTTGTTGACTGAACCTGTGCTGCATGGATGACGCCAGTCCCTGACTACCGAGGGCTGAAGCCCTCCAACTTTGAGGCAGAATACCTCTTTCAGTGTGTTGTGACAGTCCAGAAACAACGATGCCACTAAGCTTACCAGCACCGTTGTTTCCGGAGCAGAACACTTAGAATGAAGCCCATTGTCTTGTTATTTCCCAGCCGTCATCAGCTGGTCCCGAAACCACCGGAACCCAGGATTTCCATTGAAAGAGTGTGGAAAGAGGTCTGTTACCAACATAATGGCAAGATTTGAACAAAGCTGGCACTTTCGGTCAATGTTCCAGTGATCGTTTTGACCATGCAGAATTGCTTCCACAACACTGGCCTGATCCAATGGGGTACTATTGGTGTGCAGAACTAGGGGGCAGGCTTAGTGTCATATGAAAAGAAACAATAGTACTTGTTGCAGGGGTGATATTACAGACTGGGGCTGGTATTCTGCTTAGCATTTGGTATGGGGAAGAGTGCACTTCAGCTATTTTAAATGTGTCCTATGTACATGGTGCCACATGAAATGGGTCTAAAAATATGTAATATCTAAGCTGGTCCCTGCCTTACCACAGTACACAGAGTTAATGTATATTTGTACAAGTGGCCAGAATCATTTTCATTTCATTATGTTTGCAGTACTGCAACACTCTGGATTCTCATTTGGGCTGACAACATGGAAGCTGGGGTGTTCCAAACGCAGTGCTGATGGTGATGATGGCGGGAGTGGTGGTGGTGTTCTTTTAGGTGGACTCTGATGATTCATTTTACTGTCTGATGTGTGTCAAGAAGCCTGTTTTTTTAAAGAGGCTGAAAATCAGGTTGAGGCAAGCTTCTACTACTTCTGTTTCTTTGTCTGTAGTCAAATTCTCCTCCTACTCTTCTTCACTTGTGTTACTGCTTCCAGTAGCAATGCACAGACTCTGATTCATTGTAATCTTTATCTGTATCATTATCATCATTCATATTATCCAAAACATCTTTTTTTTGAGAGACCCCTGCTTAATTGGTTTGAGTTTAGGGGACAGAATGTTGGATCTTTCAATGTCAAGCTGTATTTCAAGTGCACTGTGAGGTGTACTGACTTGATCTTTGTTACATAAAATATGCTTCCTGCCCCCTGTAATAGTGAATGGAATTGAAAGAGCAACCTCCTCTGAAAGTCTGGATACACATACATTGTGGTGCAATACCTGAAATACATGCCCCTCAGAAATACTTGGGTTCATGTCACCTTAGTCTCATAATACTCTGGAATAACCAGTGTACACAGAAAATACTGCATCATGTTTAAAGCGAGCACTAGAAGCATGGTTCCCTTTGTCTATACATTGTTTTGGTACTCCAGGCATATTGTCCCCACTTGCGCCGTTCACTCACTTCAAGACACAGACCATGATAGGTATCTCCTGTCTCCCTGAATGTCCATGCCTTTCTCTGACCAGAGGTGTCAGGCCACTGTCAACACATTAGCACAAGCTGTTCTCAGGGATTCTCTGCTCCTCCCTCCACAGGGTGTAACCCATGGGGAACTGCACAGTTCCCTCAATTCTAGAAATGTTTTCTCATGTCTTGACGACCTGATTCTCTGCACATGAGGGTCACCCAAAGAAACAAACCTGCACAGACCACTCAGTTCAAGAGATGGAATCTAAATTCTTGACTCACTAAATGTGCACCCGAGTGTCACCTAAGGGCACGTGAACAGTTCACTCACTTCAAGAGATGGACAGTCACTGAAAGTGATCTCCTGCCTTCCTGGAAGCCTCTACATTTCTCCCACCACAGGTTTCATGTCACTGTCAACATAATAACACAATTTACGGACAAGGATTCTTCACTCCTCCCCGTTCTGGAATGTCACCCAAAGGCACGTGTGGCATATATTCAATTCAAGACAAACGAAGACAGTCTGTTAACTCCTGCCTCTCTGAATGTCTGCACCATCCTCGCACCCTGAGTGTCACAAAAGTGTGTCAACATGAGCACAAGACACAATTAGGTATTCTCTGCTGCTCCTCCATGAACACAAGTGTCATGCAAGGTCACCTGTACATTCCCCTCTAATCAAGAAATGTTCTATCCTGTTTTGACTCCATAAATGCCTACACCTGAGTGTCATCGAAGGGCATCTGTGCAGTTCTCTAAATTCAAGAGATAGACACCAGAGGTGTCCTGTTAGCATATCAACACAGTAGCATAAGCTTTGCTAAGGGATTCTCTGCTGACTCCTGCACCAAGTGTCACCATAGGGCATGTGCACTGTGCATTCACTCACTTCTAGACTCTATAGGTCTGTCACTGTATCCTGTCACAATTCACTGTCATTTTCTCTGTACAACAATACGTACCAGAAAAAAATCAAAGGTTGTGTGCGTGTATCCCATTGACCAGACTCCCAAGCTGACCTCACTGTCAGGAATTCCCACCCCCCTACACTGATGCCACTTGTGTAGTTAACAGATGAAAAGCAGACTGTGCTACACTGTACCATTAAAAACATTCAAGAACATATGATAATCATTTTTTTCAAATCTGGCTCCCCCAAATCTTGACACTATCACCTCTTCTTCCAATCCTCCTTCACTCTAAACTACTCGCAAATGTCAAAAGTCTACCTCAATAAAAAGGTGCCTCCCTGAAAGCAGCCCTGTCTGCATGACGTTCAAACACATAGCTCTCTTATATAGTCAGATGGTTCAAACATTTGGTTCAGACTTTTCATTAGTTCAACCTGGATTTCAACATTTTGAATTACATGAAATGTGGGTGGTTCATTGTTCAAATGAGTAACGTTGCCAATCACTAGTCAGGAGTGTGATGGGGTATGGGGGATCAAAGACAATCAGGTATCCTCTGAACTGTACAATCTTCATG
Organism: Ambystoma mexicanum; assembly: GCF_040938575.1. Lineage (NCBI taxonomy): Eukaryota > Metazoa > Chordata > Amphibia > Caudata > Ambystomatidae > Ambystoma > Ambystoma mexicanum. Next base: position 272,698,302 of record NC_090938.1, read on the forward strand.
TTTACATACAAGTATGGCAAATATATGTTACATTTTACAGAAATGTCATTGGTATGCAGAAGAAAGGCTTACATGTGCACCTCTACGTAACCCTAATAGTCTCCAATGTCCTCCAGACTCTCAAGCCTTCAACTGAATTTCCTTCTGGACTAACCTTACATGTGGACATTTTTGGAGTTTTTCATATAGTCTCTAATACTAATGAAACTACAGCATAGATATCACTGGATGGGAATTGCTGATGTAACTAATCTAGGGAGGGACATTAACATTGGTGGGACACAGAAATAATGATATCTTGGATTCTTGCCATTAACCACCACACATAAACCTAAAGCCCTGATTGCCAATCCAACCTTAAATATATGCAGTTCATAATCAAGAACATTACATGCTAAACCAATCTGCCAATGTATGGCTAAAAAAAAAACACTTTTGCAGGGAGATCTCCATCACAGTCGAACTGAAACTGCTCTAGCATCCCCTGGTGGCAACTCTGGTGTGAACTCTGACTCTACTGAACCCTAGTAAGACCACAAAATGCCAGTTACCCATTTATTTGATTCTAACCTGACTGTTTAACCGGTTGGAAACGCTCCAAACGTCAGACTTAGAATGTTATTTGAATGTATTTACCATAGTATGGATGGTCCTATATTTGAAGTTTTAGAAAGCCACACCATGCACACATGTTCACATTCTTGGTGGTTGGCCTTGATATCTTGGTCACTGCTATCAATAGTTGAGACAAGTAATGCATGTTGGGGTACCCTGTCCTTCAAATATCAATGTCCATTGGCATCATGCACTATTACTATGGTGAAATCTCCTGGCATCTGGCAGCAACCGTGGAGATGTGCCCTTAATTTTGCAGATAGCTGTTTCACCATCAAGCAGTCTACCCAGCGCAGCATGACTGTTGTTGAACTGAGTGAGTATTGTTGACTGAGGAAGTTCACTTCAAGCACCTGACCAAAGTGTTACTGACAGAGAGCATTTGACAGTTGTGCGGTTCCACTCTGTAAATAAATGGGTGCACCAGAAGAAACTGAAAATGGGGAAGAGGCCTCTCCATTCACACCCCACAAATTCATTCATCCACATCGACTATGTCTCCTGTGGGATGAGCATCAGTGTAGCACCTACTTCTAAAAGGAAATCTAGATGGATCTGAAGAACCTTTCAGCTGATCCCAAGGAAAATTCCGAAATAAAATAAGCGAGATAGGAAAAAGTGGAGGACACTCAACTCGAATTGAAGAAACCTGAAGCTGGAAGCAGCAAATGCGTAAACTTCGACTCTGTCTCTTGTACGATGAGCATCGGTGCAACACCAAATTCTGAAAGGAAATGTAGATGCATCTGAAGAAGCTTGCATCTGATCCCATAGAAAATGCACAAAGAGAATAAGTGAAATGTGAAAAAGGAGAGACTCAATTTATATTAAAGAAACGGAAGCTGGAAGCAGCAAATGCCAAAACCATAGGTAGAGCGCTGCAGAAATGCAATGTGTCAAATATTCCACCGTTACACATTTCCTAAAAGAGTTTGTAATTGTCTATGTTGTATTTTTAGACATCGTAACTTGTCTGCCTTCTTTTGAGTTGATGTGTCCCAAGTGTTTGAATAGATTCAGGTGGCTTGCTTGCTGAGTCCACTCTGTCCAAGTGTCACTGAAGCATTTGTGGAGCTGAATGAAAATAGCTGGAACTACTCTTCCATTGGTAAATGTGAATTCATAAATTGAAGCTCCTGGCACTGGCAAGCTGTGCTATGCAGTAACCAAAGCCATCTCCGAATAGTGGGCACTTTTCCTTTGCCAGTGATTAATTGAAAAAATAATTGATTGGATAATTGCCACCTACCTGGAAAGAGAGTATTTTGTTCCAGATTTTTAAGAAAGATAAAAGAGGTGACCCAAAATACTATTATTTAATGGCAACGCTGAACTCCCTGGCAGAAATGTATGCTGACATAGTTTTGGAAGCAATACATTTTTGGACTGATATTTATTCATGCATTTAGTGTTTGCTTGTTAGGTCCTTATACAGCAAGTAAAATACTGTTTCAACTCACCCACAGGGCGAAGGGAGGGAACCAGGGAGTGAAACACATTACAAAACAAAGTATTTAAGAGCAGTGGGAGGGAAAAAAGGATGTAACTACTATGCCTTGTGAGTTTTCAGAATGTGCAAGTGCAGCAAGGAACAAGGCAGGGGGTAGGTGCTGGTGAGTCTGAGCTCATGGGTGAGCTATAGATGAAGTGCCAGGGTTGTTGAGTGCTACACAGCCTGTAGCTGCATTAGGTGTAAGTGCGAAGGGCGGATGGTGTGCCAATGCAAGTGCTGAGGGTAGACAGGAGCTGGGCTGATTGAGTATACAGGTCAGTGGCCCAGAGGACGGATAAGGGCCCTGGACACCAATAACAGCAACTGTGGGATTATCAGAGGAAAGAAGACGGAAGGAGTAGGTAAACACGGAAGTCTTAAGGAGTTTCTGGAATTTAAGAAAGTCCTGCTCAAGGCGTAAAGGGAGGGGGAGGCTCTTCCATAGGAGGGAGCCAGCTGTGGAGAGGGAACAACCACCTACCCTCTGTTTAGTAAAACACTTTACACACAAAGAGTTGGTGCCAGAGCAAAGTAGTGGTCTAGAGGGAGAGTATTTAGTAAACTAAAGTTGAAGATAGTGTGGTCCCCCGCCAAGACAGCCTTGTGGATGATGCAGAGTGATTTTAATTTAATCTGTGCAGCAACCGTGAGCCAGTGAATACTTTTTAGTAAAGGAGAGATGCGGTCCCTGGGATTAAAGCCAAGGATAGGTATTGCTGCCCTATTCTGGTTTAGCTGGAGGGGTCGCAGAGTGGAAGATGGTAGATTCAGGAGGAGGCTATTCTAATAGTCAATCCTAGAGAGAACCAGGGCTCGGGTAACATTGAGCCTCTGGGGGAAAGTGAGAAAAGGGAAAATTCCTTTGAGGAGGAAGAGCTGAAAGTGGGACTTCTTAGCAATGTACTGGGAGGAAGAAGAGAGAGGGGTAGAAGATGATTGACTCCAAGGTTAATGGCTTCAGAAGAAGGAGCAGGGGGAGAGCCTAAGGAAGAAGGCCAGAGTGAAGGGAAGAAGGAGGGAGCAGGGGCCCCGATGGGAAGGATCTCAGTTTTACAGGCGTTGAGGCAGAGATCGTTGGAGGTGCTCCAGGACTGGATGGCAAATAGGCATCAGGGATGATAAAGGTTGCAAGAGGGTCAGCAGGAAGTTTCAAAAAGAGCTCTGTGTTTGCTGCATAACACTGGAAGTTGGAGGAGAAGGAGGAGATGAGGTGTGCAAGCAGAGCAAGATAAATGTTAAAGAGTCAAGAGGAGAGTATCGAACCCTGGGGGACACCACAGGTGGAGATGGAAGTAGGAGAGGAGAAGGTTCCCAGGATTAATTGGGAAGAGCGGTCTGTCAGCCCGTCCAGTTCCCATTCCCAGATACCAAGGGTACCATGGAGCCTTTGTATGAGGATGGAATGGCTGACTGTGTCAAAGGCAGAGGAGTGATCAGGAAGGATGAAGACAATTGGGGAGTTGGAGTTCAGAGATGCAAGCAGTTCTTCATAGGTGTTCAGAAGAGCAGTTTCTGTGCCTCTGGATGCTCCGAATCCAGATTGATGGCCGTGGAGATCACCAACAAGTTTGGTGTGTGTGTTGAGTTGAGTTGGGACAATGCCAGCATCTCCAGCAGCTTCCCCAGGAAGGAGGTGATGGAAATAGGGTGGTAGTTGGCAGGGCAGGTAGGGTCTGCTGAAGGTTTATTCGGGAGTGGGTGCACAAGGGAGTGCTTAAGGGAGGAGTGGAAAGATCCAGTGTCAAAAGAGTGAATGCAGAAATCAGCGAGTGCAGGGGCAAGAGAGACAATGTTATCCTTGATGGTCTTGGATGAGCAAGGGGAAATCTGTTTAGAAGCGACCTTTATGGAGCGGACAACTCTGACAACTTCTTCAGGTGTGACAGGGGAGAAGGACGAGAAGGAGTAAGGTGGAGGGTGGGGGGCAAATGAGGTAAGGAGGTGTGGGATGGGTTGTGAGGGTGTGTAGCAAGGGTAATCAGGATATCCTGAGTTTTGGTGGCAAAGTGTGTGGCCAGCATGTTGCATAGGGCAAAGTGTGTGGCCAGCATGTTGCATAGGGCAAAGTGTGTGGCCAGCATGTTGTAATGTCAAGATTATTGGTGATTGAAAGGTGGATGTTTCTGAGGGCAGAGTCAGAGGTAGAATCAGAGGTAGTGGTCTGAGGTGGGATGAAGGTAGACGCGAAGGCAGAAGCAGACACTTGTTTCATCGGGCGCATGTTAGCTAACAAGGTTGGCAGGGCTTTTGGGGGGGGCGGTGAGAGGGCCAAAGGGACCCAGGTAGGAGGAAAGGAGAGAATGGTCCATCCAGGCGAGAGGGGTGACTAGTGGGGGCAGCGAGAGAGGTCAGAGTGTATGAGGGTGTCCATAGTATGTCTAGCTGAGTGGCTTATGATATGGTATTATGTGGCATTCATAACACACCTGTACGCAAGTGTTTTTAGGAGCGAAAGGGAGAATGGAGAGGGAAAGCGAGGTGCAGAGGGCAGTGAAGAGGATGGATGCAGAGCCAGGGGAGTTCAGTTGGATGTTGAAATCACCCAGGAGGAGGATGTTGGAGGTAAATGAAAGTAAGGAAGAGAAGGAATCAGCTGATTCAGAGAGGAACAGGGTGGTGGCACTTGGTGGCGGTAAATGGTAGCAATGGTCAGGGTGGAGATGGGAGAGATGACCAACTTGCAAACCAGGCTTCCAAAGGAAGAGTATAGCTGGGTGGGTAAGATGGAAGCAGGAACCCACTATGGGAGGATTAAGGCAACCCCACTGCCAGTGCAGTGAGGTCGAAGCTTGGAGATGATGTTGAACCATCAGGGTGGAGGGAGTCAAAAGCAGTGACTGAGCTGGCATTGAACCATGTCTCAGTAAGAGCAAGAATGTCGAGGTCAATGTCTTCAATAAGGAGGCAGATGTCAGTGGAGTTTTTATAGGCTGAGCAATGATTAAGAGTAACCAAGTAGAGGAGGTCTGTGCCTTTGACAGTTTTCTGAGGTTGTGTACAGGGGCACGGTACACCAGTCAGAGGAGGGAGAGAGACACTAGAAGGGGTGAGATTCAGGAGAAGGAAGGAAGTTAATGAGAGAAGGCATGATCCAGTCAAAGATAAGGAGGTTGGGTTGTGGACCCTGAACCAGGATAGTGCCTGTGTGATAGACATTAACGAAACAACCTGAGGATGAGAAACCATCCAAGAGGACTACCCACTTGGCGCCACTGTTAATGGTAGAGGAGGTGGAAGGAGAGAGAGTGGAGATGAGATGGGGGTCTATAGATCTGGAGAGGGGACACAGAAGAGGATATCAGTGAAAACCTCTCTAGAGGAAGCGCTGACATAGGTGTCAACGAGGGAAAAAAGTAAACATACCTAAAATCGTTTTTTTTTTTAAAGGAGGCACAATGTAATGCAGGAAGTTCACAGATGAAAAAAGTAAACACACATAAAATCGTTTTTTTTTAAAGGAGGCACAATGCAATGCAGGGGGTTCATAGGTGAAAAAGTAAACACACATAACATAGGCACAAATGCAGTGAGAGAAGAAGTTGGTTAGTTGCTGCAAGGAAGTCAGAGTGCAAAGGAATAGTAAAAGTTTCAGAAGAGGTTGGAGGAGTTCAGGTTGAGACTGAATGCTTGAGTTTAATGAAGGAAATGGCAGACAGATTCGCACAAAGAGGATACCATGAGGAAGAAATAAAACGCATTTTAAGCAAAACCAACACCATCACCAGGAAAACTATACTGGAACAAGAGCAAACCATCACACAACCTCTTTTGATATATGTGACCAAATATTCGACACAGAGCAACAAGGTTAAGAAGACTGTGGAAAAACACTGGTGCTTTCTATCCGAAGATGGATACATGGGAAATCTCTATACTAAGACACCAATGTTTGCACATACACTCAGCAAAAACATGAGAGATATGCTAGTAAGGAGTGACATAAAAAAACAGTGAGAGACCCAAAAAACGTGGCACATACCCGTATCTAAACTGTATGAATTGTAACATGGTGCAAAAAGGAGAAGTAATATATCACACAAAGACTGGTCGTAAAATATTTTTGAAGAAACATGCCACATGTGACACCCCTAATGTGATCTACAGCATCAAATGCCCATGTGGAATACACTACGTTGGGCAAACTACCAGAAAAGCCAAAATTTGCTGGAACAAACATCAATCCAACATCCGGACAGGGAACATCAAATCTCTGGTGGCACGACATTTTAAGGAACCAAAACACCACACCTCACAGATGAAATTTCCAATATTAAACAAAATAGAAACAAGAGAAGGAACAAATATAGACATCAACAAAATTCTAAATCAAAAAGAAACATATTGGATTGAAAAACTTAACTCCCTACAACCAGGGGGCATGAATGAAGATTGACATTATGCATGTTTTCTGTAAACGAATATGCAGTTCTAAGGACACCCAGAATGTACATGGGCTAATATTATGGAGAGGAACAGTACAGGAGATTGGGATAAAAAGTGGAACAATACCAGCATCATATTGACATTATGGAAAGATCCCAGAAAATTGCATAGACACATCATATCTCTTCTAGATCACAAATACAGCTATCAGCTGCATCAAAGTTCCTCAACAAAGCGATTGAATTGGCTTTCTATTCACCTTATTTACTTTCTCTCAATCTCTCTTTAATCTACCAGGAGCAACAAACCATTTTCACAGTGGTTAATTTTAGACACCATACAAGTGGGTTGCATGCCCATGTTGACTGAATCTATTGCTTACACACACAAAGTAGAGGCTCACACTGGAACACAAAAAGAATAATTAAACTTGACCAATTTAAAATTGCTGCTAGCATTTGATGAAATCATCACACTGATGACGCCATCGCGTCACACGTGCCATGCGCCATTTTTTACATTAAAATCTAGCAGGTCACCAAGCTGTTCGCATCTCTGCAAAGCTGGCGCCCACTGGTGGAATACTACAATAAACCAAGTAAGCAGCACCCATGTTTACAACTCACAAAACTCTTTACAGGCATTACTTACCCCTGAATGCTATTGTCGGCATTTACTTAAACCAGTTAACATCTTTACATGCAGGTACCTAACCTAGGATTTCTGGGGTAGATGAACAAACGGACATCAAGGTACGACTCATGTTTGTATTCTGAACCGTAGTATTATACCTACATAATAACAATTTAGGTGCTTTTAAAGAAATTAGATGATTACCAATTTATTGATGTATTACAGAAACATTAAGGCACCAAATTGACAGGGAAACACATTTTTTGCTAAAAGCAAGTGAAGACAAGAAAAGACTGGTAAATATAAATGTGAAATTCTGGTTTAATTAACATATAACATAGTGAGACCACCGTAGAGTTATATTATGCATATCTTGTTGAACATGTTTTTTTGTATATCTTTATTTCTCTTTCTAGAAATAGTCCCTGAAGATGGTCATTATTGACCGAAATGCATTGGACGCATATTGCAACAGGTCCTTTCTCTGAACATTTTCTTTGAATAAATATTACCCTGCAAGAAACCTTTGAAATCATTTGATGAACCATAATGTTTTCATACCAAAAGGAATTACCATTACAGGAACCAGATAACAAACTTAGTGGATTTCTACCCAGGTCCTTGCAGCTATCTCAAACACCGAACCCCGACAAACACTTGGCAAATATAACATATCACCCCACTGTGCAAATGGGGTGTTTTCTGGTGACAGGACCAAATAACTGTAACAACATATGAATTATTACAGGAGTTTCTATGAATCAGGCTGTGTCCACTCCACCCAACTTTGTATATCGATAGTGGAGGAGTTCAGGCATAACTCACTTGCAGATCAGCAGGGATCATATGTGTCCATGGATGGAATAACATGTGGAAGCAGTAATTAGTCTGGAGGCCGAGTCATATGTAAATGAGGAGCCAAAGGCCTATGCCGGAAGTCCCGCCCCTAAGTTGCCTATATGTTTGGAACCAGAAATAGTAACAAGCAAGAGACCTGTAATCATGCCTATACCACGAGAAGCCTTTGAAGCAAATTATCCATTGAGGAGACCATTCTTTATGTACCCACGAAGAACTGACAGCCTTTTGGGAAAGATCCCTGAAGAGCATGTGAAGATGGATGAAAGAAGAGATTGGTCATGTCACATGAAGAAAGTGGCACACCTCAGAAGAGATGACAAAAAAAAAGATGTATAGACCATATAGTATCTGATGACGAAGTAAGAACTGAGTAAATGTTGACAAGCGAAATGAAGATCACACGTATGAAAAGCACGGAAGAAAATGACAATCATTATATAATTGTACAGATGCAGTAACGCAAGTAGACAAAGTAATCATAAGGCTGGCTATATGCCAAGGTAAATATATATATGCACAGGAATCTGGAAGTTCTACATCATATTTGAGCAAACTGGACCCCGTGAATAGGAGGGCTGGAAAAGTGTGGGGCAGCAAGATAAACTCAGCTGATAATAGAAGGAGCATCAAGGGGCCTGCTTGGCCAAGTGTCAAGGAGTGAAGCAGCCAAGAAACTAGTCATTTATAATGAAATGATACAATGTACGAGAAGGCGAGAAGCCGAGCTCCTGTTAAGGTGCGGTGGAAGGACATGGGGTGCCAGGTTTTATTCATTTAATATTATTAACGACAGTGATGAAGCTCAAACGTGGTCTCCAGTCACATGGTTAGATGAAAATAGACTCTTATGCAGGCTACGCCGAGACCAGAAGATAAAGTAATACCCACACTCCCTTTTTCTCCGAGGAGTGGTGCTACTTTACACGGCCGAATACAAAGACTATTCTCATGGCAGACAGCTTGACTGATGATGGATGATGGGCTAATTGGGTGGGGAGACATGGTCAAGCCATACCCACCAGCACCTGGGGTACCAGCATGCATGCTGCTAACCAGTGGAATATTCCAGAAGGGCACATACATGCCAACCAATTATGAAGGGCCACGTACTGAAGAGCCCTATAGTTTAGAGACCCAAGAAGACATTGGGCCTCATTACGAGTCCGGCGGTAACCGAGGCGGTAAAACTGCCTGGTTACCACCGGAGTCATATTACCATTCCGCCTCTGTGATTCCCGGAATTACCGGGGCATTACAACCCCGGTTTTCCGGGAATCACAGAGGCGGAATGGTGTTAATCCCCATTCCCATTGAGTCCCAGAATGGGGATCATGGAAACACCGGCAGCATCTCGTAATGCTGCCGGTGTTTCCTCGTCCGCCTGCAGGCGGGCGGTGTTAAACCCGCCAGGTCAAACCTGGCAGCAACATCACCTCCCGCCTGCAGGAGTCGGGATCAGGCGGTCCGGAAACAACAGTGGTGGCGGGTTTACCGCCACCATTATTTCCGGACCGCCTGATTTGTAATGAAGCCCATTGTGCCTTTATGACGCTCACAATGACTTGCACTAGGGACGGGAAGAGTTGTCCACCTGACAGTAGAGATCCAATCACAGCTATAACTAGATGTTTTCTGTTACCCAACCACAACCCTCCAGAAGTTTTTTAATTTGCCACGTAGGATGATGTCACTGATGACAAATATTTACTATTATTATTATTATTATTATTATTATTATTATTATTATTATTATTATTATTATTATTATCATTATTATTATCATTATTATATAATCTTGTTTTTTTATGAAATGTGAACAAGACCTTACTGCTGGACATCCGATGATATCTGTTGTACTCCCTGTATTAGATCATTGATATTAAAACAGACAAAAAAAATGTGCCACCTTCCGTCGGTTGAATTACTGATGTTTGAGTAATTTCTCCATCCCCATCCACCTTGTAGAGTGTTACCTTGTCTTAAAGGACCTAAAATGGTTCACATCGTTTAAGGAGGGGTAGGGGGGCCTCCTCAGCCCGGACAGGCACAGTCAGGGACCTTAGAATTGGCCCTTGTGGGGCGGGCCGGCTTCACCTACTGGCTCACCTGATTGGGCTTTTAATGGAAGAGGGGCTCAATCACAGCAGGGCTTTCCACCAAAAGACAGGAACTCCAGTGCCTACAAATCCAGCAGTGGCCATGATGGAGAGGATGGCCCTCAACTGAAGCCAAAGGATGGTAGAATATACACAGGCATACAGCAGCAGTGCAAGGTGGCAAGCATTTTTCTTTTAATTTAAAGTCTTGTGAAAGATAATTAATTTGTTTTTCTGACATTTTGGCAAAATGCATGTGCGCCCAGAGTGCCAGTGGTTAGGGGTCCACAAAAGCCCAACAGGGCTCACCTTTCCTCTGGGTGGTCAGGGGACTCCTCCAAGGCTTGTGGCGAGGAGCGAGCAGTTCTGTGCTTGCTGGGTGACTTCAGCAGAGAAAGGAAGCGGGGGAGGTTACAGACAGGGGCCTTAGATCAGGCCATAGGAGGCAGGCCGTCTTCACCTACCGACTCACCTGATTGGTCCTTTGATGGAGGAGGAGCCCAATCACAGCAAGGTTTTCCACCTTAAGGCAGGCACTCCAGTGCCTACAAATCCAGCGGTGGCCATGATGGAGAGGATGGCCTTCAACTGAAGCCAATGTATGTTAGAATGAACACAGGCACACAGCAGCAGGGCAACGCTGCAAGCGTTTTCCTTTTAATTTAAAGGGCCTCATTACACGGCCGCCGGAGTCCGGCATGGTGAATGGCGGAATTACCGCCCCATTCCAAGGTTGGCAGGGGCAGTAATTCCCCATTCACCATGGACCTGCCCTATTCCTATTTGAGCCCCGTAGGGCTCAATGGGAATGTGGAAGGAGCAAATAAGGAGCAAATAACGGTACCGCAATTAGCGGTCCCGTTATTTGCTCTGAAGTCCCTCAGCGGGTCCCATCCTTAACGTGTGGTCTGACCACACGTTAAGGACGGAACCCACTGAGGGACATCGTAGTAGGGCGGTAAGGGATTACCGGCAACGGTGCCCTTAGCGGTGCCGGTAATACCTCTCCGCCATCCGTGTAATGAGGCCCAAAGTCTTGAAAAAGATAATTAATTCGTTTTTTCTGATATTTAGGCAAAAATGCATGTGCGCCCAAGGCGCCAGTGACTAGGGCTCCACAAAAGCCCAACAGGGCTTAACCTTCCTCCTTGTGGTCACGGGACTCCTCCAAGCTTCATGATGAGGAGAGAGCAATTCCATGCTTGCTGGATGACTTCAGGAAAGAAATTGTACAAATTGGCTTTAAAATAGGTAAGGCGACACATGTGGACATTATGGCACTGACAATTTTGCCTAACCAAGCAATTGAAGGTAAAGTGTCCTTTATATTTTGCCTATATATATTTTAGTGCAGCCTTCGAACAGGTACACTGATCCAAATAGGGGGAAAATCTTAATCTTTGGGATATGGACACATTGTTGATGAACATGAAAATGAATCCTAATGTGAAAACTACATTTCATATTTCATGGCAATAGGGCCCTACCTGCGGAAATGATCACTTATAGGAACCTTAACCAAGATGGTGGGTCCAGTAAAAAATTTGGTAATGTAGCTGCAATTCTTTTACCACCACATTACCACTGCATTATTTATTTATTTGCATTGTTAAAGTGCTCACACAGCCCAGGGGCATTGAGGCACTATTACAGAATTTGTTGTTGTTGTCTTAGTTGCATATTTATAACGCGCTTAAATACCCAGAGGTTTCTAAGCGCTGACAAGGGGATCGAACCTGTGTTGCTTTGTGTCAACTTGCTTCCAAGGCGAGCACGTTGCCACTGAGCTATCGTCAGGTGGGGTGGAGGATTTGCCCCCAGCAAAAAGCTGGAGAGGAATCTGCATCCTTTTAGCAGAAAAATAGCATAATTACTTATGGCGGTAATTCAGCGGAAATCCCCATGGAGTCCTATGGATGCCAATAAATGGGGACTAACGCTGCCTACCACTACTTGTAATCCGGCAGTAAATCCACCAGACCAATTGGCAGAAACAGTAATGCTGTTTTTCCGTAATTTGGCAGAATTACCAGTAAACTCGTAATGAGCCCCTGTGTCTTCGCTGCTATGCATTTTAAACTGTGTCTGGTATATCTGCCTGAGTTGTTACACATTGCAGAGCTGTTCCACTAAAACATAGATAGGGCCTCAGTTCTGTGGTTGGCCTATGTGCACAGTATCCCCTGTGACACCACTTCAAAATAGCTTCAGAGATGAATGGACAATGTCCAAGATTTCCACAACAAAAATTTACTTGAGATCAACATCATGAAATCTAAGATAATGTGATTTACTCATAAAAAGAGAAAACAAAGTGTATCTAGTTTAGGGAATTACACTGGATTAGAATCTTAGATGGAAAGATCACAGGAAGGAAACTAATCCTAAATCAATGCAGATGTTCAATGGTCTGCTAGTTATTGATAAAACAAACATGGAGATTCCTATTGTCACCTTTAAAAGATGCATTACATGGTAAAATACCCATTAACGTCTTTTGAAGAGCTGAGGTGCCCGCTTATGGAGATTTGTTTGAATTGCTAAATACATTATAAGTAATACTGCATGGTAATGACTTAGGGGGTAATTCATAGATTTCAGTGCAGAGGCAGCACACGTGAGCAGCGCAGAGAGGGAAAGTGCGCCAGCTTGCGCATGCCGTGTGCGCTAAACTGCCTTCTGGCGCACCGCGTATTCATGGATTTTCCAATCCATTTTGAGCGCTGGTGCAGAGAACATCCCGCAGCGCCAGTTACGCCCCCAAGATTTCCCCTTGCGCAAGGAAAAGCCATTGAAATCCCCAATGCAGCGCAAAGGGCCGCGTTAACCCTGCACCAGTTTACAGAGCCGGTACACTGTAATCGCTTGAAAATACTACGCGTACCCCGCTCACGGCAGCCAAAAGTGTGAAAATGTACTGGTGCACCCCTCGGAATATGCGTACCTCGCTCGTGCCTGGTAAATTGTGTAGAAAAAGCACCCCCCTGTGGCATGGGCTGCCTGTAGGGCATGCCTAGGGTGGATGGCCTGCCTGTGAGGCATGGGGAGTGTGAGTGGGCTGCCTGTGGGGCATGCCCAGGGTGGATGGGGTGCCTGTGTGTATTTCAGGGGTGCATGGGAAGTTGTGCATGTGATAGGCCTTGGGTGAGCGGGGAACGTGTATTTCGGCGGTTCGGGGGAGGTTTCACATGCGATACTCTAGGCAAGAGTGGGGTACGTGTATTTGGGGGGTACGCAGGGAGTTTCACATGCGATAGGCCTTGGGCGAGCGGGGTACGTGTATTTGGGGGGTACGTAGGAAGATTCACACGCGATACTCCAGGTGAGAGTGGGGTACGTGTATTTGGGGGGTACGCGAGGAGTTTCAAATGCGATAGGCCTTGGACGAGCAGGGTACGTGTATTTGGGGGTACGCGGGAAGTTTCACACGCGATACTCCAGACGAGAGCGAGGTAGCCCTGCAGGCAGCCCACACCACAGGGGACTACCCTACAACCCTCACCATGCCCTGCAGGCAGCCCACATGGCACCATGCACTTGTGAGCGCACTTGTTAGCCCCGACTCATGTCTCCCACCCATTGACGGGCTCCTGACAGCAGGCCCCGACTCATGTCCCCCATCCACCCACCCACCATTGACGGGCACCTGCCAGCAGGCCCGACTCATGTCCCCCATTGACGGGCACCTGCCAGCAGGCCCCTACTCATGTCCCCCATTGACGGGCACCTGCCAGCAGGCTCCGACTCATGTCCCCCATAATTGACGGGCACTTGCCAGCAGGCCCCGACTCATGTCCTACACTCACCCACCATTGACGGGCACCTGCCAGCAGGCCCTGACTCATGTCACCCACGCACCATTGACGGGCACCTGCCAGCACGCCCTCACTCATGTTCCCCACCCACCCACCATTGACGGGCACCTGCCAGCAGGCCCCGACTGATGTCTCCCACCCACCCATCATAGACGGGCACCTGCCAGCAGGCCCTGACTCATGTCCCCCCACCCGACACGTCAACACACTCCAGACCCATGGCCCTCATGGCCACCCAAATCCCACCCCACGCCACCCCAGTCCAAACACCCAACCAAGCATTCCATCCACTCCACATTGAATTCCCAATGTCATGATAGAAAATAAATAACCAGCATGCTCATGAATACATGTCCCTCAGACCCACACAATGGCGACAGATGACTGTGAAAAACCACATTTTGACATGCACAAAACAAATGAGAGAAGACCACACAAGTAAAGTATAGAAAAAAAGTGTATTGAAGAACAAACCAAATGAATAAAACAAACGCACACACCAACAAAAAAAATATTCCAAGTCCAGAAGTCCAAAAAAGATAAAAGAAAATGAATGCTGTAACCAATAAAAACCAAAGTAAAATGGCTCCAATGGGTCCGTCCTTCAAACAAAAATAAGAGTTTAAAAAACCAAAGTATTCCACCAAGGGTCCAAGAAAATGAAATCCAGGTCCAAAACTATTTACAAATGAACATCCAAGGGTCCATCAGCCCAACAATCCAAAGGAAACCTAACCTAAATCCTACCTAATTAATAACTATATACAAAAAGGCGGTTCATAGTCCATGCGCCCCAAAGGAAAAAAAAATAGAAAGAAAACTTGCACCTACAGAACTATTTACAAAGGCGGCGGGCAAGTCCAACGGCTCACTTATTGATGTCCCGGGCCAGGGCATCATCGAACTCCTCTTCAACTTCCTGGAGGCGGGCCTTTTCCCTGGCTCCGAGGTCTCGCAGGGATAAAGCCATGACCACCTCCAACTCCCTGCGAATTTCCTTGAGGAACTCAGCCCGCCTCATCGCCCTGCGCATGGAGTTCTCCACCCTGATCATAGTGAGCCATGCCTCTCCCACCCGCTGCCGCTCCGCATCTATTTGCTGGCCCAACCGCTGCCACACGGAAGACACTCCCAATAAAGGGTCCTCCTGCCCTCTGGCCGATGCGCTTCCACCTTGAGCCTGCTGCTGCCATGCATGTGCCCTGCCTGTCAATGCCTGCATGTCCTCCTCCTGCTGGTGTCCAGTTGTTGGGGTGGCCACCCATGCTGGACCTCCGACTCCCGACTGTGGCAGGGATGTGTCCTCCCCAGCCTGGCCGCTGAGTCAGGGGCAGCTCCACAGGGTGGCCAGGTGATGCTTGGCCAGGAAGATGGCATGGAGGATGACTGGCACATAGGGGGTTCAGTTGAGGAGAGGGTCGGTAGAAGGTCCAGCACACGGAGGAACCTAGCCCTGGTGACCCGTCCTAGTAGGTCGACATGGTCAATGAGGCATCCGAAATAACGTGCATTGTCCACACGGGAACCCTGCACATCATCCCGAATGCCACGTTGATGCAACGCCACCCCACCCAGGACAGGCTCAACACTGTCCCGGATTGCAACGTCCGCAGGGAGAGGAAAGCCAGTTGTTGTGTGCGCATCCCCTCCCTGAAAACCAGTCTGGACGAAGGCATCCCTGCTGGTGCGGGATGATGCAGTCACAGGATCGGGGACAGGATTACACACTTGCACCTCCGCGGCCGCCTGTGCTGCCTCCTGTCCCTGCCCCTGGACTGCACCACTATCACCAGTGGAATCCCCCACCAGACCCCATGTGTGGGCCTTCCACGGCCTCCTCCTCAACCAAACCCCCCCACCAACCTGGATGACTCTGTGCCATCTTCCTCCATAGGCCCCTGTGGGGTCTCAGCTGCCCCTTCTGCTGCACCAGAATCCTCACTCCCCGACAAGATGACAACATGGGAGGGGAGCTGGGCCTTGCGTCTCTGGCTGGCGGTGGGATCCCTGCCGCTGTGCTCCAGAGCACCGTCTCCGCCCCCTTGATCAGTTGACGCTGCAGACAGGGAGAGACAGAACACAGGCATCAGGGCACTGTACAATGATCTGATACACACATGACAGGTGCACATGAGTGGCAGTGTCAAACTTCACACATGGCATCACACTCCCCAACACACATATCATTTGAACCCACACACATGCGCAAATTAACAGGAATGTTGCAGCAGGCAGCACCATCCATACAAATACAACAGCATGAGCATCCGAAGGTTAGCCTGACGTCCCATGCAACACGGGGAGTGCCGAACACATGCACACAGGCCACCAGACATACATGCAACTGTACATCTCCACCACCTGTCGCAGAGAAATCATCGGCATCCATGTCACATCTGCCAATCAGCCTCTGAAGGACCTGGAGGTGGAGCGCTGGGTGTATGCGTTCCAGGACCCTCATCTGGATGTTAGTAAGGCGGACCCGGCACCACTCTGCATGAGCTGCCTTCAAGAGGCAACGGGCCTTGCTGAGGGTCCTGGACCTGAAGTCCTCCCAGCGCTTCCGGACGTGTTGCATGTCGCGGGCTGCCACCCCCTCCACGTTGATGGCAGCCACAATGTCCTTGCAGATCCTCTTCTGTCCTTCATTGTTGGGGCGTGAAATTCCGAAGAGGGCATCATAATTCACCAGGACTTGCTCCACCAGGATACCAACTTCTGCGGCACTGAAGCTGGTAGCCCTCTGCCTCTCTGGCTGGGGGTTGCCAGTGTTCTTCGATGGTGTTCCCCCCCGACATGGCAACCCCCGAGGCAGGTGTGGGTGGGCAACTGGACCCCTGCAGATGGCTGACCTGCAGGCACCAAATAGCAGGGCATGTGGCCAGCAGGCAGGCAGCAGAAGACGGCAGATGGGAGCGGGCTCGGGGCTCTGAGGGGCAGGCAAATGGCCCTCTGGGCAGGAGCGTGGTCTTCCGTGTGTTGTCGCGTGGCCGACTTGATATGAAGTGATTTGGCACGTGAAAAAACTACACGTCAGCGTGTAATTCGGGGAAAGGCCCTTAGCGCGTAAGCGCGTCTGTGATGTGACGCGCACGGGCATTTCCCTCCACATGGGTGCATGTTGATTGTACACGTGCAAAAACTGCACGTCTGGGTGTCACTGCATGTAATTGGAGGAAAGGCCCTTAGCACATACGCTCGTAAGTGACGTCGCACGTGTGGGCTGTGTTAAAAGGTACGCGTAGGATGCCATTTTCTTGTACGTGCTTTTTGTGGAGAGCGAGCGAGTGCATGTCTTTTTCAAATTCTTTTTCCAGGCAGACGGTGAGTCGCGCACGTATTTTTCAACTGTGGTTGCCCCGGTGTGTTGGGTACCCATTCAGAGGTCATTGTAGCCTGCGTGTACCATCCATACACTTATTTTTGTGTTTCAGGGTGCCACAGCATAGTGCAGGTTCTTTATTCCATGCACGTGGGCTACGAGAGGTCGCATGCATGTTAAATTTTGTTTTTGGGGTGCCTGAGTGTCGCGTGACCCGTCATCTTCCCCCAGGGGTCGCAGACAGCCTTGCTAGGGTACTAGGATACATATTCCATCTAGTACCCTGCCCCTTTCACCCCAATTGTTTACTGCACCTCCCATTCGCACAAGAACATCAGTGGCATGGTTGGGAGGTGACCAAGTGGTAAGGGAGGCAAAGGTGGCTGACCTTCAAGAGGTGACCACGGTAGGGGACATGGCCAGGATGTGCAGGGTGGCCCAAGAGGCCAGTGTGTGGAGGACCAATCAGGGACACCTATTCCCCCCAATGAGTCTGGGAGATGCAGCTGACACCATCCCAGCTCAGGCCTTGTTAACACGGCCAATATTGACAACCGAACCGGCACAGGATGACTCCCAGGCTGACTTCCGTGTCACCAAGTCAAAGCCACTTGTGGCGGTGAAAGTTGCTGTCACCAGGCCACGTGGATATGGGGCAGCAATGTCATCTGCTGCTCCAAGTATCCAGGGTGAGGAGGCTGTTGGGGCAGCTGCAGCTCAATCCACCCCAGCTCCGAGTCACCCAGCCGGGACAGTGTTGGTCCAAGTCCATCACACCGCGGTTGGTCCTACCAACACCATCCAGCAGCCAATGCCTACAGTGAGACCTTTGGTAATCATGCCTTTGGCTACTTCTAGTGCCCAGTCCACCTGCACTTCAGCCCCTACCAACCAGAGCGGCGTAAGCCACTCAGGATCCGCACCACCTCCCAAGAGGAAGACGGGTGCTCTTGCGGTACAGGCTGGGACCCCAGACACGGCTCCCCCCTCCGGCACGTCAAGGAAGCGTAGTTTCAATGATGTGGAACTAGACGCACTTGTAGGCTACGTGTCGGCCCATGTCCGCGAAATGCTGGTGACTGCAGGGTGCAAGATACAACTGCTCAACGTAGGGCCCACTGGCAGTGCATCGCGGACCAGATTAGTTCCCTTGGATTTGTGAGGCACATAGCTGATGATTGCTCTAAGCGGTGGAATGACCTCAAACGCAGAGCAAAGAACAAGCTCGCTTCCAATCATGCCTCTACTCTGGTGACTTGCAGTGGGTCTCACAGAACATGAGTCTACCTCTGGAGGCTTCATCACAGAGGATCAGATCCAAGGTGTGGGAGACCTACCAGATCTTGAGGCAATGTCCGGTGAGTCGCCATATATGTGTGTGCAAACCATGTGTATGTTGCTTGGGTGATGTTTTCTGATTGAGTGCCAGGTGAGGCTGTGTAGTCATGACTGCCATGGGTCACCCATGTGGTGCCTCCAAACCATCTCCCGGCCTGGGTTTGGGTTTTACAGTATCCCTTCTGACCGCAGTTGACAATTTGCACCTGATTACTGCACTTGCCCTTCAACTGCCATCATGCCACAACATTGTTCATACTGTTTTCCTGTACATCCTGCCTGATTGATGAAATCCTGTGCATGTTTACGACACATTTTTGTGCCGTTCTGCCCCAAATGTAGCATACTTCAGACATAGATTACACCCCACAATGCCCCACATTTGTTTACTTATTATGGGAATGATTTCTTCAATCAGGCTGATTGAGTAATGTGCACCTATACATGGCTTGCTCACAATCACTTCGGGGCCCTGTTTGAATGTTCAACATGACAATTGTCTTCTGCCATGTCAAAGTGACCAACCATTGATGTATCCATGTGCCAGCCATCACTGCATTAGTGAACCATGGCTTTGTTGCAGCGTGTGGCACATGCATGTTTTGTCACACTCTTTTGCATGTTCTATTTCATGATGTCCATCTCACATGGATGGGTGACAGTACTGATTTGCTACCATCTGGGTGGCCTTGTCAAATCTGCCATGGCTATGCTATGTGCCATCTGTGTGTTGGCATGTGTCATGTATGTGGATTGTCCATGCCACTCACAGACTAATGTGTGATGCCGGTGCTATGCAGCATGCAGCACATGTGTTGCTTTCCCATCTTGGAGTCCTCAGTGGCTGCTTTTAGGCTCCCCTTCCACTTCATTGCCAGTGCATGCATGCCAGAGTTACTGTCATGTGTGACATGTGTCATGTATGTATTTGTTGTGTACCTCGTGATGCCTATGTGTGTGGGCTATGCTGCTCAAGCCTGTCTTCATTACTTTTCTTTTATGTTTTTGCAGGTGATGAGGCACTAGATGCTGTTGAGGAGGAGGAGATGGCGCAGAGGCAGGAGTACTCACAGACACAACCAGGCACCAGTGGAGGACGTGGGGTGGTGGTGGGTGAAAATCCATTACTCCTACAGACCATCGTGTCCAAGGGTGTCACTGGGTACACCTCTGCAGACCTCTACAGCTAAGGTGATGAATCTAACAATGAGACATATGTCCCGTTGCAGGTGAGTGTTTCTGGCAGAGATGCTTTTCTGTCCAACCCACCTGCACTGGGGGTAGACCCTGCTATGGGCCATTCAGTGTTGGAATGTCTGCCTGTGGCGGTTACGGATGCAGGGTCACACTCCACTACATTTTCTCCTGTTCCTGGGCCAGCAGATCAAAGGAGGAATGCAGTCCTGCAGCCTCAGGCAGTGCCAGCACAGCAAGGTGCACATCACCTTGCCCCAAACAGGTGTGGTGCCCGCCAACGTGGTGGCCGTGCGCCACCAGGCATTACTGTGTGGGAGAACTCCATATATACTATTGCAGCACAACAGGGGGCATCATGTGAGATGATGGTGCAGGCCATGGACAGGGTGGCCACTTCCATTCTCCCCCCTGAAAGGCAGGTGGAGCTCCAGCAGCAGGCAACAGAGTCCATGTGCTGCCTACACAGGGAGGACATGTTGGCGTCGAACAGGGACCGACGGGCTGAACTGGAGACTCTGCGCACAGCCATAGCTGCAGAGTCACAGGCCCACAGGGATGCCCTGAGGTTAGAACACAGGACCCTCAGAGATACTCTGGGTGCACTTGAGGTGTCCCAGTATACAAGGTCAGAACAGCAGCTGGAGCAGCTAACACGCACACTCTCAGCTGAGCTCCAGGCAACCCGTGAGGAGATCCGGGCATCACGCGACGCCTTGCAGGCAGAAATGCGTGTTACCCATGAGGTGCTGCATGGTGATCTCCGTACCATCATCCTGCAGAACCAAACCTTTCAGACCCGCATGCTTGCTGCCATGGAGGAGCATGCCAGGGCTTTGCGTGGTCTGCCTCCCATATCACGCCCACCTTCTAATGTACCACCAGAGGGTGATGACAGCGACGGCAGTTCTCCCACTGTAGGGTAGCCGTGCAGGCCCTGAGCCCATGGAGAGTTTTTTTTCTTTTTTTCTCAACATCCACGCATGTGAGTGTTGGGATGCACCCTGTACCTCCTCCCTTCTGGTTCCCCCCCCCCGGTCGACACATGACCTTTTTATTTATTTTATTTTTATTTTTTTATTTTGTTTTTTTTTCAAATTTCATTCCGAATTGCAAAATAAAATTAGTATTTTATTCATGTATTATGTTTTTTCATCTTCTTTTTTAAATTTATTATTTTCATTTTATTTTCATTTGTTTTTTTAATTTTCATGATTTTTGTTAAATTGTATCCAAATTTTTCATTCATTATTTTATTTATTTGGTTTACTTTACATTTACTTTTTCTTTTCCTTTATTTAATTTGCTTTTTTATTTTTTTGTTCATGACCATTTTCTTTCACATTGTGAATTCATGTCACAGTGTGTTGCTTTGTGCAGGCTTGTCCTGTCTTTTGGTTAGAAACTTGGGTTCCTGACACACACGCCCCTCCTTCCCCTTTCCATGGGCTCGCAAAGGGTGTGACCAAGTGACAGTAACTTACACAGGGGCATTGGGCTCCCATAAATTGTGTGGGGAGTCTGTAGTCTAAACTGTGTATACATCCCTAGTGGGGATTGGTGTTCATTGTATATGGTTTACATACAAGACATTTTCCATATCTACATGTAACTTCTTCATGTCTTAACAAGCCTGTCTCCACTGCAGATGCAGGTCATGTTGTATGCAGTACACTGCCACATTTGGCTACCAGCAACACACTACAGTTGGAAGGGGTCTATGTACTGCCTTTGTCAGGTTGTGCCACTTGCTCTACTTTCATTTTTTACTGTCATATGTTGCCACTGTTGGAGCCTGTACTGATGTTTTGTCTTGCTGGTAAGTAATTGTTCATGTGTGTTGTTTTTTTTTCCATTAGTGAGAGGAAATTGTCTCTGGCCTGTTTCCATTTGGGACGGTGCACTTTGTGACACTTGTGTCATGTGTTGTGCATTCATTTGGTTGCTTTCACATTGCATGCCATGCCATGGTGTGTTGGGTAGCTGAGATGGGGTTGGGGGGGGTTGGGTGACATGCCACTATTTGGATGTAGTATTTTGCAAGGAGGTAGTCCTTCATGCTGCATTAGTGTGTGCCTTTTACTGACACAGCATTGGGTGTGTTTAAGTAGCTAGGGATGCACACAAATTATCACTTCCAGTTAAACAATCTCAGGGTGGTATGGTTGTGACAGTTGACTGTCCATTTTGTCATCATCATAAATTGTCAGCTGGTATGTGCCAGGCCTGTGTGCACTCCGCATGGGTGGGATTTTAGGTGAAGAAATTTGCCGCAAGCTGGGTACGGGCTGCCTCACCACATGCCCTTTCACCTCCCATGCGCAGCGGGCGTGCATGTGGTTGGGTATGTGGGGGCACCACCATGTCCACCGGCACGCCCGCCGGGTTGCAATGTTGTGCAGGACACATGCTGCCACTATGATCCTGCACACTACTGGGGGCGCATGTAGCAGCTGCCCACCAGAGCGGTCAAGGGAGTGAAAGTGTGACTTCAGCACTCTGAATGTGCGCTCCACTATGCCCCGGGTTGCAATATGGGCTGTGTTGTATCTTACCTTGGGTGGTGTGGTGGGGTTCCGTATTGGCGTCATCATGTGGGTACTCAGAGGGTAGGCACTGTCCCCTGGGGAGGTTATAATGGTTGTCATTAGTTGGGGTTTCCCATTTCTCAGTGTCTGACATGCATGCATGTGCAGAGGCATTTATACTCACGAATTAGCCATGCGTCGCCATGCCTCCCAGCTTCCGGGTCCCGGTTTAGGGGTGACATTCAGAATATGAAACTATCATGGCTGGACCCCAGATAGTTGGCATATACTGAGATGATGATTCCCTTGGCATCACATACAACCTGCATGTTGATGGAATGCCAATGCTTGCGGTTTCGATAGATGTGCTCAGTGGCCCTGGGAGGACGGAGAGCAACATGGGTGCAATCAATGGCACCAAGCACTTTGGGGAAGTGTGCCACCCCATAAAAGTCCTGGACGACAGCCTGCCTTTCTGCAGGTGTTCTGGGCATGTATATGTGCCTGCGGACTGAGGGGCGTGCAGACATGATCGCCAACACCTGGTGTAGGCAGCGTGACTGCGTGGCCTGTGAGACACCCCCAACTATGGCACTTGTCCGCTGAAATGACCCAGTTGCCAAGAAGTGCAGTACATTAAGCACCTTTTCCAAGGAGCTCAGTGCTTGGGAGCACAGGGTGGGTAATGTGAGGTCATCCTCCCACTCCCTGATCAGTTCTAGGATTTTTAGTAATGGAAACCTGTACCTCCCATTGACCTGGTCATCAGGCATCCCAAAAAGGTTGGTCCTGGTTAAAAAAAATGCAGGGCCTGGCTATCCTCCTCCTCCTGCGGTGTGCCACGACCACTGCTGCGAGGAACGCTATATTCATCGTAGCGTATGAGCCTGTTTGTTGTTTGTGCGCACTTTTATGCTGCGCGGGGCCGCTTACGCCTGCTTCCTTCTGGCGTATGTGTTTCCGGATTAGTGCGTCTTTTTTGGCGCACGGATTTCCCCTGTTCGATTCCATGAATACGTCTTGTTAGCGCGCGTTTGGGCGTTGCGAGCATTTACCTCCCGTACTTACCCCGTAACGGCCACATTTTCAAGCATTGTTCCCCATTCCGTGTGTCACGCCCCGTGTTCTGCCCACTTTTCTTGTGTGCGCTACACGTTGTGTGATTTCCCTGTGTGCATCACGCACGGTGTTTGGTAACGTGTGCGCCCACGTGCGCCACCCACGGATTTGGCACACATCCCAGTGTTTAAACACACAGCGCATTCCATGAATCGACGAACGGCTGCATGCGCGGCTTTAGCACGCGTGCGCTGCGATTTTCACGCATGTGCTCCCATTTTTGGCGCACATTTATTCCATATACCCTGTTAACTTGTCCTAGTCTTCTCGATTTAAATGTGTACTTTCAGAATTGGTCTTGATGTCTTGGTTGGTACAGGTAAGGATTAGGGCCCTCAATTTCGGAATAACTGAAGACTGAAATCCACAATAATCAATGTTATGAATACAGAGTTTATTGAGGCTATTACAGTAAAAAGCAATGCATTTAAAATGCCTGTGTTTGTATTAAAACTATTAAGCTTAATGTTACAGAAATATATTCTACTAAAGTAGAAATTAAATCAGTAATGACAAGTGGCTTAGGTAAAATACATGGAATACCAAGAACTTCTTTTGAATATCTAAAAATAAACCCAGTAGAAAAGGAGAGGGCATTGCATCTGGGGCAGTTCCCTTGTAGCATTAAACGCCAAATATGTTTTAAATGAAATTTCAGTTCATTTGGAACTGCAGAAATAATTGCACACAGGAAAATATTCCATTAGAATACAGAAAATGCAGAACTTGTACAAATCCGGATCAAAGTGAAACATCAAGGAATTCACACTTGGACTCACAGGAGCTGCTGGTTTGAGAATTCACATTTTTGGCACAATTGTCTAAACAATGATGAACTGAAAGTGATTTTTGTTGGTGTCTAATTCTAGTAAGGGAACATAAAACCTTAATAATAGCAGTTATGGCCAAGTGCTCATTATATTTGAAGATTATTAATGAACGAGATAATTGCAATTCCATTTACTCCTATTTTGCAAATCACTTGATATTTTAGCTCCCCATCAAATTTAAAAACCATATATTGCAGAGATTTCTAAATTTCTAAATGAAATAGGATGAGCTTTTACCGATCTAGATAACTTATCTTTAAGAGAAAGGGAAATTAAGAAAAAGGCAGCAGAGGAAAGCAGGGTGATGGAGTAAAGCAGAGTGGTAGGAGACAGGTTCTTCAGAGTTGAGAGGGGCTTTGAGGTTGGATTTAAATAGTGCTAGAGCAGTACGGAGAGGGAGAGGAAGAACATTCTAGAGAAGGCAAGTGAGGAGAGAGAGGAGAGAGAGAGAATGGAAACAAGAAGGAGCGCAAGGGGCTCGAGTAGTGGCAAGGAGATGAGCCAATGATGATCATAATGGCCCAGAGGAAGAGTTGTGTGTGAGATGAGCAGATAGATAGGATGGGGATAGTCCGTGGATAGTTATGAAGATGATGAGAAAAAGTGTATACTTAGCTCTTTGTTTCATAGATAGCCAGCCAATCTGAAGACGCGCAGAGGAGGAAGCGGTGAAGTGAGAAAGGTTGAAAAGTGTGCGGACTGCAAAATTGAGGACTTTGTCCACAGGTAAAAAAGCATAGCTGGGAAGGCCGCAGAGGAGAATGACACTGTAGTCAGATCTAAAATGGACTAAGGAGCAAATTAGCTGTTAAGCAGAATTAAAAGAATATCACTGATTTTTCTGATATTGAGGAGTATTGCTGCAATGGCAGATTTGGAGATGAAGAGCTAAAAGTTGTGAGATGGGTTGGATATGACACCAAAGTTACAAACGGAAGCAGAGTAAGGAAGGTAGTCAGAAGATAAAAGAAGTAGATGGGGAGAGGAAGAGATAGGGGTGATTATAAGGTGAGCGGTAAGGGATACCGGGAACCGGTAAGGAGACCGGTACCAGTAATCCCTTACCGCCCTACTAAAAGGTCCCTTAGCAGGTCCCTCCAGTAACGCCTGGTCTGACCAGGCATTATGGACAGGACCCGTTAAAGGACCTGGGCGCAAATAACAAACTCGACATACGCGAGCCCGTTATTTGCACCCTCCCCATTCTCATTGAGCCTATGGGGGCTCAAATGGGAATGGGGAATGGCATTTTCAATGGGGACTTACCGGTCCCGCAAAGGTCGGACTACACCGCTAAGTCCCCAATGAACGAGCCGGTGCCGGACCCGTTATTGGTGGCAGTCATGGAGCAAATAGCGCCATGACTACCACCAATCTCGGAATGAGGCCCATAGTCTGTTTGGCTGGGAAGCAGAGAACTTCAATCTTAGTGGTGTTGAGCATGAGGGAGTGAGACGCCATCCAATATTGGATGGCACAGAGAATGTTTTTTGACAACAGCTCGTCAGATAAGGAGGGAAAGGAGAAGAAGATCTGAGTGTCATAAGTGAACAGTTGATATGAGAATCCCATTGAGGATATCGGGGCGCCAAGAGCTGAAGTATAGAGAATGAAGTGAAGTGGACAAAGAGCAGACCCATGGGATCTCCAAAAGTAAGGTGGGGTTAGTGCGAAGGTAAGGCTGTCCCAGGACACCTGAAGGTGTCTAGGCACAAGGTATGAAGGGAACCAAGCAAGGGCCTTATATCTGATCACAAGGAGAGATAATGTAGATAGAAGGTCAGAATGGTCGACAGTATTGAAGGCAGCCGAGAGGGTGAGAGGAATATTAATATAACATATTGGTTTGTTTTTTTCCATACAGTATATGAAGAGTATGGTCCTTGGGTAAAAAGTGAATACTAGAAGTGCTTATGAACATTACCATGAACCCCTGTTCAATGCACATACACCAGTACCTTGCTGACTCCAAAGTGATTGCACACAAGCTGTGAGCTCACTCAATGCAAAAATCAGAAGATCTTTGTGGATTCAACTCATTTTCATGCAGAAGGACGCACACAGAACCACATGCTTTAAACACTGTACTTAGTCTAGATGGTTTCTTCATCTCTCTCTCTAATCATGCACTCAAGATAATCATCAGCAATAGATACTTGCACCATCAATCTGTGTTAGGGACTATTCTCAGGAATGGCTAATTTCCCTTAACCACTGAGTCCTTCAGCAGCTTTGCTGGATTTCTAGTATTTTTTTTCACCTGGTAAGGGTGTGAGCCCTTTTTTCCCACTCTTACATGTGTTTTGCTGTGTGTTTAACATTTTTGTGTTCATAGAATGGGGAGCCTCACCTACTCCAAAGGCATCATCTTTTTACTATGTGTTACACAGCACCTTCAGTGCAGTGACACAGGGTTGTCTTTTAGACTTACCAACTCAGACTCCATATTCTGGGACTGACTACTGTCTCCCAGAACATGTAAAATGGCCATTGACTTTATTAGTCTTTTTAAATCCACAGACCCAGTACAAACCATCTTATATGGAGTAGTGGACAGGTTTAATACTTATCCCTTTCTGTCTGTTTCTCTTGGAGCATTGTTTTGCTCCCTTTTCAGCAAGACTTGGCTGGCGTCAGTGGTAACTACCCAATTTCTCCTCCCGCGGTTATCTTAAATAACCTTGGTATTGTTTTAGGCTATCTTGGTAGCCTCGAACTTAAACCTGCTAGACCATATAAGTTTTTATATGTTCCAGCTGGGTTAATTCGCCATTTGTTTTTGAAAATGTCTTTCTCATGTTTTTCTCTGCGCGCCAAACCATGTTTGGTTCCTTTGTTCACCGTCTCTTTGCAGGCTTCTACCAGAAGCCCTCCTTAGGCACCTGAAAGTTTGGGTAGGCAGGATGTGAGGGAGGGGTTTTAGGACCCCTGCCATGGGTTCCCTTGGTAACCCAAGTTGCACTCCTGTTTGATTGGCAAGGTGACTGTCCAGCCAGGACAGCCACCCTTCTGTGTGATTGACAGCCAGGCTGTGTGAATGGGGGAAAACTGCATAAAAAGCAGGTCTCTGGGTCTGGAAAGGCAGAGTCGCCACTGGAACGAAAGAACCGACGAGGATTTGACGGAAGAGGACCCCTTTCACGACTGAACCACCCGGTGAAGCCCTGCTGCAGGTCCGAATCCTCGAACTCCAACGACAGAGAAGATCTTCCCGGAATCTTCCTTCCCTGAGCTGGTGGGACCAACCAGTTTGCCAAAACTGCAAGCCAGGACTCCCTCCTTTGGTCGAATTCGCTGTACATAGCGACAGTGGGCCGGATTGCCAGGATGGTCGGACCCTGCTTGGTTTTTAAGGAGCGCACCTTTTGTTTGTGTTTTGTCTGCTGCTGGTTTCTTCCCTGGGCAGTGCAGGACCCTCCAGTCTTCCTACTTCGTGTCAGCCCGACAGTCGCTTCAGGAACCGTGAGCCTGCAGGAACTGCCATGAACATCCGCCTCAGCTACAGCTTCTTCTCCATTTAAAGGTACTTTGCAGATCCAGTTGTTCGTTTCCTCCAGCCGCGGTGAAGGTGTATGAAACCTTTTGAAAATCCAAGGGCTTGTCCTTCTCTACTCTTTAAACTAACTTTTCTGCCAACCAACTTCGTCAAGAACTCTTGGCAAAGACTTAACCGCAAACTAACCTGAACTGTGTGATCTTGAGCAAAAGAGTTTTGTCCTATTGACTTTGGCCCTAATCCTATTTGATTTGATTCCATCACTGTAGTTGCTCTTTCTAGATTACCCTCCTTACTTAAATGGTGGTGCTGCTCAATTTCTGCCTAACTTTGTCTTTCCATCCCTTTTTAATTACTAGGGTGCCATTTTGCTCCCACTTCATATTGTGAGCTTAACTTGTCTGGAAACTATTGGGAGTGGTGTGGTGTATTAAGAGTGTGATTTTTGAGCTGCTTTACTTTAGTGAGATGTTATACAATGGAGGTGTAAATAAATGTATATTCTTTTATTCAGAAACCTTGAGTCAGAGTTTGTTTGAATCAAAGTAATTGTTGTACTTTGTGTAACTATTGATACTGCTCACTTGCTCTTGAGATAAGTCTGGCTGCTCAGCCATCGCTACCACTTTTACTGTGTAGTACAGGCTTGTACCAAAGGTGAATTTGTACTGTCACTTGTTGTCTTAATTGTGTGTGGTGTTCCCAAAGGGTACTGCATATAATTCTGCCTAACACTGGTGGCAGCGGTGGGATCAAGTATGGTAATTACACTTAGAGTGCTGCTATTACCTTGGATCCACTAACCACAAGGCTAACCTCACTAAAAAGCAATATTAATCATGTCTGATATGGAAAGCTACAGTCAGGAGACCCTCCTTAGTTACACTGTGGATTATTTAAAAAATCTGTGTAGAGATATGAATGTCTCTGAATTGATTGAAAAGTTGTTAAAGAACCAAAGTCTCGGGAGTGCGTCTGAAATACCTGACTCTCTAGAAAATGTGGAAAATAATGAGGATGATAATGTGTCTATTACTGATGAGTTACAGGAAGTAGATTTGTCTCCAAATGTAGGCCTCACTGCTTCCATGTCTGCTCAGCAACCTCAACCTTTGTCCACTGGGACCCCATCAGGTCCTACACTCAGTCCTGAATTCATTGCTTTAGAAAAGATTAGGCTTGAATTGGGATTCAAATGTTTAAATGATCAAACTTAACAAAAACACCAAGAATAAACTCAGAGAGATGGAGTTGAATCATGAACTAGAAATGAAAAGTTTATCTCTTGAAAATGCTTTTCTCCCAGAATCTTCTAGGACTTCCAGTCCTAAGAGACCCTGTATGCCCAAAGACATTGTGGGTATGTATGAGGTTAAGCTTGATATTATGGATTGGTTGGCAATGTTTGAATATAACCATGGTATTCAAGGTCTTATAGGCTACCCACTGTTGCACCTGATGGTGTGATGGAGTTGGGGGAGGTGGATAGGATGGATTATGAGTGTGTGAAGCTAGCTTTAATTGTTAGATTTGGGAAGACCCCTTCCCAGTACCTTAAGAGGTTTAGGACCCTCAAAAAGCATGATGGTACCCCTTGGGCGAACTGGGCATGTGAATCTTTGAAAAACGTAGATGGGTGGGTTAAGGGTTACAGAGTGAACACACATGAAGCATGAGAAATCTTGTTATGTTGGAGTCAATTTATGATGACTGCTCTCCTGAGCTCAGACAACGCTTGGCTGATTCTAAGGAGATTGATCCAAAGAAGTTAGCTAAGGCTGCTGACTTGTGGGTTGCCAACAGGGCTACTCACAAGGATTCTGGGGAAACTCAGAAGAAGGATGATGGAAAGCAGCCAAAGAAAGATAACAAGGAGAATTCTAATACCTCGCATTCAAAAGAGGGCCACAAACAGCAACATAAGGGTAAACCACAAGGGAAACCAAATCAGGCTAGTGCACCATCTGGACCCAAACCAGAGGGAGGTCAGAACAAACCCCATTCATCAAAACCTTTGGGAAATGTTATGTTTGTGGGTCAACTGACCATGTGAAAGGGGATCCCAGATGTAAGGGTAAACCTTCAGGGCTCCACACTGTCTCCTTAGCCTTCTCCCCAAAGGAAGAAGTACCTATGGCAAGTGGAAACTTTCACCTACTGGCTGATGAACCCATGACAGTCTCAGCTAGTGTTTCTTTAGTGTCCCTGGGCTTGTGGGAACAACAGAATTTAGATGTCTATAATTGCAACACAGATAATACTAAAGGGTATTATAAAGATATTGTTCTTGTAAATGGCCAGGAGAACCCTGCCATCAGAGACACTGGACCCAGCATAACTGTTGTGGATGAATCATTCTTCAAGGTGGATGATGTTACTAAGGCATCCAAATGCCTCACCAAGTTAGCTGGAGGCCCTGTGCAAATGCTTCCCCAGTTACCAGCTCTCATCCATTGTAATGATATGACTGTCAGAATACCTGTTAGTGTGCAGAGTGAAGTGCCTGGGAGAGTCCGGTTGTGTAATGACCTGAAAACTCTTAGAGTTGTGTCCAGCACCCCCCCGGCCTCCCAGTAAGAGGAGACAGGAGCTCACAAGGCCTACAAGGGAGAGTACCTTGAGAGGCTCTCCAGAGGAGTTGATAGAGGAAACTATCACTCCCACTCCACATGAGTTGCTCACTGCTATTTCTAGGAAGAAAGAGGGAAAGGGGAAACCCAAGACCTCAAGGAAAAAGACAGACGTCACCCATGTGCTACCAACAAGGACATCCCCAAGATTGTACAAAATCACCCCTTGATCCCTCCACCTGCTGAGGCAGAGTGTGAGGTGCAACCTTGTGTGGTTGAGCCAGTTTCTAAAGAATCAGATCTGGAAGAAGACACTGTTTTGATTGGAGATCTTGACCCTGTTGACCATCCTGAGCTGCAGTCTTTACTGCAGAAGGTGGGCCCAACAGGGCAGACTTCAGCAGAGGACAAAGAGAATGTCCTACTCTCGAAGGTCTTCGACAACCGGCTGCTAACCAACTTGATGGGCAAGAAGTTGGAACGCACAGGTTAAGCTGGGAAGATGGCCTCTTCAACAGTGAACCCACAGAGTCTACCCCTGGGGAGTACAAAAGAATTGTAGTGCCCCTTGCCAACAGACTCCAGTTCCTGCAGTTGGCCCATGAGATACCTTTGGCTGGTCAACAAGGAAAGGCTCTCCTTATACTTCTACTGGCCTAAGATGGGTTCAGAAGTTGACAAATTCTGTAGGAGCTGCCACACTTGCCAAACCTCTGGCAAGATTGGAGCCAAGAATGTGGCACCCCTGGTGCCTCTCCCAATGGTGGGAGTTCCTTTTGAGAGGGTGGGCATCGACATTGTTGGTCCACTTGACCCTCGCACATCTTCAGGGAAAAGGTTTATCCTTGTTGTAGTAGACCATGCTACAAGATACGCAGAAGCCATACCTATGTGAACTGTTACGGCTAAGGCTGTGGCTATGGCTCTACTTGGTATTTTTACCAGAGTAGGGTTTCCTAAGGAAGTGATATCCGAGAGGGGATCCAATTTTATGTCCCAGTACATGCAAGCCATGTGGAAAAAACGTGGTGTCACTTACAAGTTCTCTACAGCCTACCATCCACAAACAAATGAACTGGTAGAGAAGTTTCATTGTACTATGACGAGCATGATAGGTGCTTTAGAGGAACCCCTTAAAAGAAAGTGGGACCTTCTACTGCCAGGCCTTCTCTTTGCTTATAGAGAAGTCCCTCAGGAGGGAGTTGGATACAGTCCCTTTGAACTTCTCTATGGCCATCCAGTCAGAGGTCCATTGGCCCCGATTAAGGAGGGGTTGGAGAGTGTTCCTTCCCCCAAGCCAGTCAGAGTGACTGACTATGTGATAGGTCTCCGGAGGAGAATGTCACACATGATGGCAGAAGCTAGTGATAAATTAAAAGCAGGTCAGGCTCTGATCAAACATTGGCATGACCAGAAGGCCAGCATGGTCGAGTTTACACAAGACCAGCTTGTATTAGTTATGGTGCCAACAAGGCAGAGAGCCTTGCAGGACAAATGGATAGGATCCTTCAAGGTTGTGGGCAAACTTGGAGAGGTGAACTATTTGGTGGACTTAGGCAGACCTAAGGAGGCTCCCAGAGTCTTTCACACCAACCGTTTGAAGGCATATGTCTCAAGACCAGAAGTGGGAGCTTTGCTTCTGGCTTCAGCTCAAGAGGCGGAGGAGAGTGAACCTCTACCTGACCTCCTCAGAGGCCAACCTTTGGATGAGAAAATAGAAGGAGTCAATCTCTCTTCTCAACCTGCTTCTGAACAACAGGAGGAGAGCAAAGTTCTGTTAAATCAGTTTGCCTCTCTGTTTTCACTGTCATCAGGCTTGACCCCTTGGGGCCAGCATGATATTCTCACTGGTGACTGTCTACCTGTGAAAAGCAAAGGTTAAAGAATGTCAGAACATGTGAGATCCCACATCAAAGGAGAGGTCAACAAGATGCTTGATCTCAGGGTTATAGAGCCCTCTACAAGTCCATGGTCTAGTCCAGTTGTTCTAGTACCAAAGGCAGGATCCAAGGAGTTGAGATTCCGTGTGGACTATGGAGCTCTAAATGTAGCCACTAAGACTGATGCCTACCCTTTTCCAAGGACAGATGAACTAGTGGATAGACTTGGTTCAGCCAAGTAGCTCAGTACATTTGATCTGACGTCAGGCTATTGGCAAATATCCCTGACAGACCATGCCAAGGAGAAAACTGCATTCTCAACCAAAGCAGGCCTCTACCAGTTTAAGGTTATGCCTTTTGGACTAAGGAATGCACCTGCTACATTCCAAAGGATGGTCAATCAAGTTCTGAATGGGATGGAGGACATCTGCATGGCATATTTGGATGACATTGCAGTTTTCAGCCCTACATGGAAAGAACATATTGATCACTTAGGATATGTTTTGCAGGCTCTTGAGCAGGCCCATCTGACCATAAAGGCAAGCAAATGTCAAATTGGTCAGAGGAAAGTGGTCTACCTTGGTCTTGAGGTAGGAGGAGGTGAAATAAGGTCATTGCCCTGCAAAGTACAAGCTGTGCAAAACTGGGCCACCCCTACTACTCAAACCCAAGTGAGAGCTTTCCTAGGCCTCACTGGGTACTTCAGGAATTTCATAGCTAACTATGTGACCATAGCTTCTCCCTTGAATGTAATCTCCTCTCCAAAATTCCCTAAAAAGGTTAGATGGAATGAGGAGTTCACTCAAGCCTTTGAAAACCTGAAGAAAGCCCTTTCTCAAGCTCCAGTCCTAAAAGCGCCTGATTATCACCAACCCTTCATTGTGCAGACAGATGCCTCCAATACAGGTATAGCTGCTGTCCTTAGTCAACTGGATGAGAAAGGTAGGGCGCACCCCATTTGCTTCATCAGTAGGAAACTGAAGGAACCGGAAACAAGGTGGGTAACCATAGAGTGTGAATGTTTTTCCATTGTGTGGTCTCTGAAGAAGTTTAGACCATACTTGTATCAATCTACTTTTTGTGATTCAGACAGACCACCAAGCCTTGAGACCCTTGAGATGGTTCATGCAAATAAAAGGGGAGGACCCAAAACTTCTGAGATGGTCAATCTTCCTGCAAGGGTTTGATTTCACCATTGAGCACAAAGCAGGATGTCAACACCAAAATGCTGATGGTCTCTCTAGGATTTTTTTAACTGACTAGAGGTAGCGATTCATCCAGGAGTGGATTAAATCCTCCTGTCCCTTAGTCTGGGGGGCGGGGCGCGAGTTTTAAGGAGAATTCTTAGGAATGGCTAATTTCCCTTACCTACTGATTCCCTCAGCAACTTTGCTGGATTTCTAGGATTTTTTTTTCACCTGGTAAGAGTGTGAGCCCTTTTGAGCCCTTTTTTCCCTCTCTTACATGTGTTTTGCTGTGTGTGTTTAACATTTTTGTGTTCATACACTGTGGAGCCTTACCTTCTCCACAGGCATCATCTTTTAACTATGTGCCTCATTACACGTTGTGCGCTAAAAATCTCAAATTACGGGCATGACACTCTTAACGTGACCACCCTCGCAAGAGGGCGCTAATAGCGTACCATTATGAGTACGCAGACACGAGCATAGCGCCATGCCAGTAATGACCCTACCGCCATGTCGCTAAAGTCCCCAAAAAGTCTCTTACCGCCTTCGACGAAAGTGCAGATAGCACCTCCGCCCTCTGCATGCAAATAGCGGTCACCGCTATTAGCGGTGACCGTTAAATTGCGGAACCGGAAATAGCGTCATCGCACAGGAACGGGAAAGAGCACGGCGGCCATCTTTAAAAACACAATCCATTGCCATTCTCTGCCCCCTGGACCTGTTTGGAGTAGCTTGCAGTTGGAAATCATCTGGGACAATGCACTAAAAAAAACACCGACCGGCAGCAGAAAGAGAAATTTACCTCAGAGGAGCTATTAATGCTGACCCAGACCCTAGCTGGCAATGCCGCCGTGGTCTTTGCCAGCGACATGCGGCGGGAGACACTCATGAAAAAGAAGGCAATCTGGGCTGAGATCTCATTGAAAGTCATTGCTGTGGGCACCACCACCCGCAATGTGCGTGAGTGCCGAAAGAGGTGGGAAGACCTGAGACTCTGGGTGAGAAGCATCCTTGCTGAAAACCACAACATTGCCACAGCAGGTGGATCTGGGTCGCCCATATAACTTAAAGAATGGGAGGAGATCTGCGCCAACCTCATTGGAGTGGAATGCATAGAGGGAGTCGGGACGATGGAGCATGGCATGGCAACCACTTCAGATGGAGGTGAGTGTACACATGAAATCATGCAATGTGAATCTACTGTTCCCCCAAATGTGAGCCCAGAATTACCTCATGGATGGCCAAACATCTATACATGCATCACACCCTGGCCATGTCAGTGTCAGCCACTGAACTGACACATCACCTGCATCCTTTACAATGTAGTCAAAATGCCCACAACTGCATTATTGATGTATACTGCATTAAGTACATAGAACCGTAACCAATGAAATCCCCCTTCTTGTCCCCGACAGGCTCACATACAGACAGTGAGGATGCTGGCAATGCATCACAGGCACACCCTGCGCATAAGAAAACAAGGGCTTTGGACACAGAGGACACCCCCACAACATCAAGGGGCAAAGGCAGAAGGGTCCAGATGCATAGTGTGAAACCTCGGTGGAGTGCCACTTCTAAGACACAAGTTGCCACACCACCAATAACTGCCCCACCTCCGGAGGTTAACCCACCACCACTGATCCCAGCCACAGAGGGCCCACCCTCAGCTCCAGCTAGTTCTGCAGGAGAGGCGGCAGCCACTGCCCCACTATCTGATGTGGAGGACTCCACCAACTTCCACATGGAGATGCACACCCCAACCCCCCCTGGAACCCCCGAGCCATCACCACAGCAAACACCTGGGTCTAATGTCACTGGCGATGAGAACATGGGAGCTTTTAGTAGCCCCCCGGTGGCTTCATCTGTTAACCTGGTACCATCACAGGCCACAGCAGCCACACCACCAGAACCCAACACTGCCCTCGACCTGGCCAGCATCAGCCAGCGACAACAGGAAATAACTGTGCTGGTTGGGCAGCATGTGGAGGAGGCTGCCCGTCTCAGGGCAGAGATGACAGAGACAGCAAGGCACTCCAGGGAGGAGATGGAGGCATGTACAGACAGGCTGTGTGGGGAGATTATCCGAGTCAGGGAGTTCCTCACACGGATAGCGGACACATTGGACCGCCAATTCCCACCACCAACACCAGGACAGTCTGCCACTTCCTCATCTGCCAGTTTGAGGCAGACAAGCCCCCTCCGCCGCTCCTCACGCATCACCAGGAGCACGTCTAGGCAGCCTCTCAATGCTGGTGTTGGCAATGGCCAATAGGGAGTGCATGGTGAAGCCTCCGCATGCATGGCTTGAGGGAAACATTGTGGCAGACACATGTGGAACTGTTGTGGGGGGTGGGGGGAAGGGTGTTATAGGACTGTTGTAGGGGGTGGGGGAAGGGTGTTATGGACTGTTGTGGGGGGTGGGGAGTGGGGGGAAGGGTGTTATCGGACTGTGTGGGGGGTGGGGGGAAGGGTGTTATGGGACTGTTGTGGGGGGTGGGGGGAAGGGTGTTATGGGACTGTTGTGGGGGGTGGGGGAAGGGTGGTGGGATGTTTGGGGACATGCACATTTTCTTCTTTACGTTCCTTAATACAATGGTGTTTGAACAAAACACAGTCTTGGACATCTTCATTGTGTATGTGTACTTTATTGACGCCATGGTCCATTGTGCGCTTCCAAACAGACACCAGTGCATTACTACATATATCCATGTGACAGTACGAAACCATGTTACTCAGAATAGTTGGTTGATCAGATGCTGTCTCACAGCATGTCCCTCCTGGCCATCCCCTCTTGCATGACCTGCATCCCCTTCACCTCCGTCCTCATCACCATCATCATCCTCATCAGGTGCTTCTATTTCAACGTCAGGGGGAGTGGCACATTCCGTCTGATACACATATTGTGCAGAATGACACATGCCATGGTGATCTTGGCCACCTTCTCATGGCCATACAGGAGAGCGCCACCAGACCTGCTAATGCACCTAAACCGTGTCTTCAAAAGGCCAAAAGTCTGCTCGATCACAATGCGGGTACGGGTATGTGCACGATTGTATTCCTCTTTGTGCCTGTTCTGTGGGTTCTGTACAGGGGTGAGGAGCCACCTCTTCAGAAGATAGCCAGCATCACCTGTATGGGGGGACGAATGGGGTCCTGTTACTGTTCACCTCAAGAGCGGCCTGTTCATATCACACAAATTGACTTTTCATTGTGATTGAAGTACACAATTAACAGCATACATGCAGATGGTCTCTGTGACTGCAATGTGCAAAGGTGAGCTCGACCCTGCAAGTAGACATGCCCCATTAATGCCTCAAACAGTAATTGACATGTCCTGTGTGAGGCCAGGTCTTAGGTGTCCCTGGGTCCAGGCAGATTTGGTACCACACTGCTGGTGTTATGCCATTCCAACATTGATGTTCCCATGCTGAGAGGCATCACTTCAGTGGTGCTATAGGTGTGTGGTGCAATGCTATGGCTAGGGGTGATCCATTTGCATGCTTTCAAGGGCACATTTCATTATTGATGTTGTGCTGGACTAATTCTGTATGACTATCTTGACGGCATGTACGACATTTGTGTATTTTGTGGCGTGGAATGTTGTGCAATGTGGATGTGGATGGATGTTTAAGGTTTCTAGACCTGGATTGTCATCTATGTTGTGTAGCTTATA
This sequence comes from Ambystoma mexicanum, assembly GCF_040938575.1. Classification (NCBI taxonomy): domain Eukaryota; kingdom Metazoa; phylum Chordata; class Amphibia; order Caudata; family Ambystomatidae; genus Ambystoma; species Ambystoma mexicanum. Next base: position 272,735,334 of record NC_090938.1, read on the forward strand.
CTTGCATGTCCGTTCATCTCAAGTACGTTGCGGCCTTCCCAGATGAACATTGGTGTACATCTGTATGTGCATTCATCCGACGGACGACAAGCTACACCCATTTCGAGTATGTATATCCCCCCCCAATCACACCCAGTTGAGTATGTATCTCTCCCACCCAATCACACTGCCATGTGCTTGCCCTGCTACTCACCAAGTAGCCACGAACATTGTCCGGCTTGTCGCTCCATGTAGCGTGGGATAGTTGAGTTCTGCAGTACCATTGAATCATGGGTTGATCTGGGAAATCGGGCACAGCAATGTGTGATTATCTTGTTGGCGTCACATACCATTTGGACATTGATGGAGTGGAATTGCTTCCTGTTTCAGTAGACTACTTCATTGTGATGTGGTACAACCAATTCCACATGGGTACAGTCGATGGCCCCGATGCAACCTGGGATGCCTGCAAGTGAATAGAAGCCAACTTTGGTGTTTGCAATCTCCTGGGCAGTCCGTGGCATGAATATGTGTTCAGGTGCATGCTTCAGGAGGGCATCAAGTACCTGGTTCAGCGTGCGTGAGAATACTGGTTGTGAGATGCCATGCATCTCCCCCACTGTATGCTGGTCGGTGCCTGTGACCAGGAAGTGGAGCACAGTCACCACCTTGAGTAGAGGGGGTGTTAAGCGGAAACCTGTGCAGTTCCCTCTGGGCCCACTGCAAAAGATTTAGGCCTACAGGTGTTTGGCAGTAAACCCACTTGGTAGCAGTCTGTACCACACAGATTCACTTGGTAGCTGTGGCTGAGCAGTCAGACTTCCCTCAAGAAGAGTTAGGCAGTATGTGGAGTATACAAAATAGGGCAATTTACACAGTAGAACAAGCAGACACGGAACAGAGCTTGGGTGTAAAGATATGTAGATATTTATTTATAAAAACACATCTATGAAAAACACACTGGCACTAATACGGCAAACAACTTCAATTACAATCACTATAAGTATGTCACTCCTCTAATAATAGTTCGACAAGTCTAGGTTCAACTGCACCACTTATTTGCAGACAGAGGTGAATGCTTTAACCTAGATGGCACTCTAATATTCATTTGAACGGGAGAGAAAAGGCAGGGTATGGTACCAACTCTTTTACGAAGCAAATGCAAGGCAAGTAAGGCAGGGACTACTGTGGATCACAAAGTTCAGAGGCCAGGCCCACTCGGAGAGAGGCAAGGCGATATGTCCCAAAAAGTATCACAGTGGAAATGCACTTCGAGTCTTTGTAGCAAATTGTCACAGAAAGGTTGGACCAGTTTAGAACAAAAAGTTAAGAAGGTCTGGAGGCGACCCGATGGAGAGGCAAGGATTAAGACAGCTCACGCTAACCGTCACAAGGGAAGCCAGGTGGACACGGTACCTTGTATGTGGAGAGACAGCTCCGGCGGGGGCAGTTGTTCCTGGTGGTGGATGCAAGTCGGGGCTTTGCCAAGAGATGAGATGATCTCGTCGTCGAAGGAAAGTTGAAGATCGTTGCACCACCAGCGAAGAGACCAGCCGCGGAGTGCTCCGTCACAAGGCACCACCTTTTGGTCACGGTACGGGCTAGTGGCTATCCGGTTGCCGGGGTGCTCAGCACGGGCAATTCGACCACTACGCCCTGGAAGCGAAGAAAAAGCAAAGGGACTGGTTGTTCCCACCAGTCAGGGGAAGAAGACTCTCCAGCCGGGAGATCTCCTCTGTCGTTGGGAAGTGGTGAGACGGTTCAGCCGGGCTCCACCGGAGGTGTCGTCATTGCAGGTCGGCTCAGTTTTACCCTCGTCGGATTCTTAGGTCCTGTGGCGACTTCTGAAGATCCAGTCCCAAAAGCCCTGCTTTTATGCAGCAAACCCCCATTCATTCAGCCTAGCTGTCAATCAAAACACGCTAAGTGGTGAGCGGGGTGGCTCACCACTTGGGCCAATCACGCCAGAGTGCGACTTGAGTTGGCAAGGCAACTCAGTCCAGGGTGCCTAAATCCCCTCCGACACCCCCTGTGGTACCCAGACAGAATGGCACCACTTTGGAGGGCTTCTGTGTAGAAGCCCGCCAAAAGTGGAACAAAGGGCTCAACCTTTGGTTCGGAGTTACAGAGGCGAACACAGACGCCATTTTAAAAACTGAGTTCTGGCAGAAAATACCAACCGGTAGATTTATTTAAGACAAATAAACCGGCGGTATGTTAGAGACTAACAGGAAAAAGTATTAGCCTCCAACAATGGGAAGAATCCCATAGAATTATATTCGGGGTCGAATATAACAAGTAGTTTCCACTGCCACCAGCCAAAACTCGACGAGGGGGGACGGGACAGTGCCCCCTCGAATAACAGACCCAGGGAGAATCGAATTACCCCTACTAGTATGTCCACAATAGGATGGTTTGTACTAGTTCTGTTAGTAAATTTAGGTCTAGTAAAGCCAATGGTGACTTTACATGCCGTGGGAGACAGTAGTCAGTCCCAGGGTATGGAGTCTATGGTGGGGATAATTAAATAAACTGAACCAAAATTTCAGGGTGGGAGGTCAGGCAACAGTTCCAATCTAAAATTAGACAAGCAACCAATAGTTAAGCTGCAGTCCTTTTTTCACAAAATGTTTAATTTTTTTATCAAAATGAATAGTATTAGTAGAGATAGAACACTCAAGGTATATTCAAGACACAACAATACAAAGTGAGTATGATCCAGTATAGACAACTGGATCTTAATGTGATGGTACAAAAAAAGTGTGCTGTATCGGGTAGAACACAAACAACTATGCAGTCACAGAAATACAACATAAACCCACATTAGTGGACATGTATATAAAAGACACAAAAAAATCAATGTTTCAAAAATGCATTGTCTTAATGGTCATATCGTCGACACAATGGTGTTTCGGCCTAGAAAGTGCTGTGTAGTATAGCTATGTAAGCAGGCCTTCATCAGGACTTGTGGAAACCTGAAAGGTGATCCTGGAGGAAACAACAGACTACAATAATGAATGTCGGCGTCTGCTCGCCGATACTACTTCATATAAACCCCTAAGAAGGGATCCCACCACTAGACTCCAAGAAGAGATCATCAATCTTACAAAACACGCGGAGCAGGAAGGTTGGATATGTGAGGGAGAACGTCAGTTTCTTAACAAAACACACCCAAGGATTCCAGCGTTCTATATTCTACCAAAGATCCATAAGAATCCTAGGCAACCACCAGGAAGACCTATTGTTTCTGCATGTGATTCGTTATTGGAACCTCTGTCCCTCTATACAGATTTTTTCTTGAAACCTTTTGTAGGTAAGATGCCATCCTACATTAAGGATTCTACAAATGTTATACTAACACTACAAGATCTTGAATTACCACAGCATTGTATACTGGCCACTCTGGATGTAGAAGCCTTGTATACCTCAATTCCACAAAGAGAGGGGCTAGAGGCCCTGAAGGTCTGCCTGAACAAAAGGATCGATGTTATTTCCACACCCACAGATTTCATCCTGGAATGTGTACGTTTGGCTATGTCGGAGAATTTCTTCCTGTTCAAGGAACAACTATACCAACAAATTAAAGGCGTCAGTATGGGGGCCACTTTTGCTCCGGATGTCGCTAACTTGTACATGGCACAATATGAAACAGATTACATATATCATGATCAGAATCCTTACAAGTCACAAATTCTTCTGTGGCGACGATACATTGATGACGTCCTACTCATTTGGACAGGCACAGAAAATGAGCTGAATTTGTTCCATCTATGGTTAAATCAACGCAATCATTACATCCGGTTTACCATCGAGTGGAGCTACCGGGAGGTAGATTTCCTAGATCTGCATATTTACAGATCAGGCAATATTCTTCAAACTGAACTCTACAGGAAACCAACTGACCGCAACACTCTGCTGCATTTCTCTAGTTATCATCCTCAGGGCCTGAGGTATAATTTGCCCTATGGCCAGTTTCTGAGGATTAGGCGGAATTGTTCCAGCAAAGAAAAGTATGAACAACATGCCGATGAATTACAACTACGATTGAAGGAAAGAGGTTATCCAAATAAATCTGTCAAACAAGCGAGAAAAAGGGCTTTGAATACCGACAGAACCATATGTCTTTCTCCCAAGGAAAAAACTGAAATGAATAGATTGGTTTGTGTTACCACCTATAGTCCTCTAAGTAACCTCATTAAACAAACCATCAATAAACATTGGCATTTGATTAAGAACAAGGGCATCCTGGATAAAAAGCCCATTTTCGCTTTCAAGAAGAACAGGAACCTAAGGGATTCCCTGGTCCACACCTATATCGAGGAAACAAAGACATCTAATACATTGTGGGACCTTCCGAACGTTGTGGGTCACTTTCGGTGTGGCACCTGTATAGCATGCCGCTACACGAGCCCCACCAAAACCTTTGACTACAAGGGCTATCATCATACCCTACAAACACATACCAACTGCAACAGTAAGTTCGTGATCTATGCAATATTATGCCCATGCCACTTGTTATACATAGGCAAAACCACCAGACCAGTGAAACAACGGATCTCAGAGCACAGATCATGTATCAAGAATAAGATTCAGGACAAACCTCTTGTTGATCACTTCAGCCGACTAGGACATACCAATGATGATTTATCCTGGACCATCGTTCAACAACTTACTCCACAAAAAAGAGGGGGTGATAGAGATGGAGCTTTGACTAGACTGGAACAACTACTGGTCCATCAACTTGACACTGTCAGATCAGGGTTGAATATTTCGGTGGAATGGAAACATTTCTACAGTCAATGAACCCCTGGCCTGTTTGTCCACTCCCTGTTGACCATCCTAGCCCTTTTTGATCTTTTTGATCTTTTTGATCTGTTCGATTTATGAGAACTCCTGTTCTTTAGTCACTTGCTCATTTTGAAGCATTTAGATTTTTTGCCCAGGTAACTTATAATTTTGTGTACCTTGACTATTCTGGATGTACCATTATAATGCTATATGTAAGTTTGGGCCATCACAGGATGTTTTCTCATATCCCAACTTCTTTTCAATTATGCATGCAGTATACGTATGACCTTTGTGCTGCAATTATGGTGTCATGTAGGGCATTCTGATCAGATTCAGTGACAGCATCATCAAATCTATATTAACTATACTGTCTTATTGTTCAGCATTAGTTTAGATGTGCAATATTACTTGTATATATACTTCTGCCACTGAAACTCAGTGCTACATTAATAATGTACCTTCTGAAATAAGCACCTTGTCTACAAACAAATGTAAATAGTGCTCTTTGTGTGCTCAATCTCACATCACACTGTTACTTCGCAATTTTGTGGCCATATGTTTCATTGTTTTACTCTATGTTTCATTTTTATGTATCATCATGTTTGAGTGCCGGCTTCCACACATAACCATTAGTGGCACTCATCAACACAGCATTAGTATGCGCTCTGAACGTTGAGTTTGTTCCCGCAACGTCTTGAGTGCTGGCTTCCACCCATAACCATTCGTGGTACTCATTAACACAGCATTAGCATGCGTTTTGAACGTTGAATTTACTCCCGTTACTTTACATCTGCACGTGCTCTTTTCCGACGTGATGGCTTGCGCTTCATCACGTGGGTGTTACCTCACCCTTGGAGGTTCCTTTCAACGTTTAGTCACGGTCCTACTTTGTCTCTCATTGGTCCTCTTGTGATTGACACTTCATTTCAGCGCCATGTCCAACCAATCGGATTGTCTCACAAGTATTATTACTCGCGATGTTTTGGGACAGGCTGTCACTCCAACTACGCTCGCGTACTGAGACGCTTTGTTGTTTTTTCTGCTCGCGATTCCCAGGGATACTCTTTCACTGTGACGACGCTCGCGTTTTGAGACCCCCTGCCTGGGCTCGGCCGTAAAATTGCGCATACAATTGTAAGTAATCAAGTATGCTGTTTAGCCTATAACGTGATGTTTTGGCCCCTTTCCTTCACTGTTTAGTGCTACATAATCTTTATATGTTTATACTATATAGGACACCATCTTTATATATAGTTTTTTCCATTATTCTTATTTTCCCCACACAGTTGAGTCGCATTCTGATATATTTGGCGGAGGAATCACGTTTTGCAGTTACCGCCTCCATTTTTTCGGGCTGAGCATTACTTACCTGTTTGAGGTAAGATTCTCCATATTTGGCTTGGTATATTGGGCACTTATAAGGCCTATTATTTTGTACTGTATTTTTACAGCACTATGCACATGTCGTTACAGGTTCAATTCCTGTTCCTCCATGACGTACTCAGTACACCCCAGATATCTTGACTGATGATGGATATTCTTTTGTACCATAGCATTGGACAAATCTCTGGTAAGATTTCAGGCCCCTAGCTTTAGGAGACCCCTTTAGCATCTTATGAGAGCTTTTTTGAATTATTCATTTTATTAGAGGTCATAGTTCCACTGACAATTCCCCATCTGTTTTTTCCCCAGATAGACACTCCAGGATCACCTTTCAGGTTTCCACAAGTCCTGATGAAGGCCTGCTTACATAGCTATACTACACAGCACTTTCTAGGCCGAAACACCATTGTGTCGACGATATGACCATTAAGACAATGCATTTTTGAAACATTGATTTTTTTGTGTCTTTTATATACATGTCCACTAATGTGGGTTTATGTTGTATTTCTGTGACTGCATAGTTGTTTGTGTTCTACCCGATACAGCACACTTTTTTTGTACCATCACATTAAGATCCAGTTGTCTATACTGGATCATACTCACTTTGTATTGTTGTGTCTTGAATATACCTTGAGTGTTCTATCTCTACTAATACTATTCATTTTGATAAAAAAATTAAACATTTTGTGAAAAAAGGACTGCAGCTTAACTATTGGTTGCTTGTCTAATTTTAGATTGGAACTGTTGCCTGACCTCCCACCCTGAAATTTTGGTTCAGTTTATTTAATTATTCCCACCTGGGTTTTTCAGGGCTCTGCCAGGCGCCCTTTATATAATTTAGTCTATGGTGGGGATCCTCTAGGACGCCCCAGTGTTACGGCACGGAGGGTGCGGTGTAACACACATAGTAAAACATATGAGACCCTATTGAGTAAAAGACCCCATAGCCTATAGAACACATTGACCTTCAAAGGAATTAACCACATTCATGTCCAAGAGTGGGAGAAAAAGAGTCTCACTCTTGGCAGGATGGACAAAAACAAACTCCAGAAATCCAGCAAAGCTGCTGGGGCACTCACTAGGTTAGGAAATTCAGCCTAAACAGAGACTTCTCCCTAACACTCGCCCCCCCCAGACTAAGGGACAGGAGGATTTAATCCACTCATGGATGAATCTCATACCTCTAGTCGATGAAATACATCCTATAGAGACCATCAGCATTTTGGTGGTGACACCCTGACCTGTGCTCAATGGTGAAATCAAACCCTTGCAGGCAGATCGACCATCTCAGTAGTTTTGGGTTTTCCCCTTTCATTTGCATTAACCATCTCAAGGGTTGGTGGTCAGTCTGAATGACAAAAGTAGAACCATACAAGTATGGCCTAAACTTCTTCAGAGCCCACACGATAGCAAAGCATTCTCTTTCGATTGTTGCCCACCTTGTTTCAGGATCCTTCAGCTTGCGGCTGATGAAGCAAACGGGGTGCTCCCTACCTTTCCCATCCAGTTGACTGAGTACGGCACCTATTCCTACATTAGAAGCATCTGTCTGCACAATGAGAGTTTGGTGGTAATCAGGAGCTCTGAGTACTGGGGCTTGGCAAAGAGCCTTTTTCAGGTTTTCAAAAGCCTGATTGCACTCCTCGTTCCATCTAACCTTTTTAGGAAATTTGGGAGAGGAGATGACATTCAGAGGAGAAGCTATGGTCCCATAGTTCTCAATGAAATTCCTGTAATATCCAGTGAGACCTAAGAAGGCTCTCACCTGGGTCTGAGGATTAGGTGTTGTCCAATTTTGCACAGCTTCAATCTTACTGAGCAAAGGCCTTATTTCTCCACCTCCTACCTCATGTCCAAGATAGACTACCTTGCTCTGTCCAATTTGGCATTTACTCGACTTTATGGTCAGATTGGCTCTTCCAAGAGCCTGCAAAACATCTCTTAGGTGGGTTACATGTTCTTCCCAGGAATTGCTGAACACTGCTATGTCATCCAAGTATGCCATGCAGAAGTCCTCCATCCCATTCAGAACCTGGTTTACCATCTGTTGAAATGTAGCAGGTGCATTTTTCAATCCGAAAGGCATTACCTTAAACTGGTATAAGCCAACGGGGGTAGAAAATGCAGTTTTCTCCTTGGCACGGTCTCTCAGGGATATTTGCCAATAGCCTGATGTCAAGTCAAATGTGCTGAGGAACTTGGCTGAACCAAGTTTATGCACCAACTCATCTGTTCTTGGCAAAGGGTGGGCATCAGTCTTGGTGACTGCATTAAGAGCTCTATAATCCACGCAGAATCTAAGTTCTTTAGATCCTGCCTTTGGTACTAACTCAACTGGGCTAGACCATGGACTAGTAGAGGGCTCTATTACCCCGAGATCAAGCATCTTGCTGACCTCAACTTTGATGTGGGTTCGTATGTTTTCTGACATTCGGTATCCTCTGCTTTTGACTGGCAGACAGTCACCAGTGAGTATGTCATGCTGGCCCCAAGGGGTCAAGCCTGGTGAAAGCGAGAACAGAGGGGCAAACTTATTTAACATAGATTTGCACTCTTCTTGTTGCTCGGGTGTCAGATTTGAAGAGAGATTCACTCCTTCAATTTTTTCGTCTAAAGGTAAGCCTCTGAGGAGATCAGGAAGAGCTTACTCTCTTCTTCTTCCTCTGTTGATGCTAGAAGCAACGCTCCTACATCAGGTCTTGAGACATACGCTTTGAGTCGGTTAGTGTGGAAGACTGTCGGAGCCTCCTTGGGATTGCCCAAGTCCACCAGATAGTTGACCTCTCCAAGTTTACCCACAACTCTGAAGGGTCCCATCCATTTGTCTTGCAAGGCCCTCTGCCTTGTTGGGATCATAACGAGAACTAGCTGGTCTTGAGTGAACTCAACCATGTTAGCCTTTTGATCATGCCAGTGCTTGACCAATGCTTGTCCAGCTTTCAAGTTATCACTTGCTTCCGTCATCATGTGCGACATTCTCCTCCGGAGACCTATCACGTAGTCAGTCACTCTGACTGGCTTGGGGGAAGGAGCACTCTCCAACACCTCCCTTATCAGGGCCAATGGACCTCTGACGGGATGACCATAGAGAAGCTCAAAGGGAGAATAACCTACTCCCTCCTGAGGGACTTCTCTATAAGCAAAGAGAAGGCATGGCAGTAGAAGGTCCCACTTTCGTTTAAGGGGTTCTTCTAAAGAACCTATCATGCTCTTCATGGTTCGGTTGAACCTTTCTAGCAACCCATTGGTTTGTGGGTGGTAAGCTGTTGAGAACTTGTAAGTAACTCCACAGGTTTTCCACATGCCTTATATGTAGTGGGACATAAAGTTTGACCCCCTGTCAGAGATTACTTCCTTAGGAAACCCGACCCTGGCAAAAAATACCAAGGAGGGCCTTAGCCACAGCCAGAGCTGTAACAGTCCTCATAGGAATTGCCTCAGGATACCTAGTAGCATGGTCTACTACAACAAGGATAAACCTGTTGCCTGAGGAGGTTGGAGGATCAAGGGGACCAACAATGTCAATCCCTACTCTCTCAAATGGGGCTCCCACAACTGGGAGAGGCACTAAAGGTGCCACATTCTTGGAGCCCACCTTACCAGAGGTCTGGCAGTTGTGTGGCAGCTCCTGCAGTGTTTTTCTACTTCGGCCCCCATCTTCGGCCAATAAAAGTAGAGAGAGAGCCTTTCCTTAGTCTTCTTGAAACTCAATTGACCAGCCAAAGGAATCTCGTGGGCTAACTGCAAGAACTGTGGTCTGTTCTCTTGGGGTACTACAAGCCGTTTGTAGTCTCCAGGTTCACTGTAGAAGAGGCCATCTTCCCAGTGCAACCTGTATTTCCCAGGCTCTTGCCCTACAGCCTGAGCTTCTGCCTGGTGGCGAAGACCTTCCAGAGTTGGACATTCTCTCTGTCCCTTAATGAAGTCTGCCCTGCTGGGTCCACCCTCTGCCAGTAAAGACTGCAGCTCAGGATGGTCAACAGGATCCAGATCTCCAATGAGTTCCTGGCCTTCCATTAACTCTTCTTCAGAGTCTAAATCTACCACACATGGTTGTACCACCCTCTCAGCCTCAGCTGGAGGGGGAGTTACGGGTGTAACTTTGGACAACCGCGGGGAAGTCCTTGTTGGCTGCACTGAAATGCTGGCTGCTGGTTTCGGTATAGAAGTCTTAGGTTTCCCTTTCGCTTCTGATTTCTTTGAGACAGCAGCACGCAATTCCAGTGGAGCAGGAGTGATATCTTTCTTCATCATCTCTTGGAGAGTACCTCTCAGGGTTCTCTCCCTTGGAGGTCTGGTTAGCTCCTGTAACCGTTTACTAGGAGGTCTGGGGGTATGAGACATAACTCCGAGAGTTTTTAAATCGTTACTCAACAGAACTCGTCCTGGTACCTCACTCTGTATGCTGACAGGTATCTTCACAGTCATGTCGTTACACTGGATGAGAACTGGTAATTGGGGAAGCATCTGCACATGCCCTCCAGCTAACTTGATGAGGCATTTGGGTGCCTTAGCAACATCCTCAGCCTGAAAAAAAGATTTATCCACCACAGTTATGCTGGCCCCAGTGTCCCTAATGGCAGGTGTCTCCTGACCATTCACCTGGACACTGTCCTTATAATACTCTTTAGTATTATCTGGGATAGAATTATAGACATCTAAATTCTGTAGTTCCCACAAACCCAGAGACACTAAAGAAACACTGGCTGAGACTCCAATGGGTTCATCAGCTAGTAGTAGAAAGTTTCCACTTGCCATTTGGACTTCCTCCTCTGGAGCGAAGGCTAAGGAGACAAGCTGGACCCCTCAAGGTTTACCCTTGCATCTGGGATCTCCTTTCACATGGTCAGTAGAGCCACAAACAAAGCATTTACCGAAGGCTTTCTGGAATGGTGGCTTGTTCTGGCCTCCTTCCGGTTTGGCAGCAGAAGGTACACTATTCTGTTGCGGTTTTCCTTGTGGCTTACCCTTATGGATTTGTTTGGGGCCCTCTTTGGAATTTGAGTTATTAGAATTCTCTTTTGAGTCTTTTTTAGGCTGTTTTCCCTCATCCTTTTTCTGAGTTGCCCCAGAATCCTTATGAGTTGCCCTGTTGGCAACCCATAAGTCAGCAGCCTTAGCTAGCTCCCGGGAATCCAATTCCTTCGAATCAGCCAAGTGCTGTCTAAGCTCCGGAGAACAGGCATCATAAATAGACTCCAACATAAAAATATTCTTCATACCCTCATAAGTGTTCACCTTGTAACCCTTAATCCACCCCTCTAAGTTTTTCAACCCTTCACTCACCCAGATAGCCCAAGGGGTACCATCATGCTTTTTGAGGGTTCTAAACCTCTTAAGATACTGGGAAGGGGTCTTCCCGAACCTAGCTATCAAAGCTAGTTTCCCACTTTCGTAATCCTTCTTGTCCACCTCCCCCAACTCCATTACCACATCAGTCGCAACAGGGGGAAGCCTAGAGAACAACCAGGGAAGTATCTCATTCCCTGTGATGTCCTGGAGCCCATGATTATATTCAAACAGTTTTAACCAATCCAGCACATCCAATCTCGGTTCATACATACCCACTAATTCCGTAGGCATCCGGGGTCTTTTGGGACTGGAACTTCTAGAGGAACCAGAGGAGAGAGAAGCATTTTCCACAGATAACTTTTTCATCTCTAACTCATGATTAAGTTCTATTTCTCTGAGCCTTAATTCAGCTTCCTTCTGCTCAGCCTGGGCATTCATCCGTCTGAACTCTAGCTCTTGGTTTCTTTCAGATTGGGCTAAAAAACGCTTGTATTCTAATTCGAGCTTAATTTTTTCAAGTTCAAAATAAGCAGGGATACATGTGGGACCTGGTATGGGCCCCGTAGGTACAGTCGGTAAGGCAGACAGAGGCTCAGAGTGGCTAACTTCATTAGGTTCACTTTCCTCTTCTGACTCATTATCAAGACTTTGATTCAGATCAATACCATCACTGTTTTCTACATTCGCTGGAGAAGTTGGTTCCTCTGAACCAGTACCCAGACTTTGGTTTTCCAGCAGTCTCGCTATCAGTTCTACTTTCTTGCCTCTTACAGAAAGATTCTCTTGTCTACAGAGAGATCTCAAACACTCAGTATTTTCACCTGACAAGGACTCTTGACTGTAAACTTCCATAGTAGACATGTTTTTGAAAGTTGCTTTTTAGTGCTAAACTTTGTGGTTAGTTATCCTAAAGTGTTGAAAAGCACTCTAAACTGTATACTCGATACAAATCCCACCTCTGTACACCAGTGTTAAGCGGAAACCTGTGCAGTTCCCTCTGGGACCACTGCAAAAGATTTAGGCCTACAGGTGTTTGGCAGTAAACCCACTTGGTAGCAGTCTGTACCACACAGATTCACTTGGTAGCTGTGGCTGAGCAGTCAGACTTCCCTCAAGAAGAGTTAGGCAGTATGTGGAGTATACAAAATAGGGCAATTTACACAGTAGAACAAGCAGACACGGAACAGAGCTTGGGTGTAAAGATATATAGTTATTTATTTATAAAAACACATCTATGAAAAGCACACTGGCACTAATACGGCAAACAACTTCAATTACAATCACTATAAGTATCTCACTCCTCTAATAATAGTTCGACAAGTCTAGGTTCAACGGCACCACTTATTTGTAGACAGAGGTGAATGCTTTAACCTAGATGGCACTCTAATATTCGTTAGAACGGGAGAGAAAAGGCAGGGTATGAAACCAACTCGGTACCAACTCTTTTACAAAGCAAATGCAAGGCAAGTAAGGCAGGGTCTACTGTGGATCACAAAGTTCAGAGGCCAGGCCCACTCGGAGAGAGGTAGGGGATATGTCCCAAAAAGTATCACAGTGAAAATGCACTTCGAGTCTTTGTAGCAAATTGTCACAGAAAGGTTGGACCAGTTTAGAACAAAAAGTTAAGAAGGTCTGGAGGCGACCCGATGGAGAGGCAAGGATTAAGACACCTCACGCTAACCGTCACAAGGGAAGCCAGGCAGACACGATACCTTGTATGTGGAGAGACAGCTCTGGCGGGGGCAGTTGTTCCTGGTGGTGGATGCAAGTCGGGGCTTTGCCAAGAGATGAGATGATCTCGTCGTCGAAGGAAAGTTGAAGATCGTTGCACCACCAGCGAAGAGACCAGCCACAGAGTGCTCCGTCACAAGGCACCACCTTTTGGTCGCGGTACGGGCTAGTGGCTATCTGGTTGCCGGGGTGCTCAGCACGGGCAATTCAACCACTACGCCCTGGAAGCGAAGAAAAAGCAAAGGGACTGGTTGTTCCCACCAGTCAGGGGAAGAAGACGCTCCTAGCGGGAGATCTCCTCTGTCGTTGGGAAGTGGTGAGACGGTTCACCAGGGCTCCACCGGAGGTGTCGTCGTTGCAGGTCGGCTCAGCTTTACCCTCGTCGGATTCTTAGGTCCTGTGGAGGCTTCTGAAGATCCAGTCCCAAAAGCCCTGCTTTTATGCAGCAAACCCCCATTCATTCAGCCTAGCTGTCAATCAAAACACGCTAAGTGGTGAGCGGGGTGGCTCACCACTTGGGCCAATCACACCAGAGTGCGACTTGAGTTGGCAAGGCAACTCAGTCCAGGGTGCCTAAACCCCCTCCCACACCCCCTGTGGTACCCAGACAGAATGGCACCACTTTGGAGGGCTTCTGTGTAGAAGCCCGGCAAAAGTGGAACAAAGGGCTCAACCTTTGGTTCGGAGTTACAGAGGCGAACACAGACGCCATTTTAAAAACTGAGTTCTGGTAGAAAATACCAACCGGTAGATTTATTTAAGACAAATAAACCGGAGGTATGTTAGAGACTAACAGGAAAAAGTATTAGCCTTCAACAATGGGAAGAATCCCATAGAATTATATTCGGGGTCGAATATAACAAGTAGTTTCCACTGCCACCAGCCAAAACTCGACGAGGGGGGACGGGACAGTGCCCCCTCGAATAACAGACCCAGGGAGAATCGAATTACCCCTACTAGTATGTCCACAATAGGATGGTTTGTACTAGTTCTGTTAGTAAATGTAGGTCTAGTAAAGCCAATGGTGACTTTACATGCCCTGGGAGACAGTAGTCAGTCCCAGGGTATGGAGTCTATGGTGGGGATCCTCTAGGACGCCCCAGTGTTACGGCATGGAGGGTGCGGTGTAACACGCATAGTAAAACATATGAGACCCTATGGAGTAAAAGACCCCATAGCCCATAGAACACATTGACCTTTAAAGGAATTAACCACATTCATGTCCAAGAGTGGGAGAAAAAGAGTTTCACTCTTGGCAGGATGGACAAAAACAAACTCCAGAAATCACTAGGTTAGGAAATTCAGCCTAAACAGAGAATTCTCCCTAACAGGGGGGATGGCAGTTCGGATGTCTATGAGGCTCACAATGTCGTTGTATATCATGTCCACGATGCTGGTGATGGTATCCCGGTCCAGACGGTACAGGGTGTGTATCTGCTCTGGGGTTGGGTTAAATGGACTGGCTCTGATCCAGGGGATTGTTGGGTGCCTGTGTGGTATGATTAGGTGCCGCGGTAGTGCTTGCTGTGCCTGTCTTGCCCTCCTCCTCCTCCTCCTCCTGCGTCTCCTCTGTGCTGCCTGTTGTTGTTGCTGCTGCGCTGCAATCATGTCCTCCAGCCCATTTAATGCTGCAAGTATTGGAACCATCTTGGTGTGGGAAGGGGTGTGGGAAGGGGTGTGGTGTGCTCCTTTTGAGCTACCACAGTCTCCATTGCCTCCACCTGTGCTGATTGTGTCCACCTGTGGCAGGTGGGAACACTGCTCAGTTCTCTTAACGGGTGGTTCGCGATAGCGGTATTAGATCTATGACGGTAAGGGGTTTTGGGGGCTTTACCATGCCGCTATTAGCATGTCCACTTGCCTTGTGATGCTGTGCTATTAGCGGCATGGCGTTATTTACGGGATGGAGGGTCGCGCGCATGCGGACTGCCCGCTATTAGTGGCACCATACTTAGCGGTGCCGCTAATAGCGGTGAGCCGGGTCGTGATTCGCATGGGGATTTAACGTTACCGGTATTTCACCACCGGTAACGTTAAATCCCTAACGCCTACCGTGTAATGAGGCCCTATGTGTTACACAGCACCTTCAGTGCAGTGACACAGGGTTGTCTTTTAGACTTCCCAACTCAGACTCCATTTTCTGGGACTGACTACTGTCTCCCAGAACATGTAAAGTGGCCGTTGACTTTAGTACAATTTTTAAATCCACAGACCATCTTATATGGAGTACTGGACCGGGTTAATACTTATCCCTTTTTGTCTGTTTCTCTTGGAGCATTGTTTTGCTCCCTTTTCAGCAAAACTTGGCTGGTGGCAGTGGTAACTACCCTATTTTACCTACCGCGGTTATCTTAAATAACCTTGGTATTGTTTTAGGCTATCTTGGTAGCCTCGAACTTAAACCTGCTAGACCATATAAGTTTTTATACGCTTCCGGCTGGGTTTATTCACCATTTCATTTTGAAAATGTCTTTCTCATGTTTTTCTCTGCGTGCCAAACCCTATTTGGTTCCTTTGTTCACCGTCTCCTCACAGGCTTCTACACAAAAGCCCTCCTTAGGGCCCTCAAAGTCTGGGTAGGCAGGATGTGAGGGAGGGGTTTTAGGACCCCTGCCATGGGTTCCCTTGGTAACCCAAGTCGCACTCCTGTTTGATTGGCTAGGTGACTGTCCAGCCAGGACAGCCACCTTTCTGTGTGATTGACAGCCAGGCTGTTTGAATGGGGGAAAACTGCATAAAAAGCCGGTCTCTGGGTCTGGAAAGGCAGAGTCGCCACTGGAACGAAATAACCGACGAGGAGCTGACGGAAGAGGACCCCTTCCACGACTGAACCGCCCGGTGAAGCCCTGCTGCAGGTCCGAATCCTCGAACTCAACGACAGAGAAGATCTTCCCGGAATCTTCCTCCCCAGAGCTGGTGGGACCAACACGTTTGCCCAAACTGCAAGCCAGGGCTCCCTCCTGTGGTCGAATTCGCTGTACAGAGCTACAGTGGGGCGGATAGACAGGAAGGTCGGACCCTGCTTGGGTTTTAAGGAGCGCACCTTTTATTTGTTATTTTGCTCTGCTGCTGGTTTCTTCCCTGGGCAGTGCAGGACCCTCTAGTCTTCCTACTTCGTGTCAGTATGACAGTCACTTCAGGAACCGTGAGCCTGCAGGAACTGCCAGGAACGTCTGCCTCAGCTACAGCTTCTTCTCCATTTAAAGGTACTTTGCAGATCCGGTTGTTCGTTTCGTCCAGCCACGGTGAAGGTGTGTAAAACCTTTTGCCAATCCGAGGGCTTTTCCTTCTCTAATCTTTAAACTAACTTTTCTGCCGAACAACTTCGTCCGGAACTCTTGGCAAAGACTTAACCGCAAACTACCCTGAACTGTGTGATCTTGAGCAAAAGACTTTTGTCCTATTGACTTTGGCCCGAAGCCTATTTGATTTGATTCCATCACTGTAGTTCCTCTTTCTAGATTGCCCTGCTTACTTACCTGGTGGTGCTGCTCAATTTCTGCCTAACTTTCCCTCCCTTTTTAATTACTAGGGTGCCATTTTTCTCCCACATCATATTGTGAGCTTAACTTGTCTGGAGACTATTGGGAGTGGTGTGGTGTATTAAGAGTGTGATTTTTGAACTACTTTACTTTAGTGAGATGTTATACAATGGAGGTGTAAATAAATGTATATTCTTTTATTCAGAAACCTTGAGTCAGAGTTTGTTTGAATCATAGTAATTGCTGTCCTTTACTAACTATTGATGCTGCTCACTTGCTCTTGGGATAAGTCTGGCTGCTCAGCCATCGCTTCCACTTTTACTGTGTAGTACAGGCTTGTACCAAAGGTGAATTTGTACTGTTACTTGTAGTCTTAATTGTGTGTGCTGGTCCCAAAGGGTACTGCATATAATTCTGCCTAACAATCTGCCAATACTAAAAGCTGTCATAAGATTATTGGTTTTCTTTCACATGCATTCTTTGTGAATTTAGTTACATGAATGTGAATACTATAGAACATGTGGCTAATATAGCTACATATGTGCATAGATGATCCTTATTTTAATGAATGGTGCATCTTCATAGTTTACTTCAGCAGATCGGCTCAGAAAACTATCATTCAGACATGAATAGTTGTGCACAGTGAAGATTTTCTAGTGCAGAAACGTTCGCATGTATGTTAGGTGAGGTTACACATCATTTGAGCACAATTCATCCTGCACTAGTGTAACTCTTAAATGCACACACACACACACACTTGCATCGTCATAAATCGATTTGTCTAGATTTGCTCCAGGTTAGTTAATCAAATTCCACTACTCAAAAGTCTCCACTGTGAACTAACGAGAGACCCGACTCAGTGCAAAGACCCCCTCCCACCCTCTCTTGCGCTAAATGTGCTGCTTTCAGTGTAGCCATGTAAAGTTGCCAGAGAAATACAAACATATTTTCTGCTTTAGAAAAGTTGTATTGTTCTCAATTTGTATATTTCATAACTTTGAGAAAACGCTACAGTAAAATGTCAAAATTGTTTTCATGTCTAGGTTAAATAATGTATTGTAATCGCAGAAGTCAGAAGAAAGACTCGAATTGTGGTGTCTGTGGGCACTTTATCCCACAGCTGTGGAGGAGGGGAGGAGCAGTTCCTCCTGACAAGTCACTCCCTCACGGGGCTTTCTCCACAATCTGTAGTTTCATTCTAAGTGACAGTCGATCGACATTCTAAAATGCAAACCATGTTTCTTGCAGAACTGAATGGGGTTTTAATTCCAGTTATCGTTCTGACATCTCTTTTCCTAGGTACCTATTATATCATGTATTACACATATTGATGCAACCGTGTGTGTTTGTGTAAATATACCCATATACATTTATAGAAATTATCAAATGACAATAATTCTCATAAATATTGATCATGTTTTTTATGTTTTATTTCTAGCAGGTGCAGAGACCAGTAACCAAGTTATTCAGCCTTCAATGGTAGAATATTCAGAAGGAGACACCGTGGAGATCATTTGTAACCACACCTTCACCACCTCTGACATTTTGATCTGGTATCAGTTTCTGCCAGGGGGATTCCCAAATCTCTTGATTTCGGGGGTTACCACTGCTGAAGACAAAGGACGCTTTTCGATGGTCATTGACAGGAAAAGCTTGACCACCACCCTTCTTATCCGTGGAGCAGAAGCTGGTGATGCTGCCGTGTATTACTGCGCCGTGAGGGACACGACGAGAGAAGCCCATGTTAAACTTAGACAAAAAGATCCAAACTAGCAAAGGGACATGAACAGCAAGTTCTCCTCACATCACGTGGGTTTTCTGCCACCTGCTGGATTTTTGTATAATATATCTGGAAATATTCTATGTGCCTCCACTCTTAAAGAACTTAAAGGAAAGTGAAAGGTCAAATGTGTATTTGCAAATGTGAATTAATTTCTTTGACAATTGCAAATGCATACTCAACAAGTATTGGCAAAGCCAACACATTTTACTTTTTTGTAGGCATGGGAAAGGCATTTTCAAGGCTCTGCTATAATGTTACTGCAAGGCCATAAGAGGCAAATATTTGGCAAATGGTGTTATCACCTCGGTACATGAGAGTGCCTATAAAATATTTAGCTAATGCTTATACGAGAGCAAGAACTGTTGGTATTGCCAATTCTTGTTATTAACAGGAAATCAGTTCATGAGTAAATGTGGAAGAACAAAAGTATTGTTTATAAATCAAGTGGCACACTTGGTTGAGACATTTTTACTACACCAAGAGCTTATTAATAGCAGCAAATTAGCCATTCCCTTTCTGAAGAGTGCTCAGCACACGAACCGTGTGGTCAGCATACTCTGTTAAAAGCACAGAGCTAGCTCGAAAAGATACTCTGGGGTGGGTATTTTTCACTGGGAGGGGCAGATTTTGGTTGAGAATGACCATAGGGAATAGCATGGTCATGTGCAGTTAATGGGTGGCTACAAATCTAAACAGCAACCACAGGATATGTGTCCTCCCTCATGTCCCATCATCGTCCTTGCTTTGTTTCCCATGCCAATAGTTTTGGCTTACAGGCAGCACTTAAAGCACCAACTACCTGCCAATACTTTATATATTTGCCGAATCATATTCTAAGTCCTTTATATTATTGTTGTCCGACTTTATAAACTTGTCGTCTGCCTCCCTGCCACGTCAAGAGACTTAAACATTTGAGCTCGAACTTCCATGTTATCTGTGAGCTCAAAAGTACTTCAAGAAAGCATTTTGATTTACCTCTTTCTAAAATCCAATGGACAGGGCGTGGGAGCACAGCTATATTGTGATTATCCCCAAGCCATCCATCCACTTCAGCCCCCTCCCCCACTCCAATCTCTAAAACAGGGCGAACTGAAAATAAAAGGAATCATCATAAATATTTCAGCAAAGGTTATGGAAAATTCAAGGATATGGAAGTTGGGCACTCAAAAAGCAGTCACAGAGAAACCTGTGCATAGGCTTAGACAAACTGGGAAGGATCACACAATACTCTGAAGACACATTTAAACTAAACTAGGAAATAATCAAGGATGTAGACATTCTCTAGCCAAGTATTTATTCCTCAATTCATTTGGTTTCTTCATCTGATGTTCCAAGGATAACCCATTTATTTTGCTGTGCCCTACCATGCGGCAACGTAAATGGATTATCCCTGGACTATCAGATCCAGAAACCACATGAATTGTGGATTTTGGAAATATTTTGGCAAAAAGTCTGAATTGATTGAAAAGTTGTTAAAGAACCAAAGTCTCGGGAGTGCGTCTGAAATACCTGACTCTCCAGAAAATGTGGAAAATAATGAGGATGATAATGTGTCTATTATTGATGAGTTAGAGGAAGTAGACTTGTCTCCAAATGTAGGCCGCACTGCTCCCTTGTCTGCTCAGCAACCTCAACCTTTGTCCACTGGGACCCCATCAGGTCCTAAACTCAGTCCTGAATTCATTGCTCTAGAAAAGATGAGGCTTGCATTGGAATTCAAACGTTTAAATGCTCAAACTGAACAAAAACACCAAGAACTTAAACTCAGAGAGATGGAGTTGAATCATGAACTAGAAATGAAAAGGTTATCTCTTGAAAATGCTTCTCTCCCAGAATCTTCTAGGTCTTCCAGTCCTAAGAGACCCTGTATGCCTAAAGACATTGTGGGTATGTATGAGGTTAAGCTTGATATTTTGGATTGGTTGGCAATTTTTGAATATAACCATGGTATTGGAGGTCTTATAGGCTACCCACTGTTGCATCTGATGGTGTGATAGAGTTGGGGGAGGTGGATAGGATGGATTATGAGTGTGTGAAGCTAGCTTTCATTGTTAGATTTGGGAAGACCCCTTCCCAGTACCTTAAGACGTTTAGGACCCTCAAAAAGCATGATGGTACCCCTTGGGCTACCTGGGCATGTGAATCTTTGAAAAACTTAGATGGTTGGGTTAAGGGTTACAGAGTGAACACTTATGAAGGTATAAGAAATCTTGTTATGTTGGAGTCAATTTATAATGTCTGCACTCCTGAGCTCAGACAACACTTGGTTGATTCTAAGGAGATTGATCCAAAGAAGTTAGCTAAGGCTGCTGCCTTGTGGGTTGCCAACAGGGCTACACACAAGGATTCTGGGGCAACTCAGAAGAAGGATGAAGGAAAGCAGCCAAAGAAAGATAACAAGGAGAATTCTAATACCTCCCATCCAAAAGAGGGCCACAAACAGCAACATAAGGGTAAACAACACAGGAAACCAAATCAGGCTAGTGCACCATCTGGACCCAAACCAGAGCGAGGTCAGAACAAACCCCATTCATCAAAACCTTTGGGAAATGTTATGTTTGTGGGTCAACTGACCATGTGAAAGGGGATCCCAGATGTAAGGGTAAACCTTCAGGGCTCCACACTGTCTCCTTAGCCTTCTCCCCAGAAGAAGAAGTACCTATGGCAAGTGGAAACTTTCACCTACTGGCTGATGAACCCATGACAGTCTCAGCTAGTGTTTCTTTAGTGTCCCTGGGCTTGTGGGAACAACAGAATTTAGATGTCTATAATTGCAACACAGATAATACTAAAGGGTATTATAAAGATAGTGTGATTGTGAATGGCCAAGAGAACCCTGCCATCAGAGGCACTGGACCCAGCATAACTGTTGTGGATGAATCATTTTTCAAGGTGGATGATGTTACTAAGGCACCCAAATGCCTCACCAAGTTAGCTGGAAGCCCTGTGCAAATGCTTCCCCAGTTACCAGCTCTCATCCATTGTAATGATATGACTGTCAAAATACCTGTTGTTGTGCAGAGTGAAGTGCCTGGGAGAGTCCTGTTGGGTAATGACCTGAAAACTCTTAGAGTTGTGTCCAGCACCCCCAGGCCTCCCAGTAAGAGGAGACAGGAGCTCACTAGGCCTACAAGGGAGAGGACCTTGAGAGGCTCTCCAGAGGAGTTGATAGAGGAAACTGTCACTCCCTCTCCACATGAGTTGCTCACTGCTATTTCTAGGAAGAAAGAGGCAAAGGGGAAACCCAAGACCTCAAGGAAAAAGACAGATGTTGAAAGGGGCCCCTAGGGGTCCCTTACGTCTATGGAAAGAAGGCAAGTCACCACACACGATAGATACGCCAGACACAAGGTTGTATTCCCAAAGCTAGGGTTTGTTGCAAAGCAAATAGTCTCAGTTGGCCAACCCGGTCTCACGCCCCGTGACGTGTAGCTCTAGACCTCAAGGGATGCAAGAGAGTGAATTACGTACATCAGTTACATATATACAAAATGCATATCATACAATCAGCTATGACATGTTTAACACCCCCCTTATAACATCTTCAAATATCTATTCTAGTAACAATATGCAATTTTGCAAGTGCGGAGGCATCTTTTAGTTGTTAAAGAGAACACAGTGCTTCTGTTCTTGGAAGCGAGCTACATACGGGGGAAGAGTCACATTTCAGACCTTGCTATCTATGAGGTGCTATTCATGTCCTGGGAGCCGACACGCTCTACAGGGCTCAGTAAAGGGGGGCCGTAAGAAGAGCATAATTCAAGCCTTTAGCTGCTTTATTCTAACATATTCTACCATATAACAAGACTGTCTGGCAGCTGTGAAATGATTAAATTCCCTGCGGCTCTGCTTCAAGGCTACATTTGGGAGGTAGCCGGGCATTCCTTCCCGGCGCTGCCTACGTTGTGTTTCAACGAACCCTTATTAGCCTCGCGGCTCTGCGGCCTTGTCCTTTCACGTTCAGACAACAATTTTAACAGTCGAGCAGTGTAAGCAGAAAATGTGCTGCAAAGCAATAAGAACAGAAAGCAATGAGCAATTGTTAGAAAACAAAATGGCGATCCTTGTTACATCAATATGGCCGTTCCTTGGTAAACTCTGAAACCTGTTTTTCTATCGTATCGTGCATGAGACGGTTAGCCCACGGCCACCAAAATACGTTTTGCCATCAATCATGAGAGGTATCCATTTTTCTAGATTGACAAACCCTCCTTTGGCCGTATGCCAAACGTCTCATTCATTTATTGTATCCTCCTCTGATGACGATAAGTCTAAAGCACTTATGTCTGAGTTTTGCATGCTACTATAAGCATCATCATCTCCATTAATATCTATAGCCATTAATTCTTTCACTGTTTTCATTTCATTTGTGTCTCTGTCATCCCGACCATAAGTTTGTTTTCTTTTTGTTATCATATGGATACATCCCTTCGTACATCCCTCAGTTACCTCAGTGCAAACTAACGGTAGGCAGTGTATGCAACAACAGCACGTTATGAATATTCCAAACACTACTACTAATATCGAGATCAACTTCCACCCCCAAGAACGCAATATTCCCAAAACCAGGACTCTATTCCCCAGCCCTCTTCTCCAGTAGGGAGTTCGGAGTTTAGGACATGCATTTTCTTTATTGCTTCAAAAATCGTAGGGGAATAGTTATCTACAAATACACAGCACGCTAATCCCACAATCTTGCAAATTCCCCCACGATCAACCAGGATCACTTCGAGAGCCATTCTATTTTGCAGTGTCATTAACCTAATTCCTTTTTCTTCCAACGTCATGTTAAATAGTATAATATGTCGTGTTTATGGTATCTTTTAGTATTCTGGACAGCTGCCTTATGTTATAGGAGTTCACTATCTGGGACAAGAATGGAATGAATGATTTTGCTACGTCAGTCGCTATCAAAACACCTTCGCTACTCCTTTTGGTTCTACATCTGGATAGTCTGGCCATGTCTGCTGTTTCTAAGAGGAACACTCCTGGGAACAGTAGACCTAGGTAACATGTACCTCACCAGTTTCTGGGCAACCAAGGATATGCTTTCTCTCCACATATAAAATAGACTGGATCTCCCACATATACTGGTTCTATTTCCCATTTTAATACCACTGTATTCATGCATCCAGTAAATGTTCCGACTGAATAGGAGCCCTTCTTTTTTAGACAAAAAGGGACAGTTATTGGGTTATAATTCACTGTGTAAGCAGGGGGAACTGCATCTTTGTTCCCATCTGTTCTTACACGAAACGTCATCACAGATGTTTTAACTGGTGGGAACAATCTATCTTGTCTATTTTGTCGTGTTATTTTTTGCGTATTTTTCCTTGTAGGTTCTGGGGTCATCACTTGTGCTTTATGGAATATGGAACAACCAACAGGCCTCATAATTATTTCCTCAAACTCATTCATGTTTGTTCTGTCTAATTGACCCGTACCACTCTTATTCCATTTCCCATAGAACATTGCACCTAAAGATCCACTACATGCAGAACTTAATGGTAATGGTTGTACATACCAACCTATTCCTTTCCCAGCATGCTGCGGTAAATGGGCACATACCCAGCAATTTGTTTTCTTTAGAATTGCATGTGTCATATTCATAATCAATAACAACGTATTGTTCCCATACCCTTCCCTGTCTCTTTCTTCCATCGGGGACAAGGTATAAGTAATCACCTGAACCGGGCTTTCAGTAGTGGATATATTAACTATTGGAAAAAACATTCCCAATGGGTGTATCGATTCCACATACCATAGTACTAAGGCTGTCGTTATTGGTGCTACCACACTCATGAAGCACATGATTATTGTCAGTGGCAGCATACAATTCTTTTTACCATGCGTTTTCCTCAAGCTTACAGTCTTTACAATCAACTTATTCTCAGCAGCGGTGCAGGAGAAGGCTGAAACTGGTCCCGACATGTTTCTCCTCGTCCTTCTTCTTCCTTATCAGAGTTCATTGTGGATATCTCTCTTCGTTGCACTTGTTCTGATGTCAATAAGTTCAACGGAATTGTCACAGTTCAGTTCTGCCAGTCCTTTATAGCCTAGATTTACTTATTTGTTTTTAGGCAAGATCACTTGTCCTTTCTCATACTGCTCAGAGGACTTTTGATCGGTTCTCTATTGCCTTAGTACCATGTGCGCCCAGCTTGTCCGCTCTGGTTCAGGACACATGTACTTTTTATGATCGCACCGAGGAGCCGCGAGTCTTGAATTGTCCGACCTGCACAATTCACACGCTTCTCTCCTCTACACCTCTAGTTGCTTCTCCGTCCATGAGCAGAACCAGAGGTTAACATAAGCACCAAAGAACTGTGGATCACTTTGTCTTTCGAGGCCGTAAATCATATCGCCTCACTCCTGGTATTGTGTGATCCGTGAACAGTGCCGGTGCACTTCCAGATCCAGGCTCAAAGTCAGCCTGTGGCGCTACTGCAGGTGCTGGTGTGTGCCGCGCCAGTGGTGCAGATTCGGTCTTTGGTGTGCTGGCAAGTGCTGGTGGGAGCCAAAGGGGTACACGTTTAGTGTCTGCCGGTATTTGCAATGCAGATTTTGTGTCAGCCAACAGTGATGTAGATTCTGTTGGGCAACGTTGGGGCACTCTTTGCCCTTCCCCCTTTTTAGCAATCGTTTCAGGCTTTGTTTCGAGTTTCACTTCTCGTTCAGACAGATTTGGTGGCAGCTTAATGGCAAAAGTTTCTTTCGTTTCTGGGACCGCTGTCTCTTTCCGGTCGTCTGGGTCAGGCAAGTGTTTTAGCGAAGTTGGGATCTTTTTGGCATGGGTGGCATGGATCCACGACTTCCGTCCATCCACCCGTATCGCCGTCTGCGTTGCCAACAGTACTTGATAGGGGCCGCGCCACCTAGGTGCGAACAATGATTTTCTTTCAAAAATGTTTACCAGCACCCAGTCGCCTCGCTCCAGCACGTGCCCTGGACCGGTGTATCTCACTGTTAGAGCCTCCTGCACCTGCTGATGAATCAAACACAATTTCTGCATTAAAAGGCCACAATAAGTACTAAGCACAGGATGTTCTACCTCGCTAAGTTGTTTTGGCTGAGGTGCGCACCAAACATTTGCCGGCCTCCCCATTACGATTTCGTACGGGGAGAGCCCAGTTCTAGCCTGTACAAGCGTACGCATGCATAATAGCGCTATGGGTAATGCATCCACCCAACTCAACTTGCTTCCTGCACATATCTTGCTTATTTTTGACTTGAGGATCCCGTTGTGCCGCTCCACAAGACCGGCCAAACTCGGATGCCTTGAACTACGAAATCTCTTATCAATCTGAAGACCTGCACATATCTGTAACACCACTGTGCCCACAAAATGTGGACCATTATCTGACCATAGGACGCGGGGCAAGCCAAAACGGGAAAAATATTCTTTAAGCATTACTTTTGCCGTGCTCATTGCTGTGCAGTCTTTTAAGGGATATGCCTCCACCCACTTGCTGAATGCACAGATCACCACTAAGACATATTTCAAGTTTTGGCATCCCTCCATCTCTATGAAATTAAAATGGATTACCTCAAAAGGCATAGAGGGCCAAAACTGCCTATTGGAGTCACTGTTCCCTTCCCTACATTGTGTTGTAAACACGTGATACAGTTCCGCACCAACCTCTCTGCATTCTTCTTTATGTTTACATTCTGCCATACTGTAGATAGGTGCAGTATTATCTTTTTCGCACAGATGTGAGTAGGGCTGTGGGCCATTGTGACCATTGCAGTCACATAAGAATTTGGCAACATCCAGTTTCTAGTTCCCTTGTCCACCCAACAACCCTCCAGATCTAACTTAGCAGAGCCCTTTGCCCACCCTTGTATTTCATTGGTCGTGGCTTCGGCCTGCATTTCTTTGACAGTGGCAATTCCATTTTCTATCATGCAGGGAACTTCCTTGCTCTGGACTGTCATCATCTTAGTATTTAAATCAGTGGCCGTTTGTTTCGCAATTCTATCTGCAAATGCGTTTCCCTCTCCTACTTTGCATGTTACCTTTTTATGTGCCTCGCATTTCACTATTGCTAGGCGTTTTGGAAACGTGAGTGCAGATAGTAATCGTACAATCAAAGGGCCATGTTGAATTCTGGCACCATGTGATGTCAAGAAACCTCTCTCAGCCCAGAGTGGACCAAAGTTATGAACCACCCCAAAAGCATACTGACTATCAGTATATATATTCCCATTTAAATTTTCAGAAATCTCGCAGGCTCTGGTCAATGCTATTATCTCTGCGGCTTGTGCCGAATTGTAGGGGATTCTTTTGCTCTCTACAACGCTCTCTATGGTAGTGATAGCGTAGGCGGCAGTTGTCGTGCCATCAGGTAATTTAAAACAAGAGCCGTCACAAAATAACTCTCCATCTGGCTCTTTCTGTGGGGTGTCACTTAAATCAACTCTCCCCTTCTTTTCTTCCTCAGTGACCATTAAGCAATCATGGGGGGGTTATTCGTTGTCACCAATTTCTTTTATGGGCAGTGGCATTAATTCTGCAGGATTCAAAGCGCTACACCTCAGAATTTGGATATGGGGCACGAACAATATCATCTCACATCTTGTCAATCTAGCAGAGGCGTCTGTGTCCTATTTAATAGAACGTCTATGGTATGTGACACCATCAGAATTAAAGTATGCCCCAATACCATCCCTTCTGTTTGTTTCACCGACGCAGCAGCCGCCGCGACAGATTGCAAACATCGTGGTAGTGCACACGCTACAGGGTCCAGCGCAGAAGAGAAATAGCCGCACGGCCTATTTCTTCCATCTTGTTCCTGTGTCAAAACCGCCAATGCACATCCTTCACTTTCACACACAAACAGTCTGAAAACCTTTTCATAATTCGGTGTGCTCAAAACTGGAGCAGAACATAATGCAGTTTTCAATTGATCAAATGCTCTCTGACATTCCTCATCCCACTGCAAAGGCATAACCACATCCTTTCTAGTCAAATTCACCATCGGTTTCACAATTAACGCAAAATTACCGATCCATTGTCGGCAATACAAAGCCATGCCTATTATGGCTCTGACTCCTTTCTGTGTCTTTGGAATAGGCTTGCAAGAAATACTTTCTATGCGTTCTGGCATTGGCCTTCACCCCTCTTTCGAAAGTAGGTAGCCCAAATAAGCTACCTCCTTTCGATTATATTGAAACTTCTTCAAACTAGCTTTATGGCCATGTGCCGCTAGGTGTGACAGTAGTAAAATAGTGCTTTCTTTACAAATCTCCTCTGTGTCCGCAGCTAACAACAGATCATCTATATATTGCAAGAGTATGCAACCCACTGGTAATTGTAGCATGTCTAGCTGCTCTTTCAATGCTCTACTGTAAATACTCTGACTTTCCGTGTATCCTTGCAGAATCTGCGTAAATGTAAATTATCGTCCTCCTAATGTGAATGCAAACAAATATCTGCTGTCCTTGTCCACCGGAATGCTAAAGAACGCATTTTTTAGATCAACTACACTAAAGTATTCTGCTGAGACAGGTATCATTGTCAATATTGTAGTGACATCTGGGACTAAAGGAAATTGTGGATCTCCTACTTTGTTTAGTGCGCGCAAATCAATTATGAAACGATATGGTACTTCATTGCCTCCTTTTTTATAAACTGGAAGAATCGGGCTGTTGCATGTACTGCCTGTAATTTCTTCAATCACCCCTAATTTCACCAAATCTGTAACAATACTCTTCAATCCTTTCTCACCTTCAACCGAAATTCTGTATTAGGGAATTTGTGGTAGTGTAACACCCTTTTTCAAAAGGATCTTTACTGGCTCTATTTTTAAACATCCTACATCGTTGTCATGCATTGCCCATATGCAGGTTGGCACTTTACTTAGCTCTCCTGGTAAAGTTTCAGACATGAATTCTGACACAGGGACATCCTGTGGCCAAATCGTCAGGAACACCCCGTCTGCCGTGCAATGTATAACTGCACCTAACTTTTTCAACAAATTTAATCCCAACAGGTTCTCCCCACAATTTTCTGTTAAAAGGAAAGGACAATGTTCAGTGAATGGTCCTATGGTAACTGGGATTGGTTGGGACACTGGGTTTTTTGACTGGTGTACCTGCGAACCCTACGGAAACATTATTTTGCCCCGACAGCGGTATATCTGGAACCAAGTGATGGTCTATAGCATACTTTTGCGCTCCTGTATCTACAAGGAAGCGGTGCTCCTCATTCCCGACTCTCATTTCTACGTAGGGTCCTCTCTGATTCACGGGAATGCACACTGGTTCCGACCCCTGTCCTGGGCTGTCCTATTGGGGAAATAACACATCATCCGATGTGTAATCATTACTATTACTGTAATACGTATTTGGCTGTGTGTCGAAAACATTCCCACTCTTCCCTCTATTTCCCCCACTCTGATTTCCATTGTACTGTTGGTTTTGTTGACCCTGACTCTGGTTAGGAGCACTTTGGTTTTGGGCTTGGTTTTGATTACCTCCATTATTGTTGGTCTGCTGCATACTATTCCTATTTGGTCCATTCGCTCCTTGGTGCCCTCTGAACTGTCTTCTCTGACTGGACCCATTTCTATTCTGCAGATGTGGACATTGCGCTCGCCAGTGTCCTTCCTCTTACAGTACGCACACTGATTTGGTCCCAATGGCCCCCCCATGCATTTTCGATTACTCCTTCCTTGTGCATTCCCTCTCCCTCTATTATGTCCTTGTGCTTGCTGCAGTAGCACCTGTGTCTTCAGTATGCATGCTTTCAAATCTTTCCCCACTTGTTTTAACAACAATAATTCGTCCACCATCTCCTTCTGCCCCGGCGATGGTAACTGCTGCCCTCCATTATGTGACCCCTGCATTCCCTTCCTATCTCTCCCAATATCCTGACCCCTGTACCCAGGTGCAGTAAACATTTCAGCATAATCATTATCTAATTCATTTTTAAGTTCAAAAAGTCCATATACATGTTCTCTCACTTCTTCATATCTCTCTCTACAGCGTGCTAATGCATTCAAATCTAACAATCGCTGCGGTGGTAATTTCCCAATTAACTGTTTCCATCTCTCCACCAAATATTCACCCATACATTCCAACACTACCTGTCTTTCGTTGCTTCTTCGGAAGTCATATATCGAAGCCAATGTTGTCGTCCCATCATTCCCGTCTATATATATTTCTGCCTGTTGCTGTAATTCCACCTTCCTTTCTTTGCTGATCGCACTGCGAGTTACCCTCGTGCATCTACTTTGTTCTGTCCCGCCTCTCACCCCCGTGGTTTCTATTTCACCCCAAGGAGGGGGTGGGAGGTGCGGATGGGATAAGAGAAGCGGGGAGTGTCTGCTGTGGGTCTGGTTGGCTAATAGGAAGTGTTACGTGCGCGGTCTGTGGCTGTGGGAGGGCTTGAGCTACGGGAGGGAGAGTTTGGGCTTCGGGAGGGGTTTGGGCAACAGTTACTGACGTGCTTGGCCTTGCTTCTGATCTTGGGCCTTGTTTTGTATGGATCAATATGTTTTCTATCAATTAATCTGCTATGTGCAATTCTCGTTGTGGATATATTTTTTCTATATTCAACTGGTCACGTCTACCTGACCTCCTTAGACTCTCAGTCCACTCCTCCTCCTCTTTTTCCTCCGCTACTTCACCTTTGGATTTATGCCTGCATGCATGCTTCGCTCTACTTCTAAGTCGGAGCATTGCTTCCCTTCTACAGTCCTTACCAATATCAAATGCTGCAGGACGCGCTTTCTTTCTTATCAACACCCTTTCCAGGTTATCTATTCTCGCTATCTCGAAGCTACCATTAATCGGCCACTGATGGTCTTGTTGCTTTCTGGTTTGCCTATGCCAAGTCTCACAGAATATTATTGCACCCACTCCATACTTCACATACATCTCATATGCCAGCGCTCCCCCAGGTGGTGTAATTTGGCCATCTTCCAAAGATTGTCTACCACAGCGGAAAAACCCCGCTAGTGTGGACAATACCCCAGGCATGTTTCAACATTCCCCCTGGTTAATCAACCTTACTTAGGGTGTTTGATTTTTCAAAGTCAACTCTCAACCAATATCAGGATTACTTTGAATCAGGGAATGACTCACCTGATAAATCATTTTGTCCATCAGGACACAAGTCGTCTGTATACTGACACAACCAATGACGTTGTGTCTGCGTTTCTTGGCTTCCGCCTCATTTCGGGACCCTCGCCTCCTTGTTCTCTAGCCAGGTACGTTGATCAGGGATCAGATGTGTGCAGATCTGCAAAGGAATCTCTCATCTCTTCTACAGGGCGCCCCGAACACCTCTTGATCCGGCTCGATTGTCCCGTCCTCGCCGTTCTCCGCCTTTACTCAATTACAACGTATACGATGGAACAAGTGGGGGAGGGTCCCTATTCGGGCGCCATCTTGAAAGGGGCCCCTAGGGGTCCCTTACGTCTATGGAAACAAGGCATGTCACCACACACGATAGATACGCCAGACACAAGGTTGTATTCCCAAAGCTAGTGTTTATTGCAAAGCAAATAGTCTCAGTTGGCCAACTCGGTCTCACGCCCCGCGACATGCATCTCTAGACCTCGAGGGATGCAAGAGAGTGAATTACGTACATCAGTTACATATATAAAAAATGCATATTATACAATCAGCTATGACATGTTTAACACCCCCCTTTATTGGGTTTCTTTGAACTCGGTGTGATGATGGACACTTTCGACAATTATGACACCTTAAAATATCTATTCTAGTAACAATATGCAATTTTGCAAGTGCGGAGGCATCTTTTAGTTGTTGAACAGAACACAGTGCTTCTGTTCTTGGAATCGAGCTACATACGGGGGAAGAGTCACATTCCAGACCTTGCTATCTATGAGGTGCTATTCGTGTCCTGGGAGCGGACACGCTCTACAGGGCTCGGTAAAGGGGGGCCGTAAGAAGAGCATAATTCAAGCCTTTAGCTGCTTTATTCTAACATATTCTACCATATAACGAGACTGGCTGGCAGCTGTGAAATGATTAAATGCCTTGCGGCTCTGCTTCAAGGCTACATTCGGGAGGGAGCCGGGCAGTCCTTCCAGGCGCTGCCTACGTTGTGTTTCAACGAACCCTTATTAGCCTTGCGGCCCTGCGGCCTTGTCCTTTCACGTTCAGACAACAATATTAACAGTCGAGCAGTGTAAGCAGAAAATGTGCTGCGAAGCAATAAGAACAGAAAGCAATGAGCAATTGTTAGAAAACAAAATGGCGATCCTTGTTACATCAAAATGGCCGTTCCTTGGTAAACTCGGAAACCTGTTTTTCTATCGTATCGTGCATGAGACGGTTGGCCCACAGCCACCAAAATACGTTTTGCCATCAATCATGAGAGGTATCCATTTTTCTAGACTGACAACGTCACCCCTGTGCTACCAACAAGGACATCCCCAAGATTGTACAAGATCACCCCTTTGATCCCTCCACCTGCTGAGGCAGAGTGTGAGGTGCAACCTTGTGTGGTTGAGCCAGCTTCTGAAGAATCAGATCTGGAAGAAGACACTGTTTTGGTTGTAGATCTTGACCCTGTTGACCATCCTGAGCTGCAGTCTTTACTGCAGAAGATGGGCCCAACAGGGCAGACTTCAGCAGAGGACAAAGAGAGTGTCCTACTCTCGAAGGTCTTCGACAACGGTCTGCTAACCAACTTGATGGGCAAGAAGTTGGAAAGCACAGGTTAAGCTGGGAATATGGCCTCTTCGACAGTGAGCCCACAGAGTCTACCCCTGGGGACTGCAAAATAATTGTAGTGCCCCTTGCCAACAGACTCTGGTTCCTGCAGTTGGCCCATGAGATACCTTTGGCTGGTCATTTGAGTTTCAAAAAAACCAAGGAAAGGCTCTCCTTCTACTTCTACTGGCCTAAGATGGGTTCAGAAGTTGACAAATTCTGTAGGAGCTGCCACACTTGCCAAACCTCGGGCAA
Organism: Ambystoma mexicanum; assembly: GCF_040938575.1. Lineage (NCBI taxonomy): Eukaryota > Metazoa > Chordata > Amphibia > Caudata > Ambystomatidae > Ambystoma > Ambystoma mexicanum. The sequence goes on from NC_090938.1 coordinate 272,767,713, forward strand.
GAGTGGAGCCAAGAATGTGGCACTCCTGGTGCCTCTCCCAATGATGGGAGTTCTTTTTGAGAGGGTGGGCATCGAGATTGTTGGTCCCGTTGACCCTCCCACATCTTCAGGGAACAGGTTTATCCTTGTTGTAGTAGACCATGCTACAAGATGCCCAGAAGCCATACCTATGAGAACTGTTACGGCTAAGGCTGTGGCGAAGGCTCTACTTTGGTATTTTTACCAGAGTAGGGTTTCCTAAGGAAGTGATATCCGAGAGGGGATCCAATTTTATGTCCCACTACATGCAAGCCATGTGGAAAAACTGTGGTGTCACTTACAAGTTCTCTACAGCCTACCATCCACAAAAAATGGACTGGTAGAGAAGTTTCATTGTACTATGAAGAGCATGATAGGTGCTTTAGAGGAACCCCTTAAAAGAAAGTGGGACCTTCTACTGCCATGCCTTTTCTTTGCTTATAGAGAAGTCCCTCAGGAGGGAGTCGGATACAGTCCCTTTGAACGTCTCTATGGCCATTCAGTCAGAGGTCCATTGGCCCTGATTAAGGAGGGGTTGGAGAGTGTTCCCTCCCCCAAGCCAGTCAGAATGAGTGACTATGTGATAGGTCTCCGGAGGAGAATGTCACACATGATGGCAGAAGCTAGTGATAACTTAAAAGCAGGTCAGGCTCTGGTCAAACATTGGCATGACAAGAAGGCCAGCATGGTTGAGTTTACTCAAGACCAGCTTGTATTAGTTATGGTGCCAACAAGGCAGAGAGCCTTGCAGGACAAATGGATAGGACCCTTCAAGGTTGTGGGCAAACTTGGAGAGGTGAACTATTTGGTGGACTTAGGCAGACCTAAGGAAGCTCCCAGAGTCTTTCACACCAACCTTTTGAAGGCATATGTCTCGAGACCAGAAGTGGGAGCTTTGCTTCTGGCTTCAGCTCAAGAGGAGGAGGAGAGTGAACCGCTACCTGACCTCCTCAGAGGCCAAACTTTGGTTGAGAAAATAGGAGTCAATCTCTCTTCTCAACTGACTTCTGAACAACAGGAGGAGTGCAAAGTTCTGTTAAATCAGTTTGCCTCCCTGTTTTCACTATCATCAGGCTTGACCCCTTGGGGTCAGCATGATATTCTCACTGGTGACTGTCTACCTGTGAAAAGCAGAGGCTACAGAATGTCAGAACATGTGAGATCCCACATCAAAGGAGAGGTCAACAAGATGCTTGATCTCAGGGTTATAGAGCCCTCTCCAAGTCCATTGTCTAGTCCAGTTGTTCTAGTACCAAAGGCAGGATCCAAGGAGTTGAGATTCCATGTGGACTATAGAGCTCTAAATGCAGTCACTAAGACTGATGCCCACCCTTTGCCAAGGACAGATGAACTAGTGGATAGACTTGGTTCAGCCAAGTACCTCAGTACATTTGATCTGATGTCAGGCTATTGGCAAATAGCCCTGACAGACCATGCCAAGGAGAAAACTGCATTCTCAACCACAGCAGGCCTCTACCAGTTTAAGGTTATGCCTTTTGGACTAAAGAATGCACCTGCTACATTCCAAAGGATGGTCAATCAAGTTCTGAATCGGATGGAGGACTTCTGCATGGCATACTTGGATGACATCGCAGTGTTCAGTCCTACATGGAAAGAACATATTGATCACTTAGGATATGTTTTACAGGCTCTTGAGCAGGCCCATCTGACCACAAAGGCAAGCAAATGTCAAATTGGTCAGAGCAAAGTGGTCTACCTTGGTCATGAGGTAGGAGGAGGTGAAATAAGGCCATTGTCCTGCAAAGTACAAGCTGTGCAAATCTGGGCCACCCCTACTGCTCAAACCCAAGTGACAGCTTTCCTAAGCCTCACTGGGTACTACAGGAATTTCATAGCTAACTATGGGACCATAGTTTCTCCCTTGAATGTAATCTCCTCTCAAAAAGTCCCTAAAAAGGTTAGATGGAATGAGGAGTGCACTCAAGCCTTTGAAAACCTGAAGAAAGCCCTTTCTCAATCTCCAGTTCTAAGAGCTCCTGATTATCACCAACCCTTCATTGTGTAGACAGATGCCTCCAATACAGGTAAAGCTGCTGTCCTTAGTCAACTGGATGAGAAAGGTAGGGCGCACCCCATTTGCTTCATCAGTAGGAAACTGAAGGAACCAGAAACAAGGTGGGCAACCATAGAGTTTGAATGTTTTGCTATTGTGTGGTCTCTGAAGAAGTTTAGACCATACTTGTATGGATCTACTGTTGTGATTCAGACAGACCACCAACCCTTGAGATGGTTAATGCAAATGAAAGGGGAGGACCCAAAACATCTGAGATGGTCAATCTGCCTGCAAGGGTTTGATTTCACCATTGAGCACAGAGCAGGATGTCAACACCAAAATGCTGATGGTCTCTCTAGGATGTTTTTAACTGACTAGAGGTAGAGATTCATCCAGGAGTGGATTAAATCCTCGTGTCCGTTAGTCTTGGGGGGGGGGGTTTAGGGAGAATTCTTAGGAATGGCTAATTTTCCTTACCTACTGATTCCCTCAGCAACTTCGCTGGATTTCTAGGATTTTTCTTTCACCTGGTAAGAGTGTGAGCCCTTTTTTCCCACTCTTACATGTGTTTTGCTGTGTGTGTTTAACATTTGTGTGTTCATAGACCGTGGAGCCTCACCTGCTCCACAGGGATCATTTTTTACTATGTGTTACACAGCACCTTCAGTGCAGTGACAAAGGGTTGTCTTTTAGACTTCCCAACTCAGACTCCATTTTCTGGGACTGACTACTGTCTCCCAGAAAATGTAAAGTGGCCATTGACTTTATTAGTCTTTTTAAGTGCACGGACCCAGTACAAACCATCTTATATGGAGTACTGGACAGGGTTAATACTTATCCCTTTTCAGCAAGACTTGGCTGGTGGCAGTGGTAACTACCCTATTTTTCCTACTGCGGTTATCTTAAATAAACTTAGTATTGTTTTAGGCTATCTTGGTAGCCTCGAACGTAAACCCGCTATACCATATACGTTCTTATACGGTTCTGGCTGGGTTTATTCGCCATTTCTTTTTGAAAATGTCTTTATCATGTTTTTCTCTGCGCACTAAACCATGTTTGGTTCCTTTGTTCACCGTCTCTTCACAGGCTTCTACACGGAAGCCCTCCATAGGCACCTGAAAGTCTGGGTGGGCAGGATATGAGGGAGGGGTTTTAGGACCCCTGCCATGGGTTCCCTTGGTAACCCAAGTCGCACTCCTGTTTGATTGGCTAGGTGACTGTCCAGCCAGCACAGCCACCCTTCTGTGTGATTGACAGCCAGGCTGTGTGAATGGGGGAAAACTGCATAAAAAGCAGGTCTCTGGGTCTGGAAAGGCAGAGTCGCCACTGGAACGAAAGAACCGATGAGGAGCTGACGGAAGAGGACCCCTTCCACGACTGAACCGCAGGGTGAAGCCCTGCTGCAGGTCCGAATCCTCGAACTCCAATGACAGAGAAGATCCTCCCGGAATCTTCTTCCCCTGAGCCGGTGGGACCAACCAGTTTGCCCAAACTGCAAGCCAGGACTCCCTCCTCTGGTCGAATTCACTGTACAGAGCTACAGTGGGCCGGATAGCCAGGAAGGTCGGACCCTGCTTGGGTTTTAAGGAGAGCATCTTTTATTTGTTATTTTGCTCTGCTGCTGGTTTCTTCCCTGGGCAGTGCAGAACCCTCCAGTCTTCCTACTTCGTGTCAGTCCGACAGTCGCTTCAGGAACTGTGAGCCTGCAGGAACTGCCAGGAACATCCGCCTCAGCTCAGCGTTTCATCCAGCCACGGTGAGGGTGTGTGAAACCTTTTGCCAATCCGAGGGCTTGTCCTTCTCTACTCTTTAAACTAACTTTTCTGCCGACCAACTTCGTCCGGAACTCTTGGCAAAGACTTAACCGCAAATTACCCTGAACTGTGTGATCTTGAGCAAAAGAGTTTTGTCCTATTGTCTTTGGCCCTAAGCCTATTTGATTTGATTCCATCACTGTAGTTCCTCTTTCTAGATTGCCCTGCTTACTTACCTGGTGGTGCTGCTCAATTTCTGCCTAACTTTGTCTTTCCCTCCCTTATTAATTACTAGTGTGCCATTTTTCTCCCACTTCTTATTGTGAGCTTAACTTGTCTGGAAACTATTGGGAGTGGTGTGTTGTATTAAGAGTGTGATTTTTCAACTGCTTTACTTTAGTGAGATGTTATACAACTGAGGTGTAAATAAATGTATATTCTTTTATTCAGAAACCTTGAGTCAGTGTTTGTTTGCATCATAGTAATTGCTGTCCTTTACTAACTATTGATGCTGCTCACTTGCTCTTGGGATAAGTCTGGCTGCTCAGCCATCGCTTCCACTTTTACTGTGTAGTACAGGCTTGTACCAAAGGTGAATTTGTACTGTCACTTGTAGTCTTAATTGTTTGTGGTGTTCCCAAATGGTACTGCATATAATTCTGCCTAACAATCTGCCAATACTAAAAGCTGTCATAAGATTATTGGTTTTCTTTCACATGCATTCTTTGTGAATTTAGTTACATGAATGTGAATACTATAGAACATGTGGCTAATATAGCTACATATGTACATAGATTATCCTTATTTTAATGAATGGTGCATCTTCATAGTTTACTTCAGCAGATCGGCTCAGAAAACTATCATTCAGACATGAATAGTTGTGCACAGTGAAGGTTTTCTTGTGCAGAAACGTTTGCATGTATGTTAGAGGAGGTTACACATCATTTGAGCACAATTCATCCTACACTAGTGGATCTCTTAAATGCACACACACACACACACTTGCAACGTCATGAATCGATTTGTCTAGATGTGTTCCAGGTTAGTGAATCAAATTCCAGTACTCAAAAGTCTCCACTGTGAACTAACGAGAGACGCTACTCAGTGCAAAGACCCCCTACCCCACCCTCTCTTCCGCTAAATGTGCTGCTTTCAGTGTAGCCCTGTAAAGTTGCCAGAGAAAAACAAACATATTTTCTGCTTTAGAAAAGTAGTATTTTTCTCAATGTGTATATTTCAGAACTTTGAGAAAACGCTACAGTAAAATGTCAAAATAGTTTTCATGTCTAGGTTAAATAAAGTATTGTAATCGCAGAAGTCAGAAGAAAGACTCGAATTGTGGTGTCTGTGGGCACTTTTTTCCACAGCTGTGGAGGAGGGGAGGAGCAGTTCCTCCTGACAAGTCAGTCCCTCACGGGGCTTTCGCCACAATCTGTAGTTTCTTTCTAAGTGACAGTCGATCGACATTCTAAAATGCAAACCATGTTTCTTGCAGAACTGAATGGGGTTTTAATTCCAGTTATCGTTCTGACATCTCTTTTCCTAGGTACCTATTATATCATGTATTACACATATTGATGCGACCGTGTGTCTTTGTATAAATATACCCAAATACATTTATAGAAATGATCGAATGACAATAATTCTCATAAATATTGATCATGTTTGTATGTTTTATTTCTAGCAGGTGCAGAGACCAGTAACCAGGTTATTCAGCCTTCAATGGTAGAATATTCAGAAGGAGACACCGTGGAGATCATGTGTAAACACCTTCACCACCTCTAACATTTTGATCTGGTATCAGTTTCTGCCAGGGGGATTCCCAAATCTCTTGATTTCGGGGTTTACCACTGCTGAAGACAAAGGACGCTTTTCGATGGTCATTGACAGGAAAAGCTTGACCACCACCCTTCTTATCCGTGGAGCAGAAGCCAGTGATGCTGCCGTGTATTACTGCGCCGTGAGGGACACGACGAGAGAAGCCCATGTTAAACTTAGACAAAAAGATCCAAACTAGCAAAGGGACATGAACAGCAAGTTCTCCTCACATCACGTGGGTTTACTGCCACCTGCAGGATTTTTGTATAGTATATCTGCAAATATTCTATGTACCTCTACTCCTAGAAAAGCGTCTGCCAGAACTTAAAGGAAAGTGAAAGGCCAAATGTGTATTTGCAAATGTGAATTAATTTCTTTGACAATTGCAAATGCATACTCAAAAAGTATTGGCAAAGTCAACACATTTTACTTTTTTGTAGGCATGGGAAAGGCATTTTCAAGCTCTGCTATAATGTAACTGCCAGGCCATAAGAGGCAAATATTTGGCAAACGGTGTTATCACCTCGATACATGAGAGTGCCTAGAAAATATTTAGCTAATGCCTATACGAGAGCAAGAACTGTTGGTGTTGCCAATTCGTGTTATTAACAGGAAATAAGTTCATGAGTAAATGTGGAAGAACAAAAGTATTGTTTATAAATCAAGTGGCACACTTGGTTGAGACATTTTTATTACACCAAGAGCTTATTAATAGCTGCAAATTAGCCATTCCCTTTCTGAAGAGTGCTCAGCACAGGAACAGTGTGGTCAGCATACCCTGTTAAAAGCACAGAGCTAGCTCAAAAAGAAACTGTGGGGTGGGTATTTTTCACTGGGAGGGGCAGATTTTGGTTGAGAATGACCATAGGGAATAGCATGGTCATGGGCAGTTAATGGGTGGCTACAAATCTAAACAGCAACCACAGGATATGTGTCCTCCCTCATGTCCCATCATCCTCCTTGCTTTGTTTCCCATGCCAATAGTTTTGGCTTACAGGCAGCACTTAAAGCACCAACTACCTGCCAATACTTTAAATATTTGCAGAATCATATTATAAGTCCTTTATATTATTGTTGTCCGACTTTATAAACTTGTCGTCTGCCTCCCTGCCACGTCAGGAGACTTAAACATTTGAGCTCGAACTTCCATGTTATCTGTGAGCTCAAAGGTACTTCAAGAAAGCATTTTGATTTACCTCTATCTAAAATCCAGTGGACAGGGCGGTGGGAGCACAGCTATATTGTAATTATCCCCAAGCCATCCGTCCACTTCAGCCCCCTCCCTCACTCCAATCTCTAAAACAGGGCGAACTGAAAATAAAAGGAATCATCATAAATATTTCAGGAAATGTTATGGAAAATTCAAGGATATGGAAGTTGGGAACTCAAAAAGCAGTCACAGAGAAACCTGTGCATAGGATTAGACAAACTGGGAAGGGATCACACAATACTCTGAAGACACATTTAAACTAAGCTTTCTCTAGCCAACTATTTATTCCTCAATTCATTTGGTTTCTTCATCTGATATTCCAGGGATAACCCATTTATTTTGCTCTCCCCTACCATGCGGCAACGTAAATGGATTAACTCTGGACTATCAGATCCAGAAACCACATGAATTGTGGATTTTGGAAATATTTTGGCAAAAAGTCTGAATTAATTGAAAAGTTGTTAAAGAACCAAAGTCTTGGGAGTGCGTCTGAAATACCTGACTCTCCAGAAAATGTGGAAAATAAGGAGGAGGATAATGTGTCTATTATTGATGAGTTAGAGGAAGTAGATTTGTCTCCAAATGTAGGCCTCACTGCTCCCTTCTCTGCCCAGCAACCTCAACCTTTGTCCACTGGGACCCCATAAGGTCCTACACTCTGTCCTGAATTCATTGCTCTAGATAAGATGAGGCTTGAATTGGAATTCAAACGTTTAAATGCTCAAACTGAACAAAAACACCAAGAACTTAAACTCAGAGAGATGGAGTTGAATCATGAACTAGAAATGAAAAGGTTAGCTCTTGAAAATGCTTCTCTCCCAGAATCTTCTAGGTCTTCCAGTCCTAAGAGACCCTGTATGCCTAAAGTCATTGTGGGTATGTATGAGGTTAAGCGTGATATTTTGGATTGGTTGGCAATGTTTGAATATAACCAAGGCATTCAAGGTCTTATAGGCTACCCACTGTTGCATCTGATGGTGTGATGGAGTTGGGGGAGGTGGATAGGATGGATTATGAGTGTGTGAAGGTAGCTTTAATTGTTAGATTTGGGAAAACCCCAACCCAGTACCTTAAGAGCTTTAGGACCCCCAAAAAGCATGATGGTACCCCTTGGGCTACCTGGGCATGTGAATCTTTGAAAAACTTAGATGGTTGGGTTAAGGGTTACAGAGTGAACACTTATGAAGGTATGAGAAATCTTTTTATGTTGGAGTCAATTTATGATGCCTGCACTCCTGAGCTCAGACAACACTTGGCTGATTCTAAGGAGATCGATCCAAAGAATTTAGCTAAGGCTGCTGACTTGTGGATTGCCAACAGGGCTACTCACAAGGATTCTGGGGAAACTCAGAACAAGGATGAAGGAACGCAGCCAAAGAAAGATAACAAGGAGAATTCTAATACCTCCCATCCAAAAGAGGGCCACAAACAGCAACATAAGGGTAAACCACAAGGGAAACCAAATCAGGCTAGTGCACCATCTGGACCCAAACCGGAGGGAGGTCAGAACAAACCCCATTCATCTAAACCTTTGGGAAATGTTATGTTTGTGGGTCAACTGACCATGCGAAAGGGGATCCCAGATATAAGGGTAAACCTTCAGAGCTCCACACTGTCTCCTTCTCCCCAGAGGAAGAAGTACCTATGGCAAGTGGAAACTTTCACCTACTGGCTGATGAACCCATGACAGTCTCAGCCAGTGTTTCTTTAGTGTCCCTGGGCTTGTGGGAACAACAGAATTTAGATGTCTATAATTCCAACGCAGATAATACTAAAGGGTATTATAAATATAGTGTTCTTGTGAATGGCAAGGAGAACCCTGCCATCAGAGACACTGGACCCAGCATAACTGTTGTGGATGAATCATTTTTCAAGGTGGATGATGTTACTAAGGCACCCAAATGCCTCACCAAGTTAGCTGGAGACCCTGTGCAAATGCTTCCCCAGTTACCAGCTCTCATCCATTGTAATGATATGACTGTCAAAATACCTGTTAGTGTGCAGAGTGAAGTGCCTGGGAGAGTTCTGTTGGGTAATGACCTGAAAACACTTAGAGTTGTGCCCAGCACCCCCAGGCCTCCCAGTAAGAGGAGACAGGAGCTCACTAGGCCTACAAGGGAGAGGACCTTTGAGAGGCTCTCCAGAGGAGTTGATAGAGGAAACTGTCACTCCCACTCCACATGAGTTGCTCACTGCTATTTCTAGGAAGAAAGAGGCAAAGGGGAAACCCAAGACCTGTAGGGTATTTAGTATAGATCTGGGGCCTAGCGGTATTTTCTTACCGCCAAAATGAAAATAATTCAGTAATAATCACTCTTTGCATTCAGATTAGATTTGGTACATAGTACTATAGTATACATAAATTATTTCAGCACACTGATACATTTAGAGGTATACATTATGTTGGTATGCGTTATTGGTGGTATTTATGGGTGAGCATAAATCCTTTGTTTTATATATGTGGCCACAATATTCAGAACCCCTTATTTTTGTTTAGTTTGTTCGTGTGATCACTAGAGAGACCTCAGGCTTGCATTTCAGAAACACCACATTTCCAATTGAAGTGCCACCATGGGCTGTTCTCACTGACTTATCTACGACAGCAAGCTATATGTGGTATGTATCACCAACTTATTTACGTTTGGTGAGCTATGTCCAGGGCCTCTCTTCCTGCCGACTCATAGACCTTCGGCAGCCGGCTATTTCATCTTGTTATTATTATGTTCCATTCAGAAAACACACACACACTCATATACTGAATGGATTCATGTGTACACAGATACTGCCATGTCTTATCTTTTAGAAACTTTTAAAAATGACAATTGCACTGTGCAAAGATCTTCCCATATTCCCAGTGTTATAATGATAGATGCACAAAGGACAAGATAAAATGAAACACACTTCCCGCCTACTTTCAGATAATTTTTTTGTATTATAAAACTTGCATTTCAACACGGGCTTACTTTTTTTTTTTACAGAAATAAATGGAAAGCTCACAGTAACAACATTATCTGTAACACAATGAAAGGAGAGTGGTGAGGAACAAGAATTCAATTTGCAACATTAACATGTGGTTAAAACCCAGGAATCTCCTCTCCTACTCTGACCGGATATTTTCACACACATACGCACAGCTCCCACACTTCAGCGAGATAATTACCAGGCTTATTCAGCATGTAACTTCTTTGGCTGGTCGCCTTCTGGAGGGGTTCACCCAGCAAGGGCAAGCATTTGCTGTCGCTCAAACTGGGGCTTGTTGACTGAAAATCCCAGTCTCTCTAGCAGTATTGAATCTGCTTTAGGAATCAGGCATCCCCAGCTATCAACCCCGTCCTTCTCCGAGCTGTGTCAAGATGTCCTCTCCTAGGTTCTTCCCCGAGATTATACAAGAAAACTCTTGTTACCTCCTACCAAATGATCCTAACCAATGAAATTTTATCATGCCCTATCCACCCTCTGCGCACAATAGAAATCTTTTACAGTAAGCAACTGTAACAAAACTGATTTCCTGCTATTCGAATCCTTGCTTCCTGCAAAATACTGTGGACAAAGCAGCACAGAAAAACCAGAAGAAAAAAAAAAATCTGCACACAGTCTGAAATGAGTTTCAGCCTGCCTCATTTTGCAGTGTAGAACACATTATATTATTAAGAAGTTAGAATCATGTTAGTACGGTTAATTATATTAGTTCATTAATCTTCAAATGTGTCTCTTGCAACATAGGCATTTCAGATGAAAAGAAAAAATAATTGTGTGCATTTTGAATATGAAAAATAAAATGCGCTTTTAAATGAGAAAATGGTTTGTTTTTAACCTGTGTAGCCTGTCTTCATTTACATATCCATATGTTGCACTGGCAAGACATAGCTTGAAGCAATTGCATTAAACCCATGCAGTGGCGCTGCATAAAAAAAAAGCTCAATAACACATGTCTTGCTGTACCACATTATATCAATGCATCAAACCCATGCAGTGGCGCTGCACTTCAAAAAACATGCTATACATTGATCCTGTGCAGTGGTGCTGCGCTCTGTGCTCCCAAAACACGCTAAACAATCCTACATATACCCTCCTTTTTTTTTAGAACTTGGCTACGATCCAAGCCAATTTTAAAAAAACAACCTGCTTCTTTTCTTCTTTTCAAAATGTAACAATCCAATACAATTAGCATTCTTGTTGTGAAGATGAAAATTGACAAATCACTGTTCAATCAACATAATATTAAAATTCATCTGAATTCATCAATTCTTATAAAATGTTCTACATTTGCCTTCCCAATGGAAGTGTCCATAGTCCAGTGTTTCAATTTTATACTTGAAGTCAATTGAAAATAATAAAATAAAACAACTAACTAAAACAAATAATTAACATAACAGATTAAAACAATTAATTAAAATAATAAATACGTGGAACTCCATATGCCAGGACACTTGTCTGCCTCTTTTGGTTCATTCGGGTACTCTTTCATCTTGGTACTCTTGGATCCTTTTCTATAGAAGTCATCTTTTCTTTGGCATTCCGGTTATTTTGTCTTCACCTCCACCCGGAGGCAGGCATCTTTTGATCTTCATCCAGGGGACTCCAGGACTCCATCGTCTCCCGTGACCTCCGGTACAAATATGTTAATATTCTAAATCAAATAAAAAAGAAACAGATTAAGTATATAGCACAATACCAATTTCACCCTTTTGCCAAAAAAAAACACGCTCTGTAAAATATTTCGCTCTTTTTCTTTCGCCTTCTGAAATTAAACACAGGTTATAGAGAACAAGCATACATAAAACAACATTCAATGTTTAATGCATATTCATTCTGCACACCGACCATGAGTTTCCATTATATATTTTTTTATTTATTTACTTTTTATATTATTTATACTTTATATATATTTACATATATTACAGTGTTCATGTACTATTTCAACCATCTTTTTTTTTTTACTTCTCTGTCACTGCCTTCTGACTAGACATAATCACTCCAACTTTTTATGTTCAAGGGACTTTATCTGTTTCTACATGCTCAAGCTGCCTGATCTCGTGTCTGGGATGACATGGCTTAATCTGATTTACATGCACAAACTGTTCAGTTACTATTTCACCTTCAGTCTTTAAAATGTTATAAACTACAGGAGAAACCTTATCTATAATTCGAAATGGCCCCTGCCAGGCTGCTAGAAATTTAGAATTTTTCTGTTTACTTTTTCCAAAATGAAACCTATACACCTGATCCCCTACACTGTATTCTCTCACTGATGTTCTTTAATCGTAGTATGACTTTGCACTGTCAGCAGCCCTTTCTAGATTTCTCTGCACAAAAGCAAATGCATGTTGCAAATGCTTCCTCAATTCATCAATGTCATAAACTGTGGATGCACTCACAAGTGTCTGCTCATGTGTTCTGTATAGTAGGTGTTGTGGTAACACCATTTTCCTACCTGTTAAGACTTCATGTGGACTAATACCTGTTGCTTTGGCAGGAGTTGATCTGATTGCCATCAAAACCAACAGTAAACGTATAATTCCACATCTTGGGACATATGTGGCCAGTAAACATAATCTTTTAGTATTGCCAATGGTTTTTGTGAACCTCTGTGGCCTGCAGTTATTGCATCATGTGCATGTTGTAGCATTAGCCCTCTGAATGAAAGGGGTACCACCCACTGTATTTGTCCTGTTATGGACTCTCTAATCATGAGTCCATCCTGCAGTCTAACTCGTTTTATGTTATTGCATCAATTTGTATTTCACCCAGTAAATCATCTATAGGTAGCAATTCTCCCATCACAGCCCCAATTTTAGCCAGGTGTCTGCCTTATCATTTCCCTCCTTATCCTCTCCGGGTGTTTTTAAATGCCCACACATTTTTCTCCAGTATATTGTCAAATCATTTTCTGACACCAATTTGTCTATGGCTTGTATCATTTTTCCATGTTTAAGTGGCTTTTTGTTGTATGTAACCATGCCTCTCGCTTTCCAGCCAGGTAAATACTCCACAAAGCTATTTCGTGCATAGTCAGAATCAGTCACCAGGACAATTTCACTGAATTTATTATCAACTGCAGTAGCAATTGCTTTATAAATGGCCGCCAATTCCGCCACTTGACTGCTTCTAGCTCCAATCCTCATCCCTACACTGGGGACGCCTTCACATTTCAACCAGACATTCCCTATTCCTGACACTAATTGTTTATTACTGTCATTTTCAATGTGAAAAGCACAACCATCCACATATACAGTTGGCAGATCCTTGCATGTTTTTTCATCAAAAGCTTTGTGTGGTGATTGTTCAAATTCCTGCAAACTAGGTTCCACTTCCATTTCGTTTGATACTTGTTCAGCTGCACAGTCATGTAAGTCAGCTAACCCTTGAGCAATTGGGCTCTTTTTATTTTGTCCATATCTCACTTCTACAAGAAAACCTTGTAATGCCAGCGTCCATGAAGTGATTCTGGACTGTGCTAGATTACCTGACCTAATTCTTTTACTCTCTATAAACTGCAAAGGTTGATGATTTGTTTCAATAATCACCTTTTCTCCCTGAACAATAGGGCGGAAAAGTTGTAGCGCCCACACAGTGGTTAATAGAGCCTTTTCACATTCATTGAATTTCATTTCAACTTTGGAAAATGCTTTACTTGCATATGCAATGGTTTTGTGATTCACATCATGTTTTTGTGATAACACTGCTGACATACAATGTTCAGAGAACCCTATTTCTATAAAGAAATCCCTATCCTTTATGGGGTATGCTAAACATGGTGCCTTTGTAAGACATTCCTTCAATTTAGCCACTGCCTCAGACTGCTCTTTTTCCCATATCCAGGGTGTATTCAGTTTAAGCAGTTTAGTCAATGGTTGAGTGATTTCAGCATAATTTTCAATTAACTTTCTGTTATAGCCTGTCATCCCTAATAAACTTTTTACCCCTTTCACATTTTTAGGGTCCTTTAGTTTTTGTATGGCCTCTATTTTCTTCTTTTGTGGATTTAGCCCATGTTCAGTCACTTCATGGCCTAGAAAGTTCACTTTTTTCTTGCACCATTGTGCTTTTTGTAAAGACACTTTGGCGCCTGCTTTCTGCAATTGGCCAAGCACATGTCTTATTTCATCAAAATGGCTTTTCAGGCTTTCATTTTTTATCAGGACATCATCCACATAACCTATGGTTCCTCTTTCCGCTGCAACTGGCATGGCCTTTCTCAAAAATATGCCAAATTCACTCCCACTATTGATGTACCCGAACGGAGCTCTAAGCCAGGCGTATTGAGTCCTGTCAAATGTAAAGGAAAATAAATTCTGTATCTCCTCCGCCAATGGCACGCACCAATATCCAGAGGTGAGATCTAATGTGGCAAACACTTTTGAACCATGTACCTGAGCTAGGCCCTGATCAATGAATGGCAGTGGCCATCTGGATACTGGCACTCTTTTATTTAACTTTGTACATATCCGCCATTGACCATTTGGCTTTAACACACCTAAAATAGGTGTATTGGATGTGCTATGAATGGGCCTGATGATTCCCCGAGCTTCCAAATTCTTTATAATCTCTGCTAATGATTCTAAACATGCCAGCGGTAATCTGTAGTCTATACTGGCGTACAAATACTGGACTTCTGCTACACCCTTCCGGAATTGTGGCCACATGTAAATCAGTTAAACCGCAATCATAAGCATCTTTTGCAAATACATCTTTATTTCCATAAATATCTTTCTCAGTTTGTTCCTATCCTCATCGTTGTCACACGCATCCGCTAAGGAGATCTGTTCTTCTACCATTTTGGAAAATTCTGGAAAATCTTCTGGTAAGGGAATCTCAGCGCTTTCCTCTAACTGTGTGGCTGTGTCTTTTTGTAAAGCTGCCACTTTTAAATATTTTGGCATATCAGCTTCCACTTCAATGGGCTGATTTTCTGTTTTATTTTCATTTAAATTAAATGTTATGCAATCCTCTTGATGGCAGCACACTGTCTCATTTGAATCATAAGGATAGACAGAATTAATTTTAAATATTCCTTTGGGCTGAGAGTCCAGGTGTTCTGGCAACTCACCCTTGGCATCTACATACTTTTCAGGGATATTTCCAATCACCATGTTATTTAAATCTGCCGCATAATGTGATTTTTGTATGGCCATTCCTAATGGGGAGTTTTCCTCTAAATGAATATCCTGTAAACCTTTATTATTTACCATATATTTTACAGATCCTTCACCAATATCTACCAATGGAATGTATTCATAATCCAGGCCTTGCTGTTTTATGGATTCATTCAGGCATATAAATGCATCTGAGCCTTTCATCTGCTGTCCATTTTTGCATTTCAGTGTTATTGCAAACTGTTTTGTAAATGCAGGAATAATAGTATCTTTCCTCATTTGTAATTCGATTGCATAAGGAACCAGTTGTGCACAATGATAAGCCCTTCTTTTGTCTTCAAATTCAGGTGCGGGCCCACCTAGGTGCGCCCATATTTTTTGATTAAGGAAATCTAACACCATACACATTCTGTGCATGATGTCATTGCCCATGTAAAAGTCATTTTGTACTCCACTCACTATCCATACATTATGGTAAATTGTTTTCTGCCCAATGCTAATTTTAACCATGCATCTGCCTGCAATTCGGTTTTCAAAGTCTGGACTGTCCAACCCAGAAACATATTGGTTTTTAATCCTAAATTTCGGAATCTCTTCCCTCTCCAATATCTTTTGCAACAATTTCTCATTAATGAAGCTCCTCTCCTGTTCAAGCGCTAAAGTGGCTTTTATTGTTTTAAAACAGTCATGTATACCAACATGAACCCATGGTTGCTCATCTTCCATGTGTATTTCAGCAAGAGTGGTAATGTGTTTTTCTGAATCTGTTTTAGGAGCAATATTCTGTTTGATTATTTTCTCTTTTAAATAAAAACGTAATGTGTGCTCATCTATGGCAGTCTGCCAATTTTTCCTTGGGTCCGAGTATATTTGTACAGGTAGTTTTTCATTGTCGCTCTGCATTTTGTCTTGACACATTAATATAACCGTGGCACTAGGTATGCAACTATTCTGGAGATATACCTCCACAGCATCATTTGTTTTGGCAACGGTGTGACATTCATTTATGTTGCTGTTTTGTGATTTTAGTTTCTTAGGTCTCAATGGTTTTTTGGTTAAGGACCACAGCACTCCATTCACCCCATCTATGAGAGGAGACAATCTTTTCAGGCAATCTGTCCCCATCAGAAATGAAATTTCACAAATAGATGTGATCAATACCTCTTGTTTCATTCTGTGCTTTCCTATTTTTATGTCAACCTCAGTTACACCTATGATGGGCACCTCCTCCCCATTAAAGTTATGCACTGGACCTTGATTTTCCTTCACTGTGATCTGATTCTGTGGGGGTCTCCCTTCATTGATACTCTTTACCAGCTCCTTGGACATAATTGTGGCCTGTGCGCCAGTGTCAATCATAGCAAATGTTTGGCATTTTTCTTCTACAGTGATGGGTGCATAATATCTGTCCTCAACTTCCTCTAATACACATAAGAAGTGTGAATTCTTACTGATTTCAGGGCTCACCTTTCTCAGGCCTTTTTCACTTTTGGCTAAGCACATTGGTAAATGGAAAAACATTTTTCCTACCTTTTTACCCATTTCTGCACGAGAGACTTTATGCATTTCTCCATGTTCAGTGGTTTTTTGAAGTGTGGCCACTGTTCGCCCGCCCATCTGGGTATCATCAGGGACCACATTACAACTTTTCAACTGAACATGTGTAACAACATCATTTAGTAATTTGTCATTGTTTAATTCTGTGCATTTGTGATCATTTAGGGGCCGATTCATGGAACAAACGTGCGCCGAAAATCTTCGCGCAAGCAGGCGCAAGCAGGCGCAAGCGGAAAAAAACAGGCGCACGCGATTCATGGAAGTCCCTGCGCGTGTTTTCCTCGGGATGTGCACCAAACCCGTGCATGGCGCACACGTCACTGCAACATCCCGAAAGACGTGCGCGACGCGCACAGTGAAAGCGCACAACCTCTGCGCATACACTAGAAAGTGGGCGGAACACGGGGCGTAACGCGCAGAATGGGGAACAACTCGCGAAAATAAGGGCGTAACTGGGGATGTACTGCAGGGAAGCAGACGGAATGCCCACACGCACCCGAACCACACGTATTCATGGAATCGAATAGGGCAAAGCCACGCACAGCCAAAGACACGCACAAGCCGAAACACGTCCGCCACACGAAGGCAGGCGGTAGCGTCCCTGCGCATTACAAAAGTGGCAACATACAGCAATTGTACCTGTGCGAGCGGGGCACGTGTATTTTGGGGTTGCGCGGGAAGTTACACACGCGATTGAGCGGGGTACGTGTATTCCGGGGGTGCGCGGGAAGTCACACACGTGATCTGGCCTGGGGGAGCGGGCTACGTGTATTGCAGGGGTTCGCGTGAACTTTTTCACGCGATCGGCCCTGGGGGAGCGGGCTACGTGTATTTCAGGGGTTCGCGTGATCTTTTTCACGCGATCGGCCCTGGGGGAGCGGGCTACGTGTAGTCCAGGGGTTCGCGTGAACTTTTTCACGCGATCGGGCCTGGGGGAGCGGGCTACGTGTATTCCAGGGGTTCGCGTGAACTTTTTCACGCGATCAGGCCTGGGGGAGCGGGCTACGTGTATTCCAGGGGTTCGCGTGAACTTTTTCACGCGATCGGGCCCTGGGGAGCGGGCTACGTGTATTTCAGGGGTTCGCGTGAACTTTTTCACGCGATCGGCCCGGGGGAGCGGGCTACGTGTATTTCAGGGGTTCGCGTGAACTTATTCACGCGATCGGGCCCGGGGGAGCGGGCTACGTGTATTTCAGGGGTTCACGTGAACGTTTCCACGCGATCGGACCCGGGGGAGCGGGCTACGTGTATTGCAGGGGTTCGCGTGAACTTTTTCACGCGATCGGGCCCGGGGGAGCGGGCTACGTGTATTTCAGGGGTTCGCGTGAACTTTTTCACGCGATCGGGCCTGGGGGAGCGGGGTACCACTCACCGTCTGCCTTGCGTGTAGAAGAACGCGTAGCCAACACCCGCTGTGAAGTAATAGCGTGTGAACCCCAACGGATGGAAAACACACGCACCGCACGAAAAGCACGTACAGAACAGTGTAAAGGCACGCGGGATCTCCAAGCCCTGCCAGGGCAACGCCCGTGTGCAAAACGTCACAGACGCGCTTACGCTGTAAGGGCCTTTGTTCCAATGAAATCGCGTACGCGTGCTGACGCGCTTACGCGCTAAAGGCCTTTCCTCGATTTTCACGCTGACGTGCAGGATTTTCACGTGCCAAATCACTCCGTATCAAGCTGGCCACGTGAAAACACACGTAAGACCACGCTCCTGCCCAGAAGGCCGAATTACTGCCCCCCAGTGCCCCGAGCAGCCTCCCACATGCCATCTGCTGCTGCCTGCCTGCCTGCTGCCACCGTGCCCTGCCATTTGGTGCCTGCACATCAGCCATCTGCAGGGGTCCAGTTGCTGTGTCACCCCTGCTGGAACAGAAGACTCCCGACTCGGATAACATGGCTCCACAGCCCAGCCCCAGGACCCAGTTGCCCACCCACTCCTGCCCCTGGGGTTGCCATGTCGGGCACATCCACATCTGGCACCAGTGGCAACCCCCGGCCAGAGAGGCAGAGGGGCACCAGCTTCATTGCCACCGAAGTTGGTGTCCTGGTGGAGCAAGTCCTGGGGCAGTATGATGCCCTCTTCGGATCGCACAGCCAAAGACACGCACAAGCCGAAACACGTCCGCCACACGAAGGCAGGCGGTAGCGTCCCTGCGCATTACAAAAGTTGCAACATACAGCAATTGTGCCTGTGCGAGCGGGGCACGTGTATTTTGGGGTTGCGCGGGAAGTTACACACGCGATTGAGCGGGGTACGTGTATTCCGGGGGTGCGCGGGAAGTCACACACGCGATCTGGCCTGGGGGAGCGGGAGTCTTTACTGCAGAAGATGGGCCCAACAGGGCAGACTTCAGCAGAGGACAAAGAGAGTGTCCTACTCTCGAAGGTCTTCGACAACGGTCTGCTAACCAACTTGATGGGCAAGAAGTTGGAAAGCACAGGTTAAGCTGGGAATATGGCCTCTTCGACAGTGAACCCACAGAGTCTACCCCTGGGGACTGCAAAAGAATTGTAGTGCCCCTTGCCAACAGACTCTGGTTCCTGCAGTTGGCCCATGAGATACCTTTGGCTGGTCATTTGAGTTTCAAAAAAACCAAGGAAAGGCTCTCCTTCTACTTCTACTGGCCTAAGATGGGTTCAGAAGTTGACAAATTCTGTAGGAGCTGCCACACTTGCCAAACCTCGGGCAAGAGTGGAGCCAAGAATGTGGCACTCCTGGTGCCTCTCCCAATGATGGGAGTTCTTTTTGAGAGGGTGGGCATCGAGATTGTTGGTCCCGTTGACCCTCCCACATCTTCAGGGAACAGGTTTATCCTTGTTGTAGTAGACCATGCTACAAGATGCCCAGAAGCCATACCTATGAGAACTGTTACGGCTAAGGCTGTGGCGAAGGCTCTACTTTGGTATTTTTACCAGAGTAGGGTTTCCTAAGGAAGTGATATCCGAGAGGGGATCCAATTTTATGTCCCACTACATGCAAGCCATGTGGAAAAACTGTGGTGTCACTTACAAGTTCTCTACAGCCTACCATCCACAAAAAATGGACTGGTAGAGAAGTTTCATTGTACTATGAAGAGCATGATAGGTGCTTTAGAGGAACCCCTTAAAAGAAAGTGGGACCTTCTACTGCCATGCCTTTTCTTTGCTTATAGAGAAGTCCCTCAGGAGGGAGTTGGATACAGTCCCTTTGAACGTCTCTATGGCCATTCAGTCAGAGGTCCATTGGCCCTGATTAAGGAGGGGTTGGAGAGTGTTCCCTCCCCCAAGCCAGTCAGAATGAGTGACTATGTGATAGGTCTCCGGAGGAGAATGTCACACATGATGGCAGAAGCTAGTGATAACTTAAAAGCAGGTCAGGCTCTGGTCAAACATTGGCATGACAAGAAGGCCAGCATGGTTGAGTTTACTCAAGAACAGCTTGTATTAGTTATGGTGCCAACAAGGCAGAGGGCCTTGCAGGACAAATGGATAGGACCCTTCAAGGTTGTGGGCAAACTTGGAGAGGTGAACTATTTGGTGGACTTAGGCAGACCTAAGGAAGCTCCCAGAGTCTTTCACACCAACCTTTTGAAGGCATATGTCTCGAGACCAGAAGTGGGAGCTTTGCTTCTGGCTTCAGCTCAAGAGGAGGAGGAGAGTGAACCGCTACCTGACCTCCTCAGAGGCCAAACTTTGGTTGAGAAAATAGGAGTCAATCTCTCTTCTCAACTGACTTCTGAACAACAGGAGGAGTGCAAAGTTCTGTTAAATCAGTTTGCCTCCCTGTTTTCACTATCATCAGGCTTGACCCCTTGGGGTCAGCATGATATTCTCACTGGTGACTGTCTACCTGTGAAAAGCAGAGGCTACAGAATGTCAGAACATGTGAGATCCCACATCAAAGGAGAGGTCAACAAGATGCTTGATCTCAGGGTTATAGAGCCCTCTCCAAGTCCATTGTCTAGTCCAGTTGTTCTAGTACCAAAGGCAGGATCCAAGGAGTTGAGATTCCATGTGGACTATAGAGCTCTAAATGCAGTCACTAAGACTGATGCCCACCCTTTGCCAAGGACAGATGAACTAGTGGATAGACTTGGTTCTGCCAAGTACCTCAGTACATTTGATCTGATGTCAGGCTATTGGCAAATAGCCCTGACAGACCATGCCAAGGAGAAAACTGCATTCTCAACCACAGCAGGCCTCTACCAGTTTAAGGTTATGCCTTTTGGACTAAAGAATGCACCTGCTACATTCCAAAGGATGGTCAATCAAGTTCTGAATCGGATGGAGGACTTCTGCATGGCATACTTGGATGACATCGCAGTGTTCAGTCCTACATGGAAAGAACATATTGATCACTTAGGATATGTTTTACAGGCTCTTGAGCAGGCCCATCTGACCACAAAGGCAAGCAAATGTCAAATTGGTCAGAGCAAAGTGGTCTACCTTGGTCATGAGGTAGGAGGAGGTGAAATAAGGCCATTGTCCTGCAAAGTACAAGCTGTGCAAATCTGGGCCACCCCTACTGCTCAAACCCAAGTGACAGCTTTCCTAAGCCTCACTGGGTACTACAGGAATTTCATAGCTAACTATGGGACCATAGTTTCTCCCTTGAATGTAATCTCCTCTCAAAAAGTCCCTAAAAAGGTTAGATGGAATGAGGAGTGCACTCAAGCCTTTGAAAACCTGAAGAAAGCCCTTTCTCAATCTCCAGTTCTAAGAGCTCCTGATTATCACCAACCCTTCATTGTGTAGACAGATGCCTCCAATACAGGTATAGCTGCTGTCCTTAGTCAACTGGATGAGAAAGGTAGGGCGCACCCCATTTGCTTCATCAGTAGGAAACTGAAGGAACCAGAAACAAGGTGGGCAACCATAGAGTTTGAATGTTTTGCTATTGTGTGGTCTCTGAAGAAGTTTAGACCATACTTGTATGGATCTACTGTTGTGATTCAGACAGACCACCAACCCTTGAGATGGTTAATGCAAATGAAAGGGGAGGACCCAAAACATCTGAGATGGTCAATCTGCCTGCAAGGGTTTGATTTCACCATTGAGCACAGAGCAGGATGTCAACACCAAAATGCTGATGGTCTCTCTAGGATGTTTTTAACTGACTAGAGGTAGAGATTCATCCAGGAGTGGATTAAATCCTCGTGTCCGTTAGTCTTGGGGGGGGGGTTTAGGGAGAATTCTTAGGAATGGCTAATTTTCCTTACCTACTGATTCCCTCAGCAACTTCGCTGGATTTCTAGGATTTTTCTTTCACCTGGTAAGAGTGTGAGCCCTTTTTTCCCACTCTTACATGTGTTTTGCTGTGTGTGTTTAACATTTGTGTGTTCATAGACCGTGGAGCCTCACCTACTCCACAGGGATCATTTTTTACTATGTGTTACACAGCACCTTCAGTGCAGTGACAAAGGGTTGTCTTTTAGACTTCCCAACTCAGACTCCATTTTCTGGGACTGACTACTGTCTCCCAGAAAATGTAAAGTGGCCATTGACTTTATTAGTCTTTTTAAGTGCACGGACCCAGTACAAACCATCTTATATGGAGTACTGGACAGGGTTAATACTTATCCCTTTTCAGCAAGACTTGGCTGGTGGCAGTGGTAACTACCCTATTTTTCCTACTGCGGTTATCTTAAATAAACTTAGTATTGTTTTAGGCTATCTTGGTAGCCTCGAACGTAAACCCGCTATACCATATACGTTCTTATACGGTTCTGGCTGGGTTTATTCGCCATTTCTTTTTGAAAATGTCTTTATCATGTTTTTCTCTGCGCATTAAACCATGTTTGGTTCCTTTGTTCACCGTCTCTTCACAGGCTTCTACACGGAAGCCCTCCATAGGCACCTGAAAGTCTGGGTGGGCAGGATATGAGGGAGGGGTTTTAGGACCCCTGCCATGGGTTCCCTTGGTAACCCAAGTCGCACTCCTGTTTGATTGGCTAGGTGACTGTCCAGCCAGCACAGCCACCCTTCTGTGTGATTGACAGCCAGGCTGTGTGAATGGGGGAAAACTGCATAAAAAGCAGGTCTCTGGGTCTGGAAAGGCAGAGTCGCCACTGGAACGAAAGAACCGATGAGGAGCTGACGGAAGAGGACCCCTTCCACGACTGAACCGCAGGGTGAAGCCCTGCTGCAGGTCCGAATCCTCGAACTCCAATGACAGAGAAGATCCTCCCGGAATCTTCTTCCCCTGAGCCGGTGGGACCAACCAGTTTGCCCAAACTGCAAGCCAGGACTCCCTCCTCTGGTCGAATTCACTGTACAGAGCTACAGTGGGCCGGATAGCCAGGAAGGTCGGACCCTGCTTGGGTTTTAAGGAGAGCATCTTTTATTTGTTATTTTGCTCTGCTGCTGGTTTCTTCCCTGGGCAGTGCAGAACCCTCCAGTCTTCCTACTTCGTGTCAGTCCGACAGTCGCTTCAGGAACTGTGAGCCTGCAGGAACTGCCAGGAACGTCCGCCTCAGCTCAGCGTTTCATCCAGCCACGGTGAGGGTGTGTGAAACCTTTTGCCAATCCGAGGGCTTGTCCTTCTCTACTCTTTAAACTAACTTTTCTGCCGACCAACTTCGTCCGGAACTCTTGGCAAAGACTTAACCGCAAATTACCCTGAACTGTGTGATCTTGAGCAAAAGAGTTTTGTCCTATTGTCTTTGGCCCTAAGCCTATTTGATTTGATTCCATCACTGTAGTTCCTCTTTCTAGATTGCCCTGCTTACTTACCTGGTGGTGCTGCTCAATTTCTGCCTAACTTTGTCTTTCCCTCCCTTATTAATTACTAGTGTGCCATTTTTCTCCCACTTCTTATTGTGAGCTTAACTTGTCTGGAAACTATTGGGAGTGGTGTGTTGTATTAAGAGTGTGATTTTTCAACTGCTTTACTTTAGTGAGATGTTATACAACTGAGGTGTAAATAAATGTATATTCTTTTATTCAGAAACCTTGAGTCAGTGTTTGTTTGCATCATAGTAATTGCTGTCCTTTACTAACTATTGATGCTGCTCACTTGCTCTTGGGATAAGTCTGGCTGCTCAGCCATCGCTTCCACTTTTACTGTGTAGTACAGGCTTGTACCAAAGGTGAATTTGTACTGTCACTTGTAGTCTTAATTGTTTGTGGTGTTCCCAAATGGTACTGCATATAATTCTGCCTAACAATCTGCCAATACTAAAAGCTGTCATAAGATTATTGGTTTTCTTTCACATGCATTCTTTGTGAATTTAGTTACATGAATGTGAATACTATAGAACATGTGGCTAATATAGCTACATATGTACATAGATTATCCTTATTTTAATGAATGGTGCATCTTCATAGTTTACTTCAGCAGATCGGCTCAGAAAACTATCATTCAGACATGAATAGTTGTGCACAGTGAAGGTTTTCTTGTGCAGAAACGTTTGCATGTATGTTAGAGGAGGTTACACATCATTTGAGCACAATTCATCCTGCACTAGTGGATCTCTTAAATGCACACACACACACACACTTGCAACGTCATAAATCGATTTGTCTAGATGTGTTCCAGGTTAGTGAATCAAATTCCAGTACTCAAAAGTCTCCACTGTGAACTAACGAGAGACCCTACTCAGTGCAAAGACCCCCTCCCACCCTCTCTTGCGCTAAATGTGCTGCTTTCAGTGTAGCCCTGTAAAGTTGCCAGAGAAAAACAAACATATTTTCTGCTTTAGAAAAGTAGTATTTTTCTCAATGTGTATATTTCAGAACTTTGAGAAAACGCTACAGTAAAATGTCAAAATAGTTTTCATGTCTAGGTTAAATAAAGTATTGTAATCGCAGAAGTCAGAAGAAAGACTCGAATTGTGGTGTCTGTGGGCACTTTTTTCCACAGCTGTGGAGGAGGGGAGGAGCAGTTCCTCCTGACAAGTCAGTCCCTCACGGGGCTTTCGCCACAATCCGTAGTTTCTTTCTAAGTGACAGTCGATCGACATTCTAAAATGCAAACCATGTTTCTTGCAGAACTGAATGGGGTTTTAATTCCAGTTATCGTTCTGACATCTCTTTTCCTAGGTACCTATTATATCATGTATTACACATATTGATGCGACCGTGTGTCTTTGTATAAATATACCCAAATACATTTATAGAAATGATCGAATGACAATAATTCTCATAAATATTGATCATGTTTGTATGTTTTATTTCTAGCAGGTGCAGAGACCAGTAACCAGGTTATTCAGCCTTCAATGGTAGAATCTTCAGAAGGAGACACCGTGGAGATAATTTGTAACCACACCTTCACCACCTCTAACATTTTGATCTGGTATCAGTTTCTGCCAGGGGGATTCCCAAATCTCTTGATTTCGGGGGTTACCACTGCTGAAGACAAAGGACGCTTTTCGATGGTCATTGACAGGAAAAGCTTGACCACCACCCTTCTTATCCGTGGAGCAGAAGCCAGTGATGCTGCCGTGTATTACTGCGCCGTGAGGGACACGACGAGAGAAGCCCATGTTAAACTTAGACAAAAAGATCCAAACTAGCAAAGGGACATGAACAGCAAGTTCTCCTCACATCACGTGGGTTTACTGCCACCTGCAGGATTTTTGTATGGTATATCTGCAAATATTCTATGTACCTCTACTCCTAGAAAAGCGTCTGCCAGAACTTAAAGGAAAGTGAAAGGCCAAATGTGTATTTGCAAATGTGAATTAATTTCTTTGACAATTGCAAATGCATACTCAACAAGTATTGGCAAAGTCAACACATTTTACTTTTTTGTAGGCATGGGAAAGGCATTTTCAAGGCTCTGCTATAATGTAACTGCAAGGCCATAAGAGGCAAATATTTGGCAAACGGTGTTATCACCTCGATACATGAGAGTGCCTAGAAAATATTTAGCTAATGCCTATACGAGAGCAAGAACTGTTGGTGTTGCCAATTCGTGTTATTAACAGGAAATAAGTTCATGAGTAAATGTGGAAGAACAAAAGTATTGTTTATAAATCAAGTGGCACACTTGGTTGAGACATTTTTATTACACCAAGAGCTTATTAATAGCTGCAAATTAGCCATTCCCTTTCTGAAGAGTGCTCAGCACAGGAACAGTGTGGTCAGCATACCCTGTTAAAAGCACAGAGCTAGCTCAAAAAGAAACTGTGGGGTGGGTATTTTTCACTGGGAGGGGCAGATTTTGGTTGAGAATGACCATAGGGAATAGCATGGTCATGGGCAGTTAATGGGTGGCTACAAATCTAAACAGCAACCACAGGATATGTGTCCTCCCTCATGTCCCATCATCCTCCTTGCTTTGTTTCCCATGCCAATAGTTTTGGCTTACAGGCAGCACTTAAAGCACCAACTACCTGCCAATACTTTAAATATTTGCCGAATCATATTATAAGTCCTTTATATTATTGTTGTCCGACTTTATAAACTTGTCGTCTGCCTCCCTGCCACGTCAGGAGACTTAAACATTTGAGCTCGAACTTCCATGTTATCTGTGAGCTCAAAGGTACTTCAAGAAAGCATTTTGATTTACCTCTATCTAAAATCCAGTGGACAGGGCGGTGGGAGCACAGCTATATTGTAATTATCCCCAAGCCACCCGTCCACTTCAGCCCCCTCCCTCACTCCAATCTCTAAAACAGGGCAAACTGAAAATAAAAGGAATCATCATAAATATTTCAGGAAATGTTATGGAAAATTCAAGGATATGGAAGTTGGGAACTCAAAAAGCAGTCACAGAGAAACCTGTGCATAGGATTAGACAAACTGGGAAGGGATCACACAATACTCTGAAGACACATTTAAACTAAACTTTCTCTAGCCAACTATTTATTCCTCAATTCATTTGGTTTCTTCATCTGATATTCCAGGGATAACTCATTTATTTTGCTCTCCCCTACCATGCGGCAACGTAAATGGATTAACCCTGGACTATCAGATCCAGAAACCACATGAATTGTGGATTTTGGAAATATTTTGGCAAAAAGTCTGAATTAATTGAAAAGTTGTTAAAGAACCAAAGTCTTGGGAGTGCGTCTGAAATACCTGACTCTCCAGAAAATGTGGAAAATAAGGAGGAGGATAATGTGTCTATTATTGATGAGTTAGAGGAAGTAGATTTGTCTCCAAATGTAGGCCTCACTGCTCCCTTCTCTGCCCAGCAACCTCAACCTTTGTCCACTGGGACCCCATAAGGTCCTACACTCTGTCCTGAATTCATTGCTCTAGATAAGATGAGGCTTGAATTGGAATTCAAACGTTTAAATGCTCAAACTGAACAAAAACACCAAGAACTTAAACTCAGAGAGATGGAGTTGAATCATGAACTAGAAATGAAAAGGTTAGCTCTTGAAAATGCTTCTCTCCCAGAATCTTCTAGGTCTTCCAGTCCTAAGAGACCCTGTATGCCTAAAGTCATTGTGGGTATGTATGAGGTTAAGCGTGATATTTTGGATTGGTTGGCAATGTTTGAATATAACCAAGGCATTCAAGGTCTTATAGGCTACCCACTGTTGCATCTGATGGTGTGATGGAGTTGGGGGAGGTGGATAGGATGGATTATGAGTGTGTGAAGGTAGCTTTAATTGTTAGATTTGGGAAAACCCCAACCCAGTACCTTAAGAGCTTTAGGACCCCCAAAAAGCATGATGGTACCCCTTGGGCTACCTGGGCATGTGAATCTTTGAAAAACTTAGATGGTTGGGTTAAGGGTTACAGAGTGAACACTTATGAAGGTATGAGAAATCTTTTTATGTTGGAGTCAATTTATGATGCCTGCACTCCTGAGCTCAGACAACACTTGGCTGATTCTAAGGAGATCGATCCAAAGAATTTAGCTAAGGCTGCTGACTTGTGGATTGCCAACAGGGCTACTCACAAGGATTCTGGGGAAACTCAGAACAAGGATGAAGGAACGCAGCCAAAGAAAGATAACAAGGAGAATTCTAATACCTCCCATCCAAAAGAGGGCCACAAACAGCAACATAAGGGTAAACCACAAGGGAAACCAAATCAGGCTAGTGCACCATCTGGACCCAAACCGGAGGGAGGTCAGAACAAACCCCATTCATCTAAACCTTTGGGAAATGTTATGTTTGTGGGTCAACTGACCATGCGAAAGGGGATCCCAGATATAAGGGTAAACCTTCAGAGCTCCACACTGTCTCCTTCTCCCCAGAGGAAGAAGTACCTATGGCAAGTGGAAACTTTCACCTACTGGCTGATGAACCCATGACAGTCTCAGCTAGTGTTTCTTTAGTGTCCCTGGGCTTGTGGGAACAACAGAATTTAGATGTCTATAATTCCAACGCAGATAATACTAAAGGGTATTATAAATATAGTGTTCTTGTGAATGGCAAGGAGAACCCTGCCATCAGAGACACTGGACCCAGCATAACTGTTGTGGATGAATCATTTTTCAAGGTGGATGATGTTACTAAGGCACCCAAATGCCTCACCAAGTTAGCTGGAGACCCTGTGCAAATGCTTCCCCAGTTACCAGCTCTCATCCATTGTAATGATATGACTGTCAAAATACCTGTTAGTGTGCAGAGTGAAGTGCCTGGGAGAGTTCTGTTGGGTAATGACCTGAAAACACTTAGAGTTGTGCCCAGCACCCCCAGGCCTCCCAGTAAGAGGAGACAGGAGCTCACTAGGCCTACAAGGGAGAGGACCTTTGAGAGGCTCTCCAGAGGAGTTGATAGAGGAAACTGTCACTCCCACTCCACATGAGTTGCTCACTGCTATTTCTAGGAAGAAAGAGGCAAAGGGGAAACCCAAGACCTGTAGGGTATTTAGTATAGATCTGGGGCCTAGCAGTATTTTCTTACCGCCAAAATGAAAATAATTCAGTAATAATCACTCTTTGCATTCAGATTAGATTTGGTACATAGTACTATAGTATACATAAATTATTTCAGCACACTGATACATTTAGAGGTATACATTATGTTGGTATGCGTTATTGGTGGTATTTATGGGTGAGCATAAATCCTTTGTTTTATATATGTGGCCACAATATTCAGAACCCCTTATTTTTGTTTAGTTTGTTCGTGTGATCACTAGAGAGACCTCAGGCTTGCATTTCAGAAACACCACATTTCCAATTGAAGTGCCACCATGGGCTGTTCTCACTGACTTATCTACGACAGCAAGCTATATGTGGTATGTATCACCAACTTATTTACGTTTGGTGAGCTATGTCCAGGGCCTCTCTTCCTGCCGACTCATAGACCTTCGGCAGCCGGCTATTTCATCTTGTTATTATTATGTTCCATTCAGAAAACACACACACACTCATATACTGAATGGATTCATGTGTACACAGATACTGCCATGTCTTATCTTTTAGAAACTTTTAAAAATGACAATTGCACTGTGCAAAGATCTTCCCATATTCCCAGTGTTATAATGATAGATGCACAAAGGACAAGATAAAATGAAACACACTTCCCGCCTACTTTCAGATAATTTTTTTGTATTATAAAACTTGCATTTCAACACGGGCTTACTTTTTTTTTTTACAGAAATAAATGGAAAGCTCACAGTAACAACATTATCTGTAACACAATGAAAGGAGAGTGGTGAGGAACAAGAATTCAATTTGCAACATTAACATGTGGTTAAAACCCAGGAATCTCCTCTCCAACTCTGACCGGATATTTTCACACACATACGCACAGCTCCCACACTTCAGCGAGATAATTACCAGGCTTATTCAGCATGTAACTTCTTTGGCTGGTCGCCTTCTGGAGGGGTTCACCCAGCAAGGGCAAGCATTTGCTGTCGCTCAAACTGGGGCTTGTTGACTGGAAATCCCAGTCTCTCTAGCAGTATTGAATCTGCTTTAGGAATCAGGCATCCCCAGCTATCAACCCCGTCCTTCTCCGAGCTGTGTCAAGATGTCCTCTCCTAGGTTCTTCCCCGAGATTATACAAGAAAACTCTGGTTACCTCCTACCAAATGATCCTAACCAATGAAATTTTATCATGCCCTATCCACCCTCTGCGCACAATAGAAATCTTTTACAGTAAGCAACTGTAACAAAACTGATTTCCTGCTATTCGAATCCTTGCTTCCTGCAAAATACTGTGGACAAAGCAGCACAGAAAAACCAGAAGAA
The DNA here is from genome assembly GCF_040938575.1 of Ambystoma mexicanum. Classification (NCBI taxonomy): domain Eukaryota; kingdom Metazoa; phylum Chordata; class Amphibia; order Caudata; family Ambystomatidae; genus Ambystoma; species Ambystoma mexicanum. Next base: position 272,797,263 of record NC_090938.1, read on the forward strand.
AAAAAAAAAATCTGCACACAGTCTGAAATGAGTTTCAGCCTGCCTCATTTTGCAGTGTAGAACACATTATATTATTAAGAAGTTAGAATCATGTTAGTACGGTTAATTATATTAGTTCATTAATCTTCAAATGTGTCTCTTGCAACATAGGCATTTCAGATGAAAAGAAAAAATAATTGTGTGCATTTTGAATATGAAAAATAAAATGCGCTTTTAAATGAGAAAATGGTTTGTTTTTAACCTGTGTAGCCTGTCTTCATTTACATATCCATATGTTGCACTGGCAAGACATAGCTTGAAGCAATTGCATTAAACCCATGCAGTGGCGCTGCATAAAAAAAAAGCTCAATAACACATGTCTTGCTGTACCACATTATATCAATGCATCAAACCCATGCAGTGGCGCTGCACTTCAAAAAACATGCTATACATTGATCCTGTGCAGTGGTGCTGCGCTCTGTGCTCCCAAAACACGCTAAACAATCCTACATATACCCTCCTTTTTTTTTAGAACTTGGCTACGATCCAAGCCAATTTTAAAAAAACAACCTGCTTCTTTTCTTCTTTTCAAAATGTAACAATCCAATACAATTAGCATTCTTGTTGTGAAGATGAAAATTGACAAATCACTGTTCAATCAACATAATATTAAAATTCATCTGAATTCATCAATTCTTATAAAATGTTCTACATTTGCCTTCCCAATGGAAGTGTCCATAGTCCAGTGTTTCAATTTTATACTTGAAGTCAATTGAAAATAATAAAATAAAACAACTAACTAAAACAAATAATTAACATAACAGATTAAAACAATTAATTAAAATAATAAATACGTGGAACTCCATATGCCAGGACACTTGTCTGCCTCTTTTGGTTCATTCGGGTACTCTTTCATCTTGGTACTCTTGGATCCTTTTCTATAGAAGTCATCTTTTCTTTGGCATTCCGGTTATTTTGTCTTCACCTCCACCCGGAGGCAGGCATCTTTTGATCTTCATCCAGGGGACTCCAGGACTCCATCGTCTCCCGTGACCTCCGGTACAAATATGTTAATATTCTAAATCAAATAAAAAAGAAACAGATTAAGTATATAGCACAATACCAATTTCACCCTTTTGCCAAAAAAAAACACGCTCTGTAAAATATTTCGCTCTTTTTCTTTCGCCTTCTGAAATTAAACACAGGTTATAGAGAACAAGCATACATAAAACTACATTCAATGTTTAATGCATATTCATTCTGCACACCGACCATGAGTTTCCATTATATATTTTTTTATTTATTTACTTTTTATATTATTTATACTTTATATATATTTACATATATTACAGTGTTTATGTACTATTTCAACATCTTTTTTTTTTACTTCTCTGTCACTGCCTTCTGACTAGACATAATCACTCCAACTTTTTATGTTCAAGGGACTTTATCTGTTTCTACATGCTCAAGCTGCCTGATCTCGTGTCTGGGATGACATGGCTTAATCTGATTTACATGCACAAACTGTTCAGTTACTATTTCACCTTCAGTCTTTAAAATGTTATAAACTACAGGAGAAACCTTATCTATAATTCGAAATGGCCCCTGCCAGGCTGCTAGAAATTTAGAATTTTTCTGTTTACTTTTTCCAAAATGAAACCTATACACCTGATCCCCTACACTGTATTCTCTCACTGATGTTCTTTAATCGTAGTATGACTTTGCACTGTCAGCAGCCCTTTCTAGATTTCTCTGCACAAAAGCAAATGCATGTTGCAAATGCTTCCTCAATTCATCAATGTCATAAACTGTGGATGCACTCACAAGTGTCTGCTCATGTGTTCTGTATAGTAGGTGTTGTGGTAACACCATTTTCCTACCTGTTAAGACTTCATGTGGACTAATACCTGTTGCTTTGGCAGGAGTTGATCTGATTGCCATCAAAACCAACAGTAAACGTATAATTCCACATCTTGGGACATATGTGGCCAGTAAACATAATCTTTTAGTATTGCCAATGGTTTTTGTGAACCTCTGTGGCCTGCAGTTATTGCATCATGTGCATGTTGTAGCATTAGCCCTCTGAATGAAAGGGGTACCACCCACTGTATTTGTCCTGTTATGGACTCTCTAATCATGAGTCCATCCTGCAGTCTAACTCGTTTTATGTTATTGCATCAATTTGTATTTCACCCAGTAAATCATCTATAGGTAGCAATTCTCCCATCACAGCCCCAATTTTAGCCAGGTGTCTGCCTTATCATTTCCCTCCTTATCCTCTCCGGGTGTTTTTAAATGCCCACACATTTTTCTCCAGTATATTGTCAAATCATTTTCTGACACCAATTTGTCTATGGCTTGTATCATTTTTCCATGTTTAAGTGGCTTTTTGTTGTATGTAACCATGCCTCTCGCTTTCCAGCCAGGTAAATACTCCACAAAGCTATTTCGTGCATAGTCAGAATCAGTCACCAGGACAATTTCACTGAATTTATTATCAACTGCAGTAGCAATTGCTTTATAAATGGCCGCCAATTCCGCCACTTGACTGCTTCTAGCTCCAATCCTCATCCCTACACTGGGGACGCCTTCACATTTCAACCAGACATTCCCTATTCCTGACACTAATTGTTTATTACTGTCATTTTCAATGTGAAAAGCACAACCATCCACATATACAGTTGGCAGATCCTTGCATGTTTTTTCATCAAAAGCTTTGTGTGGTGATTGTTCAAATTCCTGCAAACTAGGTTCCACTTCCATTTCGTTTGATACTTGTTCAGCTGCACAGTCATGTAAGTCAGCTAACCCTTGAGCAATTGGGCTCTTTTTATTTTGTCCATATCTCACTTCTACAAGAAAACCTTGTAATGCCAGCGTCCATGAAGTGATTCTGGACTGTGCTAGATTACCTGACCTAATTCTTTTACTCTCTATAAACTGCAAAGGTTGATGATTTGTTTCAATAATCACCTTTTCTCCCTGAACAATAGGGCGGAAAAGTTGTAGCGCCCACACAGTGGTTAATAGAGCATTTTCACATTCATTGAATTTCATTTCAACTTTGGAAAATGCTTTACTTGCATATGCAATGGTTTTGTGATTCACATCATGTTTTTGTGATAACACTGCTGACATACAATGTTCAGAGAACCCTATTTCTATAAAGAAATCCCTATCCTTTATGGGGTATGCTAAACATGGTGCCTTTGTAAGACATTCCTTCAATTTAGCCACTGCCTCAGACTGCTCTTTTTCCCATATCCAGGGTGTATTCAGTTTAAGCAGTTTAGTCAATGGTTGAGTGATTTCAGCATAATTTTCAATTAACTTTCTGTTATAGCCTGTCATCCCTAATAAACTTTTTACCCCTTTCACATTTTTAGGGTCCTTTAGTTTTTGTATGGCCTCTATTTTCTTCTTTTGTGGATTTAGCCCATGTTCAGTCACTTCATGGCCTAGAAAGTTCACTTTTTTCTTGCACCATTGTGCTTTTTGTAAAGACACTTTGGCGCCTGCTTTCTGCAATTGGCCAAGCACATGTCTTATTTCATCAAAATGGCTTTTCAGGCTTTCATTTTTTATCAGGACATCATCCACATAACCTATGGTTCCTCTTTCCGCTGCAACTGGCATGGCCTTTCTCAAAAATATGCCAAATTCACTCCCACTATTGATGTACCCGAACGGAGCTCTAAGCCAGGCGTATTGAGTCCTGTCAAATGTAAAGGAAAATAAATTCTGTATCTCCTCCGCCAATGGCACGCACCAATATCCAGAGGTGAGATCTAATGTGGCAAACACTTTTGAACCATGTACCTGAGCTAGGCCCTGATCAATGAATGGCAGTGGCCATCTGGATACTGGCACTCTTTTATTTAACTCTGTACATATCCGCCATTGACCATTTGGCTTTAACACACCTAAAATAGGTGTATTGGATGTGCTATGAATGGGCCTGATGATTCCCCGAGCTTCCAAATTCTTTATAATCTCTGCTAATGATTCTAAACATGCCAGCGGTAATCTGTAGTCTATACTGGCGTACAAATACTGGACTTCTGCTACACCCTTCCGGAATTGTGGCCACATGTAAATCAGTTAAACCGCAATCATAAGCATCTTTTGCAAATACATCTTTATTTCCATAAATATCTTTCTCAGTTTGTTCCTATCCTCATCGTTGTCACACGCATCCGCTAAGGAGATCTGTTCTTCTACCATTTTGGAAAATTCTGGAAAATCTTCTGGTAAGGGAATCTCAGCGCTTTCCTCTAACTGTGTGGCTGTGTCTTTTTGTAAAGCTGCCACTTTTAAATATTTTGGCATATCAGCTTCCACTTCAATGGGCTGATTTTCTGTTTTATTTTCATTTAAATTAAATGTTATGCAATCCTCTTGATGGCAGCACACTGTCTCATTTGAATCATAAGGATAGACAGAATTAATTTTAAATATTCCTTTGGGCTGAGAGTCCAGGTGTTCTGGCAACTCACCCTTGGCATCTACATACTTTTCAGGGATATTTCCAATCACCATGTTATTTAAATCTGCCGCATAATGTGATTTTTGTATGGCCATTCCTAATGGGGAGTTTTCCTCTAAATGAATATCCTGTAAACCTTTATTATTTACCATATATTTTACAGATCCTTCACCAATATCTACCAATGGAATGTATTCATAATCCAGGCCTTGCTGTTTTATGGATTCATTCAGGCATATAAATGCATCTGAGTCTTTCATCTGCTGTCCATTTTTGCATTTCAGTGTTATTGCAAACTGTTTTGTAAATGCAGGAATAATAGTATCTTTCCTCATTTGTAATTCGATTGCATAAGGAACCAGTTGTGCACAATGATAAGCCCTTCTTTTGTCTTCAAATTCAGGTGCGGGCCCACCTAGGCGCGCCCATATTTTTTGATTAAGGAAATCTAACACCATACACATTCTGTGCATGATGTCATTGCCCATGTAAAAGTCATTTTGTACTCCACTCACTATCCATACATTATGGTAAATTGTTTTCTGCCCAATGCTAATTTTAAGCATGCATCTGCCTGCAATTCGGTTTTCAAAGTCTGGACTGTCCAACCCAGAAACATATTGGTTTTTAATCCTAAATTTCGGAATCTCTTCCCTCTCCAATATCTTTTGCAACAATTTCTCATTAATGAAGCTCCTCTCCTGTTCAAGCGCTAAAGTGGCTTTTATTGTTTTAAAACAGTCATGTATACCAACATGAACCCATGGTTGCTCATCTTCCATGTGTATTTCAGCAAGAGTGGTAATGTGTTTTTCTGAATCTGTTTTAGGAGCAATATTCTGTTTGATTATTTTCTCTTTTAAATAAAAACGTAATGTGTGCTCATCTATGGCAGTCTGCCAATTTTTCCTTGGGTCCGAGTATATTTGTACAGGTAGTTTTTCATTGTCGCTCTGCATTTTGTCTTGACACATTAATATAACCGTGGCACTAGGTATGCAACTATTCTGGAGATATACCTCCACAGCATCATTTGTTTTGGCAACGGTGTGACATTCATTTATGTTGCTGTTTTGTGATTTTAGTTTCTTAGGTCTCAATGTTTTTTTGGTTAAGGACCACAGCACTCCATTCACCCCATCTATGAGAGGAGACAATCTTTTCAGGCAATCTGTCCCCATCAGAAATGAAATTTCACAAATAGATGTGATCAATACCTCTTGTTTCATTCTGTGCTTTCCTATTTTTATGTCAACCTCAGTTACACCTATGATGGGCACCTCCTCCCCATTAAAGTTATGCACTGGACCTTGATTTTCCTTCACTGTGATCTGATTCTGTGGGGGTCTCCCTTCATTGATACTCTTTACCAGCTCCTTGGACATAATTGTGGCCTGTGCGCCAGTGTCAATCATAGCAAATGTTTGGCATTTTTCTTCTACAGTGATGGGTGCATAATATCTGTCCTCAACTTCCTCTAATACACATAAGAAGTGTGAATTCTTACTGATTTCAGGGCTCACCTTTCTCAGGCCTTTTTCACTTTTGGCTAAGCACATTGGTAAATGGAAAAACATTTTTCCTACCTTTTTACCCATTTCTGCACGAGAGACTTCATGCATTTCTCCATGTTCAGTGGTTTTTTGAAGTGTGGCCACTGTTCGCCCGCCCATCTGGGTATCATCAGGGACCACATTACAACTTTTCAACTGAACATGTGTAACAACATCATTTAGTAATTTGTCATTGTTTAATTCTGTGCATTTGTGATCATTTAGGGGCCGATTCATGGAACAAACGTGCGCCGAAAATCTTCGCGCAAGCAGGCGCAAGCAGGCGCAAGCGGAAAAAAACAGGCGCACGCGATTCATGGAAGTCCCTGCGCGTGTTTTCCTCGGGATGTGCACCAAACCCGTGCATGGCGCACACGTCACTGCAACATCCCGAAAGACGTGCGCGACGCGCACAGTGAAAGCGCACAACCTCTGCGCATACACTAGAAAGTGGGCGGAACACGGGGCGTAACGCGCAGAATGGGGAACAACTCGCGAAAATAAGGGCGTAACTGGGGATGTACTGCAGGGAAGCAGACGGAATGCCCACACGCACCCGAACCACACGTATTCATGGAATCGAATAGGGCAAAGCCACGCACAGCCAAAGACACGCACAAGCCGAAACACGTCCGCCACACGAAGGCAGGCGGTAGCGTCCCTGCGCATTACAAAAGTGGCAACATACAGCAATTGTGCCTGTGCGAGCGGGGCACGTGTATTTTGGGGTTGCGCGGGAAGTTACACACGCGATTGAGCGGGGTACGTGTATTCCGGGGGTGCGCGGGAAGTCACACACGCGATCTGGCCTGGGGGAGCGGGCTACGTGTATTGCAGGGGTTCGCGTGAACTTTTTCACGCGATCGGCCCTGGGGGAGCGGGCTACGTGTATTTCAGGGGTTCGCGTGAACTTTTTCACGCGATCGGCCCTGGGGGAGCGGGCTACGTGTATTCCAGGGGTTCGCGTGAACTTTTTCACGCGATCGGGCCTGGGGGAGCGGGCTACGTGGCCTGGGGGAGCGGGCTACGTGTATTTCAGGGGTTCGCGTGAACTTTTTCACGCGATCGGGCCCTGGGGAGCGGGCTACGTGTATTTCAGGGGTTCGCGTGAACTTTTTCACGCGATCGGGCCCGGGGGGGCGGGCTACGTGTATTTCAGAGGTTCGCGTGAACTTATTCACGCGATCGGGCCCGGGGGAGCGGGCTACGTGTATTTCAGGGGTTCGCGTGAACGTTTCCACGCGATCGGACCCGGGGGAGCGGGCTACGTGTATTGCAGGGGTTCGCGTGAACTTTTTCACGCGATCGGGCCCGGGGGAGCGGGCTACGTGTATTTCAGGGGTTCGCGTGAACTTTTTCACGCGATCGGGCCTGGGGGAGCGGGGTACCACTCACCGTCTGCCTTGCGTGTAGAAGAACGCGTAGCCAACACCCGCTGTGAAGTAATAGCGTGTGAACCCCAACGGATGGAAAACACACGCACCGCACGAAAAGCACGTACAGAACAGTGTAAAGGCACGCGGGATCTCCAAGCCCTGCCAGGGCAACGCCCGTGTGCAAAACGTCACAGACGCGCTTACGCTGTAAGGGCCTTTGTTCCAATGAAATCGCGTACGCGTGCTGACGCGCTTACGCGCTAAAGGCCTTTCCTCGATTTTCACGCTGACGTGCAGGATTTTCACGTGCCAAATCACTCCGTATCAAGCTGGCCATGTGAAAACACACGGAAGACCACGCTCCTGCCCAGAAGGCCGAATTACTGCCCCCCAGTGCCCCGAGCAGCCTCCCACATGCCATCTGCTGCTGCCTGCCTGCCTGCTGCCACCGTGCCCTGCCATTTGGTGCCTGCACATCAGCCATCTGCAGGGGTCCAGTTGCTGTGTCACCCCTGCTGGAACAGAAGACTCCCGACTCGGATAACATGGCTCCACAGCCCAGCCCCAGGACCCAGTTGCCCACCCACTCCTGCCCCTGGGGTTGCCATGTCGGGCACATCCACATCTGGCACCAGTGGCAACCCCCGGCCAGAGAGGCAGAGGGGCACCAGCTTCATTGCCACCGAAGTTGGTGTCCTGGTGGAGCAAGTCCTGGGGCAGTATGATGCCCTCTTCGGATCGCACAGCCAAAGACACGCACAAGCCGAAACACGTCCGCCACACGAAGGCAGGCGGTAGCGTCCCTGCGCATTACAAAAGTGGCAACATACAGCAATTGTGCCTGTGCGAGCGGGGCACGTGTATTTTGGGGTTGCGCGGGAAGTTACACACACGATTGAGCGGGGTACGTGTATTCCGGGGGTGCGCGGGAAGTCACACACGCGATCTGGCCTGGGGGAGCGGGAGTCTTTACTGCAGAAGATGGGCCCAACAGGGCAGACTTCAGCAGAGGACAAAGAGAGTGTCCTACTCTCGAAGGTCTTCGACAACGGTCTGCTAACCAACTTGATGGGCAAGAAGTTGGAAAGCACAGGTTAAGCTGGGAATATGGCCTCTTCGACAGTGAACCCACAGAGTCTACCCCTGGGGACTGCAAAAGAATTGTAGTGCCCCTTGCCAACAGACTCTGGTTCCTGCAGTTGGCCCATGAGATACCTTTGGCTGGTCATTTGAGTTTCAAAAAAACCAAGGAAAGGCTCTCCTTCTACTTCTACTGGCCTAAGATGGGTTCAGAAGTTGACAAATTCTGTAGGAGCTGCCACACTTGCCAAACCTCGGGCAAGAGTGGAGCCAAGAATGTGGCACTCCTGGTGCCTCTCCCAATGATGGGAGTTCTTTTTGAGAGGGTGGGCATCGAGATTGTTGGTCCCGTTGACCCTCCCACATCTTCAGGGAACAGGTTTATCCTTGTTGTAGTAGACCATGCTACAAGATGCCCAGAAGCCATACCTATGAGAACTGTTACGGCTAAGGCTGTGGCGAAGGCTCTACTTTGGTATTTTTACCAGAGTAGGGTTTCCTAAGGAAGTGATATCCGAGAGGGGATCCAATTTTATGTCCCACTACATGCAAGCCATGTGGAAAAACTGTGGTGTCACTTACAAGTTCGCTACAGCCTACCATCCACAAAAAATGGACTGGTAGAGAAGTTTCATTGTACTATGAAGAGCATGATAGGTGCTTTAGAGGAACCCCTTAAAAGAAAGTGGGACCTTCTACTGCCATGCCTTTTCTTTGCTTATAGAGAAGTCCCTCAGGAGGGAGTTGGATACAGTCCCTTTGAACGTCTCTATGGCCATTCAGTCAGAGGTCCATTGGCCCTGATTAAGGAGGGGTTGGAGAGTGTTCCCTCCCCCAAGCCAGTCAGAATGAGTGACTATGTGATAGGTCTCCGGAGGAGAATGTCACACATGATGGCAGAAGCTAGTGATAACTTAAAAGCAGGTCAGGCTCTGGTCAAACATTGGCATGACAAGAAGGCCAGCATGGTTGAGTTTACTCAAGACCAGCTTGTATTAGTTATGGTGCCAACAAGGCAGAGGGCCTTGCAGGACAAATGGATAGGACCCTTCAAGGTTGTGGGCAAACTTGGAGAGGTGAACTATTTGGTGGACTTAGGCAGACCTAAGGAAGCTCCCAGAGTCTTTCACACCAACCTTTTGAAGGCATATGTCTCGAGACCAGAAGTGGGAGCTTTGCTTCTGGCTTCAGCTCAAGAGGAGGAGGAGAGTGAACCGCTACCTGACCTCCTCAGAGGCCAAACTTTGGTTGAGAAAATAGGAGTCAATCTCTCTTCTCAACTGACTTCTGAACAACAGGAGGAGTGCAAAGTTCTGTTAAATCAGTTTGCCTCCCTGTTTTCACTATCATCAGGCTTGACCCCTTGGGGTCAGCATGATATTCTCACTGGTGACTGTCTACCTGTGAAAAGCAGAGGCTACAGAATGTCAGAACATGTGAGATCCCACATCAAAGGAGAGGTCAACAAGATGCTTGATCTCAGGGTTATAGAGCCCTCTCCAAGTCCATTGTCTAGTCCAGTTGTTCTAGTACCAAAGGCAGGATCCAAGGAGTTGAGATTCCATGTGGACTATAGAGCTCTAAATGCAGTCACTAAGACTGATGCCCACCCTTTGCCAAGGACAGATGAACTAGTGGATAGACTTGGTTCTGCCAAGTACCTCAGTACATTTGATCTGATGTCAGGCTATTGGCAAATAGCCCTGACAGACCATGCCAAGGAGAAAACTGCATTCTCAACCACAGCAGGCCTCTACCAGTTTAAGGTTATGCCTTTTGGACTAAAGAATGCACCTGCTACATTCCAAAGGATGGTCAATCAAGTTCTGAATCGGATGGAGGACTTCTGCATGGCATACTTGGATGACATCGCAGTGTTCAGTCCTACATGGAAAGAACATATTGATCACTTAGGATATGTTTTACAGGCTCTTGAGCAGGCCCATCTGACCACAAAGGCAAGCAAATGTCAAATTGGTCAGAGCAAAGTGGTCTACCTTGGTCATGAGGTAGGAGGAGGTGAAATAAGGCCATTGTCCTGCAAAGTACAAGCTGTGCAAATCTGGGCCACCCCTACTGCTCAAACCCAAGTGACAGCTTTCCTAAGCCTCACTGGGTACTACAGGAATTTCATAGCTAACTATGGGACCATAGTTTCTCCCTTGAATGTAATCTCCTCTCAAAAAGTCCCTAAAAAGGTTAGATGGAATGAGGAGTGCACTCAAGCCTTTGAAAACCTGAAGAAAGCCCTTTCTCAATCTCCAGTTCTAAGAGCTCCTGATTATCACCAACCCTTCATTGTGTAGACAGATGCCTCCAATACAGGTATAGCTGCTGTCCTTAGTCAACTGGATGAGAAAGGTAGGGCGCACCCCATTTGCTTCATCAGTAGGAAACTGAAGGAACCAGAAACAAGGTGGGCAACCATAGAGTTTGAATGTTTTGCTATTGTGTGGTCTCTGAAGAAGTTTAGACCATACTTGTATGGATCTACTGTTGTGATTCAGACAGACCACCAACCCTTGAGATGGTTAATGCAAATGAAAGGGGAGGACCCAAAACATCTGAGATGGTCAATCTGCCTGCAAGGGTTTGATTTCACCATTGAGCACAGAGCAGGATGTCAACACCAAAATGCTGATGGTCTCTCTAGGATGTTTTTAACTGACTAGAGGTAGAGATTCATCCAGGAGTGGATTAAATCCTCGTGTCCGTTAGTCTTGGGGGGGGGGTTTAGGGAGAATTCTTAGGAATGGCTAATTTTCCTTACCTACTGATTCCCTCAGCAACTTCGCTGGATTTCTAGGATTTTTCTTTCACCTGGTAAGAGTGTGAGCCCTTTTTTCCCACTCTTACATGTGTTTTGCTGTGTGTGTTTAACATTTGTGTGTTCATAGACCGTGGAGCCTCACCTACTCCACAGGGATCATTTTTTACTATGTGTTACACAGCACCTTCAGTGCAGTGACAAAGGGTTGTCTTTTAGACTTCCCAACTCAGACTCCATTTTCTGGGACTGACTACTGTCTCCCAGAAAATGTAAAGTGGCCATTGACTTTATTAGTCTTTTTAAGTGCACGGACCCAGTACAAACCATCTTATATGGAGTACTGGACAGGGTTAATACTTATCCCTTTTCAGCAAGACTTGGCTGGTGGCAGTGGTAACTACCCTATTTTTCCTACTGCGGTTATCTTAAATAAACTTAGTATTGTTTTAGGCTATCTTGGTAGCCTCGAACGTAAACCCGCTATACCATATACGTTCTTATACGGTTCTGGCTGGGTTTATTCGCCATTTCTTTTTGAAAATGTCTTTATCATGTTTTTCTCTGCGCATTAAACCATGTTTGGTTCCTTTGTTCACCGTCTCTTCACAGGCTTCTACACGGAAGCCCTCCATAGGCACCTGAAAGTCTGGGTGGGCAGGATATGAGGGAGGGGTTTTAGGACCCCTGCCATGGGTTCCCTTGGTAACCCAAGTCGCACTCCTGTTTGATTGGCTAGGTGACTGTCCAGCCAGCACAGCCACCCTTCTGTGTGATTGACAGCCAGGCTGTGTGAATGGGGGAAAACTGCATAAAAAGCAGGTCTCTGGGTCTGGAAAGGCAGAGTCGCCACTGGAACGAAAGAACCGATGAGGAGCTGACGGAAGAGGACCCCTTCCACGACTGAACCGCAGGGTGAAGCCCTGCTGCAGGTCCGAATCCTCGAACTCCAATGACAGAGAAGATCCTCCCGGAATCTTCTTCCCCTGAGCCGGTGGGACCAACCAGTTTGCCCAAACTGCAAGCCAGGACTCCCTCCTCTGGTCGAATTCACTGTACAGAGCTACAGTGGGCCGGATAGCCAGGAAGGTCGGACCCTGCTTGGGTTTTAAGGAGAGCATCTTTTAGTTGTTATTTTGCTCTGCTGCTGGTTTCTTCCCTGGGCAGTGCAGAACCCTCCAGTCTTCCTACTTCGTGTCAGTCCGACAGTCGCTTCAGGAACTGTGAGCCTGCAGGAACTGCCAGGAACGTCCGCCTCAGCTCAGCGTTTCATCCAGCCACGGTGAGGGTGTGTGAAACCTTTTGCCAATCCGAGGGCTTGTCCTTCTCTACTCTTTAAACTAACTTTTCTGCCGACCAACTTCGTCCGGAACTCTTGGCAAAGACTTAACCGCAAATTACCCTGAACTGTGTGATCTTGAGCAAAAGAGTTTTGTCCTATTGTCTTTGGCCCTAAGCCTATTTGATTTGATTCCATCACTGTAGTTCCTCTTTCTAGATTGCCCTGCTTACTTACCTGGTGGTGCTGCTCAATTTCTGCCTAACTTTGTCTTTCCCTCCCTTATTAATTACTAGTGTGCCATTTTTCTCCCACTTCTTATTGTGAGCTTAACTTGTCTGGAAACTATTGGGAGTGGTGTGTTGTATTAAGAGTGTGATTTTTCAACTGCTTTACTTTAGTGAGATGTTATACAACTGAGGTGTAAATAAATGTATATTCTTTTATTCAGAAACCTTGAGTCAGTGTTTGTTTGCATCATAGTAATTGCTGTCCTTTACTAACTATTGATGCTGCTCACTTGCTCTTGGGATAAGTCTGGCTGCTCAGCCATCGCTTCCACTTTTACTGTGTAGTACAGGCTTGTACCAAAGGTGAATTTGTACTGTCACTTGTAGTCTTAATTGTTTGTGGTGTTCCCAAATGGTACTGCATATAATTCTGCCTAACAATCTGCCAATACTAAAAGCTGTCATAAGATTATTGGTTTTCTTTCACATGCATTCTTTGTGAATTTAGTTACATGAATGTGAATACTATAGAACATGTGGCTAATATAGCTACATATGTACATAGATTATCCTTATTTTAATGAATGGTGCATCTTCATAGTTTACTTCAGCAGATCGGCTCAGAAAACTATCATTCAGACATGAATAGTTGTGCACAGTGAAGGTTTTCTTGTGCAGAAACGTTTGCATGTATGTTAGAGGAGGTTACACATCATTTGAGCACAATTCATCCTGCACTAGTGGATCTCTTAAATGCACACACACACACACACTTGCAACGTCATAAATCGATTTGTCTAGATGTGTTCCAGGTTAGTGAATCAAATTCTAGTACTCAAAAGTCTCCACTGTGAACTAACGAGAGACCCTACTCAGTGCAAAGACCCCCTCCCACCCTCTCTTGCGCTAAATGTGCTGCTTTCAGTGTAGCCCTGTAAAGTTGCCAGAGAAAAACAAACATATTTTCTGCTTTAGAAAAGTAGTATTTTTCTCAATGTGTATATTTCAGAACTTTGAGAAAACGCTACAGTAAAATGTCAAAATAGTTTTCATGTCTAGGTTAAATAAAGTATTGTAATCGCAGAAGTCAGAAGAAAGACTCGAATTGTGGTGTCTGTGGGCATTTTTTTACACAGCTGTGGAGGAGGGGAGGAGCAGTTCCTCCTGACAAGTCAGTCCCTCACGGGGCTTTCGCCACAATCCGTAGTTTCTTTCTAAGTGACAGTCGATCGGCATTCTAAAATGCAAACCATGTTTCTTGCAGAACTGAATGGGGTTTTAATTCCAGTTATCGTTCTGACATCTCTTTTCCTAGGTACCTATTATATCATGTATTACACATATTGATGCGACCGTGTGTCTTTGTATAAATATACCCAAATACATTTATAGAAATGATCGAATGACAATAATTCTCATAAATATTGATCATGTTTGTATGTTTTATTTCTAGCAGGTGCAGAGACCAGTAACCAGGTTATTCAGCCTTCAATGGTAGAATCTTCAGAAGGAGACACCGTGGAGATAATTTGTAACCACACCTTCACCACCTCTAACATTTTGATCTGGTATCAGTTTCTGCCAGGGGGATTCCCAAATCTCTTGATTTCGGGGGTTACCACTGCTGAAGACAAAGGACGCTTTTCGATGGTCATTGACAGGAAAAGCTTGACCACCACCCTTCTTATCCGTGGAGCAGAAGCCAGTGATGCTGCCGTGTATTACTGCGCCGTGAGGGACACGACGAGAGAAGCCCATGTTAAACTTAGACAAAAAGATCCAAACTAGCAAAGGGACATGAACAGCAAGTTCTCCTCACATCACGTGGGTTTACTGCCACCTGCAGGATTTTTGTATAGTATATCTGCAAATATTCTATGTACCTCTACTCCTAGAAAAGCGTCTGCCAGAACTTAAAGGAAAGTGAAAGGCCAAATGTGTATTTGCAAATGTGAATTAATTTCTTTGACAATTGCAAATGCATACTCAACAAGTATTGGCAAAGTCAACACATTTTACTTTTTTGTAGGCATGGGAAAGGCATTTTCAAGGCTCTGCTATAATGTAACTGCAAGGCCATAAGAGGCAAATATTTGGCAAACGGTGTTATCACCTCGATACATGAGAGTGCCTAGAAAATATTTAGCTAATGCCTATACGAGAGCAAGAACTGTTGGTGTTGCCAATTCGTGTTATTAACAGGAAATAAGTTCATGAGTAAATGTGGAAGAACAAAAGTATTGTTTATAAATCAAGTGGCACACTTGGTTGAGACATTTTTATTACACCAAGAGCTTATTAATAGCTGCAAATTAGCCATTCCCTTTCTGAAGAGTGCTCAGCACAGGAACAGTGTGGTCAGCATACCCTGTTAAAAGCACAGAGCTAGCTCAAAAAGAAACTGTGGGGTGGGTATTTTTCACTGGGAGGGGCAGATTTTGGTTGAGAATGACCATAGGGAATAGCATGGTCATGGGCAGTTAATGGGTGGCTACAAATCTAAACAGCAACCACAGGATATGTGTCCTCCCTCATGTCCCATCATCCTCCTTGCTTTGTTTCCCATGCCAATAGTTTTGGCTTACAGGCAGCACTTAAAGCACCAACTACCTGCCAATACTTTAAATATTTGCCGAATCATATTATAAGTCCTTTATATTATTGTTGTCCGACTTTATAAACTTGTCGTCTGCCTCCCTGCCACGTCAGGAGACTTAAACATTTGAGCTCGAACTTCCATGTTATCTGTGAGCTCAAAGGTACTTCAAGAAAGCATTTTGATTTACCTCTATCTAAAATCCAGTGGACAGGGCAGTGGGAGCACAGCTATATTGTAATTATCCCCAAGCCACCCGTCCACTTCAGCCCCCTCCCTCACTCCAATCTCTAAAACAGGGCGAACTGAAAATAAAAGGAATCATCATAAATATTTCAGGAAATGTTATGGAAAATTCAAGGATATGGAAGTTGGGAACTCAAAAAGCAGTCACAGAGAAACCTGTGCATAGGATTAGACAAACTGGGAAGGGATCACACAATACTCTGAAGACACATTTAAACTAAACTTTCTCTAGCCAACTATTTATTCCTCAATTCATTTGGTTTCTTCATCTGATATTCCAGGGATAACTCATTTATTTTGCTCTCCCCTACCATGCGGCAACGTAAATGGATTAACCCTGGACTATCAGATCCAGAAACCACATGAATTGTGGATTTTGGAAATATATTGGCAAAAAGTCTGAATTGATTGAAAAGTTGTTAAAGAACCAAAGTCTTGGGAGTGCGTCTGAAATACCTGACTCTCCAGAAAATGTGGAAAATAAGGAGGAGGATAATGTGTCTATTATTGATGAGTTAGAGGAAGTAGATTTGTCTCCGAATGTAGGCCTCACTGCTCCCTTGTCTGCCCAGCAACCTCAACCTTTGTCCACTGGGACCCCATAAGGTCCTACACTCTGTCCTGAATTCATTGCTCTAGATAAGATGAGGCTTGAATTGGAATTCAAACGTTTCAATGCTCAAACTGAACAAAAACACCAAGAACTTAAACTCAGAGAGATGGAGTTGAATCATGAACTAGAAATGAAAAGGTTAGCTCTTGAAAATGCTTCTCTCCCAGAATCTTCTTGGTCTTCCAGTCCTAAGAGACCCTGTATGCCTAAAGTCATTGCGGGTATGTATGAGGTTAAGCGTGATATTTTGGATTGGTTGGCAATGTTTGAATATAACCAAGGCATTCAGGGTCTTATAGGCTACCCACTGTTGCATCTGATGGTGTGATGGAGTTGGGGGAGGTGGATAGGATGGATTATGAGTGTGTGAAGGTAGCTTTAATTGTTAGATTTGGGAAAACCCCAACCCAGTACCTTAAGAGCTTTAGGACCCCCAAAAAGCATGATGGTACCCCTTGGGCTACCTGGGCATGTGAATCTTTGAAAAACTTAGATGGTTGGGTTAAGGGTTACAGAGTGAACACTTATGAAGGTATGAGAAATCTTTTTATGTTGGAGTCAATTTATGATGCCTGCACTCCTGAGCTCAGACAACACTTGGCTGATTCTAAGGAGATCGATCCAAAGAATTTAGCTAAGGCTGCTGACTTGTGGATTGCCAACAGGGCTACTCACAAGGATTCTGGGGAAACTCAGAACAAGGATGAAGGAACGCAGCCAAAGAAAGATAACAAGGAGAATTCTAATACCTCCCATCCAAAAGAGGGCCACAAACAGCAACATAAGGGTAAACCACAAGGGAAACCAAATCAGGCTAGTGCACCATCTGGACCCAAACCGGAGGGAGGTCAGAACAAACCCCATTCATCTAAACCTTTGGGAAATGTTATGTCTGTGGGTCAACTGACCATGCGAAAGGTGATGCAAGATATAAGGGTAAACCTTCAGAGCTCCACACTGTCTCCTTCTCCCCAGAGGAAGAAGTACCTATGGCAAGTGGAAACTTTCACCTACTGGCTGATGAACCCATGACAGTCTCAGCTAGTGTTTCTTTAGTGTCCCTGGGCTTGTGGGAACAACAGAATTTAGATGTCTATAATTCCAACGCAGATAATACTAAAGGGTATTATAAATATAGTGTTCTTGTGAATGGCAAGGAGAACCCTGCCATCAGAGACACTGGACCCAGCATAACTGTTGTGGATGAATCATTTTTCAAGGTGGATGATGTTACTAAGGCACCCAAATGCCTCACCAAGTTAGCTGGAGGCCCTGTGCAAATGCTTCCCCAGTTACCAGCTCTCATCCATTGTAATGATATGACTGTCAAAATACCTGTTAGTGTGCAGAGTGAAGTGCCTGGGAGAGTTCTGTTGGGTAATGACCTGAAAACACTTAGAGTTGTGCCCAGCACCCCCAGGCCTCCCAGTAAGAGGAGACAGGAGCTCACTAGGCCTACAAGGGAGAGGACCTTTGAGAGGCTCTCCAGAGGAGTTGATAGAGGAAACTGTCACTCCCACTCCACATGAGTTGCTCACTGCTATTTCTAGGAAGAAAGAGGCAAAGGGGAAACCCAAGACCTGTAGGGTATTTAGTATAGATCTGGGGCCTAGCGGTATTTTATTACCGCCAAAATGAAAATAATTCAGTAATAATCACTCTTTGCATTCAGATTAGATTTGGTACATAGTACTATAGTATACATAAATTATTTCAGCACACTGATACATTTAGAGGTATACATTATGTTGGTATGCGTTATTGGTGGTATTTATGGGTGAGCATAAATCCTTTGTTTTATATATGTGGCCACAATATTCAGAACCCCTTATTTTTGTTTAGTTTGTTCGTGTGTTCACTAGAGAGACCTCAGGCTTGCATTTCAGAAACACCACATTTCCAATTGAAGTGCCACCATGGGCTGTTCTCACTGACTTATCTACGACAGCAAGCTATATGTGGTATGTATCACCAACTTATTTACGTTTGGTGAGCTATGTCCAGGGCCTCTCTTCCTGCCGACTCATAGACCTTCGGCAGCCGGCTATTTCATCTTGTTATTATTATGTTCCATTCAGAAAACACACACACACTCATATACTGAATGGATTCATGTGTACACAGATACTGCCATGTCTTATCTTTTAGAAACTTTTAAAAATGACAATTGCACTGTGCAAAGATCTTCCCATATTCCCAGTGTTATAATGATAGATGCACAAAGGACAAGATAAAATGAAACACACTTCCCGCCTACTTTCAGGTAACTTTTTTGTATTATAAAACTTGCATTTCAACACGGGCTTACTTTTTTTTTTTACAGAAATAAATGGAAAGCTCACAGTAACAACATTATCTGTAACACAATGAAAGGAGAGTGGTGAGGAACAAGAATTCAATTTGCAACATTAACATGTAGTTAAAACCCAGGAATCTCCTCTCCTACTCTGACCGGATATTTTCGCACACATACGCACAGCTCCCACACTTCAGCGAGATAATTACCAGGCTTATTCAGCATGTAACTTCTTTGGCTGGTCGCCTTCTGGAGGGGTTCACCCAGCAAGGACAAGCATTTGCTGTCGCTCAAACTGGGGCTTGTTGACTGGAAATCCCAGTCTCTCTAGCAGTATTGAATCTGCTTTAGGAATCAGGCATCCCCAGCTATCAACCCCGTCCTTCTCCGAGCTGTGTCAAGATGTCCTCTCCTAGGTTCTTCCCCGAGATTATACAAGAAAACTCTGGTTACCTCCTACCAAATGATCCTAACCAATGAAATTTTATCATGCCCTATCCACCCTCTGCGCACAATAGAAATCTTTTACAGTAAGCAACTGTAACAAAACTGATTTCCTGCTATTCGAATCCTTGCTTCCTGCAAAATACTGTGGACAAAGCAGCACAGAAAAACCAGAAGAAAATAAAAAAATCTGCACACAGTCTGAAATGAGTTTCAGCCTGCCTCATTTTGCAGTGTAGAACACATTATATTATTAAGAAGTTAGAATCATGTTAGTACGGTTAATTATATTAGTTCATTAATCTTCAAATGTGTCTCTTGCAACATAGGCATTTCAGATGAAAAGAAAAAAAAATTGTGTGCATTTTGAATATGAAAAATAAAATGCGCTTTTAAATGAGAAAATGGTTTGTTTTTAACCTGTGTAGCCTGTCTTCATTTACATATCCATATGTTGCACTGGCAAGACATAGCTTGAAGCAATTGCATTAAACCCATGCAGTGGCGCTGCATAAATAAAAAAGGTCAATAACACTTGTCTTGCTGTACCACATTATATCAATGCATCAAACCCATGCAGTGGCGCTGCACTTCAAAAAACATGCTATACATTGATCCTGTGCAGTGGTGCTGCGCTCTGTGCTCCCAAAACACGCTAAACAATCCTACATATACCCTCCTTTTTTTTTCGAACTTGGCTACGATCCAAGCCAATTTTAAAAAAACAACCTGCTTCTTTTCTTCTTTTCAAAATGTAACAATCCAATACAATTAGCATTCTTGTTGTGAAGATGAAAATTGACAAATCACTGTTCAATCAACATAATATTAAAATTCATCTGAATTCATCAATTCTTATAAAATGTTCTACATTTGCCTTCCCAATGGAAGTGTCCATAGTCCAGTGTTTCAATTTTATACTTGAAGTCAATTGAAAATAATAAAATAAAACAACTAACTAAAACAAATAATTAACATAACAGATTAAAACAATTAATTAAAATAATAAATACGTGGAACTCCATATGCCAGGACACTTGTCTGCCTCTTTTGGTTCATTCGGGTACTCTTTCATCTTGGTACTCTTGGATCCTTTTCTATAGAAGTCATCTTTTCTTTGGCATTCCGGTTATTTTGTCTTCACCTCCACCCGGAGGCAGGCATCTTTTGGTCTTCATCCAGGGGACTCCAGGACTCCATCGTCTCCCGTGACCTCCGGTACAAATATGTTAATATTCTAAATCAAATAAAAAAGAAACAGATTAAGTATATAGCACAATACCAATTTCACCCTTTTGCCAAAATAAAACACGCTCTGTAAAATATTTCGCTCTTTTTCTTTCGCCTTCTGAAATTAAACACAGGTTATAGAGAACAAGCATACATAAAACAACATTCAATGTTTAATGCATTTTCATTCTGCACACCGACCATGAGCTTCCATTATATATTTTTTTATTTATACTTTTTATATTATTTATACTTTATATATATTTACATATATTACAGTGTTTATGTACTATTTCAACCATCTTTTTTTTTTTACTTCTCTGTCACTGCCTTCTGACTAGACATAATCACTCCAACTTTTTATGTTCAAGGGACTTTATCTGTTTCTACATGCTCAAGCTGCCTGATCTCGTGTCTGGGATGACATGGCTTAATCTGATTTACATGCACAAACTGTTCAGTTACTATTTCACCTTCAGTCTTTAAAATTTTATAAACTACAGGAGAAACCTTATCTATAATTCGAAATGGCCCCTGCCAGGCTGCTAGAAATTTAGAATTTTTCTGTTTACTTTTTCCAAAATGAAACCTATACACCTGATCCCCTACACTGTATTCTCTCACTGATGTTCTTTAATCGTAGTATGACTTTGCACTGTCAGCAGCCCTTTCTAGATTTCTCTGCACAAAAGCAAATGCATGTTGCAAATGCTTCCTCAATTCATCAATGTCATAAACTGTGGATGCACTCACAAGTGTCTGCTCATATGTTCTGTATAGTAGGTGTTGTGGTAACACCATTTTCCTACCTGTTAAGACTTCATGTGGACTAATACCTGTTGCTTTGGCAGGAGTTGATCTGATTGCCATCAAAACCAACAGTAAACATATAATTCCACATCTTGGGACATATGTGGCCAGTAAACATAATCTTTTAGTATTGCCAATGTTTTTTGTGAACCTCTGTGGCCTGCAGTTATTGCATCATGTGCATGTTGTAGCATTAGCCCTCTGAATGAAAGGGGTACCACCCACTGTATTTGTCCTGTTATGGACTCTCTAATCATGAGTCCATCCTGCAGTCTAACTCGTTTTATGTTATTGCATCAATTTGTATTTCACCCAGTAAATCATCTATAGGTAGCAATTCTCCCATCACAGCCCCAATTTTAGCCAGGTGTCTGCCTTATCATTTCCCTCCTTATCCTCTCCGGGTATTTTTAAATGCCCACACATTTTTCTCCAGTATATTGTCAAATCATTTTCTGACACCAATTTGTCTATGGCTTGTATCATTTTTCCATGTTTAAGTGGCTTTTTGTTGTATGTAACCATGCCTCTCGCTTTCCAGCCAGGTAAATACTCCACAAAGCTATTTCGTGCATAGTCAGAATCAGTCACCAGGACAATTTCACTGAATTTATTATCAACTGCAGTAGCAATTGCTTTATAAATGGCCGCCAATTCCGCCACTTGACTGCTTCTAGCTCCAATCCTCATCCCTACACTGGGGACGCCTTCACATTTCAACCAGACATTCCCTATTCCTGACACTAATTGTTTATTACTGTCATTTTCAATGTGAAAAGCACAACCATCCACATATACAGTTGGCAGATCCTTGCATGTTTTTTCATCAAAAGCTTTGTGTGGTGATTGTTCAAATTCCTGCAAACTAGGTTCCACTTCCATTTCGTTTGATACTTGTTCAGCTGCACAGTCATGTAAGTCAGCTAACCCTTGAGCAATTGGGCTCTTTTTATTTTGTCCATATCTCACTTCTACAAGAAAACCTTGTAATGCCAGCGTCCATGAAGTGATTCTGGACTGCGCTAGATTACCTGACCTAATTCTTTTACTCTCTATAAACTGCAAAGGTTGATGATTTGTTTCAATAATCACCTTTTCTCCCTGAACAATAGGGCGGAAAAGTTGTAGCGCCCACACAGTGGTTAATAGAGCCTTTTCACATTCATTGAATTTCATTTCAACTTTGGAAAATGCTTTACTTGCATATGCAATGGTTTTGTGATTCACATCATGTTTTTGTGATAACACTGCTGACATACAATGTTCAGAGAACCCTATTTCTATAAAGAAATCCCTATCCTTTATGGGGTATGCTAAACATGGTGCCTTTGTAAGACATTCCTTCAATTTAGCCACTGCCTCAGACTGCTCTTTTTCCCATATCCAGGGTGTATTCAGTTTAAGCAGTTTAGTCAATGGTTGAGTGATTTCAGCATAATTTTCAATTAACTTTCTGTTATAGCCTGTCATCCCTAATAAACTTTTTACCCCTTTCACATTTTTAGGGTCCTTTAGTTTTTGTATGGCCTCTATTTTCTTCTTTTGTGGATTTAGTCCATGTTCAGTCACTTCATGGCCTAGAAAGTTCACTTTTTTCTTGCACCATTGTGCTTTTTGTAAAGACACTTTGGCGCCTGCTTTCTGCAATTGGCCAAGCACATGTCTTATTTCATCAAAATGGCTTTTCAGGCTTTCATTTTTTATCAGGACATCATCCACATAACCTATGGTTCCTCTTTCCGCTGCATCTGGCATGGCCTTTCTCAAAAATATGCCAAATTCACTCCCACTATTGATGTACCCGAACGGAGCTCTAAGCCAGGCGTATTGAGTCCTGTCAAATGTAAAGGAAAATAAATTCTGTATCTCCTCCGCCAATGGCACGCACCAATATCCAGAGGTGAGATCTAATGTGGCAAACACTTTTGAACCATGTACCTGAGCTAGGCCCTGATCAATGAATGGCAGTGGCCATCTGGATACTGGCACTCTTTTATTTAACTCTGTACATATCCGCCATTGACCATTTGGCTTTAACACACCTAAAATAGGTGTATTGGATGTGCTATGAATGGGCCTGATGATTCCCCGAGCTTCCAAATTCTTTATAATCTCTGCTAATGATTCTAAACATGCCAGCGGTAATCTGTAGTCTATACTGGCGTACAAATACTGGACTTCTGCTACACCCTTCCGGAAGTGTGGCCACATGTAAATCAGTTAAACCGCAATCATAAGCATCTTTTGCAAATACATCTTTATTTCCATAAATATCTTTCTCAGTTTGTTCCTATCCTCATCGTTGTCACACGCATCCGCTAAGGAGATCTGTTCTTCTACCATTTTGGAAAATTCTGGAAAATCTTCTGGTAAGGGAATCTCAGCGCTTTCCTCTAACTGTGTGGCTGTGTCTTTTTGTAAAGCTGCCACTTTTAAATATTTTGGCATATCAGCTTCCACTTCAATGGGCTGATTTTCTGTTTTATTTTCATTTAAATTAAATGTTATGCAATCCTCTTGATGGCAGCACACTGTCTCATTTGAATCATAAGGATAGACAGAATTAATTTTAAATATTCCTTTGGGCTGAGAGTCCAGGTGTTCTGGCAACTCACCCTTGGCATCTACATACTTTTCAGGGATATTTCCAATCACCATGTTATTTAAATCTGCCGCATAATGTGATTTTTGTATGGCCATTCCTAATGGGGAGTTTTCCTCTAAATGAATATCCTGTAAACCTTTATTATTTACCATATATTTTACAGATCCTTCACCAATATCTACCAATGGAATGTATTCATAATCCAGGCCTTGCTGTTTTATGGATTCATTCAGGCATATAAATGCATCTGAGTCTTTCATCTGCTGTCCATTTTTGCATTTCAGTGTTATTGCAAACTGTTTTGTAAATGCAGGAATAATAGTATCTTTCCTCATTTGTAATTCGATTGCATAAGGAACCAGTTGTGCACAATGACAAGCCCTTCTTTTGTCTTCAAATTCAGGTGCGGGCCCACCTAGGCGCGCCCATATTTTTTGATTAAGGAAATCTAACACCATACACATTCTGTGCATGATGTCATTGCCCATGTAAAAGTCATTTTGTACTCCACTCACTATCCATACATTATGGTAAATTGTTTTCTGCCCAATGCTAATTTTAAGCATGCATCTGCCTGCAATTCGGTTTTCAAAGTCTGGACTGTCCAACCCAGAAACATATTGGTTTTTAATCCTAAATTTCGGAATCTCTTCCCTCTCCAATATCTTTTGCAACAATTTCTCATTAATGAAGCTCCTCTCCTGTTCAAGCGCTAAAGTGGCTTTTATTGTTTTAAAACAGTCATGTATACCAACATGAACCCATGGTTGCTCATCTTCCATGTGTATTTCAGCAAGAGTGGTAATGTGTTTTTCTGAATCTGTTTTAGGAGCAATATTCTGTTTGATTATTTTCTCTTTTAAATAAAAACGTAATGTGTGCTCATCTATGGCAGTCTGCCAATTTTTCCTTGGGTCCGAGTATATTTGTACAGGTAGTTTTTCATTGTCGCTCTGCATTTTGTCTTGACTATTCTGGAGATATACCTCCACAGCATCATTTGTTTTGGCAACGGTGTGACATTCATTTATGTTGCTGTTTTGTGATTTTAGTTTCTTAGGTCTCAATGGTTTTTTGGTTAAGGACCACAGCACTCCATTCACCCCATCTATGAGAGGAGACAATCTTTTCAGGCAATCTGTCCCCATCAGAAATGAAATTTCACAAATAGATGTGATCAATACCTCTTGTTTCATTCTGTGCTTTCCTATTTTTATGTCAACCTCAGTTACACCTATGATGGGCACCTCCTCCCCATTAAAGTTATGCACTGGACCTTGATTTTCCTTCACTGTGATCTGATTCTGTGGGGGTCTCCCTTCATTGATACTCTTTACCAGCTCCTTGGACATAATTGTGGCCTGTGCACCAGTGTCAATCATAGCAAATGTTTGGCATTTTTCTTCTACAGTGATGGGTGCATAATATCTGTCCTCAACTTCCTCTAATACACATAAGAAGTGTGAATTCTTACTGATTTCAGGGCTCACCTTTCTCAGGCCTTTTTCACTTTTGGCTAAGCACATTGGTAAATGGAAAAACATTTTTCCTACCTTTTTACCCATTTCTGCACGAGAGACTTTATGCATTTCTCCATGTTCAGTGGTTTTTTGAAGTGTGGCCACTGTTCGCCCACCCATCTGGGTATCATCAGGGACCACATTACAACTTTCCAACTGAACATGTGTAACAACATCATTTAGTAATTTGTCATTGTTTAATTCTGTGCATTTGTGATCATTTAGGGGCCGATTCATGGAACAAACGTGCGCCGAAAATCTTCGCGCAAGCAGGCGCAAGCAGGCGCAAGCGGAAAAAAACAGGCGCAAGCGATTCATGGAAGTCCCTGCGCGTGTTTTCCTCGGGATGTGCGCCAAACCCGTGCATGGCGCACACGTCACTGCAACATCCCGAAAGACGTGCGCGACGCGCACAGTGAAAGCGCACAACCTCTGCGCATACACTAGAAAGTGGGCGGAACACGGGGCGTAACGCGCAGAATGGGGAACAACACGCGAAAATAAGGGCGTAACTGGGGATGTACTGCAGGGAAGCAGACGGAATGCCCACACGCAACCGAACCACACGTATTCATGGAATCGAATAGGGCAAAGCCACGCACAGCCAAAGACACGCACAAGCCGAAACACGTCCGCCACACGAAGGCAGGCGGTAGCGTCCCTGCGCATTACAAAAGTGGCAACATACAGCAATTGTGCCTGTGCGAGCGGGGCACGTGTATTTTGGGGTTGCGCGGGAAGTTACACACGCGATTGAGCGGGGTACGTGTATTCCGGGGGTGCGCGGGAAGTCACACACGCGATCTGGCCTGGGGGAGCAGGCTACGTGTATTGCAGGGGTTCGCGTGAACTTTTTCACGCGATCGGCCCTGGGGGAGCGGGCTACGTGTATTGCAGGGGTTCGCGTGAACTTTTTCACGCGATCTGCCCTGGGGGAGCGGGCTACGTGTATTTCAGGGGTTCGCGTGAACTTTTTCACGCGATCGACCCTGGGGGAGCGGGCTACGTGTATTCCAGGGGTTCGCGTGAACTTTTTCACGCGATCGGGCCTGGGGGAGCGGGCTACGTGTATTCCAGGGGTTCGCGTGAACTTTTTCACGCGATCAGGCCTGGGGGAGCGGGCTACGGCGTGAACTTTTTCACGCGATCGGCCCTGGGGGAGCGGGCTACGTGTTTTCCAGGGGTTCGCGTGAACTTTTTCACGCGATCGGGCCTGGGGGAGCGGGCTACGTGTATTCCAGGGGTTTGCGTGAACTTTTTCACGCGATCGGGCCCGGGGGAGCGGGCTACGTGTATTTCAGGGGTTCGCGTGAACTTTTTCACGCGATCGGGCCCGGGGGAGCGGGCTACGTGTATTTCAGGGGTTCGCGTGAACTTTTTCACGCGATCGGGCCCGAGGGAGCGGGCTCCGTGTATTTCAGGGGTTCGCGTGAACTTTTTCACGCGATCGGGCCCGGGGGAGAGGGCTACGTGTATTTCAGGGGTTCGCGTGAACTTTTTCACGCGATCGGGCCCGGGGGAGCGGGCTACGTGTATTTCAGGGGTTTGCGTGAACTTTTCCACGCGATCGGGCCTGGGGGAGCGGGCTACGTGTATTGCAGGGTTTCGCGTGAACTTTTTCACGCGATCGAGCCTGGGGGAGCGGGCTACGTGTATTTCAGGGGTTCGCATGAACTTTTTCACGCGATCGGGCCTGGGGGAGCGGGGTACCACTCACCGTCTGCCTTGCGTGTAGAAGAACGCGTAGCCAACACCCGCTGTGAAGTAATAGCGTGTGAACCCCAACGGATGGAAAACACACGCACCGCACGAAAAGCACATACAGAACAGTGTAAAGGCACGCGGTATCTCCAAGCCCTGCCAGGGCAACGCCCGTGCGCAAAACGTCACAGACGCGCTTACGCTGTAAGGGCCTTTGTTCCAATGAAATCGCGTACGCGTGCTGACGCGCTTACGCGCTAAAGGCCTTTCCTCGATTTTCACGCTGACGTGCAGGATTTTCACGTGCCAAATCACTCCGTATCAAGCTGGCCACGTGAAAACACACGGAAGACCACGCTCCTGCCCAGAAGGCCGAATTACTGCCCCCCAGTGCCCCGAGCAGCCTCCCACATGCCATCTGCTGCTGCCTGCCTGCCTGCTGCCACCGTGCCCTGCCATTTGGTGCCTGCACATCAGCCATCTGCAGGGGTCCAGTTGCTGTGTCACCCCTGCTGGAACAGAAGACTCCCGACTCGGATAACATCGCTCCACAGCCCAGCCCCAGGACCCAGTTGCCCACCCACTCCTGCCCCTGGGGTTGCCATGTCGGGCACATCCACATCTGGCACCAGTGGCAACCCCCGGGCAGAGGGGCACCAGCTTCACTGCCACCGAAGTTGGTGTCCTGGTGGAGCAAGTCCTGGGGCAGTATGATGCCCTCTTCGGATCGTCCCGCGCCAACAAGGAAGGACGGGAGAGGATCTGGGCCGACTGTGTGGTTGCCATCAACGCGGAGGGGGTGGCAACCCGCACCATCCAGAAGGTCAAGAAGCGCTGGGAAGACTTGAGGTCCAGGACCCTCATAAAGGCCCGGCGCCTCGTGGAGGGGGGCCGGGGCCGCATGAGTTCCATCCAGATGAGGGTCCTGGAACGCGTACACCCAGCGCTCCACGCCCAGGTCCTTGAGAGGGAGACCCGTCTGGAGTTGAGCGGTAAGTGGCCAAGCATTGCTGTGTGAGACAGGGCATGTTGCAGTGTGCTGGTTGTCTGATACTTGCCTGTATGTGTGACATAGGCCATGTACGCATGTATGTGTGCAGGGACATCATGGTAATGCATGTGCGACCAGTAATGTGTGAACCGCACGGTTGTTGCATGTGTTTAAATGCGACATGGGGAGCCCTATGCAGATTGTACACATGAGAGCATGGCAGTCTCTGTTCCTGGACATGGGTGGGGGTGAGGGATGGGTGCTGATGCCAGGTACATATATGGTATCCATGTCTGTGTGCCTGACCTGCGTGTCTGTGACTTGTGAATGCCATGGATGCATGACACATGTCTGTGACAATGAACAGATTCACTGATGCAGCCTAGTCATCCTTGTATCCACTGTGATTGGGGTGTACGGGTCCAGATGGATGTGACTGAGGTGAAGTGTGTGCATGTGATAGGCATGACCCATGATGTATGTGAGTTCCATTACATTGTATGTTTCGAGAGTCCATTGGACATGTATGGAAATGTCCATGGCATGCACCATGACTGTCACTGTGTGTGTTTTGCCTGACTGACACATGTGTTGTGGAGGGACATGATGGAAGTGTACTTTGACAGTGGCACTCATCTGCTATTGCTTCCTGTCTAGGGGACCATTGTACAGTACCCTGATGCTTGTGTTCTATGTCTCCCTCTACGCAGCGGCTAGTGAAGAAGAGGGCGGAGACGGCGCTGTGGAGCAAGGCGGCGGGGATGCCCCCACGGCTGCAGCGGAAGGGGTGGGTGAGCCCCCACAGGGGCCTGCTACGGCGGAAGACGGTGAGGAGCCATCCAGGTTGGTGGTTTCCACAGAGGAGGAGGAGGCCGCCACTGAGGCGCACATGGGGCCTGTTGGGGGCATCCCTGCTGGTGCAAGTGGTGCAGTCCAGGGGCAGGGGCAGGAGGCAGCACAGGTCACCGTGGAGGGGCCTGTGCATGTCGCTGTCCCTGACCCTGTGGGTGCACCACCATGCACCAGCAGGGATGCCCCGTCCCAGGCCAGTCCGCAGGTAGAGGGGATGTCCATGTCATCTGACTCCCCTCCACCTGCGGACGAGGGGACCCCTGGCCGTATGGAGAAGGTCCTGATTGGGGTCGCGATGCGCACGGCTGTGATTCGTGATGCCGTGGGTGCTTCCCAGGAGGAGCACGCACGTCATCACGAAGAGCACCGTGCCGACGTGGCCCAATTGGGATCGTCCATGTTCGGGGGTTTCCTGCATGTGTCGGCCAATCTGGCGGCCCTCTCCTCCTCTGTGGAGACTATACGCCAGTCGTTCTCCTTGCCGTCTTTCGGCCCAGATGCCACCAGGGCCCCCTGTGGACCTGCCCTGACCAATGCAGCCAGCTCGGTGGGGATCCCATCCCTGCCACAGTCGCGAGTCAGAGGTCCAGCAGGGGTGGACACCACAGCAACTGTACCCCAGCAGATGGAGGATGTGCCGGCATCATCAGGCAGGGCACATGCACAACGGCGTCGGTGGATTCCATCAACCTGGATGCCGTCGTGCTGGCAGAGGCAGTGGCGTCGGAGGCAGCAGCGGAGTCAACGTGGGAGGCATCATGGCTCGGGGCCATCAACATCGGAGGGGCAGGCATCGGCCGGAGGGCAGGAGGACCCAGGACGGGAAGTGTCTTCCGTGTGGCAGCGGTTGGGCCATCAGATAGGTGCGGAGCGGCGGCGGGCGGAAGAGGCGCGGCTCACAATGGTCAGGGCGGAGAACTCCATGCGGAGGGCCCTGAGGCGGGCCGAGTGCCTCGAGGCAATCCGCAGGAGGTTGGAGGAGGAGACGGCGTCGTCCCTGCGGACCCTCAGGGACATGGAACAGGACCACCTCCGGGACATCGAACAGGTGTTCGATGATGCCCTGGCCCGGAACACCACGGAGTGAGCCGCTGGACTTGCCCTCCGCCTTTGTATATAGTTATATAGTTAGTGTTAGGTTTCCTTTATTTTATTTTTTATTTGGTTGCGATTGGACAATGCGCCACATTTTTGTATGTAGTTCAGTTTTTAGTTAGTTGTCATAGTTAGGTTTCATTTGGTTGGGCTCATGGACCCGGGATTATCTTGTAAATTGTTCTTCAATGGATTTTTCTATTTTTTGGATTTTTTTCATCCCCATGGAGCAATGGTTTTTGTTTATCATTTACACTTGGATTTCTTTTCAGACTGTGACTTTGGACACCATTTTTCTGGATTGTGCTGTGTGTTTTTGATTTTTTTCATGGACATTCTTCTTCTTTTGGTTGTTTTGCTTTGTGGTTTTTCTCATTTCATTTCCATTCAAGTTGATTTTAAATACATTTTTATTTTCATCCTTCAATGTGTCGTATCATCTCATTGCTTTCATGCATGTCATGTTGGGTGTTTTAACATTCACTTGCAGCCATTGTGTGTGACAGACATGTGTTCATTTGCATTATTTACATTGGGTGTGTAACATGTCATGGGGCCTCATTAGGACCCAGGCGGTAAGTTACCGCCTGGGTCATACCTTTACCACCATGGCGTAAACTACGTTTACGCCATGGTGGTTGGCGGACTTACCGCCCCATTCCACAGTGAGTGGGGCGGTAAGTCCCCATTTACCCATTTACCCTTCCCCATTCCCATTTTTGCCCCATAGGGCATAATGGGAGTGGGGAAGGCGTTAATTACGCCACCGTAAATTACGGTGGCGTAATTAACAACAAGGTCCCTTAGCGCCATGGATTTTAACACCTGCTAAAAGCAGGTGTTAAAACCTCCATGGCGCTAAGGGACCTCGGAATCAGGCGGTAAGGGTCGGCGCTGTTTACGCCGCCGTAAACCCCTTACCGCCTGGGTCCTAATGAGGCCCATTGCCTTTGATATGTGGGTGGATGTGATAGTTGGTTGGGCTTTTTGGCAGGGGAGGATGGCCATTACGGACATGATTGGGGATTGGGTGGACCCAGGTGCAGGGGGGCATGGATGGGACATGGGTGGGGGCCTGGTGGTGGGTGCCCCACAGTGCTGGGGGGTGGGGGGTGGTGGGAGACATGAGTTGGACATGGGTGGGGGCCTGCTGGCAGGTGCCCCACAGTGCTGGGGGGTGTGGGGGTGGGGAACATGAGTTGGACATGGGTGGGGGCCTGCTGGCAGGTGCCCCACAGTGCTGGGGGTGGGGGGGTGGGGAACATGAGTTGGACATGGGTGGGGGCCTGCTGGCAGGTGCCCCACAGTGCTGGGGGGTGGGGGGGGGTGACATGAGTTGGACATGGGTGGGGGCCTGCTGGCAGGTGCCCCACAGTGCTGAGGGGTGGGGGGGTGGGGGACATGAGTTGGACATGGGTGGGGGCCTGCTGGCAGGTGCCCCACAGTGCTGGGGGGTGGGGGGGTGGGGAACATGAGTTGGACATGGGTGGGGGCCTGCTGGCAGGTGCCCCACAGTGCTGGGGGGTGGGGGTGCTGGGAGACATGGGTGGGGGCCTGGTGGAGGCTGCCCCTGGTGGCTGGGGGTGGGGGTGGTGGGAGACATGGGTGGGGGCCTGGTGGTGGGTGCCCCTGCACTGCTGGGGGGTGGGGGTGCTGGGAGACATGGGTGGGGGCCTGGTGGAGGCTGCCCCTGGTGGCTGGGGGGTGGGGGTGGTGGGAGACATGGGTGGGGGCCTGTGGAGGGTGCCCCTGGTGGCTGGGGGTGCAGGGGGACATGCGTTGGTGGGCAGTAGTGCAAGTTGACATGTGGGTTGGCTGGGGGGCATGGCCATGGTGGATGGGGTGCCTGCAGGACATGTGCAGGTTAGGCCCCTGTGGTGTGAGCCACCTGCAGGGTCCGTGGAGGGTGTAGAGGGAACACCTGGGAGGACCCACACGTGCAATTCACGTGTGGTGCTCCCCGCGCACCCCTGTAATACACGTACCCTGATGGAATCGCGTGTGGAACTTCCCGCGCACCCCTGAGATACGCGTACCCTGCTCGCACGGGCCCAATCGCGTGTAGAAATTCCCGCGCACCCCTGAAATACAAGTACCCTGCTGATATCGCGTGTGGAACTTCACGCGCACCCCTGAGATACGCGTACCCTGCTCGCACGGGCCCAATCGCGTGTGGAAATTCCCGCGCACCCCTGAAATACAAGTACCCTGCTGATATCGCGTGTGGAACTTCACGCGCACCCCGAAATACACGTACCCTGATGGAATCGCATGTCGAACTTCCCGCACACCCCTGGAATACACGTACCCTGCTGATATCGCGTGTGAAACTTCCCCCGCACCCCGAAATACACGTACCCTGATGGAATCGCGTGTGGAACTTCCCGCGCACCCCTGAGATACGCGTACCCTGCTCGCACGGGCCCAATCGCGTGTGGAAATTCCCGCGCACCCCTGAAATACACGTACCCTGCTGAAATCGCGTGTGTAACTTCCCCTGCACCCTGAAATACACGTACCCTGCTGATATCGCGTGTGGAACTTCACGCGCACCCCTGAAATACACGGACCCTGCGGAAATCGCGTGTGTAACTTCCCCTGCACCCTGAAATACACGTACCCTGCTGATATCGCGTGTGGAACTTCACGCGCACCCCGAAATACACGTACCCTGATGGAATCGCATGTGGAACTTCCCGCGCACCCCTGAGATACGCGTACCCTGCTCGCACGGGCCCAATCGCGTGTGGAAATTCCCGCGCACCCCTGTAATACACGTACCCTGATGGAATCGCGTGTGGAACTTCCCGCGCACCCCTGGAATACACGTACCCTGCTGATTTAGCGTGTGAAACTTCCCCCGCACTCCGAAATACACGTACCCTGATGGAATCGCGTGTGGAACTTCCCGCGCACCCCTGAGATATGCGTACCCTGCTCGCACGGGCCCAATCGTGTGTGGAAATTCCCGCGCACCCCTGAAATACACGTACCCTGCTGAAATCGCGTGTGTAACTTCCCCTGCACCCTGAAATACACGTACCCTGCTGATATCGCGTGTGGAACTTCACGCGCACCCCTGAAATACACGGACCCTGCGGAAATCGCATGTGTAACTTCCCCTGCACCCTGAAATACACGTACCCTGCTGATATCGCGTGTGGAACTTCACGCGCACCCCGAAATACACGTACCCTGATGCAATCGCATGTGGAACTTCCCGCGCACCCCTGAGATACGCGTACCCTGCTCGCACGGGCCCAATCGCGTGTGGAAATTCCCGCGCACCCCTGAAATACACGTACCATGATGAAATCGCGTGTGGAACTTCCCGCGCACCCCTGAAATACGCGTACCCTGCTCGCACGGGGCCAATCGCGTGAGGTACTTCCCACGCACCCCAGTGATACACGTAGCCCGCTTGCTGTGCTGGTACAGGGTTAGTGCAGCCCTTTGCGCTGGATTGGGTATATTGATGGCTTTTCCCTGCGCGAGAGGCGTTCTTGGGGGCGTAACTGGCGCTGCTGCAGGGTCGCTGCGCCTCTGTGCGCCACAGCTGGTTTTGGTGGCTGGAATCCATGAATACGCTGTGCGCGGAAATGGATTTTAGCGCACGCGGCTGGCGCAGGGATTCGCACGCGCACACTGTCGCCAGCCGCGTGCGCCACTTGTGCGCTGAATTCTATGAATTACCCCCTTAGTGTTTTACCAGCCCTTTCAGTTTCTTCAAAAATATGTGGCTCAAGGAATTCTTCAGGTGATTGATTTGTACCCTCCTTTTGAGTATTTCCTTTTTTTGTCTGTGTTTGTTCACCGTTTTGACTGTCCAGGGAAGGAGCTATAGCATCCCCACTTACTCCCTGTTCACTGGTATTCCCCATGCATGAGTCATTTTTCTTAAATCTGTCTCTTTGTTCTCTTGGAGTTTCAGGTTTTCTTATTTCATTTGTACAAATCTCCAATGTTTGATTTAGCTCTAGGTTAAACCGTACCTCTCTTTAAGAATTATTTGCACTTTCTATTACATGTTCATTCATTGGTGCTTTCACTTTTACATCATTAGGCATATCAGAGTCATTATGCAAAATTACATTAGGGCAATCTGTCTTTTCAGCGTTGTAGGTATCATGAGTACTTAGTCACTTTTCAGAAGAAGCCCCCCGGTCATTGCTATGGCCATCAGCCCCCTCTTTGGATGGTTGTTTTTGCGCTGTATAGAGCTTCCCTATTTGCTCAGCTAACATTTTCACTTGGGCCTCGAGGCACTGGAACCTTTCCATCTCTCTAGAATCCTCTTTCTGTGGCCTAGGTCGATATTGGTTGTTTTCCCCCTGACTGGATCTATTCTGATACCTCTCAGGTGAGTGATTTCTATTGGGATGGTTCCTGAACTCTTGATTCATTTGAGGAGAGGAGCGGGGTGCACTCATCCTTTGGTTGTAGTCCCCTGGTGGGGAATCATTGTACTGACGTGGAGTATAATTCATTTTCTGTCTCATGTCCTGTCTCTCATGTTGTGGGTACTGACCCCTATGTTGATTCCCATTATCAGCAAATCGATCCACATATCAGGGTCTATCCTGATTACCATATATCATGGCATTGGGATCAAATCTGCTCTGTGTCCCCAATGTCTGGTAGGGACCCTCATTTCTTTGATCTTGATTTTGTCTTTGGTTATTATTCATACCTGAAATATCAGGCCGATATCCTGCCCGGGGTCTATCCCCTAAATACCTAGGGCTGATGTAGCTCTCCCTATTACTAGGATCATGTGAATGGAACATTGGTGCAGAGTGTGATGACCTTTGTTGATTAACCCTTTGTTCAGGTGTCAAATTATTTTTGCCTGGACTTTGAGCAGACTCAAGGGACATTTTGGCTGACCTGATTTCCATCACTGTGGCTGAGGGTTCTTTAGATTTAGGTCTAATATCTTTCATTTTATCACTTTCTCTACCCTGACAATAGAGTACCTCATATAGTTTTGTGCTTTGATGTACAATCCATTCAAGGGACTTGTCACGGTCAAATTCACGGACCAATTGTGATATGATGTCTTTCTGTAGCCCATAGAAGTAGGCAGTTTTAAACTCATTGGAATTGGGGTCAAAAGATACATCAAAGCGAGAAAATGCCCTTTTTAAGTCCTGTAAAAATTGGCGAGGGGATGTGTTAGGCCCAGCAGTGATTGTGTAAGCGACTTTCTTTGCCTCCTGCAATGACTGAAAAGGAGAAAAATGACGCCGAATTTCCTTTTCAAACTCCACCCATGTCATATTCTGCTGTTCATTTAATCCCCTTATGATGCTGGCCGTCGGGGCATCTAAAGTTAAATGAAAATATTGTCTGTACTGTTCCTTAGGTATCTGGAGTGCTTTAAAAATGTCATGAACCGTTTCTAAGTGATCCTCAATGCAGCATTCCCCTCCTTTTTTAAATGGTTTGATCAGGGCTTTAATGGATTTCATTATCTTTATGGGGCTACTTGTTGCAATACATGGAATTGCACCACTTTGTGATTCAATCCTGGTTTCAGGTGTATGGGATTGGTGGCTGCCCCCAATGGGAGTATCAAATCCCCCAAGGGCGCTGCAACCAAGTTCAGTCACCGGCCCAGTCACTGGAGCACTAGCTCTTTGGGCAGAACTAGAATTCATCTCCACTCCATTGAATGTAGTACCCTGCCGCCTCTCCTGTGACCTGGAAATGCACATTTGTTGTTCTAAGTCTTTGCACTTTTTAAGGAGCCTGAGTGCTTCATTTTTCAAATAGTTGTTTTCATCACTCATTTTATTTATTACCTCCTGCATGTCGCACATTTGCATTTGGCATTCATTGAATTCTTTGTTTCTCTTGTCTTTTTCTTGAATAATTTTAACCATTTCTTGCTCTGCACCTTGGAGATCACTTTCATTTTCAAAATGTTCTTTTTGTAAAATCTGCATTTCTGAAACAATCTCATCTTTATCCTGTCTAATGTGGTCCACTAAGGCTTTTAAGAGTACCAATTCTTGCACACTGTCCTCAAATTGTTTCTTGCTTTTGGACAACTGAGCATCAAAGTCTCTGCATTTTAATTTCATGTCTTTTTGACATACATCCAATTCTGCTCTTAAAATCTCCTCTTTTTTGCTTGCCCCATCTAAATCAGTCTTTAACCTGTTAATTAGCAGGTTATCATTTTCTTGCATTCGCAGTGACCTATTCAAAATAAACCAGATCTTGGCGCATAGCCGTATTAAACAGTCTTTCTATGCAGTTGTATCGGCTGCATTCAATAACCTTGTAAGGCAGAACTGAATTATGCTGCCTTCTGCAAAAATATTGTCTAGTTTTTCTTTCTGCACCTCACCCTGAATGCGGTCATGCCATTCCAAGGTAGTGTTCGATGACCACGTCCCATGTGCAAACAACTTTGCCTCTAAATATTGCACTAGGTCTGAGAATGTGGTTTCCCTTTGTGACATTCTGAAATTCGTTTTTAGTAACACACTATTATAAAATGGGTTCCCTAAATGTACAGATGGCAGTGTGAGACACACTTGCCACGCCCAGTAGGTGCTCTGTGATCACTTTCCCGGCCTGCAAAGCACCATAAATATGTGGGGTATTTAGTATAGATCTGGGGGCTAGCGGTATTTTCTTACCGCCAAAATGAAAATAATTCAGTAATAATCACTCTTTGCATTCAGATTAGATTTGGTATATAGTACTATAGTATACATACATTATTTCAGCACACTGATACATTTAATGGTATACATTATGTTGGTATGCGCTATTGGTGGTATTTATGGGTGAGCATAAATCCTTTGTTTTATATATGTGGCCACAATATTCAGAACCCCTTATTTTTGTTTAGTTTGTTCGTGTGATCACTAGAGAGACCTCAGGTTCGCATTTCAGAAATACCACATTTCCAATTAGAGTGCCACCATGGGCTGTTCTCACTGACTTATCTACGACAGCAAGCTATATGTGGTATTTATCACCAACTTATTTACGTTTGGTGAGCTATGTCCAGGGCCTCTCTTCCTGCCGACTCATAGACCTTCGGCAGCTGGCTATTTCATCTTGTTATTATTTGTTCCATTCAGAAAACACACACACACTCATATACTGAATGGATTCATGTGTACACAGCTACTGCCATGTCTTATCTTTTAGCAACTTTTAAAAATGACAATTGCACTGTGCAAAGATCTTCCCATATTCTGTAAGGATATTTGGCGTGTTACAGCACAGAATACAGCACTACTGCACAGGTAGCATTTTTTTGATGCAGCACCACCACATGGGTGTGGTGCATTGCTATATGTGTTGCCAGAGTAACATGGACATATAAGTAAAGACAGGCCATTCAGTCAAAAACGATTTTTACATATAAGATGCAAATCTATTTTTACAGTTAAAAGCACACATGTGCACATTCAAAATGCACACTATTTTTCACCTGAAATGCCTATGTTGCAAGAGACACATTTGAAAATTAATAACTAACCTTATTAATAACTAACCTGACTAATAAATTTTCATTTAACATAACCCACTAATAAAAATGTGTCTCCACTGCAGAATTAGGCCTACTCTGAAAGTGAACTTTTAAACGCACATTCATTTTTTTTTCTCTGCTGCTTTGTCCACATAACTACAGGAAGCAAAGAGCTCGAAGGAACAGGAAATCAGTTTGTTACAATTGCCACTGTATAAGCGAGCCATTGTGTAGTGAGGGAGGAGATGACATGATTGATTCTGATTGGACGCTTGTTCTCACTGGGGTTGATTTTCAAGGGAGCCAAATTCAGAAAGAGAATAGCCGAAGAAAACTCATGCTGAACAGATAAGGTAATTATAGAAACGAGTGGGAGCTGTGCGAAAGTGTGCGAAACTGTTCAGTCAGTGTATTAAAGGGAG
This sequence comes from Ambystoma mexicanum, assembly GCF_040938575.1. Classification (NCBI taxonomy): domain Eukaryota; kingdom Metazoa; phylum Chordata; class Amphibia; order Caudata; family Ambystomatidae; genus Ambystoma; species Ambystoma mexicanum. The sequence continues at coordinate 272,834,929 of NC_090938.1, forward strand.
TCTAAGGGCCTCATTACGACCCTGGCGCCGACCCCTTCCGCCTGACTACGAGGTCCCTTACCGCCATGGCGATTTTAACGCCTGCTTTTTGCAGGCGGTAAAATCCATGGCGGTAAGGGACCATGGAGTTAATTACGCCACCGTAATTTACGGTGGCGTAATTAACGCCTTCCCCACTCCCATTATGCCCTATGGGGCAAGAATGGGAATGGGGAAGGGTAAAATGGGGATTGGGGACTTACCGCCCCGCCAAGGTCGGAGTTGGCAGCTTAGCTAATAGCACCATGGTCCTCCGCCAGGGTCGTAATGAGGCCCTAAGTCTCTTATCAGCATATTTAATGTTACCAATTGAATATATTCTCGCAGCTCTCTGTTCATTTTATCACAAATAATGTTGTACCATTTCATTTATTTCTGTAAAAAAAGTTAAACTGTGTTTAAAAGAAATGTCTATAATACAAAAATATTTGAAAACAGATAGCTAGTGTGTATTATTTCTCTCTTTCATTTTGCATGGGGAAAGGTTTAAACGTGGGTAGATTTTTAAACAGTGCAATTGTCATTTTAAAACAGATGTGTGCATGATTCTATTCAGTATGGACAGTTGTGAGTGACTGTTTGTAGCATAGCCTGTTGGAGGTACATGAGCCAACGGGAAGAGAGACTCTCTGGACATAGTTCCCTACCGTATATAAGGTAGTGGAAATTACCACAAAAATACCACAATAGCCCATGGTGGCACACAACACTAACACTGAAAATGTGGTATCTCTAAAATGTAGGCCTGAGGTCTCTCTAGTGATCAAGAACAATCTAGATAAAAAACAAGGGATGTTGGATATTGGGGCCACAAATAAACCAACCACTATACCAACCAACCATGCAAATTACCGCGCACATCATCTAAATAGGTCTGAATTCTGAAATAATGCAATGTATTATTGTTATGTGTGACCCAATATGAATACAGAGAGTGATTATTGCTAAAGGTATTTTGGCGGTAATAAAATACCGCAAAGCCGAAAAATATCCACAAAATACCCAACAATTCCCAGTGTTATAACGATAGATGCACAAAGGACAAGATAAAATGAAACACACTTCCCGCCTACTTTCAGATAATTTTTTTGTATTATAAAACATTTCAACACGGGCATACTTTTTTTTTTTACAGAAATAAATGCAAAGCTCACAGTAACAACATTATCTGTAACACAATGAAAGGAGAGTGGCGAGGAACAAGAATTCAATTTGCAACATTAACATGTGGTTAAAACACAGGAATCTCCTCTCCTACTCTGACTGGATATTTTCGCAAACATACGCACAGCTCCCACACTTCAGCGAGATAATTACCAGGCTTATTCAGCATGTAACTTCTTTCGCTGGTCGCCTTCTGGAGGGGTTCACCCAGCAAGAGCAAGCATTTGCTGTCGTTCAAACTGGGGCTTATTGACTGGAAATCCCAGTCTCCGTAGCAGTATTGAATCTGCTTTAGGAATCAGGCATCCCCAGCTATCAACCCCGTCCTTCTCCGAGCTGTGTCAAGATGTCCTCTCCTAGCATCTTCCCCGAGATTATACAAGAAAACTCTGGTTACCTCCTACCAAAGGATCCTAACCAATGAAATTCTATCATGCCCTATCCACCCTCTGCGCACAATAGAAATCTTTTACAGTAAGCAACTGTAACAAAACTGATTTCCTGCTATTCGAATCCTTGCTTCCTGCAAAATACTGTGGACAAAGCAGCACAGAAAAACCAGAAGAACAAAAAAAAATCTGCACACAGTCTGAAATGAGTTTCAGCCTGCCTCATTTTGCAGTGTAGAACACATTATATTATTAAGAAGTTAGAATCATGTTAGTACGGTTAATTACATTAGTTCATTAATCTTCAAATGTGTCTCTTGCAACATAGGCATTTCAGATGAAAAGAAAACAAAATTTGTGCATTTTGAATATAAAAAATAAAATGCACTTTTAAATGAGAAAATGGTTTGTTTTTAACCTGTGTAGCCTGTCTTCATTTACATATCCATATGTTGCACTGGCAAGACATAGCTTGAAGCAATTGCATTAAAACCATGCAGTGGCGCTGCATAAAAAAAAATGCTCAATAACACATGTCTTGCTGTACCACATTATATCAATGCATCAAACCCATGCATTGGCGCTGCACTTCAAAAAACATGATATACATTGATCCTGTGCAGTGGTGCTGTGCTCTGTGCTCCCAAAACACGCTAAACAATCCTGCAGACCTCAAGGAAAAAGACAGACGTCACCCCTGTGCTACCAATAAGGACATCCCCGAGATTGTACAAGATCACCCCTTTGATCCCTCCACCTGCTGAGGCAGAGTGTAAGGTGCAACCTTGTGTGGTTGAGCCAGTTTCTGAAGAATCAGATCTGGTAGTGGTTGAGCCAGTTTCTGAAGAATCAGATCTGGAAGAAGACACGGTTTTGGTTGGAGATCTTGACCCTGTTGACCATCCTGAGTTGCGGTCTTTACTGCAGAAGGTGGGCCCAACAGGGCAGAATTCAGCAGAGGACAAAGAGAGTGTCCTACTCTTGAAGGTCTTCGACAACGGGCTGCTAACCAACTTGATGGGCAAGAAGTTGGATAACACAGGTTAAGCTGGGAAGATGGCCTCTTCGACAGTGAACCCACAGAGTCTACCCCTGAGGACTGCAAAAGTATTGTAGTGCCCCTTGCCAACAGACTCTGGTTCCTGCAGTTGGCCCCACATAAGTGGGAGCTTTGCTTCTGGCTTCAGCTCAAGAGGAGGAGGAGAGTGAACCTCTACCTGACCTCCTCAGAGGCCAACCTTTGGTTGAGAAAATAGAAGGAGTCAATCTCTCTTCTCAACTGACTTCTGAACAACAGGAGGAGTGGAAAGTTCTGTTAAATCAGTTTGCCTCCCTGTTTTCACTATCATCAGGCTTGACCCCTTGGGGTCAGCATGATATTCTCACTGGTGACAGTCTACCTGTGAAAAGTAGAGGTTACAGAATGTCAGAACATGTGAGATCCCACATCAAAGGAGAGGTCAACAAGATGCTTGATCTCGGGGTTATAGAGCCCTCTACAAGTCCATTGTCTAGTCCAGTTGTTCTAGTACCAAAGGCAGGATCAAAGGAGTTGAGATTCCGTGTGGACTGCAGAGCTCTAAATGCAGTCACTAAGACTGATGCCCACCCTTTGCCAAGGACAGATGAACTAGTGGATAGACTTGGTTCAGCCAAGTACCTCAGTACATTTGATCTGACGTCAGGCTATTGGCAAATAGCCCTGACAGACCATGCCAAGGCGAAAACTGCATTCTCAACCACAGCAGGCCTCTACCAGTTTAAGGTTATGCCTTTTGGACTAAAGAATGCACCTGCTACATTCCAAAGGATGGTCAATCAAGTTCTGAATGGGATGGAGGACTTCTGCATGGCATACTTGGATGACATTGCAGTGTTCAGCCCTACATGGAAAGAACATATTGATCACTTAGGATATGTTTTGCAGGCTCTTGAGCAGGCCCATCTGACCATAAAGGCAAGCAAATGTCAAATTGGTCAGAGCAAAGTGGTCTACCATGGTCATGAGGTAGGAGGAGGTGAAATAAGGCCATTGCCCTGCAAAGTACAAGCTGTGCAAAACTGGGCCACCCCTACTACTCAAACCCAAGTGAGAGCTTTCCTAGGCCTCACTGGGTACTACAGGGATGTCATAGCTAACTATGGGACCATAGCTTCTCCCTTGAATGTAATCTCCTCTCCAAAATTCCCTAAAAAGGTTACATGGAATGAGCAGTGCACTCAAGCCTTTGAAAACCTGAAGAAAGCCCTTTCTCAAGCTCCAGTCCTAAGAGCTCCTGATTATCACCAACCCTTCATTGTGCAGACAGATGCCTCCAATACAGGTATAGCTGCTGTCCTTAGTCAATTGGATGAGAAAGGTAGGGCGCACCCCATTTGCTTCATCAGTAGGAAACTGAAGGAACCAGAAACAAGGTGGGCAACCATAGAGTTTGAATGTTTTGCCATTGTGTGGTCTCTGAAGAAGTTTAGACCATACTTGTATGGATCTACTTTTGTGATTCAGACAGACCACCAACCCTTGAGATGGTTAATGCAAATGAAAGGGGAGGACCCAAAACTTCTGAGATGGTCAATCTGCCTGCAAGGGTTTGCTTTCACCATTGAGCACAGAGCAGGATGTCAACACCAAAATGCTGATGGTCTCTCTAGGATGTTTTTAACTGACTAGAGGTAGAGATTCATCCAGGAGTGGATTAAATCCTCCTGTCGCTTAGTCTGGGGGGCGAGGGGCGAGTTTTAGGGAGAATTCTTAGGAATGGCTAATTTCCCTTACCTACTGATTGCCTCAGCAACTTTGCTGGATTTCTAGGATTTTTTTTTTCACCTGGTAAGAATGTGAGCCCTTTTTTCCCACTCTTACATGTGTTTTGCTGTGTGTGTTTAACATTTTTGTGTTCATAGACTGTGGAGCCTCACCTACTCCATCATCTTTTTACTATGTGTTACACAGCACCTTCAGTGCAGTGACACAGGGTTGTCTTTTAGACTTCCCAACTCAGACTCCATTTTCTGAGACTGACTACTGTCTCCCAGAACATGTAAAGTGGCCATTGACTTTATTAGTCTTTTTAAATCCACAGACCCAGTACAAACCATCTTATATGGAGTACTGGACAGGGTTAATACTTATCCCTTTTTTTCTGTTTCTCTTGGAGCATTGTTTTGCTCCCTTTTCAGCAAGACTTGGCTGGTGGCAGTGGTAACTACCCTATTTTTCCTACTGCGGTTATCTTAAATAACCTTGGTTATGTTTTAGGCTATCTTGGTAGCCTCGAACTTAAACCCGCTAGACCATATAAGTTTTTATACGGTTCCGGCTGGGTTTATTCGCCATTTCTTTTTGAAAATGTCTTTCTCATGTTTTTCTCTGCATGCCAAACCATGTTTGGTTCCTTTGTTCACCGTCTCTTCACAGGCTTCTACACAGAAGCCCTCCTTTGGTAGCTGAAAGTCTGGGTAGGCAGGATGTGAGGGAGCGGTTTTAGGACCCCTGCCATGGGTTCCCTTGGAAACCCAAGTCACACTCCTGTTTGATTGGCTAGGTGACTGTCCAGCCAGCACAGCCACCCTTCTGTGTGATTGACAGCCAGGCTGTGTGAATGGGGGAAAACTGCATAAAAAGCAGGTCTCTGGGTCTGGAAAGGCAGAGTCGCCACTGGAACGAAAGAACCGATTAGGAGCTGACGGAAGAGGACCCCTTCCACGACTGAACCGCCCGGTGAAGCCCTGCTGCAGGTCTGAGTCCTCGAACTTCAACAACAGAGAAGATCCTCCCGGAATCTTCTTCCCCTGAGCTGATGAGACCAACCAGTTTTCCCAAACTGCAAGCCAGGACTCCCTCCTCTGGTGGATTCACTGTACAGAGCTACATTGGGCCGGATAGCCAGGAAGGTCGGACCCTGCTTGGGTTTTAAGGAGCGCACCTTTTATTTGTTATTTTGCTCTGCTGCTGGTTTCTTCCCTGGGCACTGCAAGACCCTCCAGTCTTCCTACTTCGTGTCAGTCCGACAGTCGCTTCAGGAACCGTGAGCCTGCAGGAACTGCCAGGAACGTCCACCTCAGCTTCAGCTTCTTCTCCATTTAAAGGTAATTTGCAGATCCAGTTGTTCGTTTCGTCCAGCCGCGGTGAAGGTGTGTGAAACCTTTTGCCAATCCGAGGGCTTGTCCTTCTCTACTCTTTAAACTAACTTTTCTGCCGACCAACTTCGTCCGGAACTCTTGGCAAAGACTTAACCGCAAACTACCCTGAACTGTGTGATCTTGTGCAAAAGACTTTTGTCCTATTGACTTTGGCCCTAAGCCTATTTGATTTGATTACATCACTGTAGTTCCTCTTTCTAGATTGCCCTGCTTACTTACCTGGTGGTGCTGCTCAATTTCTGCCTAACTTTGTCTTTCCCTCCCTTTTTAATTACTAGTGTGCCATTTTTCTCCCACTTCTTATTGTGAGCTTAACTTGTCTGGAAACTATTGGGAGTGGTGTGTTGTATTAAGAGTGTGATTTTTCAACTGCTTTACTTTAGTGAGATGTTATACAACTGAGGTGTAAATAAATGTATATTCTTTTATTCAGAAACCTTGAGTCAGTGTTTGTTTGCATCATAGTAATTGCTGTCCTTTACTAACTATTGATGCTGCTCACTTGCTCTTGGGATAAGTCTGGCTGCTCAGCCATCACTTCCACTTTTACTGCGTAGTACAGGCTTGTACCAAAGGTGAATTTGTACTGTCACTTGTAGTCTTAATTGTTTGTGGTGTTCCCAAATGGTACTGCATATAATTCTGCCTAACAATCTGCCAATACTAAAAGCTGTCATAAGATTATTGGTTTTCTTTCACATGCATTCTTTGTGAATTTAGTTACATGAATGTGAATACTATAGAACATGTGGCTAATATAGCTACATATGTGCATAGATTATCCTTATTTTAATGAATGGTGCATCTTCATAGTTTACTTCAGCAGATCGGCTCAGAAAACTATCATTCAGACATGAATAGTTGTGCACAGTGAAGGTTTTCTAGTGCAGAAACGTTCGCATGTATGTTAGGTGAGGTTACACATCATCTGAGCACAATTCATCCTGCACTAGTGTAACTCTTAAATGCACACACACACACACACACACTTGCATCGTCATAAATCGATTTGTCTAGATTTGCTCCAGGTTAGTTAATCAAATTCCAGTACTCAAAAGTCTCCACTGTGAACTAACGAGAGACCCTACTCAGTGCAAAGACCCCCTACCCCACCCTCTCTTGCGCTAAATGTGCTGCTTTCAGTGTAGCCCTGTAAAGTTGCCAGAGAAAAACAAACATATTTTCTGCTTTAGAAAAGTAGTATTTTTCTCAATGTGTATATTTCAGAACTTTGAGAAAACGCTACAGTAAACTGTCAAAATTGTTTTCATGTGTAGGTTAAATAATGTATTGTAATCGCAGAAGTCAGAAGAAAGACTCGAATTGTGGTGTCTGTGGGCACTTTTTTCCACAGCTGTGGAGGAGGGGAGGAGCAGTTCCTCCTGACAAGTCAGTCCCTCACGGGGCTTTCTCCACAATCTGTAGTTTCATTCTAAGTGACAGTCGATCGACATTCTAAAATGCAAACCATGTTTCTTGCAGAACTGAATGGGGTTTTAATTCCAGTTATCGTTCTGACATCTCTTTTCCTAGGTACCTATTATATCATGTATTACACATATTTATGCAACCGTGTGTGTTTGTGTAAATATACCCATATACATTTATAGAAATGATCAAATGACAATAATTCTCATAAATATTGATCATGTTTGTATGTTTTATTTCTAGCAGGTGCAGAGACCAGTAACCAGGTTATTCAGCCTTCAATGGTAGAATCTTCAGAAGGAGACACCGTGGAGATCATTTGTAACCACACCTTCACCACCTCTAACATGTTGATCTGGTATCAGTTTCTGCCAGGGTGATTCCCAAATCTCTTGATTTGGGGGGTCAGCACTGCTGAAGACAAAGGACGCTTTTCGATGGTCATTGACAGGAAAAGCTTGACCACCACCCTTCTTATCCGTGGAGCAGAAGCTGGTGATGCTGCCGTGTATTACTGCGCCGTGAGGGACACGACGAGAGAAGCCCATGTTAAACTTAGACAAAAAGATCCAAACTAGCAAAGGGACATGAACAGCACAAGTTCTCCTCACGTCACGTGGGTTTTCTGCCACCTGCTGGATTTTTGTATAATAAATCTGGAAATATTCTATGTATCTCCACTCCTAGAAAAACGTCTGCCAGAACTTAAAGGAAAGTGAAAGGTCAAATGTGTATTTGCAAATGTGAATTAATTTCTTTGACAATTGCAAATGCATACTCAACAAGTATTGGCAAAGTCAACACATTTTACTTTTTTGTAGGCATGGGAAAGGCATTTTCAAGGCTCTGCTATAATGTAACTGCAAGGCCATAAGAGGCAAATATTTGGCAAACGGTGTTATCACCTCGATACATGAGAGTGCCTAGAAAATATTTAGCTAATGCCTATACGAGAGCAAGAACTGTTGGTGTTGCCAATTCGTGTTATTAACAGGAAATAAGTTCATGAGTAAATGTGGAAGAACAAAAGTATTGTTTATAAATCAAGTGGCACACTTGGTTGAGACATTTTTATTACACCAAGAGCTTATTAATAGCTGCAAATTAGCCATTCCCTTTCTGAAGAGTGCTCAGCACAGGAACAGTGTGGTCAGCATACCCTGTTAAAAGCACAGAGCTAGCTCAAAAAGAAACTGTGGGGTGGGTATTTTTCACTGGGAGGGGCAGATTTTGGTTGAGAATGACCATAGGGAATAGCATGGTCATGGGCAGTTAATGGGTGGCTACAAATCTAAACAGCAACCACAGGATATGTGTCCTCCCTCATGTCCCATCATCCTCCTTGCTTTGTTTCCCATGCCAATAGTTTTGGCTTACAGGCAGCACTTAAAGCACCAACTACCTGCCAATACTTTAAATATTTGCCGAATCATATTATAAGTCCTTTATATTATTGTTGTCCGACTTTATAAACTTGTCGTCTGCCTCCCTGCCATGTCAGGAGACTTAAACATTTGAGCTCGAACTTCCATGTTATCTGTGAGCTCAAAGGTACTTCAAGAAAGCATTTTGATTTACCTCTATCTAAAATCCAATGGACAGAGCGGTGGAGCACAGCTATATTGTGATTAGCCCCAAGCCATCCGTCCACTTCAGCCCCCTCCCCCACTCCAATCTCTAAAACAGGGCGAACTGAAAATAAAAGGAATCATCATAAATATTTCAGGAAATGTTATGGAAAATTCAAGGATATGGAAGTTGGGAACTCAAAAAGCAGTCACAGAGAAACCTGTGCATAGGATTAGACAAACTGGGAAGGGATCACACAATACTCTGAAGACACATTTAATCTAAACTAGGAAATAATCAAGGATGTAAACATTCTGGAGCAAAGTATTTATTCCTCAATTAATTTGGTTTCTTCATCTGATATTCCAGGGATAACCCATTCATTTTGCTGCGTCCTACCATGCAGCAACGTAAATGGATTATCCCTGGACAATCAGATCCAGAAACCACATGAATTGTGGATTTTGGAAATATCAGATGGCTCCCTAGTGAGCACTGTCACCATCACGGATTTAGATGATGATTACTTTATCGGCTTAAATAATTAACTCATAAACCCGCCTAAGGATCGACCAAAGTGGTGTTGAAACACGTGTATAGGTGTTGTTGCAATTTGAGGTGATGTTGAAATTGAAGGCAATCATGCATAATTTTAATTCATGAAAGGGACCCACCAAGGAGATGGTCATAATCTGGTTCATGAAATCTGTATACATTTCTTCTGATGATGAATACAAAAATCACAAAACAAACAACAATAAAAGAAATCGCAATTTTGGAAAAAAAGGAATCTTTAATTGATTTATTGGAAAGTTAAAAATTGAGTTAGTAGAAGTTGCCAATTAGGCGCTTGTCCCAGATAGCGACTAAATATTTTTCGAAATGCAATAATGTGTTCCTGCTACCCCAAGTGTGGAGACTTGAATGTGTGTTACGATGCTTAAGGGAACTTACTTCTTTATTCTTATATGAAATTGAGATGCCAGGACAGTGTGTTTTGGTCAGGGTGGGGTGGGTAATGAGTGGGAAGGGACAGTGTTTTTGCATGGCCATGGGCAGCCACTTGGTGGGAAAAAAGTTCTAAGAGTACCCACGAGCTTTGTGCCCCTCTTTACTTACCATGTCCCTCCTAAAGGCATGACCCATTCCATGTTATTATACATGCTACATGTTATCCTCATACAAGTTCAACTACTTCTCATAGATATTCATTCATTGTGTGGCACAGTCATCATTTTGTCTTCCGGACAATATTAACAGGCCGATTCATGGAATTAATGTGCGCCGAAAATTCCGGCGCAGAGGTGCCAAAACGTGCGAATCGCAGTGCAAGTGCGAAAATCGCAGGGAAACCAGCGCACATCGATTCATGGAAGTCCGTGCGCGAGAAAAATATTGGATGTGCACTGAAAATGTACGCGGCACATGCCGTCGCACAGGTCATCCAACGGCGTGCGCCACGGCCACAGCGAAATCGCACATAGCGCGGCGCACATAACAAAAGTAGGCGGAACACGGGGCGTAACACTCGGAATGGGGAACAACGCGTGAAAATATGGGCATCACGGGGGAAGTACAGGAGGCAAGTGCGCGGAACGCCCACACGCTCGCCTACAACTCGTATTCATGGAATCGAATAGGGCAAACCAGCGCATGGGCAAAGACGCGCACAGGGCCAAACAAGTCCGCCACAAGAAAGCAGGCGGTAGCGTCCCTGCGCCTGAAATAAATGTGTGCCAAAATGTGCGCTAACAAAAAGCACCTATATACAGCTATGATGAATGATCCATACTGTGGCCCTCTAGGAAAAATGAGGTGCAAAGGGGTACCGACAAACACGGACACCCGCTGTGTGAAAAATAGCATGTGTATTTCGGGGTGCGCGGGAAGTTCCACACGCGATTGGCCTGGGTACGTGTATTTCGGGGTGCGCGGGAAGTTCCACACGTGATTGTCCTTGGTACGTGTATTTCGGGGTGCACGTGAAGTTTCACACGTGATTTCAGCAGGGTACGTGTATTCCAAGGTGCGCGGGAAGTTTCAGACGCAAATTTGCAGGGTACGTGTATTTCGGGGTGCGCGTGAAGTTCCACACGCGATTTTAGCAGGGTACATGTACTCCGGGTGCGCGGGAAGTTCCACACGCAAATCCAGCAGCCTACGTGTATTTCGGGGGTGACGGGAAGTACTACACGTGAATTGGCCATATGGGTCCTCCCAGGTGTCCCTCTACACCCTCCACGGCCCCTGCAGGCGGCCCACACCACAGGGGACTACCCTGCACCCCTGCACATGTCCCACAGGCAGCCCATCCACCATGGCCATGCCCCCCAGCCAACCCACATGTCACCTTGCACTACTGCCCACCAGCGCATGTCTCCCTGCACCCCCACCCCCAGCATCCAGGGGCACCCTCCACCAGGCCCCCACTCATGTCTCCCAGCACCCCCACCCCCCAGCATCCAGGGGCACCCTCCACCAGGCCCCCACTCATGTCCCCCTGCATCCCCACCCCCCAGCAGTCAGGGGCACTCTCCACCAGGCCCCCACTCATGTCTCCCACCTCCCCACCCCCCAGCAGTCAGGGGCACCCTCCACCAGGCCCCCACTCATGTCCAACTCATGTCTCCCTGCACCCCCCACCCCCCAGCAGTCAGGGGCACCCTCCACCAGGCCCCCACTCATGTGCAACTCATGTCTCCCTGCACCCCCACCCCCAAGCAGTCAGGGGCACCCTCCACCAGGCCCCCACTCATGTCTCCCAGCACCCCCACCCCCCAGCATCCAGGGGCACCCTCCACCAGGCCCCCACTCATGTCCAACTCATCTGTCCCTGCACTCCCACCCCCCAGCAGTCAGGGGCACCCTCCACCAGGCCCCCACTCATGTCCAACTCATGTCTCCCTGCACCCCCAACCCCCAGCAGTCAGGGGCACCCTCCACCAGGCCTCCACTCATGTCTCCCACCCCCGACCCCTCAGCAGTCAGGGGCACCCTCCACCAGGCCCCCACTAATGTCTCCCTGCACCCCCACCCCCCAGCATCCAGGATCACCGTCCACCAGGCCCCCACTCATGTCTCCCAGCACCCCCACCCCCCAGCATCCAGGGGCACCCTCCACCAGGCCCCCACTCATGTCTCCCACCCCCCATCAGTCAGGGGCACCCTCCACCAGGCCCCCGCTCATGTCCAACACATGTCTCCCTGCACCCCCACCCCCCAGCAGTCAGGGGCACCCTCCACCAGGCCCCCACTCATGTCTCCCAGCACCCCCACCCCTCAGCATCCAGGGGCACCCTCCACCAGGCCGCCACTCATGTCCAACTCATGTCTCCCTGCACTCCCACCCCCAGCACTGTGGGGCATCCTCCACCAGGCCCCCACTCATGTCCAACTCAAGTCTCCCTGCACCCCCACCCCCCAGCAGTCAGGAGCACCTGCCTGCAGGCCACCACTCATGTCCCCCAGCACCCCCACCCCCCAGCAGTCAGGGGCACCTGCCTGCAGGCCCCCACTCATGTCCCCTTGCACTCCCACCCCCCAGCAGTGAAGGGCACCTGCCAGCAGGCCCCCACTCATGTCCCCCTGCACCCCCTCCCCCCAGCAGTGCAGGGCACCTGCCAGCAGGCCCCCACTCATGTCCCCTTGCACACCCACCCCCCAGCAGTGCGGGGCACCTGCCAACAGGCCCCCACTCATGTCCAACTCATGTCTCCCTGCACCCCCACCCCCCAGCACTGTGGGGCACCCTCCACCAGGCCCCCACTCATGTCTCCCACCCCCCCCCCCACCCCCCAGCAGTCAGGGGCACCCTCCACCAGGCCCCCACTCATGTCCAACTCATGTCCCCTTGCACACCCACCCCCCAGCAGTGCGGGGCACCTGCCAGCAGGCCCCCACTCATGTCCCACTCATGTCCCCCTGCACCCACACCCCCACCCCCCAGCAGTGCAGGGCACCTGCCAGCAGGCCCCCACTCATGTCCCCTTGCACACCCACCCCCCAGCAGTGTGTTGCACCTGCCAACAGGCCCCCACTCATGTCCCCTTGCACCCCCAGCACTGAGGGGCACCTGCCAGCAGGCCCCCACTCATGTCCCCTTGCACCCCCACCCCCAGCACTGAGCGGCACCTGCCAGCAGGCCCCCACTCATGTCCCCTTGCACACCCAGCACTGAGGGGTACCTGCCAGCAGACCCCCACTCATGTCCCCTTGCACCCCCACCCCCCAGCACTGAGGGGCACCCTCCACCGGGCCCCCACTCATGTCTCCCACCCCCCCACCCCCCAGCAGTCAGGGGCACCCTCCACCAGGCCCCCACTCATGTCCAACTCATGTCTCCCTGCACCCCCACACCCCAGCAGTCAGGGGCACCCTCCACCAGGCCCCCACTCATGTCTCCCATCACCCCCACCCCCCAGCATCCAGGGGCACCCTCCACCAGGCCCCCTCTCATGTCCAACACATGTCCCCCTGCACCCCCTCCCCCCAGCACTGTGGGGCACCCTCCACCATGCCCCCACTTATGTCTCCCACCCCCCCACCCCTCAGCAGTCAGGGGCACCCTCCATCATGTGCCGTTTGGGGCGTGTTTCGATGAGTGAGCCGAGCAAAATGTGCGGAAAATGCGTTTTTTTCCCCACATTTCGGACTTTGCGGGGGTGTCTGGGTAATACATTCTGGGGCGATTTAGGCATATCATACCTCTGCGGATTCCCACTGGTGTCCTTTTTTCAGAAATGCATGGGGTTCCCTGTTTTCCCCGGTGGCTGGACACCCGAGGCCCATATCTGTATGTTGTGCCGGTCGGGGGAGCGTCTCAAATTCCGGTCAGAAAACAGACTTGGGGTTACTTGTGTTTCAGGCTTTCCCCTTGGCGGCCATGTAGGTGCACCCACACACGTGAGGTACCGTTTTCATCGGGACACCTGTGGGAACACGGGACAGTAGGCCATGTGTTGTTGGGGGCGTGTTTCGATGGGTGAGCCGAGTGAAATGTTGGGAAAATGCGTTTTTTCCCCCACATTTCAGACTTTGCGGGGTGTCTGGGTAATGAATTCTGTTGCAAATTGCGCAAATCATACCTCTGCGGATTCCCACGGGTGTCTTCATTTCGGAAATGCATGGGAGTCCCTGTTTTTCCTGGTGGCCGCAACACCCCAGGCCTAAATCTGTATGTTGTCTCCCCAAACCCTTTGGGGGGGATAGCAGTGGTTTAGCCTTATTGCTTCGGGCCCAGGTAGGTGCACCACACATGTGAGGTACCGTTTTCATCGGGACACCTGTGGGAACGCAGGACGGTAGGCCATGTGTTGTTGGGGGCATGCTTCGATGGGTGAGCCGAGCGAAATGTGAGGAAAATGTGTTTTTTTCCCACATTTTGGACTTTGCGGGGGTGTCTGGGTAATACATTCTGGGGCGATTTGGGCATATCATACCTCCGCGGATTCCCAGGGGTGTCCTCTTTTCGGAAATGCATGGGGTTCCCTGTTTTCCCCGGTGGCTTGGACACCCGAGACCCATATCTTTATGTTGTGCCGGTCGGAAGAGCGTCTCAAATTCCGGTCAGAAAACAGACTTTGGGTTACTTGTGTTTTAGGCTTTGACCTTGGCGGCCAGGTAGGCGCACCCACACATGTGAGGTACCGTTTTCATCAGGACACCTGTGGGAACGCGGGACAGTAGGCCATGTGTTGTTGGGGGGCGTGTTTCGATGGGTGAGCCGAGCAAAATGTGCGGAAAATGCGTTTTTTCCCCCCACATTTCGGACTTTGCGGGGGTGTCTGGGTAATAAATTCTGGAGCGATGTGCACAAATCATAGCTCTGCGGATTCCCACGGGTGTCTTCTTTTCAGAAATGCATGGGGTTCCCTGTTTTCCCCGGTGGCTTGGACACCCTAGACCCAGACCCATACCTATATGTTGTGCTGGTCGGCAGAGCGTCTCAAATTCCGGTCAGAAAACAGACTTGGGGTTACTTGTGTTTTAGGCTTTTCCCTTAGCGGCCAGGTAGGTGCACCCACACATGTGATATACCGTTTTCATCATGACACCTGTGGGAAGGCGGAACGGTAAGCCATGTACTGTTGGGGGGGTGTTACGATGGCTGAGCCGAGCGAAATGTGCGGAAAATGCGTTTTTTTCCCCACATTTTGGACTTTGCGGGGTTGTCTGGGTAATACATTCTGGGGCGATTTGGGCATATCATACCTCTACGGATTTCCACGGGTGTCCTCTTTTTGGAAATGCATGGGGTTCCCTGTTTTCCCCAGTGGCTGGACACCCGAGGCCCATATATGTATGTTGTGCCGGTCGGCAGAGCGTCTCAAATTCCGGTCAGAAAACAGACTTAGGGTTACTTGTGTTTTAGGCTTTCCCCTTGGCGGCCAGGTAGGTGCAACCACACATGTGAGGTACCGTTTTCATCGGTACACCTGTGGGAACGCGGGACGGTAGGCGATGTGTTATTCGGGGCGTGTTTCGATGGGTGAGCCGAGCGAAATGTGCGGAAAATGCATTTTTTCCCCCCATTTCGGAATTTGCGGGGGTGTCTGGGTAATACATTCTGGGGCGATTTGGGCATATCATACCTCTGTGGATTCCCACGGGTGTCCTCTATTCGGAAATGCATGGGGTTCTCTGTTTTCCCCGGTGGCTTGGACACCCGAGGCCCATATCTGTATGTTGCGCCGGTCGGCAGAGCGTCTGAAATTCCAGTCAGAAAACAGACTTGGGGTTACTTGTGTTTCAGGCTTTTCCCTTAGCGGCCAGGTAGGTGCACCCACACCTGTGAGGTACCATTTTCATCATGACACCTGTGGGAACGCGGAACGGTAAGCCATCTACTGTTGGGGGCGTGTTTCAATGGCTGAGCCGAGCGAAATATGCAGAAAATGCGTTTTTTTCCCCACATTTCGGACTTTGCTGGGGTGTCTGGGTAATAAATTCTGGGGCGATTTGGGCATATCATACCTCTGAGGATTCCCACGGGTGTCCTCTTTTCAGAAATGCATGGGGTTCCCTGTTTTCCCTGGTGGCTTGGACACCCGAGGCCCATATCTGTATGTTGTGCCGGTTGGCAGAGCGTCTCAAATTCCGGTCAGAAAACAGACTTGGGGTTACTTGGGTTTTAGGCTTTCCCCTTCGCGGCCAGGTAGGTGCACCCACACATGTGAGGTACCGTTTTCATCGGGACACCTGTGGGAATATGGAACGGTAGGCCATGTGCTGTTGGGGGCGTGTTTCGACGGGTGAGCCGAGCAAAATGTGCAGAAAATGCGTTTTTTTTACCCCACATTTTGTAATTTGCGGGGTGTCTGGGTAATAAATTCTGGGGAGATTTGGGCATATCATACCTCTGCGGATTCCCACGGGTGTCCTCTTTTTGGAAATGCATGGGGTTCCCTGTTTTTCCCAGTAGCTTGGAGACCCGAGGCCCATATCTGTATGTTGTGCCGGTCGGCAGAGCGTCTCAAATTCCAGTAAGAAAACTGACTTGGGGTTACTTGTGTTTTGGGCTTTCCCCTTAGCGGCCAGGTATGTGCACCCACACATGTGAGGTACAGTTTTCATTGGGACACCTGTGAGAACGCGGGACGGTAGGCCATGTGTTGTTGGGGGTGTGTTTCGATGGGTGACCCGAGGGAAATGTGCAGAAAATGCGTTTTTTTCCCCACATTTTGGACTTTGCGGGGGTGTCTGGGTAATAAATTCTGGGGTGATTTGGGCATATCATACCTTTGCGGATTCCCACGGGTGTCCTCTTTTCGGAAATGCATGGGGTTCCCTGTTTTCCCCGGTGGCTTGGACACCCGAGGCCCATATCTGTATGTTGCGCCGGTCGGCATAGCGTCTCAAATTCCGGTCAGAAAACAGACTTGGGCTTACTTGTGTTTTAGGCTTTCCCTTTGGCGGCCAGGTAGGTGCACCCACACATGTGAGATACCGTTTTCATCGGGACACCTGTGGGAATGCAGGACAGTAGGCCATGTGTTGTTGGGGGCGTGTTCCGATGGGTGAGCCGAGGAAAATGTGCCGAAAATGCGTTTTTTCCCCCCACATTTCGGACTTTGCGAGGGTGTCTGGGTAATACATTCTGGAGCGATGTGCACAAATCATAGCTCTGCGGATTCCCACGGGTGTCTTCTTTTTGGAAATGCATGGGGTTCCCTGTTTTCCCCAGTGGCTGGACACCCGAGGCCCATATATGTATGTTGTGCCGGTCGTCAGAGCGTCTCAAATTCTGGTCAGAAAACAGACTTGGGGTTACTTGTGTTTTAGGCTTTCCCCTTGGCGGCCAGGTAGGTGCACCCACATATGTGAGGTACCGTTTTCATCGGTACACCTGTGGGAACGTGGGACGGTAGGCCATGTGTTATTCGGGGCGTGTTTCGATGGGTGAGCCGAGCGAAATGTGCGGAAAATGCATTTTTTTCCCCCCCATTTCGGAATTTGCGGGGGTGTCTGGTAATACATTCTGGGGCGATTTGGGCATATCATACCTCTGCGGATTCCCACGGGTGTCCTCTTTTTGGAAATGCATGGGGTTCCCTGTTTTCCCCGGTGGCTTGGACACCCGAGGCCCATATCTGTATGTTGCGCCGGTCGGCAGAGCGTCTGAAATTCCAGTCAGAAAACAGAATTGGGGTTACCTGTGTTTTAGGCTTTCCCCTTGGCGGCCAGGTAGGTGCACACACACATGTGAGGTACCATTTTCATCGGAAAACCTGTGGGAACGCGGGACAGTAGGCCATGTGTTGTTGGGGGCGTGTTTCGATGGGTGAGCCGAGCGAAATATGCAGAAATTGCGTTTTTTTCCCCACATTTCGGACTTTGCCGGGGTGTCTGGGTAATAAATTCTGGGGCAATTTGGGCATATCATACCTCTGAGGATTCCCACGGGTGTCCTCTTTTCAGAAATGCATGGGGTTTCCTGTTTTCCCTTGTGGCTTGGACACCCGAGGCCCATATCTGTATGTTGTGCCGGTTGGCAGAGCGTCTCAAATTCCGGTCAGAAAACAGACTTGGGGTTACTTGTGTTTTAGGCTTTTCCCTTGGCGGCTAGGTAGGTGCACCCACACATGTGAGGTACCGTTTTCAACATTACACCTGTGGGAACACAGAACGGTAAGCCATGTACTGTTGGGGGTGTGTTTCGATGGCTGAGCCGAGCGCAATGTGCGGAAAATGCGTTTTTTTCCCCACATTTCGGACTTTGCGGGGTTGTCTGGGTAATACATTCTGGGGCGATTTGGGCATATCATACCTCTACGGATTCCCACGGGTGTCCTCTTTTCGGAAATGCATGGGGTTCCCTGTTTTCCCCGGTGGCTGGACACCCGAGGGCCATATATGTATGTTGTGCCGGTCGGCAGAGCGTCTCAAATTCCAGTCAGAAAACTGACTTGGGGTTACTTGTGTTTTAGGCTTTCCCCTTGGCGGCCAGGTAGGTGCACCCACACATGTGAGGTACCGATTTCATCGGGACACCTGTGGGAACGCGGGACGGTAGGCCATGTGCTGTTGAGGGCGTGTTTCGATGCGTGAGCTGAGCAAAATGTGCGGAAAATGCGTTTTTTTACCCCACATTTCGGAATTTGCGGGGTGTCTGGGTAATACATTCCGGGGCAATTTGGGCATATCATACCTCTGTGGATTCCCACGGGTGTCCTCTTTTTTGGAAATGCATGGGGTTCCCTGTTTTTCCCGGTAGCCTGGACACCCGAGGCCCATATCTGTATGTTGTGCCGGTCGGCAGAGCGTCTCAAATTCCAGTCAGAAAACTGACTTGGGGTTCCTTGTGTTTTGGGCTTTCCCCTTAGCGGCCAGGTATGTGCACCCACACATGTTACATAGAGTTTTCATTGGGACACCTGTGAGAACGCGGGACGGTAGGCCATGTGTTGTTGGGGGTGTGTTTCAATGGGTGACCCGAGGGAAATGTGCGGAAAATGCGTATTTTTCCCCACATTTTGGACTTTGCGGGGGTGTCTGGGTAATAAATTCTGGGGCGATTTGGGCATATCATACCTCTGCGGATTCCCACGGGTGTCCTCTTTTCGGAAATGCATGCGGTTCGCTGTTTTCCCCGGTGGCTTGGACACCCGAGGCCCATATCTGTATGTTGCGCCGGTCGGCAGAGCGTCTCAAATTCCGGTCAGAAAACAAACTTGGGGTTACTTGTGTTTTAGGCTTTCCCCTTGGCGGCCAGGTAGGTGCACCCACACATGTGAGGTACCGTTTTCATTGGGACACCTGTGGGAACGTGGGACGGTAGGCCATGTGTTGTGTTTGTGTGGTTTTCATAACGTTTTGACCCATTTGCTGGTGGCCTTTGTCTCACAACCCTTTCATTTCCCAAATGAGACCTACATTTAGTCGCTGCTTTAGACACCATACACTTTTGTAACCTACACAAGTCACCTACCCTTGAAAAGATCTTCCTGTGCTCTTTCAAAAAACGTATACTCACCGTTCCTCACCACATTGGTTTTCCCAATTTACACATGCTAAGTGCGTCTGGTCAGGCCGTGAGCGTTAATCTCCTGGCTCAGTGTTTGGCTTGTGCTATTGCTTGTTTTGTATAACACTACAAAAAATGTGTGCCCTCCTAACTGCAAGAGGCATGGGAATGTATTGGAGCATTGCTTTTCTCAAAATTCATAGAAGCCATTGCCGTACCAAGCCAACCATGTCCAACACATACCTTTTTTTCGGTCATTTTCCCGCTTTTCCCCCAATCGATGGCAGTTTCCCCTACTTAGTTGTTGCCTGACCTACGTAAATCACCCCTTCCTAAACTTGGAATTTTGTCTACTTTTCAGAAACATATGCCTTTCTGTCCTCCAATTCGGCTTTCCTACCCTTCCATGAATGTCCAATTGGCAAAAATTGCCAAAATCGCCTACCTCTCACAAAACGGTTGATAACCACATCAAAATATTTTTTTCCCATTTCCACTCAACCTGTTCTTGAAAACCAGGAAACTGGGGAACTCAGCACAGCAAACCATTTGTTCCTAGCTCTTACAAGGAAAAAACCACAGGCTTCTTTGTATATCATTTTATTGGCATTTTTTGAAAGAACCCAACATGTTCTCACTTTTTGCTTATTTTCTCTCACCCCCCTACAGCAACCTAGTATTCCTGGGGCGTGTTACGACCGCCTACATGTGGGAAAAAAGGAAGCCAAATTTGGCCGAGATATCTCGTCTAACAAAAAAGTTACAAGCCGTTGATTGGCCACATACCGAAATCACCAAAAAAGGCCCTGGCACTGGGGAGAAATACCCATGGCACTTAAACGGTTAAGACTGAAAAGAATTTCCATCCCCATGACCGTAATAAGCCCCAGAACCAAGCACTAAGATCCCAGTTTCCCTCGGCAACATGTACTTCTGTACTTAGGACGTGCAGATTTTGTATTGCCTTGAATATGGTAGGGGAGGAGGCAGATACGAAAACGCAAAAAGCAGATCCCACCAATTGACATACTCCACCACGCTCAACCAGGATGACGTCTAACTCCATCCGGTTCTGTAGAGCCACTAATCTAATTGCTTTCTGTTCTAACGTCATGTTGTAGAGTATATCGGTGGTCCGGTTGATGGTTCTCTCCAATACTCTTGCTAGTCTCCTAATATCCTAGGAATTCATGATCTGTCCCCAAAATGGCACAAAGGATTTCGCCACATCACCCATGACTTGTGAAGGAGTATCACCGTTCTCGTCCCGCCTTCGATGAGCCCTAGAGACCTCAGAGGTGCTAGCTACATATACTCATGGTAGCAAGATACCCAAATAACAAGTACCCTGCCAATCCCTAGGTAGCCAAGGATAAGCTTCATTGCCACAAACGAAATAAACAGTATCACCTACATACAAGGGTCTGTCCTCACTAGTCAAATTCAAAATATTGGTACAACCCTCAAAAGTACCCATTGACTGAGAACCATTCCTTTGTATGCGTATGCAGAAGGAAACAGAGTTGGGGCTGTGATTGATAGTGTAGGAAGGAGGCAAGGCATCTCGGTTGCCTACAGGAGCCATCTTGAATGAAATTAGCGATTGGAAAGGTCTAGAAAGTCTATCGGAAGGCCTAATAGAAGCAACATTAAGCTTGCTCCTATTTGTAAAAAGGGAACATCGCAGAGGCATCAGGACTCGCCTTTCAAATTCATTTAAATTAGTCACATCAAAGTTCCCTGAGATGCTGTCATTCCAACGACCAAAGAATAATGCCCATAGAGAGGCATAGCATGCAGTAGTTAGAGGCAAAGGATGAATATACCAGCCCAACTCTTTTTCCCCATGTTGTGGCACATGTGAACATATCCAGCAATTAGTTCTGTTCAAAATCGCATGGGTCGCATTTGCGATTAACAAAAGCGTATTGTTGTGATAACTCTGTCTGTGTTGGGAATCCCTAGAGGATAGAGTGTGCAGATGCACGAAAGGAGGAGACATAGAGGGAACACTCTCAGTGGGTATCAAAGTTTCAAGTGGACGCACCCCCTCAATGTACCAAAACCCAAGAACAATTACTACTGTCAGACCAGTTAACATAATTACGAGAAAACAGTACGTCCTCACGGAACATGTATTTTTCTGTCCAATGTCTTTGTTAGCCACACAATCGATTGGTTTCTCCGTACGAGTGGAGATAGCGACAGGCATTGTTCCTCAAAGCTCTTCTCTGGAACATTTCTGCGATAGACTCCGTAAGTTTGCTGGTTGGTGATCTCCTGACCACGTGATTTTTTCTTAATTGAAGATAGCTCTTGCCGGTCCCATCCACTCACTTATGTTTCAGCGTGAAAGTGGCAAAGGACGAGCTCAACAGTCATTTCCTGTAGGCACAGCTGTGCTGTTCTGTAAGTCTAGTGCCGTGGACGCAGATCATACCTTAAGACTCCAGGCACTGCGTGATCTGCAAACAGTGTGTTGTTGCTTCCTGATGGAAGTGGTGAAACAGAGGCTAGGTTGCTCAATGGTGCAGAAAGATCTGAAGAAGAACTCAGAGACAAAGCAGCAGTCTCCCCAGGCCCCACAGGCTCAGTAAGAGACTCCGAAATACCCTTGATGTTGTTCAAGACCGATTGATCACCAGAAACAGAGCAAGTAGTTTCCTTCTTTTCTTCTCTGTCGTGTGGCAAAGGGAAAGGTATTCTCTTGATGTGTGTAGCATGTATCCAGTGTTTTCTTCCAGCTACTCGTTCAGCAGTATGTGTGGTTACAGGACCTGAAACGGTCCTCTCCAGCGCGGTTCAAGACTGGATGCTCTCTCAAATGACTTCATGAGCACCCATTCACCGGGTCGAATTCTGTGACCTGGCCCCTCGTATTTAACTGGGAGGGCTTCTTGCACCTGTTGATAAATCAAATACAAGTTCTGAGTTAACTGGTGAGTATTCAGCAAGAAGCAAATGCTCCACATCTTTCCACACTTTGGGTCTCGATACGTTCCAAATATTTGCTGGTCTCCCCATTAGAATTTCATAGGGGGAGAGTCCAGTTCCAGTCTGTGGGGTTGTTCGCATGGACAGTAGCGGTATAGGTAAGGTGTCTGGCCATTTCAAATAACTGCTGGCACATACCTTTGCAAGTTTATTCTTCAAGGTGCCATTATGGCGTTCTACAAGTCCAGCACTCTGAGCATGTCTAGCCGAATGGAACCGTTTATCGATCTGTAATCCCGTGCATACTTGCAGGATGACAGCAGCGATAAACTGTGGACCATTATCCGAACAGATGACCCTTGGCAAACCAAACCTAGGAAAATATTCCTTAAGCATGGTTTTCGCCGTTGTCATTGCTGTAACATCTTTCACAGGGAAGGCTTCAACCCACTTGCTAAAGGCACAAATGACTACCAAGACATACTTGTAGTTATAACAGTGCTCCATCTCGATGAAGTCGAAATGAATCACTTCAAAAGGCACAGAGGGTGGACCAAAACTACCCCTCGGTGTCGTTGTACCCTTCCCCGCATTATGCTAAAAGCAAACCATACAACTCTGGACAAAACGCTCAGCAGTTTTTGAGATGTAGACATTCAACAAGACAGATTCTAATAATTTACAGATTTTCCTAGCACATATGTGAGTGGGACCATGAGCCATTGTAACCATGGCAATGACATATGCATCCATTTTCCTTTTGAAATGTCTACCCAACACCCTCCCTCATCGAAACTTGCTAAACCCTCAGCCCAGTGTTTAAGTTCTTCTGGAGCAGCATCAGCTTGAATATGCTTTATCGAGTCAATCCCTTTATCTACTGTACAAGTATTTGTGGTTTCTTTTATAACATACATTTCTGAAAATAATTGAGTAGCAATCTGTTTAGCTATCCTGTCAGCAAAAGTGTTTGCTCTCCCTACATCATCTGTTACTTTATGATGTGCAGTGAACTTCATTATTGATAGTTGAGTAGGAAGCGCAAGTGCTGAGAGTAGCCGAACTATCAAGGTGCCATGTTGGATTTTCATTCCGTGTGAGGTCAGGAAACCTCGTTCTGCCCATAGTCTCCCAAAGTTGTGGACCACCCCAAAGGCATACTGGCTATCGGTAAATATATTCACTTTAAGCCCTTCAGAAAGTTCACAAGCTCAAGTCAGTGCGATAATCTCTGTGGCATGCGCGGAGTTATGCGAATTTCTCTTGGTTTCCACAATCGTGCTTAGTATAGTGATGGCATAAGCAGCAGTGGATGTACCATCCGGAAGTTTGAAGCAGGAGCCATTGCAAAACAGCTCCCCTTGTGGATCATTCAGAGGCGTATCATTTATATCAATCCTGCCTTTAGTTTCTTGCTCTGTGGTATAGAGGCAGTCATGTGACATTTCATCACTGCAAGCTATATCTTGCGGAAGAGGTAACCATTCATCCGGATTCAATACGCAACACCTCTTAATTTGGATATGTGGTGCAAATAGGATCAGTTAATATCTTGTTAATCGTGCGTAAGTAAGGTGTGCGTTTGAGTTCTATTTAATAGAACGTCTACAGAGTGAGATACCACCATGGTTAAAGTGTGCCCTAGAACCATGCCCTCACTTTGTTTTACAGATGCAGCAGCAGCGACAGCTCTCAAACATCTCGGCAAAGCGCATGCAACAGGATCAAGTGTGGAGGAAAAATAACCGCACGGTCTATTCTTCCCCTCATGTTCCTGCGTTAACACAGCCAAAGCACATCCATCACATTCATGCACATACAATCTGAAGGCCTTATCATAATTTAGTGTGCCCAAACCAGTGTTGAACACAGTGCAGTCTTGAGCAGATCAAAAGCATTCTGTTGTTCAAAGTTCCACGGTAGTGGCAAAGAAATGCCCTTCTTTGTCAATGCCAACATTGGTTTTATTACTAGTGAAAAGTTTGGGATCCACTGTCTACAGTAAGAAGCCATTCCTATCAAGACTCTGACTTCTTTCTGTGTATTTGGGACAGACATGCTAGAAATGCTTTTAATTCGTTCAGGTGTCAATCTTTTTCCCTCCTTTGACAGTAGATAGCCTAAATAGGCGACCTCCTTTCGAAAATACTGAAACTTTTTCAATGAAGCTTTATGCCCATGCTTTGCTAGATGAATAAGCAATAACACAGTGCCTTCTTTCCAAGCACTTTATGAGTCTGCAGCTAAGAGGAGGTCATTGATGTATTGCAACAATGTACAAGTAGAAGGCAACTCAAGTGTATTGAGCTGCTCTTTCAAAGCCCTATTATAAATGCTCCGTCTCTCTGTGTACCCTTGTGGTGCACGGATGAATGTAAACGACCGTCCCCCTAGGGTGAACGCAAACAAATATCTACTATGCATGTGTATGGGAATGCTAAAGAAGGCATTCTTAAGATCCACCACAATGAAATGAGTAGCAGAAGCTGAAATCATTGTTACTATCGTTACATCAGGCACAATTGTAAATTGTGGAGCAACAATCGTATTGATAGCGCGCAAATCGATAATGAAACAGAACGGAATCGCATTAACCCCTTTTTTTAAATCGGGCTATTGCACAAACTTCCTGCAATTTCTTCGATTACTTCACGGTGTACACAGTCAGAAACTACACACTTCAAAGCTTGCTCACCATCAACTGAAATCTTGTATTGTGGAATTCGTGGCAACTTAACTCCTGGTTTCAAATCGATAATGAAACGGAACGGAATCGCATTATCCCCTTTTTTAAAATCGGTCTATTGCACAAACTTCCTACAATTTCTTCGATTACTCCACGGTGTACAAAGTCGGAAACTACACACTTCAAAGCTTGCTCACCATCAACTGAAATCTTGTATTGTGGAATTTGTGGCAATTTAACTCCTGGTTTCAAAACAATGTTAACAGGCTGAATTTGAAAAATACCATCATCATTGTCGTCAACCGCCCATAAACACACCGGAACTGCACTAAATTCTAGCAGCAAAGGTCTAGTCAAAAACTGTGAGGCAGAAGATTACTGAAGTGAAATCGTCAAACGCACTTCATCCGACGAACAATGAATTACCGCATTTAATTCCTTCAACCGATTCAACCCCAACAAATTCTCTCCACAGTTCGTTGTTAGAAGAAATGGACAGTGATCTGTGAATGGCCCCAGTGAAATAGGTACCGGCAGAGAAACCGGACTAACTGCTAGTATGCCAGAAAACCCTACAGAAACGTTATTCTGCCCTGACAGTGGAATGTCTGGAAACCGTGAATGATCAATGGAACACTTCTGTGCTCCTGTGTCTATCAAAAATAGATGCTTCCTATTCCCCACCATCATATCAATGTGGGGACCTTTCTGATTAATGGGAATAGGCGTTGGTTCTAGACCCTGCTTCGGACTGTCCTAACAAAACAATATATCCTCAAAGACAAGATCTTCAGAAAGATAGGCAGTTGAAGGATTATCATAAATATTTCTACTATCAACACTAGGTTGCTGATTATCTTGCGAAAATGTCTGAGAATTTTGAGCGAACTGGTTTCTACCAGGACCCCCTACTCCAGGGCGGCCTCTGGATCATCTACCCGTGACACCATATGTGTTATTCGACCTTTGCTGAAGGATCGGGCATTGTGCTCGCCAATGACCCTCTTGTCTGCAATAAGCACATTGGTTTGCGACATAAGCCAGAATATCAAATTTAGGAACGAATGTCGGAGGAACCTCTCTCATAGGCAGCTGAGAAGTAGGCAAATCCGAACGTTTACTAAGCAACAGAGCCAAATCGAGTGCTAAAGTGGCGGAAGCAGTATCAGATGTAAAAGCTCTCTTATAAATATTCAATAATTCTGCGGGACAACAAACCTTTTTCTTTATACATTCATCCTGTAGGTATTCTACCATTACCTGTAACACTTTCCTCCGCATTTCTGGAGTATACTGACTAAATGCATCATATACTTCTACGGGAGATATCGACATGTCTGAAATCCATCTAAGTGCATCCATTGTGCAAATTCGCGTGTTTCTTCACTCGTTGACTTACAAGGAGGAAGGAACCATTTCTGCACATAAAAAGCGTCCAGATTCTCACCATCTATTTCATCATTCTGTAACCGTTCTAACTCCCTTCTGAACTCAAAAACACTCTCGACATTCTCATATGCTTTCGCCGCAGTATCCCTTGAATAAGCTAAAACATTCAAATCTGTTAACCCTTGTGGGACATCTGTGTCCGTCAATCTATTCCACATTACAGCCAAATGTATCCCCATCCCCTCAATAAAGACATTCTGATCGGGAATACTTTCTAGATTAGGGAGTGTAGCTAAAACAGTAGATGTTTCTCCTTTCTCTATACATTGCTTAGCCCATACATTCAAATCTTTCTTCTTTTCTTTGGAAACTGTGTTCCGAGTTACAACTTTAGATTCAGCACTCGCCCCTTCATCAGCTACAAGCGGAGCAGAACCGCTTGGGAAAGAGAGAGTAGACAAATCCTGTACAACAGGTAGTGGAGACACTATCACTGGCAACAAAGACAGTAACAGTCGGTAAAGGTGAAGGTACAGGCAGAGGAACAACAACAGGAAGTGGAGCAATAACTGGCGGCAGAGGAGCAACAGGAATAACAGGAATTGCTACGTGAGGAGGAGTGACAGCAGAAAGAGGTAAGACAGCGGGATTAGATACATAAGGAGGTGGTGCAGTGGCACCAGGCCTACGTTCATTTAAGAGTTTATCAATTAGCTCATCTGAGGCATGAAAATCTTTAGACGGATATATTTTCTGTATACCAAGTTGAAAAGCCCTATCCATGTTTCTAAAAGACTGTTTTCGTTGATCATACAATAATGCCTTTTCTGAATTTGACATATGACGACGTGCATGCTTCTCTTTACTCTTAAATTGCTGCATAGCTTCCTTTTTCCAATTTTGTATTACATCAAATGCTGCAGGTCTAGCTTTTTTCTTTAACGATATGGATTCTAAAAACTCAATCTCAAAACTACCATTGACTGGCCACTGAAGTTCGGAAGCATGTCTAGTTTATCTGTGCTAAATATCGTTGAGTACTATACTACCAATGCTGTACTTACAGTACATAGTACATGCCGGCGACCCCTCCTGTGCTGCCGGTCGGCCAAATTCCAAAGTTTCTCTGTCTCTGCGGAATAAACCCCTGAAACAGGCAGACAATTTCCCAGGCATGTCAGATTACTGGTGTTAACTGGCGTTGTTTGTGATCGCCAGTACAAATCTACAACCAAATATCAGGATACTTAGGAATCTGGGCACGACTCACCTGATGCAAAGGACAAAGGGAGGTCTGATCGGATTGCAAAGGACAAAGGACCCTTGTGGTTGGTGATTTCGGCAAAACTGCCCGCCTCGATATATAGTCCCTCGTCAAGATGCCGTCTTGGACCGCGTGCTCACCGTCCAGGGATCGGATCATGCAGTACTGTTGAGGTGTCGCATCTCATCCAAAAGGGGCCCCCTTTTTCTCACCGTTGATCCCGGTCCGATAGCCGTGTCTACTCTTCAATGAGGTGGCATCAATTTTGAGGGTCCCTATTCAGGCGCCATCTGAAAGAACAAAGAAATATCAAGGCTGAGTACCACAAAGGAAATACACAAATCACAGGCTAAAAAGATTCACACATCTTGTATTACAGTACAGTTTACAAAGCAAAACAGATAGTTATCTGGCTCCCTCGCAGTGTGTACCAGTTGACAAAGAGAGGCGAGAGAGTGCTGAACATCTAAACACTAGCATATTTATACATTTCATACAATATTGTCCAGCCTCTCTTCATGTTAAAATGTGTGGTCTAGAGTTCGTCCCTAGTTCGCATACAGATTTTACAATATCATGCGAAGGATTACATAAATTTGTATTTCCATGAAGACACAATAGTGATGTATGTTCTCGGACCCCGCGGTAAGCCTTATTCCAAGTTTCCTCACAATGTAGTTCAGCTAAAGCATACGCTTGAGGTTTGTTCTTCATTGTTCCAATGTTTATAAAAGGATGAGGCTTGTGAACGCAGACAACACTTGAAATACAGTTCATATGAAGCGTAAGGTCTCTTTGCTCAGTTTAAACAGTTGGCTCTCGGACAACCTAAACATTAACAGAACTCAAAGGTCGAAAGGCTTTCCTGCAAATCGAAAACATAGTCCACCATTTTAGAACGGAAAACACATGAGTGAAAATCAAAATGGTGGATGAATCTTAAAATGGCGATGAAGTTAACCCAAAAATCAGAACTTTGCAACGTGGTTTTTCGTGTAGCGCGAATAGGCTTAGGCCAATATAAATACTAAGGAGGCACTATATAATTACCGTTTAACAATCCTAGATGCCCAGCTGGAATAAGAAGAATTGCTGCTGCTTTCCTTTGACCCAATCTAAAAGCTGTCAAGTCTTTCGAGGACTGGTCTGAGAGAGGACCTGGCTAGAAGACCTCTCCCGAGCTATGAGGGAACATTGTGCAGAATTTGATCTTCATCGAGGTACCCTGGAAGCCAGTCCCGAAGGCTGTCAACCTGAGAAAGGGTTTACCGATAATCTCAAAGTAAAGCACCCGGACATCGAGGACCTCGAAGCCCACTGCCATCGACAGGGGTTCAGAGGATTTCCATGACTGCTGAAAGCCCATCGAGTCATGTTGCCAAGAAGCGGGACAGCTTGACTCTGTGCTGCTCGATGAAGCTCCACCTTTTGCCTAAAAAAATGTTAAACAAAGAGCTCCCTTGCCATCACCATCGACCGCTTTGTCAGGCAGGAGAAACTCGAGGTCATCAACAACCTAGGAGAATCTGTCAGTGGGTTTCTTGACACCCGAAGTCCACAAAGACGCTGACAAGTGAAAATACCAAATCCAGCCATGGTTGAGTCCTGATCGTCGATGCTGACACCCGACCCCTGCTGCCGGGCCTACGTTCTTCACAGAGTCTTCTTTGCGGCACCGAACACTTTGCATCAAGGTGCACCACACACCTCATCTTCCCAGGACGGCCTCTCACGATCATCAGGGAGCACCGTGAAGGTCAAAGCTGCAGTCTCGACACCAGTGTTCACAGTTCTTTGACGAATCTTGACGCCCTATGGCTCCTGATTTAAAGGGAGTTCATTCTCGAGGGATATGTCGACGAACCATCAAAGAAACTCTTCTAACTCAGGTACATTGGGGTAGTCGAACATTTTAATCAGTAGACAAGACTATTTAAACATGAATAGACTGGTCTTGTTAATGCTCTTTATTACAGGTTGCCCAGGTGGGGGGATCCTCACACAGAACTGAGTCTTAGTAGCTAAAGTCCCAATCTGCGATTGTTTGATCCAACTTGTCTTCCCTCCCATGATCTATGCTGACACACATTGTTATATGCTTTGTATGTGATTACAACTGGCAGCAATGGATACATTTTAATGGAGTCAATAGCTAAGTGTGGTACCACATAGACATTGGGGGTCATTCCGAGTAGGGCGGTAAGGGTTAATGGTCACCGTTAACGAGACTGGTGCTGTTAAACCCTTACCGCCCTATTCCGAGTTCCCTTTGCGGGTTGGTACTTAACGCCTGCTTTTTGCAGGCGTTAAAAAACCAACCCGCAAAGGGACCTAGGAGCTAATTACGGCACCGTAATTTACGGTGCCGTAATTAGCGCCTTCCCCATTCCCATTGAGCCCTATGGGGCAAAAATTGGAATGGGGAAGGGCCCTTGGTGAATGGGGAATTACCGACCCCGCCAACCTTGGAATGGGGCGGTAATTACACCATTCACCATGGCGAAGTCGGAAAAATAAAGGCATCAACCAAGGCGCTAATAGCGCCTTGGTTAACGCCAGGGTCGGAATGAGGCCCATTGTATATATTTGCCATATTAGAATTGCCAGAGTACAAAGTGTGTTATCAATTGATGTATATATTGAACCTTATTTATATATAAAGAACTGTGTTAGCACATAACATAGTGTGTGGACATTCCTTTGTGCAGGGCTTGGGGACTACACTGTACTTAAGAACCGGCATCATCTCATGAGAGCTTAAGCCTTGGTTGCTCGTCCATTTTGCCATATAGATAATCTTGGCTGGGGTGCTCTGTGCTTCTACTCTGCCATATAGAGGGCATGAGTACAAGTACCCCCTCTAGTCTTTACACCATGATACACAGAGAAACCACACCTCATATATTTCATATCTTTTACTAAATTTGAAAAATACTTCCCAAACATGAATACCATTATGTGTGCATTTTATACCTATTATGATCGCCTCTCATGGCCACCATTCATTCAGCTAAACTCCACGTGCACATATTGATCGCCTGCTTCACCTGAGTGGGGAGGGGGCCTCCTTGTGACAATGGTCCTCATTACGATCCATGCGTTAAGGGGTTAACGGTGCCGTAAAAGGTTGCGGCGCCGTTATCCCCTTAACGCCTTACTACGAGGTCCCTTTGCGGGTCCTGACCTAAACGGCTGGTCTGTACCAGCCGTTAAGGTAGGGACCCGCAAAGGGACCTTGAAGGTAATTATGGTACCGCAATTTGCGGTACTGTAATTGCCGCCTTCCCCATTCCCATTGAGCCCTATGGGGCAAAAATGGGAATGGGGAAGGGCCAATGGTAAATGGGGAATTACCGCCCCACCAACCTTGGAATGGGGTGGTAATTTCCCATTTACCATTGGCGGAATCGGTAAAATACCGGCGGCAACCATGGCACAACTAGCGCCATGGTTACCGCCTGGGTCGTAATGACCCCCAATGTATCAAAGTCATGTTTCTGTGCACACGCAAATCTACAGATGTATCTCCTCTCCAAAATATAACACAAAGTAACCTAAATGTAACACTTATCCCATTTACCAAATTGCAAGAGTGACAGAAATGACGATGATGACGTCTCAAACCCCCCAGTCAGTGGTATGGCGCATGAAGTTTGAATTATTTCAATTTCCCAACACGTGTTTAGGGCAGAGATCTCCAGAGCGGTTAGCCTCACTTGATCGTCAAGTTCCCTTAAGGTATAATGCAATCCGTGCAGCAGGTTACTGGCCCCAAATCTCGGACAGCCCCATCCTCCACTACCAGGCCTGGTCAACTAATCTGATATTCTGTCAAAGAGATAGCATTAAATCATCCTCCAATGGGGCATTCTGAGCCGCCTGCCCATCTCCTTCCGTTAAAACCATTCTGGTAACATGTGCCTGCCTCCAGCAGATCCATTGCTATCAGGCTTTGATCGCTGATGAAATTGCTGGCCACTCCTGTTTGGACCTTCCTTCTCCACTCAGGCCTGATGCTTGTACTTGTCCATGGATTGGCAGGATTGCCCGACCACTAACAAAGTCTCACATCTTTTTTTTTCCAGATATTGCTTTCTGAATATTCATTGCGGGTCTGGAAATACTTTTGCCCCCCAAGTTTCCCTTTACTTGTAGTGTCGGAGTTGATACTCAGGTCATGGACAAACCCTTTCAGGGCTTTTACCTCCTAACCTGTCTCAGCTCCCAGAGCAGTAATTGGTGAAAGGGTAACTCGCTGGACTGCTTTGTGTGTTATCCAGACCCTCATAAACTCTCTGAATACACTAATTCTCACGCTTTCCCAACCTGCTTTCTTCTGCCACTAGAGGGCCATTTATTAAGTCACTTAGAGAACGTAGCATGCTTCTGTCCCCTTTGCCCTTATGCTCACCTCCTTGAGCAGGCACTTTTTTTTCTCGTACTTTCAGGCAGACTCAAGGGGGGCACACTGTTTATCTGGCTCAGAGGTAGTTCTATTTAGCCCTTGAATCGCCCGCCCCCCCGGAGTCTCAGGTTGGCATAGCCCATTAAAAGCCCTGTTAATCAGCCCAGTCAATGAGTCCCCCTTGGGGAAGTTTTGCAGCAGATTCCCCTGACTCAAGGAGTTATGTGATGTCCGTTGTGTCTGCCATAATTTTTCTTTGCAAATTATACATATTTTTATAACAGTTAAATTTTTAGCTTTGACAAGCTCTCCTTCCTGCTCGGTACCAGTCAATACTTCACCCACAAAGTCGAGAGAGGCACTGAGAAAAGGCTATTCGGAATAGAATTGGGGCAAGTGATAAAAGTACAAAGTCACATTCAGTTCACTGCCATGTACAGTTCAAGTAATAATGAATTACTTTGCCGTGCAGCTTTCTATAGGTACTTGCACTTCCATTCTTCAAGAAGGATTTTCAGGAGTGCCGAAGTCTCTGATGGAACAAAGCCAGGAAGGGCTGTTCAATAATGAGCAAGCCCCAGCCCCCATTCCTTCCCGGCAGAACACGGCAAACAACCTATCGCCACTTGTCTGTGCCGCGCTCCACGTGTACTGAGTGTTTTTAAAGTTGAACAGCAGCAAGTCCTGCACAGGCTCCACCTCCAGTAATAGAAAGAGAAAAAACAGTATCCAACACGGCAAAACACTTTTTGACATTTGTCCGCGCCGCGCTATGCGCATACTGAGCATGGTTAAAGTTGAACAGCAGACAAGACCTGCAAAGGGACCGCCTCAGTAATAGAAAGAGAAAAAACAGGGTTCACCACGTCAAACCACTTTTTGCCACTTGTCTGCACCACACTCTTCATGTTCTGAGTGTTTTTAATGCTGAACAGCAACAAGTCCTGCACAGGCACCTCCTCCAGTAATAGACAGAGAAAAAACAGGGTCCACCACAGCAAACCACTTTTCGCCACTTGTCCACCAAATATGAATATAGTAAGTATGCATGGAACATATCTGCAAAGTCAGCAATTATCCAGAATATCTGCCATGTTTGCAGCTCTGAATGACCATAAATTTAAGATGTTCCTGACACAATGTCAGTTGTGTCATCCAGGTAGTTTATCCACTATTCATCAGTAGATTGTTGTATTAATTATGACATATTTGCGAGGATATCCTTCTGCCTGGTAATTTAAAATTTCGATTTAATTTGGAAGATTTTGCAATCTAATATTCCTGACTTTTACATCTAGGCTTCACATGATTGTGCCCAGAAACCAATTTAGCAAAATGCTCTTAACCATCACACCAGGCTACCTCATTTATATAGGGAGTATGGAGGAAAAAAGTATTGGTCGAGAAATTGCAGTAGTTGGTGCATCTTTGTTGAGAGAAAGAATCACAATAATGCCATTGATTTAGCAAACACATTAAAACTGTCTGTTATTCATCTATATCTGTAGGCTGCTATTTCTTTTGAACTATATCCACTAAGTAACTCAGGGGCAAAATTACATATTTCTTTTAATTTACCTTTTGTCCCACCAATGCACCAGAAATGCATTTCTTATGTATATATATTCAGTGAAAAAACTTTGTTAACGGATGTTATGGTTCAGTTGAGCTAATAAAAACCTATCAAATTCAGTGAAAATTAACATTGTTAAAGGAATATCATGGTTACAAGTAAAACCCCAGAAATGTCCCCGTTATGGTAAGCTAAGCAACCATAACTCGCGCCACCACTGTGCACTGCTAAGACTAACAACCACTTGTATCCAGCGAGGTGGAGATGGCAGGAGCCCCCCTTAACCCCTCACCTGCAGCCACAGAGGAGCCACGAGGCGACCACATCGGATCGACGGCGATGGCCATATGCAGCAGCAGACACAATGCAGGGTGGGGCCCACACTTCATATTCTGCATTCAATGCTCCAATCCTCCTCCTTGTGCCATAATATATGCCCCCATACCTTTTAAGCAGTTCTCGCATCTTGAAACAGCCGATTCCATGCTATTTCATTTCAACAAAATGCCGGCCGCTGTACGGCACCATAATGAGGCTTGATTCTGTTGCCTATCAACGCCTGATTACTTGAACTATCAACTGTTTGCCGTGCGAGCATAACTAGAAAACCACATTGGCTACTCTGAATACAGCCAAAACTATCTAATATGGACTAGCATCGACCCGGTCAAACCTTATTGCGGTGACCTGACAGGAATGCGCCTCTTCGTTGTGACATGAACCCAGATAATTCAGCCTACCTAACTGCCTGTCCCTGCTCCCTTTTAATAAATGTACTCTGACAGTTTACTTCTAATTTGCACAACATGCTACCTCATCCACCATCATTGCCACCCACAGACTATCTCCTAACACTGTATGCTCAGCATACACCCCTATTCTCTTGTTCACCTGTACTAACATACCACTTGCTTACATTGCTGCCACCTACGCCAAGTTACTCACCTGCTCCCACATTGAATGCATCCCTCGTTCACATAGTGTGCCTTGACTATCTGTTGCCATCCTTGAAATGTACTATTCAATGCTAGGATTGGATAGGCTTCCTTCTTGTCAGAACTTACCCCAGACATTCCGATAAAAAGTATAGTTGCACCACCTTGTCTCACTAGAAACAAGCTGAGGCTATCCTACCCCTAGTATTGCCTATAATTAATGCCTTACCTCCCACGAAAGACATTGAATCTGATGGTAGATAGGTACAATGAAGCCATGACCAAACCCATTGATATTATAGCCCCACTAAAACTGTGAAGTGGGAAACCTAGAGCACATTTGAACTCTTGGTTCACCCCTGAACTCAAACTACTACACACAGAAAAGAGGACATCGGAAACACTCTGGAAGAACACCCCTTTCGTCAAAAAAAAATCTAAACTAGCAAAAATCACAGCCACTTAAAAAAACGAGAACTTTCGCACAAAAGAAGAAACATTCAATGACAGGATAAACCAAG
The DNA here is from genome assembly GCF_040938575.1 of Ambystoma mexicanum. NCBI lineage: Eukaryota > Metazoa > Chordata > Amphibia > Caudata > Ambystomatidae > Ambystoma > Ambystoma mexicanum. Next base: position 272,869,830 of record NC_090938.1, read on the forward strand.
CAAGTTCCAGTTCAAAAGAACTGTTTAACATTCTAAGAGAGCTGGAAAATCCTAACCCACCTGCAGACACCTGCCTTAAGGATAACCCTTGGTGCACCAGCATCCGAAATGCGCTCACTAACAAAATCACTGGCCCCCAGATGAAAATTGCCAACAAACGGCACCAACTAACCTTCGTTAATCAAAGTAGTCTGATTACGCCCGCCTCTATAAACTCCATTTCAGGCTTCAAATTTTTCAATGTATCAGTTTCAGAGGTACAAAAAAATCATAGCTTCTTTGAAACTCTCTAACTGTAAGGGAGATAGTTGGCCAGCACAGATCATAAAAATGCGGCCAGAGATTTGGCCCCTTTTATCACCAAATTAATCAGCTCTTCATTCTCTAGCAACTCTGTACCATGCAACCTAAAGGAATCATAGGTGCTCCCATTACACAAGAAACAAACTCTAGATCCATCTATACCTACAAACTACAGACCGATCACTAGGGTCCCTTTTCTTTTAAAAATATTAGACAGGGTTGCATACTTGCAAATCCAAGACTATCTTGAGACCAACAAACTACTTGGATCACGACAATCTAGCTTTAGACCGCAACATGGAACGTAACAGCCCTTGTTGACCTCAAAAGCCAGATTGACGAACTAAAAGACAATGGTAGAGTGGCCATCCTACTTCTCCTTGACATGTCGTGGCCTTCGATCTGGTCGACCACAAGGTACTTTGTGACCATCTCGTATCAGCAGCTCACTTTTTGATTTCAGCCATCACATGGATTCAATCATTCCTTAACATTAGGACCATGCGTGTCTTCTCACCCACGACAGCTGCTGACCCTATTCCCATTACTTGCGGCGTGCCACAAGGTTCATGTGTCTCACCCACTTTATATAATATTTTTACAAAGCCCCTATTTGATAAACTGGATCGCTTGGGTGTCATATACACAAACTACGCTGACGATGCCCAGATACTCCTACCCTTATCTGGTACCTACGACACTGATGTATCACAGATTAATGAAATCTACACCATCATTCAGGCATGGATGGCCCTCCACGGCCTCTACCTGAAAGATGATAAGACGGAGATTCTACTGATCAGATCACATTCCAACCTACAGAAACTCAGCCCTAATTACACCAGCATTTGTATAGACGGGAACAACATACCCATTGCCAAAGATGTAAAAACCTTAGGCTTTTACTTCGATGCAAACTCCACTCTGACTAAACATGTAAATATGACTGCCTAAGCTACTGCCTATAATGGCAAGCTGATCAGGGCTTGCAGACCTTATTGTCACCCAACAGCTGTCTCATACTAGTCAGAGCACGTATACAATCCAAATTGGACTACTGTAACGTTCTCTATTTAGGCGCTAACAAATCCATCTTGAACAAACTACAGATTCTGCAAAATAATGCTCTTAGAGTCGCTCTAAATATACCCAGAAGAGAGCACATCTCATCAACTAGAAAACTTTGCAAAGGGCTATCCATACAAGACAAAATCAACTTCAAAACTCTTTGTCTCACCCATAAAGCATTGAACCACCGAGCCCCTACAAACCTCCCTGACAAATTCACTTTGAGATCTTCCACCCGTGCTACAAGATCCTCTAAAACCTCCTGCCTACTGGTACCAAAATACAACCTCAAAAGAGCAGGCGGCTCCAGCTTTCCGGTACTGGCCGCACAACTATGGAACACACTTCCGCAAGACATTAAAACTATCCAAGTCTTCAATAAATTCAGAAGCTGTGCCATCACCTGGCTACTGAATAAAAACTAACCCTATTTCCCGATCATAGTCTTCTGCACCATACTTACCCATGCATACCACTCTTGATCATAGTTGACTATACCTATACCATTGCCATGTATCCTATGCCCTATGTACTACTATGTATGATCTGTGTCAAGTAACATTTGCCTACATGTACTATCTGGTTTTGAACTGTAACCTGTAACCATTATCCTGTAATCTGTACTATTATCCTGTAACCCGTAACCTGATCTTATCCTCCAGCACCCAGATACCTTTGGGTCAGATGCGCTATATAAATAAAATAAACAAACAAAACAAACAAACCATGACATCAATGATGACATCACAAATGTCGTTATATGACATCACTGATGACATCACATGTCTGGCCCCTGGTTTGTTGTTCAATGAAATATCTAGGCCAGGTGGTTTTGTTTACTGACAGTCAGAAGCTGAAAATGCAAAAGGTACTGTATTTGCAGACGTTACCCTTCTGATATGCTCTTACAATACTTTCCTTACGGTTGAGTTGCATCTTGTGATGCATATACTTAGGGGAAAAAGCAGGCCTGAAACACAGTTATCATTTCTGTACATCAAGATAACCATTTAAGTTATGAACATTTTCTGATGATACTGCTTCTCTTTGGGTTACTTTATATTCCCTCTGTATGCCGCAGACCAGTATGCATTGCAGTATCTTTATGTTTTTTTTATATCAGTACAAGTGTGTAGTAAGTGATACATTATTAGCTACTTATTACATGTTGCACAGTATGCAAAAGTCTGATACGGAAGCATTCACCATTTTACAATCCAACATTGCAACATTATAAATATTACACCTCTATGGTGCATGTTGCAGCCAATGCGTATGTTTCTGTATGGGTAGTTTGCTGAACTAGAAAGAACACTACAATGTTACATCTTAAATTTTAAAGATATTTATATTGTGCACCATCACCAACGGAGTTGGTCCCCAGGCACTCTGGCAGATCTGTAAACAAGAGGGGGTGGGGGGCTTTGGTTAGTCAGGAGAAGAGGGAGTAGGACAGTGAGAGAGGTGGTGTGCTGTTGGTGGCTGTTGGTGTTGTTTATGTGTTGTTTGTTTCTTTTTGTGGTGAAGTGTGTGCGGTTTGCTGGGCGAGAGTAGGTTGTGTGAATTTTTGGGTGAGTTATGTATCAGAGTTTTGAAGGTACGGTTAATGGGGTGAGAATCCCGGTTATGACACATCTTGTTCGGTTTAAATGATATTACTACTGGTGGGATTAGTTGCTACTATCCTTTCTTGACCGTCTGGTTGTAGAGGGTTTTAGCGTGGCGCACTCCCCGTTGTATTTTAATGAACAATGTATAGTGAGGTTCGTGTGTCTATTCTCCTCCTTGGGTGTCAGAGTGGGAGTTGTGGTGTCCTCTTTTCCTACTATCTATGTGCATTTTTTTGCTGGAACTACGGGTGTGGTACAGGGCTGGGATGCTATGCATGAGTCGTCTAAGTGCTTCCGTCTTGGTCTGTCTATGTGTCCAGTCTTTAGTGTCCTCTTCTTGTGGCTGTCTCTCGTCATGTCTTATGGTATGTCGCAGAGAGCGTTCCTTGGATTCTGTTTGTATTTGGTTGCTTGGTGGGAGCCGGGATCGGTATCTTCCTTCATCATTGTTTTAGAGGTGTTAGTGTTCTTTTGGGTGGTCTTTTAGTTACGCAGTGAAGAGCCAAGATTTGAGCAGTTTCCTGAATAATAGGTGGTTTCTGGTGTTCCGTATATCCTTTGGTAAGTCATTCCAAGTTTTTGGTGCCTGGTGAGAAGAAGAGGATCCACCAAGTTTTCTTCCGTTGTAGGGTTTCGGTTCCAGGCGGATGTCGTTGCTTGATCTGAGCGTTCTTGTCAGCTGGTGTAGGCGTAATTTATCTCTCAGGAATTCTGTGCCTTGGTTGTGTATTTCTCTGTGCGTGATGCACATTGATTAGAATTTTATTTGTTGTTTTATTGGTAGCCAATGTAGTATTTTTAGTGCGGGTGTGATGTGTTCTCTTTGGGGAAGTTTGAGAAGGAGTCTGGCTGCCACATTTTGTATGAGTTGTAGTTTTTTAGAAGTTGTTCAGGCATACCCAGGTATAGGCTATTGGCATAATCTACTCTGGACATGACCAGAGCGATGATGGTAAGTGTTTTGTTGGCGAATGACAGGAACGGTAGGATCATTTTTGCTGCTCGCAGGAGAAAGAAGTATTTCTTCAGTAGAGAATGTACTTGCGGCTCTAGAGCAGAGGCCTTCAAACTGTGGGGCGCGACCCCCCCAGTGGGGTGTAGCCTGTAAAGACCAGTAGGGGGTGTCTGTACTTCCGCTCCCTATATGGTAGAGGAGAGGCACAGCGGACCCCAGCCAAGATTCTCTATAAGGTAGCAATGGACGAGCAATCAAGGCCTAGCTTCCCAGGAGGTGATGCAGGCTGGTTCTTAAGTACAGTGTAGTCCCCGAACCCCCACAAAGGAATGTCCACACACTGTATTACTGAAAACACAGTCTTTATATAATTAATATTCAAAGTTATGTACACAATCACAATAACACACTTTGTACTTGGAAGTCAATAATGATAAATATATACACGTCTAGAGTGGTACCACTAATGTTATCAAATCTCATTAAAGTGCATCAACTGTCCGGTTAAAATGTCACACAGATCAATAACGAGTAAACCAGCAATAGAGATAGGAAGGAACGCAAGATGGTTGAAACAATAGGCAGAATACTGACCCCTATCAATAGGGACAGTTCTGTGTGGAGATCCCCCCACCTGGGCAACCTGTAGATAAAGATATATAGCACCAGCCCAGTCCAACTTTTCAATAGTCTTACTTCTTCCTCTTAAGGTTTTACCCCCCAATGTACCTGGTGGAGTAGAGTTCTCCGACGATGCGCCGACCAATCCTTCTTGAGTGCCTCCCTTTCAGGTGGGAGCCACGGATCGTTGAGAGGTGTCGGGGAACTTGGCGTTCGGTGTCGGGGAATCGACAGCCCTTCTTGAGTGCCCTCCCTTTAAGGCAGGAGTCACGGGTTATCGAACGACCGACGGTGAACAGGGTGAACTATGGCAGGGAAGTGGCAGCTTCGTTCCTAGCGGTGCTCATCGACGACAGAGCGTTGGCGTCCTGCAAGGAGGAGGCGTGCGGGGCACCTCAGTGACAATAGTTCTGGACCGCAAAGAGATGATGAAGAACTGTGGCCCAGCAAGGGCATCGAGACGTCGGCGTCTCTGCGGTCTGTAGGTGGTGGGAAACCCACCGGGGGATGCTCCTCGGCGCGTCGACGGTCGGGCCTTCTCCAGCGGGAGACAAGCGGATGCTGATGTAGACGAGAGCGTCCGATGATCAGTTGAAGTTCTTAGGCAAATGGGAAGACGGCGGCTCCTGTCGGCGACGGCGGTCGTCGACAGTGGTGGACAACAGTCCTGGTGCTTCTCCTTGGAGTTCCGCAGCAGTCCCCGTATCGGGTCGGCAGTCTGTCGAAGGTCTGTCTACCAGGGAGCGTTGGCAAAGATCAGCTGTGCACGATGGTCCCTGGTAGCTCGGGAAGAGGGCGCCTTACCAGGTCCTCTCTGAGTCAGTCCTTGGGGGCACAGCAGCTTTCAGATTGTGAAGTAGAGCAACAGAAATTCTTCTCATCCAGCAGGGCTTCAAGGTCAAGCGTCAGTTAATCCAGTTACTCGTCGTAGTGGACTTCAGCTTCTGAACACGATTCCTAGCAGTGAGAGGTCCCCAGATATACTGTTGATCTCCCATTCATTCATTCCGCTGGGTCACACTCAAGCATCCAATCACGACTACGGGCATTCATGCAGACAGGCAGCCAATCAGGCACACGAGGTATTCAGGCCATTCACGTCCCTCCAGACACTCACAACAAGTTATGTGTATTGGGACAAGTACCGAGCCATTCAACACTCCAAGCTGCATTCATACCGGTTTCGGGCAGGGTTGTCTCAGTCATTGTGTCAACCACCAGATACTAGACACCCACAACACAGAATGCATATTCGTCACACACTCTATTTACCCAGGTCCCACCCACAGGAGGTACCCACAACATACATCACCGGGAAGACTCCAGCTAGTCTGACTGGGCCTTCACAACAATACCATATATGGCACTTCCATCCAACAACCAGTCAGGGGGAAGGGACAGAGTCAGGTGAAGTCTAGCCCTTGCAGGCTAATGGACCACCTGAGCAGTTTCGGGTTCTCACCCTTCATCTGCATAAGCCACTTTAGGGGCTTATGATCTGTTTGGACCTTGAAGGTAGACCCCGTAAGGTAGGGCCTAAAACGCCTAAGGCTCCAAACTATACTAAAACACTCCTTTTCAAAAGTAGCCCACCAAAGTTCTCTACCCTTGAGTTGTCTACTGATGAATGATAGGATGTTCTCTCCCTTTGTCATCTAACTGGGACAAGACAGCTCCAATTCCGGTGTCGCAGGCATCCGTCTGGACGATAAAGGGTCGGCTGTAGTCAGGCACACACAACACGGGTGCCCGACACAGACTTTCTTTCAAGCCTTCAAAGGCTCTCTGACAGTCTTCAGTCCAATTGACCTACCTAGGCTGCTTGGGTGAAGTCAGAGCTGTCAGTGGTGCAGCTATGGTTCCATAGTCCGCCATGAAATTGCGATAGTACCCAGTGAGACCCAAAAAGGCTCTCAACTGGGTTTGAGTAGTGGGAGTCTCCCAGTCCTGTATATCCTGTACCTTACTGGGGAGAGGTTGGATTTGACCCCCTCCTACCTCATGACCAAGATACGTGACTTTCCCCTGAGCTATCTGGCACTTGGTGGCCTTGATAGTGAGGTTAGCCCTTTTTAAGGCCTGCAACACTCTACCCAGATGTGTCAAGTGCTCTTCCCAGGTGGCACTGTAGACGGCAATGTCGTCTAAATAAGCCACACAAAAGGCTTCCAGCCCACTGAGAGCATGATTGACCAATCTCTGGAAGGTGGCAGGGGCATTCTTTAACCCAAAAGGCATGACCCTACACTGGTAGAGTCCCTCTGGGGTGGAGAACGCCGTCTTTCCCTTGGCATGGTCCGTCAGAGCTATTTGCCAATAGCCTGAGGTGAGGTCAAAGGTGCTCACAAATTTGGCAGCACCTTTGGTGTCCACGAGCTCATCAGCCGGGGCAGTGGGTGCATGTCAGTTTTGGTGATGGCATTGACTCCTCGGTAGTCCACACAGAACCTCCAATCCTTGGTACCGGCCTGGGAACTTGCCTTGGGGACAAGGACCACTGGACTGGACCAGGGACTGGTTGAGGGTTCAATAACACCAAGATCCAACATCTTGGCGACCTCAGCCTGGATGTGGTTCTTAACCGTATCTGACATTCGGTAACTCCTGCTCTTGACAGACACGCTGTCACCAGTGTCAATCTCGTGCTTACACCACGGTGTAAGGCCTGGCGTCAGCGAAAACAGAGAGGCATACTGTTGGAGCAAAGTCCTGCAGGCCCTCTGCTGCTCGGTTGTCAAATCTGGAGAGAGCTGCGCCCCCTCCATTGAGCCATCCTGAGGGTTGCTATGCAGCAAATCAGGAAGGGGCTCACTCTCATCCTCTTCTTGCTCTGAAGCCAGCAAGATACATGAGACTTCTGCTCGCCTGTGGAACGGCTTGAGCCTATTAACATGGAATACCTGATGGGCTACCCCTGAGATTCCCATGTCAACTAGATATTTGACCTTGCCCATCTTGGAGACTATCCGGAAGGGTCCAGTCCATTTATCTGCCAATGCCCGAGGCTTGGTAGGCTCCATCACGAGGACCTCCTGTCCCGGAGTCCATTTCACTTGCGATGCTTTAAGGTCATGCCAGTATTTGTTCAATTCCTGGCTGGCCTTGAGATTCGCCGTTGCTTGTCCCATCATCTGTGTCATCCTCCATCTGAAGCCTAACACATAGTCCCCCACTTGCTTGGCGGGACCGGGAGGGGCAGCTTCCAAGCCTTCTCTGATCAAGGCGAGGGGCCCCCTCATGGGATGTCCAAAGAGCAACTCAAATGGGCTGAAACCCACACACTCTTGAGGTACCTCTCTGTAAGCAAACAGCAGGCATGGCAGGAGGAGATCCCATTTCCTCCTTAGGGGCTCTTCCAAAGCACCTAGCATGCCCTTGAAAGTTTTATTAAACCTATCAACCAGACCATTGGTCTGGGGGTGGTAAGAAGTGGAGAACTTGTAGGTTACCCTGCACTCTTTCCACATGGTTGTCATGTAACTAGACATAAAGTTGGATCCTCGGTCAGAGACAACCTCCTTGGGGAATCCAACTCGGGTGAAAATGCCCAGGAGGGCCCGGGCAACCACCTTGGCAGTAACAGTCCGAAGGGGTATAGCCTCAGGGTACCTCATGGCATGATCTACCAAAACCAGGATGAACCGATGTCCACGTGATGTGGGAGGGTCAAGGGGACCGACGATGTCGATTCCCACCCTCTCAAACGGTGTGCCAACCACTGGCAATGGCTGCAGTGGGGCAATGACACTGCCTCCAGTCTTGCCAGACAACTGACAAGTTGGGCAGGTCCTACAGTGGGACTCCACTTCTACTCCCATCCGAGGCCAGTAGAAATAGCGAGAGAGCCTCTGCTTAGTCTTCTTGGTACCAAGATGACCAGCCAAGGGCACCTCATGTGCCAACTGCAGTAGGAAGGGCCTGTAAACCTGGGGTACCACCAACCTCTTGAGGGCACCAGGTTCAGGCTTAGTGGGCTCACTAACAAGGAGCTCACCCTCCCAATAGATCCGGAAAGTCCTAGGCACTTCGCCTTGTGCCTGGGACAGGGCCTGTTTCCTCAGACCCTCGAGAGAGGGACACTCTCTCTATCCTTTACAGAAGTCTGCCCAGGAGGGTCCCCCTTCAGCTAACAAGCATTGAAGATCGGGATGATCCTCTGGGTTGAGAACCTGTCCCACAGGAGAGTTTTCTGGCTCTTCTCCCACAGAAGTTGAGATGGGGTTTACCACTGGACCCAGCCCGTCCGGAGCATGGATCCCAATGGGTGCTGTAGGAACAGCAGGAAGAGAAGGGGCTCCCTCCACAGAGGTGGCCTTCTTGCTCTTCCTTCGTCGTGCCTTAGGCCACGCCTTCGGCTCGGGTACCTGACTCACAGCCAGACCCGGTGTCACCTGTGACCTAATGACTGCAGCAGCAGTCATGGGAAGACCATCCGTGATCAATCCCAACTCGACTAGATCGTTACCTAACAGAATGTTAGCGGGGACATTGTCCTGAACCAGGACAGGAAGCTTTGCTGTCTTGTCTCCAATTACGAGTGTGTCTCGGGCTACAGGCGATAATTTGGGAGGCCCACCAGCTAACCTGGTGGTTCTCAGAGGAGCATCTACATAGTCTTCTGGCTTGAGCAGGGTCCTGTCCACTACTGTCATGCTTGCCCCAGTGTCTATCAAACCAGTAGAAGTCTGGCCTTTCAGGAGGACACTTCTCAAAAATCTACGGGTGTTCTGTGGGATAGTCGCCAGTACTTCCGCGTACTGGTCCCAGGCCCCAAGGGACACTAAGGAAATCTCTACGGGAGCACCAAAAGTGATCCCAGTAGAGGAGGGGAGGGCCGTGGCCTCCACCTCAGACATGGGGTAAGGGTAGGTCAGGCTGACAGCCTGTACTCCGAGTGCCTTACCTTTACACTTGGAGTCACCCCTTTTGTGATCCAGAGCCCCACAGTCCCAACAAGTGCCGGGAGTGCGGGGTACGGTACTGGAACCACCGGGAGCCTGCTTTGCAGTAGGTAGACCACTACTCTTATTCCCACCCACAGATGACTTATCCCCACTAGATTTTTGGGTTTTAGGAGAGGAGGGATTAGGTTTATTCTACTGTGACTGCTTTTGGGATTTCTCAGCTTTCTGAGAGGCCCCCTTTTCTTTGTCCTTGTCCTTCCCACTGGAGTCCTTAGGGGATACCCGGTGGGAGACCCACTTGTCAGCCAACCTAGCCAGCTTAAAGGGATCCAAAATGTTCTGGTCAGCAACATACTGACGCAGCTCCGGTGAACAGGCTTCAGAAAAATGCTCAAAAAACAACAGGTGGGACAATTCAACAAAAGTTTTCACCGTGTAACTGTCAATCCACCCCATCATATTCATGTGCGCAGCACTCACCCAGTCGACCCAAGACACATTCTCTCTTTTCTTAAAATGCCTGAACCTTTTAAGGTATTGGGTAGGTGTCTTGCCAAACTTGGCAATCAAAGCAGATTTCATACACTCATACTGACCCCGTTCTTCCACACTCAGCTTCAGAATACAGTCGTATCCAGTTTGAGGCACTCTGCTTAGCAAACACTTAGCCCAATCTCTTTTGTCAACATCGTGAATTGCACAAGCCATTTCAAACGCTTCAATCCATTGGAGGATATCAGAACCCTCCGAAAACACACCAATCAAATCCTTCATAAATTTAGTGGCGGGGGACCTGACACTCTCACTGGGTTTCGCTGAAGTCTCCACTGGAGCTTTCTCTAGCTGGATTCTCTGACATTCAGTGTCCTTGTCTTTGAGTTCAAAATCCCTATTCTTGAGTTCCACTTGTTGCGCCAGCTCCTCTTTCTTAAGCTCAGCATCTATTTCCAACTTGCGATATTCAAAGGCCAATTTCATCCTTAATAACTCAAGTTCCAAGGTATTGCTGGGGTTCGGAACAGAGGCAGCAGGAATGGCGGCATTCCCAGAAACAGATTCAGTAGAAACCCCAGGGGCAGAGTCCTCATTGGTTGCATTCCCCCCCTCAACAAGAGTTTCACCATCGGTCTGGTAGTCCACCAGGGCAGCTATCAGCTCAGCCCTAGACTTATTCACAAAGTCTAACTCCCTGGCTTCACAAGCACTCTGGAGAGCCTCTAAGCTCATCCGAGTCAATTTACCATTTGCAATAGACTCCATTGCTTGTAATGCAGTTATTTTGTACACACCCAAACCTTAATCGAATAAAGTGCAGATATTTTGTAAGTGGCACAGTTATACATTGATTCTTAAAACCATAAGCATCCCACCGCTGCCACCAGTGTAAAGACCGTTAGGGGGTATCTGTACTTCCGCTCTATATGGTAGAGGAGAGGCACAGCGGACCCCAGCCAAGATTCTCTATAAGGTAGCAATGGACGAGCAATCAAGGCCTATCTTCTCAGGAGGTGATGCAGGCTGGTTCTTAAGTACAGTGTAGTCCCCGAACCCCCACAAAGGAATGTCCACACACTGTATTACTGAAAACACAGTCTTTATATAATTAATATTCAAAGGTATGTACACGATCACAATAACGCACTTTGTACTTGGAAGTCAATAATGATAAATGTATACACGTCTAGAGTGGTACCACTAATGTTATCAAATCTCATTAAAGTGCATCAACTGTACGGTTAAAATGTCACACAGATCAATAATGAGTAAACCAGCAATAGAGATAGGAAGGAACGCAAGATGGTTGAAACAATAGGCAGAATACTGACCCCTACCACTAGGCACATTTCTGTGTGGAGATCCCCCCACCTGGGCAACATGTAAATAAAGATATATAGCACCAACCCAGTCCAAATGTTCAATAGTCTTACTTCTTCCTGTTAAGGTTTTACCCCCCCAATGTACCTGGTGGAGTAGAGTTCTCCGACGATGCGCCGACCAATCCTTCTTGAGTGCCTCCCTTTCAGGCGGGAGCCACGGATCGTCGAGAGGTGTCGGGGAACTTGACGTTCGGTGTCGGGGAATCGACAGCCCTTCTTGAGTGCCCTCCCTTTAAGGCAGTAGTCACGGGTCGTCGAACGTCCGACGGTGAACAGGGTGAACTATGGCAGTGAAGTGGCAGCTTCGTTCCTAGCGGTGCTCGTCGACGACAGAGCGTTGGCATCCTGCAAGGAGGAGGCGTGGGGGGCACCTCGGTGACAATAGTTCTGGACCGCAAAGAGATGATGAAGAACTGTGGCCCAGCAAGGGCGTCGAGTCGTCGGCGTCTCTGCGGTCTGTAGGTGGTGGGAAACCCACCGGGGGATGCTCCTCGGCGCGTCGACGGTCGGGCCTTCTCCAGCGGGAGACAAGCGGATGCCGATGCAGACGAGAGCGTCCGATGATCAGTTGAAGTTCTTAGGCAAACGGGAGCACGGCGGCTCCGGTCGGCGACGGCGGTCGTCGACAGTGGCGGACAACAGTCCGGGTGCTTCTCCTTGGAGTTCCGCAGCAGTCCCCGTATCGGGTCGGCAGCCTGTCGAAGGTCTGTCTACCAGGGAGCTTTGGCAAAGATCAGCTGTGGACGATGGTCCCTCGTAGCTCGGGAAGAGGGCGCATTACCAGGTCCTCTCTGGGTCAGTCCTTGGAGGCACAGCAGCTTTCAGATTGTGAAGGAGAGTAACAGCAATTCTTCTCATCCAGCAGGGCTTCAAGGTCAAGCATCAGTTAATCCAGTTACTCGTTGTAGTGGACTTCAGCTTCTGAACACGATTCCTAGCAGTGAGAGGTCCCCAGATATATTGTTGATCTCCCATTCATTCCGCTGGGTCACACTCAAGCATCCAATCATGACTACAGGCATTCATGCAGGCAGGCAGCCAATCAGGCACATGAGGTATTCAGGTCATTCACTTCTCTCCAGACACTCACAACAAGTTATATGTATTGGGACAAGTACCGAGCCATTCAACACTCCAAGCTGCATTCATACCAGTTTCGGGCAGTGTTGTCTCAGTCATTGTGTCAACCACATTCCCCACACATACTAGACACCCACAACACAGAATGCATATTCGTCACACACTCTATTCACCCAGGTCCCACCCACAGGAGGTACCCACAACATACATAACCGGGAAGGCTCCAGCTAGTCTGACTGGGCCTTCACAACAACACCATATATGGCACTTCCATCCAACAGCCAGTCAGGGGGAAGGGACAGAGTCAGGGCTTCCCAGGACTTTGGGAAAACAAGGTAATGGGTAATAGAAAGCAAGAGGCCACCGGGGCCATCTTGTTTTCCATCAGGAATCAACTGATCCCAAAGGCAGGGCCGTGGTATCCCAAAATGGAGGATACACAGCGCACCTGTCACATTCAGCATGGAGCTGCCACCAGCCCATACCCTGCTCTGTGGGCCATCCACAGGTGCCCAAAAAACATACACTAGGGGCACAGGTTTGTACCCCCACTCATGGGTGCCATAAGGGTATCCCATGGGTCCGTTTACCAAACCAAAAGAAAGAGAGCTGCACCGCCAGGAGTCCCACATGAACTCCTGCGCGGAAAACACGACAGAACACACAATGAAAAGCAGTAAAGGACAAGGATACGGAGGCCCTGTCCCTCCGATGCTTTTCCAGCATCACACCGCCGCCTCCCAGGGGGGGCATGAGGGCCCAGCATGAAATGTAAAAAAAAAAAAAAAGTTTTTTTTTTTTAAATTGGAGGAAATGAGCAGGGGCAGCTCAAATGGTCAGACTGGACCATAAAACGGCCTTAGGCACCAATGAAAAAGTGGCCAGCAGTTGCAAATGGATATTCAGTCCTTTATTCACAGACTGTTTGAATAGTACCCAAGGGGGTGTTTTTTGTTCAAATGTAAACAAATTGTGATATTTAAAGAAAATGTATTCAGCAACAATGGTCAAAACTACCTGCTGCATAGTGAAGTAACTCCTCAAACTGGCCCACATTGGCCAAAAAAGTGGCCCATTTTGACTGGCCTACACTAGCATTTTGCATTTTTGGTACGGTCATCGCCCTATTGCCCTATAGGGCAGCCCAAGCCTGGCGGTTCATCCATAATGGGTGAGGGGGCGTCCACCCACTGGCCCCCTCACCCATTATGGATGAGCCAGTCCAGTGAAACACTGAGCACTCCCTCAGCTGCTTTTTCCAGCTGAGGGAGTGCTCCTGGGCTGGCTGAACTGTCAAAGGGAAACACTGTTTGCCTTTGACAGTTCAGTTCCCCAGCAGCACATGATCACTGAGCCAGGCAAAGGTGGGACCGTTTTCCTTCTCCAGCCTTGCATAGCTCATTGGAAATGCTGGCCGGGGCACTGCATGTATGTTTGTATGTATGTGCGAAGAGGTGCTCCTGCGCCTCCTCGCACATACAGGGAGAGCACCCTGGAGCGGGGCATTTTAGCCACCACGCGCAGGCCCCTGAAGAAGGTACTTTTATGGTGATTTATTTTTTATTTAAATATGTGCTTGGATGCGTGTGTGCTTGTGTTATGGGACTGTGGTGGGAGCAGGATGGGCGGGAGCACTGGGATAGTGGGGGGAGGGTCTGTACTGGGAGTAGGGTGTGGTGGAGGCGTGCACAAGTTCATCTGGCACTTTTGGGGGGGCCTGGCCTGCCCAAATTTTGCTCAGGGGGGGCCCAGGCCAAAAAAGTTTGAAGATCACTGCTCGAGAGTGAGATTGTTGTCCATCAGAACCCCAAGGTTTTTTACAATCGATGATGGCGCTGGGGTCATACCGAGTTCTCTTGGCCAAGGGATGTACTTGATGTCTCCTCCATTTTTTGTGACGATCATTATCTCTGTTTTGCCTGTTTTGCCTGGGTTAATTTTGATATGGTTCAGGTTCATCCAATTGAATGTATCACAAAGGCAGTTCTCTAGTGTTGTGTTTTCTTCTCAGGTGTCTTGTATTTTGAAGATTATTTGTAATGTTGAATAAAAGCAGGGAGAAAGATGATCCTTGTGGTACGCCGCATGTGGAGTCTCTTGGATTGGACTTGAAAGGTTTCATCCATACAATGGAATATTGCTTATATCAGTACATTGCCTATTGAACTACGTAGTGCATAATACGTATCCCAACTACCCCTGACACTTTTTTGCCAACATGATACTCACAACCCATTGTAGGGACTTTTCATGAAAATCAGTGATGCCATCAATGGCATTTGTGATGTTATCTTTGATATCATGGTTGTTCATTTTAGCAGTGCACGGTGGTGGCCCAAATTATGGTTGCTTAGCTTACCATAACTGGTGAATTTCTGGGGTTTTCGGTTTTACTTGTAACCATAATGGTCCTTTAACAATGTTTTTTTCACTGAATTTGAAAGGTTTTTACCAGGATACCCTTAATTTGTGTAGATGTACCAAACAACATACTGAACCCCCTGGCCCAATGCTGATAACCTCAGGGTCCACAGATGATGCGACTGTCCATGGACGTCAGATAGCATCCGCACTGCCCAAAATCTCAGGAGGTGTTTTACATTATGGTAGTGTGCAGCAAAGAAACTGAACATGTTTAAAGAGCAACACATAAGTGAGTTATAAGGAAAAATGAAATACGTCTACAACTGTACTTATAAAAGAAACAGTGCAATTGCATAGGGTGTGCAACATAATGGAATGCACCAAGCAGGAAAATAACCTGTGCTTCCTGTAAGTGATTTCAATCCGGCACACACACCCAAGTCAACGCCTAGCGTGTAATGCACAACTGAAATCCTTATTTATTTTTGTCTAAATGTTCTTTATTCTGAACGATATACCACTCATATCACGCCCCTCTCCTGGAACCCCCCCCCAGGTCACACTGAACCAGGAATCAGGCTGGTTTGCAAAGTTAAAATATTTATTTATGTATTTACATTTTAATCACACTATTTTTTATGGGTACACAATAATCACCAATGGGGTGATGAAACAGTGAATAGTCTCTTTAATACACAAGGAGTAATAATGAGCAAAACAATTCAGCACAGAATGAATACTTGTGTGTGTGAAGATCAGATAGCACTGTGGTTATAGGTTCCCGCTGCACATCCCTCAACCCCCCAATAGGCAATGTAAAGAGATAGGAGGAGAGAGCAGGTATTCAGGAATGGCAGAATTCAAACAAAATAAGTTGACATTTTGTTTCTAGCACAAAAACTGAGGAAGTTATGGACGTTTTAGTGGAGGTCGAATACCCCGCAAGAACACAGCCACTTGATCAGAATGACTGCCTGCCCGGGACTTGCCTTCTTCAGATGAGAAAAGATCAGCGCAAAGATAGTTTTAGCAATACTAGCACAGGAGGAAGATAGGCGGGATAGGATAGAGAGTTTAGACAATTCAAATATACTCCTAAAAATACGGGTTCTGAATAAGAGATAGGATGGATTTAAGATAGGGATTAACTAGACAAGGTACATATGCTAGTGACACAGTTCTATCTGTCGATACTCACTAGATATGTTTTTAAATGGAACCGTCAGGTTCTGGTCTGTCAAGATTCTGGTCAGGGAATTGGATCTGGTTCTAAGACAGACAGCTGGGCACATTGGATTGGATCTGCAATCAGCAAGGCACTCTGGTTACAGCACGGCACAGGACTGGACGGGATCTGCAATGGGTCTGGACACAGCACGGCACAGAACTGGATTGGATCTGCCCTTCTTGGTTCTGATGAGGATTATTTAAGCAGGCAAGCAGTACAGCGCAGCCTGGCTGTATTTTGATGCTTCCCCTTGGGTTTATGGGGTTCTGGTTCTGGAATTTGAGGCCTAGCTGAAAATGGTTCAGCTGTGCAATGGGTTTCTGCTTTGCCAAGTTTCTGGAGTCTGGAGCAATGAAGATGTAGAGTTCTGCAACAGGGTGCTCTGCCAGCGTCGGGATAGTGGGTGTTTCTGTCTGTCTTTTTGAGTAGTGAGCTGTCTCTATTTATGCTATGATAAAGGGGTGTGTGTGCTGGTTTAGCCTAAACTCGCCCCTTTGACAGGCAATTGGGTCAGAGTCTGCTCTCTGCCTCGATAGGAGGGGAGAAACAGTGTGTCACCTTGATGGTATGATTTTATGAGGCTAAGTATCCACCCCTAACCCCTTGAACACAAAATCTACTTTTGGCACAATACATATTTACACATGTGCAACCTCTATAATAATCACATACATAGATTACATATTTTATATAGCAGCTATGCCTCAAAACCCTGTAGCCGTGGGATCTTGGCACTGCTTTTCACAGAATTTTGCCCTTTTCATCAGGGAAACAATGTCCCATTTATTAGCAAATTTCTACAAGTGTGCACGTTTAACGTGGGCATAAGAGTTAAACTTTCATACTGTTACTTGTACATTTTTCACAAATTTAACTGGCACATTATAAGTCTTTTAAAGAAATGTTCTTTGTTAATGTGATTTCAAATAGCAGCTAGAATTCTGATTCAAGATTTTAAACCATGGGATCAAAACAATTACAACAAAGGTTACCATCAGTACAGGCCTCTAAGATTGCAAACATTTGATTTCAGTTTATATATATGTTTAAGGTTTAATCAGGCAGGCTTCCTGACAGCTGTCATCTCTGCAGTCCTCTGCTGCACAGAGATTTTGGCATCCACAGTCAGGCCACTTTTCCTGTGGAAATCCCTTTATGCTTTCAGCTTTTCAGGACCGTGCAAGTTCACAATGATTTCTTAGACTAAGTGAATTGTAGCTCCCAGCAAGAATTTTGGATGTTTGAGGATGTTTTGTACCAGCATTCTGCAGTTTCAGCAACAAAGAAAAAGGGATTTAAAGCAAGATTTTGGGGTTTCATTTAGCAAAGCACTGCTTTTTCCTTCTGTACTCCATTTTCCCTTGTTGTGGAGCCCAGTGTCATATTTCAGGAGTGAGATCTCTGTTCCACCACTGACAACATGTGTGGCAGATTGGGCAGCCATCTTTTTGTGTGTTGCAAAGCATGATTTTCAGAGGTTTTGGCGCTCACAAGGGTTTTGCAGCCATTTTGATGTTTCTATCATAATACAGTGATGCCGCAGAGCAGAGCAAAAGTGGGTTAAAACGTCCCACAGAGCCCCCCCTCACGACTTGAGTTTGACCGCCCATCAAGGGCAAGTTGGGAGATTGGGATATTCTTTCTTTCTTTGGTCAAAATAGAGTAAATCGTCTGCTTCTCCCATCAGTGCTGGATCGACATGCTCTCCCCGCTGATTCTGGATGGGAGTATGGAGCGACACTCCGGTCTCCTTGGCTCTTTCCTCCCGGTCCCCGAGTGGTCCGCCTTGGTTATTAGAAATTCCTGATTCCAATGCTATGAGACAGAACAGAGCATGGTTATGGAAATTTCCCCACTACTACTCATGTAGTGGGGCAGATGCATACATTAAATACAATTTACAATATTCCCCGCCTGCATTTACTAATGTTTTTAACAGTTGGATTCTTCTAGGTATCCCAAATGTCCCTATCTGGGTTTCCGGTTGCCTCCTCTATTTGCCATAGAGTATGCCTGGGATGGCATCTCTTCAGATGGTTTATGTGGACCCACTTATCTTCCCCTTCTGCCAAACTGCCCTTTGGAATGCAGATTTTGTAGGCGACTGGTGAGATTCTGTCTACAATTTCAAAAGGACCCCGCCAAGTTGGGCGGAATTTGCGTTGTTTGACTTGTTTCCTTTGCAAATTGTACAAGTAGACCCGGTCTCCTACTTGGTATTCTTTTTTAGTTGCCTTAAGGTCATAGTGGGTCTTCATACTGTCTGCAGATCTTTCTAGATTCCGCTGAGCATAGGCAAAAGCATGTTGAAGGTGTTTTCTCAGATTCTCAACATACTCATGAGTTGTGGAGGCATTTATCAAGGTCTGCTCTTGGGTTCTGTAAAGCAGATGCTGGGCACATCGGGTAGCACCATCCTTCGTCCAGTCATCTGCTCAAATGGAGACATTTTTGTTGCAGAAGAAGGGGTAGATCTGATGGACATCAGGACAAGAGGTAATCCAATGTCCCAACTTGGCCCAGAATCTGCCACAAACTTTTTTAATATGCTCACAATAGTCTTGTTGTATCTCTCAACTGCACCACTAGAGGCTTGCCGTTAGCAATGTGTAGTTTCCTTTTGACCCCAAGTATCTCCCACATCTTTGTCATCACTTTGCTAGTGAAGTGGCTACCTCAGTCTGACTCATACCTTTGGGGTAGTCCAAAACACAAGAAGATGTGATTTATTATCATTGCAGCTGCTGTTTCTGCCTTGCAATTTGGGGCCGGGAGACATTCCACCCATTTAGTGAACAAGCATGTCACGGTCAACATGTACTTGTTCCCCCTAGAGGAGCGAATCACAGGCCCAATGAAATCGACTTGTAAATCTGACCAAGGCATTGTCATCCCCCTCTTTTGGAGGGGAGCACAGTGTGTGAGTGATGTTGGCTGAAATTGTGCACACACAAATCACCCCTTCAAGTATTGGTCGAGGTCCTGCCCCATGTGTGGCCATTATGCAACCTCTCGCAAGATTTCTAGGGTTGTATGAAACCCCTGATCACCGGCTGTGGCCGCATCATGGGCGTGACTGTTAGGGAGAATTCTCTGGTTAGGCTGAATTTCCTAACCTAGTGAGTCCCCCAGCAGCTTTGCTGGATTTTTGGGGTTTATTTTTTTCTCCTGCCAAGAGTGAGACTCTTTTACCCTCACTCTTGGACATGATTTGAGTGTGTTTCTTTGAATCTAGATGTGTTTAATGGGCTATGGGGTCTTTTACTCCCTAGGGTTTCATGTGTTTTTGTGATGTGTGTTACACAGCACCCTCCGTGCAGTAACACAGGGGTGTCATAGTGACCCCCCAGTATAGTCTCCATACCCTGGGACTGACTACTGACTCCCAGGGCATGTAAAGTCACCACTTAGCGTGTTTGAGTGACAACTAGGCTGAGTGAATGGGGGTTTGCTGCATAAAAGCAGGGCTTTGGGGACTGGAACTTCAGAAGTCGCCACAGGACCTAAGAATCTGACGAGGGAGAAGCTGAGCCGACCTGCCACGACACCACGACTGGTGGAGCCCTGCTGGACCGTCTCACCACTTTTCCCAACGACAGAGATCTCCCGCAGGAGAGTCTTCTTCCTTTGACTGGTGGGGATAACCAGTTTCACCGTCTTTTCGCTTTCCTGACGTATCTCGTGGCCGCCTTGCCCGTGCTAAGCACCCCGGCAACCGGGATACCACGTTTTACCACGACCGCGAGATAAAGGTACCACCTTTTACCTGAAAACTTTGCGGCTGGTTTCTGCCCTGGTAGTGCAACGACCTGCATCTTTTCTCCACGTCGAGATCTTCTCTTCCCCTGGACGACGCCGCAACTTGCAACCACTACCAGGAACAACTGCCACCGCTGGAGGATCCTTCCCACTTAAAGGTACCGTGTCCCGCCTGGCTTCCCTTGCAACCGACTGTACGGGGTAGATTTAGCCCCCGGCTTTCGAACCTGGGTTAGCCTGGGACACCCTGGCTAAACTTTTTTAAAGCCTCTCTAAACTCTTCTCTGAACCCTCTGCAAGACTTTCTGAGCCTAGTGTAACTGTGTGATCTTGGGCGCATTTGTGCTCTGCTCTCTCTAAGAGTGGGCCCAGCCTTTGGACTTCGGCTCACCAGTGACTTTTTGATCTCTGCCTTGCTAATAGTGTTCCTGAATCGTAGAGTGGTGTAATCATGCATATTCTGTCTTTTTCCCTCCCTTTTTCAGAACCTTAGTATAGTGCAATCTAGTTAAGCGCTCACCTCTGTATGAAAATAAGTGGTGTCTTACTGTGATTTTCTAATAAGGGAAAAAGGGGTGTATATATCATAATAGTAACTGTGTTTAAAATATTTTACAATAAGAGTGCTGGAGTGTTTCAACTGTGTGTTTTTAAATAAATAATTATATACTTTGATACCAAAGCTCTGGTCAGTGTTTTCTTGTATTATTGTATCTGAGTGCCTATTGAGTATACTTTGCATACTGCCTAACTCTTCTTGAGGGAAGTCTGACTGCTCAGCCACAGCTACCAGGTAAATCTGGGTGGTACAGACTGCTACCAAGTGGGTTTACTGCCAACACCTGTAGTCTTAAATCTTTTGCAGTGGTCCCTAAGGGAACTGCACAGGTTTCTGCCTAACAGTGACTTAGCATCAGGCTTTGGAATGAGGTGGGGACCACCCACTGGTCATGGCCAGCTATGGATCTCCTCACCAACAAACCGTCTTGGATTCGGAACATTTTTGGACATTTCATCAACACTCTGAGGTCCTCTGTCCCTATGTAATCCATATCCGTAAGGGAAAGTTCTCAGGGTCCTCAATGTGTTGATAAAACTTACCAATTATGGGAACCCCATTTTGAGCTGTAATCAAATCAGCATTTAGGGTCTCCTTACTCCATTGAGCAGTTGAGAGTTAATTGTGAGTGTTTGTCTGGGACCTAGTGATAGCAGTGACCTGTATTTCCCCCAACAGCGACTCGATCTCCATAGATCCCCTTGGATGGCTCCTGTTTTGGCCAGCTGATCAGCTAGGTCATTTCCAGTTTTGTCTGGTCATTCTACTTTAGAATGACCCTTGATCTTTTTCCCGTAGATGGTCATCCCATTCAAGGTGACCAGATCATCAATATTTCATATTAATTTCCAATGTTTCAATGGTTTGTTATTAGCACATATCATGCCTCTGGTTTTTCTATTAACCAGGTGCTCGACAAACCCATTCCGTATATGATCTGAATCAGTGATTATGACCAGTTCGCGGAGTTGGTGTTGGACAGCAGTGAGGATGGCTTGATGCACAGCCATCAGCTCTGCCACTTGACTACTTCGGGGACCTATTTTGTACCCAGCAGAGGGTTCTGGGCATCATTCACCGATGCATTCACTTCGATGGCCACAAGTTCCTTTTCCCATTGTTGTAAACATGGTAGGAGCACCCATCCACATAGACAGTGGGCATTCCCTCACACTGGTCTTCTTCATAGACTGTGTGTGGGGAATTAAGGTATGCCTCCATGTTGTCCTTGATTTTAGGACTTTCGTCCTCAAGACAGTTTTCTCTGGCACAATCATGCAAGTCAGCCAGACCTTGCGCGAGGGGACTCTTCTTGTTTTGACCATATCTGACCTCCACAGGAAAGCCTTGCATTGACAGAATCCAGGAAGTAATTCAGGAATTACTCACATTTCCGGCCTGGATTCTGTCACTTTGAAGATATTGCAAATGTTGGTGTGGAGTCTCCACTATGATGTGTTCCCCCTGGATAAACAGGCTGTAATTCTTCAATGCCCACACCGTTGCCAGGAGTGCCTTCTCACAATCGTTGAATTTTTCCTCCACAGAGGATAAAGTCTTACTCGCTTAGGAGATTACTTTATTGACCTTGTCATGCTTTTGATATAATGCTGCAGTCAAGCATGTATTTGAGAACCCTGTCTCCAAGAAGAACTCCTTGTTTTTGACAGGGTAAGCTAGGCAAGGTGCTTGAGAGATGCTTCTTTTGAGTTGTCTTACTGCCTCAGCTTGTTCTGGACCCCACTTCCACTTGACGCCCCCCTTTTCAAAAGATGGATCAGGGGTCTTGTGATCTCTGTGTAATCCTCAATGAACTTTCTGCTGTAATTAGCTAGTCCAAGGAGGCTTCTTAGTTCCCGCAGAGTTGTGGGGTATGTTATTTTCTGGAGGGCTTCTACTTTCTTTTTCTGGGGACAGAGACCCTGAGGAGTTATCTCATGCCCCAAGAAATTGACACGGGTTCTGCACCACTGTGCCTTTTGAAATTAGAGTTTTGCTCCGGCAGCCCTCAACTGTGTCAGGACATAACAGATCTTCACTATCTGTTCCTCCACAGTAGAGCTTTTGACTAGAACATCATCTACATAGGCCAGGTTACCCCTTTCACCCAAGTCGGGCATGGCCTTGTGTAGAAAGATGTTAAATTAATTGCCAGAGTTGATGTATCCGAAGGGCGTCCGGGTCCAAGTGTACTGCGGCCCCCCGAAGGTATAGGCCAGCTTGTATTGGTACTCCCTACTGACAGGTACCGTCCAGTACCCATTGGTCAGGTCAATTGCAGTGAATACCTGTGACCCCTAAATCTGGACCAGCCCTTGGTCAATGTAGGGAAGAGGCCATCAGGAAGTATGGACCCGTTTGTTGAGCTCCCTTAGGTCAGCACAGAGTCTCCACTGGGCGTTTGGTTTCAAAATCCCCATCAGCGGATTATTGAAGGTGCTGTGGACTGGACGAATTATCCCACGGGATTCAAGGTTCTTACTTATTTCAGTAAGGGACTCCATTGATGCGAGGGGCAAGCGATATTGCTCCACAAACACTCGAGTCATGCCAGGGTCCGTGGGAATTGTTGTTGTGTGGCTGTTGGTGCGACCACAGTCATATGAGTCCACCGCAAAGAGATCTTGAAAATCTAAGAACATTTGTTTCAATTTTTGCTTTTGCTCCAGAGTCTCACAGGTATCAGCTAGGTTGACTCTCTCTTCAACCATCTGCCTGAAGCCTGGAGAGACTTCCGTTTGTCTATCTCAGCGGCCTCCTCCAGCTGGGTGGAGAAGTCCCTGGTCAAAGTGCTGATTTGGACTAATGGCTTCAGGTAGGGCCCCCATATTCTTGTAACAGCGCCTCGATGCCCCCGGATGTGTGAGCGCTTTAAAAATGCAAAGTAAATTAAATAACACCAACTAGTTCTGTGAAAACATCATACTGTCCTTACTTCTTCAGGCACAGTACACACTGAAGAAAACATTTCACACAGGAACACACACACATATCAGTACAACCTACCAAACCAAAAGTAACAGCCCTTTCCACAATCACACACCCCTCTGTGTATGCCTACCCTCATATTCAGACACTTATGCATGCACAATGTACGCAAACATATTGCAATCTTCCAACCCCACACTTTCCTTTTTTCTCCAACAGACACATGAGCATGCCTACCAAAAAGAAATTCCATAGAAAACAACTCAGAAATAGAGCAGATAATACTCAAAGCATGCAAAATAGCCATCTGCCTCTAGCAGACTTTGTATGAAATGTTCAAACAAAACAGCCAATAGAGTCACTGAGAAAAATGGAACCAAGTAGTAGGAAAGAAAGTGTGACCCCTCTTCCAAAATGTAAAACTAAAAAGAAATGTATTAAGAAGAATGCAACTACCAATAGTTCTAACACTGCATCTACCAATGTTAACGTAGCCAAAGGAAAGCATTCCAAAATATAAATTTTACAAAACATTTTCCACTATAGAGTCCTTCAGAACCTTACAAAAACAGGGTAGAAATCATGCTCAACCCTTAAAACCTATTGCAGAAAACTGATCCTGGAAGCTCTCATAGACAGTGCAATGATCCTCAAAAGGAAATTGTTTATATTCATTTTAAACAGAATGAAACCACTAACAAAATTAATTAGTAAACTACAAAAAGAAATTTGCAACATAGGCAATATCAACATAGATACCTTTGCAAAATTCTGTGCAGGTGAGTGGATTCACACAACCAGCAGAGAGCCATATTACGCTGAAGAGGCATACAAACAAAAGCAAACAAACCCAATTGCCAAACATAGCAGTGACCGAGGGTATGAAAAGGTAGACAGTACCATTATGGAAAAAGAAATGCTTATTGAAAGAATATCCTCAACAAACCAATCAACTCTCCATTCCACCAAACCAAACCATCCCATCCACAAAAGGCTGTGCACCTCAAAGTGTAACGTTCAAAAACAATCCTTCAAAACTTTAAGGCAATTCCTCAATCAGTATGTGAAAGCCAAAGGCAAATTGAAAATGAAATTATTGCAAACCATGGACTCCTGTCCAGTGCGCAAATACACAAGACTGCAAGGATATTCATTAGCCTGCATTTGCGCGCCTGCTTGCAAAAGCACCTTCCACCATATCAAAATGTTAGCAAGACACCATTCTACTATACGAAATCTCGTTCAGAGACTGTACTATGCAAAAAGACCCTACTTTAGCACTGGGGCATTTACATCAAATTCTCCTACATGGCACAGCAAAAGAACTCCTGGAAGAAATAGACCACATCCGAAGCAAATATTTTTTAAGTGAAGAGCACTTACAAAATCCAGTAACTTTAGAATAGAGTAGCGACAACCTTTCAGATGCCAACCTTCTTTTACACACGTACAAAAAAAGAAATAGCAAAGTTTAAAAGCACATCTGCTGAAGTACCAAACCAAGTATGTGTGTTTTGTCGCAGAACTTTTTATACAAAGAGCATCAAAACGGTAGATATAATGTCAAAAATAGAAGACAATGAGGAATCCCATTGGTTCCAATTAGCTCTCCCTCAATACTTTGCACATACTGCACTGAAACATTTGATACTAACCAAATGCCTTCACAGGCTATCACTAATAACTTGGAAATATTCCCACTTCTAAAACCACTCCAACAACTTAATGTGTATGAAAGCATTGTAATACAAACAGTACACCCATTTCAAGCAATAATACGCCTTTAACCGAAAACAGCCACGTTCCCTCCTTCTGTATTACTGAAAGGCATTTGTGGCAAAGTAGTTTATTTGCCATTAGATCTTAAAGTCAAGTCAAGTCAATAAGTTTATTCGGATTCCGAAGGAAATCCATCAAACACAAAAAACATCATACAAAATCCATTACATTCAATATTCCTAAAGATAGCAAAATGCACCCCATCAAAATCATTAAGGAAGGAGATAAATAAAACTAAAAGCCCCATTATCATCAAGACGTCCCCCATTACAAGGGCCTGTCCCCCAAGGAACCTGACCCATAACGTCCCAAAGGGGTGAGATTAGCACCGGACAGGGGGGGAGGTCTCAAAGTTAACCTCGGGGGGCACTCAGGGACTATTTGCGGATGAATACTAATTAGAATGCCACTCCTGGGTGACCAACTAGACCCCCCACGGTGACCTAGGACCGCCCTTGCCACTCCCACGTCCCAAAATGCAAGTTCCACAGTGTCACCCTGCTGGTTGTCCACACTTGGCGTTCTGCGACACCCTGCCAAGGATTCCCTAGACACAAAATAGCAGCCTCTTACGGACCGCAGCCAATGTAGACTTTTGTTGAGGAGGGCATCCCTAGACTCCTTCCTGTCCCTTGCCAGCCTGGGTACGCCATGCAAATACATGGTAGCTTGTCCGGTCCGGCCTAGGCCAGAGGGTGGAGGTAGCCTCTCTCTACGCCACGGGCCATAGGCTCTCCCCTCTCCAGGAATGAGGCGTTTAGGGCCCGATTTGCTTGATGCAGTGTCCTCCCGAGATATAGGTTTTACCTTGGGTTGTGGCACCCCCATGGACACTCTAGGCTTAACACAAGTACTGGGGTTAATACCCTTGGCTGCTTGTAGATTCTCATGCACCAAGCTAGGGCAAGGTTCAGTGAACGTGGGTGACATAGGGGCCTGTTCCTGATGGTGTGCCAGGGGGTGGGCCGTGGGTGAAACGATGGGCCCTTTGCGAGCTATTGTAATGGTACAGGGCTCCCCCTCGCACTGCTTTTCCCCCTGCATTCCTGTGAGGACTGAGAGCAGATTTTTAATAACTGCCAACTCAGCCAACACTTGGATGCATACACAATTGCACACCCTGGCTGTAAAATCCCCCCCATTCGGGGGGTCAGAGGCTTGTTTTTCAGCGGAATTGGGGTCATCAAGTTGTTGCTTTGGAGCCCCGAGTAAGGATGGATGAGAAAGCGAGCTGACTGAAGGGCTTAACGATGACATATAGTCGCTCCAGAGACTGCTATGATCAAAAGATAGATTCAGCGGGGGTGTGACCATAGGCGAACTGCAGAGATGCAAGCTGCCCTCGTTGAGTGAGCAGTCAGGGGTGGAGCTGGACGGGCCCACCTCTGTGCAAGAGCCAGGGTTAGAGCAAGGGACTGGGATAGGGACCATGCTAAGGGTTCCTGGGGTAGAATTTGGTAGAGGACAGCTGCTTTCCAATATTACAGGCCCGGCCATTTCCCACTCTTGTTCCCCCTCTAGCTCTTGCTCGAAATAGGGTTGGTCGGATGCAGGAATCCCAATTAAGTCACTGGGTATCGTGGGGAACTGGGGTGTAGAGAGCTCGACCTCATCGGAATTCAGGGGGGCCGAGTTGGGGGGTTTGGCTGTATGACCCTGTTGGCGCTGTCTCCTGACAACCAGTATCTTGCGGGCCGATTTAGGACCGTTGACATGGGGGGCGGACGTGAGGCAAGAGGGGGGGGGGAGGAAGGGCAAAACAGAGGGAACTTTCCTTGGCTCAGCATGTGACTTCATGGACCTTAGAGACTTTAGGAGAGTCATGGTCAACGATCTCTGTCCCCCCTTGGCAGCAGTTAGATTTGGGGTTGCTTGATGGCTGTCTCTAAGATGACTCTTAAAAGGTCCCTCCAGGGACAGACAACATTCTCCGCGGACCACCAACACCCTGTGCCCTTGACCCACGTAAGAATCTTGTTGGGGGCTTGTTGAGGGCTTGTGGGCTTAGCTGTTACAGAGGGCCACGGGTACTCTAAAGGAAGGTTGGCAGGAATGATGATGGCTGGCTTTTGCTCACCTTGAAGACCCCCGGAGCAGTCCAGAACGTTAAAGGCCGGTCAGTCTGGTCCCCCACGGATCCGCGAACACCCTGCGGGCCGCAAACACCCGCGCCCTTTCTCCCGCGGGCTTCACCCTGGCGGGTGCGGGAGGCGAGCGGATGTAGTGGAGGGGGCGTGGCTTCAGTGCGGAGGCCCTCCTGGGCCAAGCGAAAACACCCTGCGGGCCGCAAACACCCGCGCCCTTTCTCCCGCGGGCTTCACCCTGGCGGGTGCGGGAGGCGAGCGGATGTAGTGGTGGGGGCGTGGCTTCAGTGCGGAGGCCCTCCTGGGCCAAGCGAAAACACCCTGCGGGCCGCAAACACCCGCGCCCTTTCTCCCGCGGGCTTCACCCTGGCGGGTGCGGGAGGCGAGCGGATGTAGTGGAGGGGGCGTGGCTTCAGTGCGGAGGCCCTCCTGGGCCAAGCGAAAACACCCTGCGGGCCGCAAACACCCGCGCCCTTTCTCCCGCGGGCTTCACCCTGGCGGGTGCGGGAGGCGAGCGGATGTAGTGGAGGGGGCGTGGCTTCAGTGCGGAGGCCCTCCTGGGCCAAGCGAAAACACCCTGCGGGCCGCAAACACCCGCGCCCTTTCTCCCGCGGGCTTCAAGAAAATGTAGACACTCTGGGAGTGCAATGGCCAATAAATCAATCTTTGATTATCCAAGTGAATGGTGTACCTACAAAAGACAAAATAAATTGGCAGCAACTAGTAGACTTAAATAAAGTTAAAGAAGCCCTGCAATATCTTAAAGAGAACAACAAATACTACAAAGAAATAAACATTGAAGAAAACCTGAGAGAAATCACCAAAATAATTCAGGATTCCTCATGAACTGGCCAATTTGAATTTCTAGATCCTAGTACAGCATCCAATATTTAGAGCAGTATATAATTCACCCACTGCACACCAAAGACAGCATAGACGCACTAGAAACATATCAAATGCGGCAAGCCAAAGGATTTCCTATCAGCATTTGGGAAAAAGTGTAAAAGCACAAGCCTTTCCTCTAGTCTTTCCTACTGGAAAAGGTGGACGGTATGATGAAAGATGCACACAAATAACAGCATCAGAATACTGTTCTTTACAAATATATTCCGAAGACCCCAGATTCAGACAAAACATTGAATAAATATTACAGCTCCTGTTTGAAAATAAACTGGCTACTCTATGTTATGGAGTTACAAACACATTGAAAACTGGTTCCAATATTTTAAACATGTCTGCTATGCAGCTACTTCAAAAGGTGCAAGACAAAGATGAAGTTTTAAAGTCAAGTATCACAAATCTCTTGGCAAACGTTTGTGGTACGAACGAATACTGGTTCCAATGTCATGTAGATGTATGGTGTATGCTACACAACCTTGGCCAATCCTAATGGTTTGTCATTTTAAGTTGTGCAGAGTATGCATGGGAAGACCTTCACAATTTCCTATGCATAGCAAATGAAAACAAAGCAGAGATAGACATGAAAACACCAGGAGAACTCTGCTCTCTTGACCCTGTGAATGTGTCATGGTACTTCCATCACTGCTTTATTGCAATGCTGCACTTCATCTGTGATAAAACAATTCTTCCCCTCAGAGAAGTGCAACACTTCTTCTGGAGAAAAGAATATCAATCCAGAGGAGCACCACACATCCACATGCTTTTGTGGATTAAAGATGCTCCTAAATTTGGTCAGGACAGTGATGCCACTGTTTTGCAGTTCATTCACAAATATGTCACTTGCAAAATCCCTTCAGAAAGCACCCATAGTGAGCTACAAGCACACATTTTATGGTTTCAAAGACATAAATGTGGCAAGTATTGTCGACGCAGATATAAAAACAAAGGCAAATACTACACCAAATGTTGCTTTGGTTTCCCAGACCAGTTTCAGCAAAAGGACAAGTAAACAGCTTCATGTTTTCTGTTAGACACAATGTGAAAGGCACATTGACTAAGAACACATACTGCATTAAAAGAAGTAAAGCATCAAAGTACATCAATGATTACAATGCAATAATTGCCCTCCTGTGGAATGCAAACATAGATGTGCAATACATTGCAGTCAATTCCACTGCAGTTGCATGATATGTCACAGCCTACCTAACCAAAGCTGAGAAAACAGAGCTGAAAGACCCCTGGGATGACATATCATCTGACAAGACACTTTCAAAAACATTATACATTAGAGATGTGGCTGCTATGAAGCCTCAGACCTTTAACTGGAACAGCCTTATATGTGAAATCTGAAAACATAGTCTGGCTAAGCCTTGGTCCTGCTGCATCCAGAAAAAGAGTTCTCAAACTGTACCAAGACATAGAAACAATAGATAAAAATGATCCCAACAGCCAGGAAAAACAATTTATTGGACACAAACTACCCAAACAGGAGCACTGCTTTGGAAACCATGTGTCTATACCACATAACCGAAAACTTCTCATACAAAAATAATATTAAACCAGATGAGAAAAACAGTAAATACATAGTCAATATTTGTAAAGGCAGCCTGGTTAAACTTACCAAACGCAGCCTCATTAATTATATGAAGCTATCATTTAAAACTCCTCAACATAGAGAGCTTTGCTATATGTCCCTGCTGCAACTTTTTAAACCATGGAGAAAAGAAGAAGATTTATTGGACACCCATGCCTCCTATGAAGATGCTTTCAATGCGAGTGAAAGCACTATAACAGATATACATTTCAAACAGTACAAACACATGTTGGACAATAAACACCAACAGGAGGAAAAACGTCAAGCACAACTAAATGTAGACACTCCACAGAGCAGTCAAACTTCTCTTACAGGAAGCCAAGAACCACTTGGAGATCCACTCATACTAAATGAGGCAGAATTAGCCAAGACTGAAGTAGAAAACACCATGTGTTAGTATGAGGAATCTGAAGAAAACTTTGTTCTACTGAAATCACAACTGAATGATGAACAGCGTAGCATTTTCCAGGAAGTAACTAAAGAAATTGAACATGGTGTGCAGCACGAAACTAAAACTTGTACCTGTCAAAACTATAAACCTGCACTCATGTATGTAAGTGGTGAAGCTGGTTCAGGCAAAACATTTTTAATAAAAATCATCAGCAAGTTCCTAGAACAATTGACAAACAACAAGCTTTCAGCTGTTGTAAGTTCCCCCACAGGTATCTTTAAGGTGGATTCTTTATGCATGCTTTGCCACCTTGTTCTTGTGACATGAAGTGCCGCTTTGTATGCATCCCATAACACTACAGTGTCTCCTTCCTCTCATTGAGGTAGAAAAACTCATTAATGAAGAGTTCAATTGAGTTTCTAAATTCAGGAGACCCTATCGGGTTATTATTAAATCACCATCTACTGGACCGATTCTGGTAGTCTCTCCACTCCCAGGATATAGCTGCTGGTGTATGATCGTAAATTATGAGGGGGACATTTTGGTAATGCATAAATGCTGCATCAACCCTTTGCTTAAAAATAAGTCATACATTATAGAATAAGAGGAGTGGCGGGCGAGTGGAAGGTATATCCGCACTCATTCAGATAACAGAGGTGCCATGCGTCTGCCAGATCAGTACTGTGAATAAACTGCTCAAACTCTTCATGCATCCTATTAGGGGCAAATGCACATTGCGACTTCTGGTCCAAATCGGATGCAGGAGAAGATTACAGTCTCCATCGATGATTAAAGAATGGCTGTTTGTATGCTTTAGTACATGCTTTAGCCCATCAAAAAATGGAGGGTCAGCCTGATTGGGTCCATACACATTCAGGATGCTCAGGGGTCTCTTATCCATAATACACTCCACCAGAGCTCACCTTCCCTCCACATATGTCTTCACATTGAGGGTTTGTACATCCAGTTCCTATGGAATAGAATTCACACTCCCAACCTTTGGTATTTTGCCTCTGAAAAGTGAACCTGTCTCACCCACTTCCGCTTAAGTTTTGCAGGCTCCTTCCCGCATAGATGCGTCTTTTGGATAAGGGCAATATGCAATTTGAACCTCCTCATTTGGGGCAATACCCTTTGCCTCTTAATCAGGGATCTTAGTTCTGTAACATTCCATGTAACAACGTTAACCACCTGGATGCTTGCGGGAGAGGTTTTTATTCATCGTTCCTTAGGTGGGGCAATTGTCTGGTATTTAGACCCATTTTCTAAGGGAGAGTACATAAGCCATGTTGTTTGTAAAAAGCAGATTTATAAAGACTGGGTAAGCTCCCTCCGCAATGCAGCATCACACCATTGTGCATTATTGGACCCCGCCAGAGACAACAGAGAGCAAAAAGAGTAGAAAGGTTGGTGAAGCTTCTACGGCCTGAAACATGTACCATTACATGTATAAACTCTTTGTGGACCTCCGATAAGGGAGGTGAATGGTAGAGGTAAAGGCTTCCCCAATGTCATAACCCAACATATATGCACCATGATCCATTCACAATCTCCCACAGGTATCAGAGGAGTGCAGGTGTGACAATGACTGCCCCAGTACCAGATCTTTTTTTACATTCAGTATAACTGAAACAATATCAATACAATGGGGCTCATTTTCCCATTCCCTGGACTTGCTACATTTACACATAAGCATAGACACGTCCCCGCTATCAAATATTCCTCATTTGCAACAGGGGAGGGGAAAAAGGCAGCATTTACAAATTATTTCAAAGGGATCTGCCTTCTTTTTGCTAGTGCAAAAGCCTGCAGCCTCCATAGGAATCCCCAGTATGTGCACTAGCATGAGAATCCACACCGGTGCAAATGCTGGAGTATGTGTACGATGAAGAGGAAGGGAGCAGCTGAAACATAAGTCACATTCCATCCCTCCTCACCACCATACCAATCAATCAAAAAAGGGCAGTACTGGAAACAAAATGTGTAAAAGCCTTTATCAAGACTTGTATGCACTTTGTTTCCAGTGCAGGGAGCCATACATGAGCTCCAATGTGTTTTCATATGAGAAACTTCTTCATGAGGTTATCCTGCAGCATTTTGTAAATACGTGAAATTAGGTGTCTTCTGAAAATTCTCGCCATTGGCTTTCAGAGGAGACTTGGTCTCTGTCGTCCCAAGATTTTCTCGGTGCCGTCTCTGTGTTCAGAGAGCCTAATGTCAGCCTTGTTGCCTGGATCTTTTCTGTGCGGAATCTGTCCTACATTTCCAGAGATTGTGTTTTGGACCTGTGAAAATAAGGCGATGGTGAGGATTTAGACCCCAGACATGAGAGCGCCTGAGGGACTGTATCTATGTGATCTTCACAAGAGGATTCCAAGAACTGGAATCCTCAGATTCATCAAAGAACTTTGTGAGGCCAGACGGTGCTGTTGTAATTACCATGCTTGCCGGTGCCAAAAGACCATACATCATTTCTCTTCGGCGCAGTTCTGGCTGTAGGTTTAGGAACTTCATCCTATTATTGACGGTGGTTTTCAAAAAGTCCTGGTATATATGGATGAATATTGAATGCTGTTAAATTCTCCACCCCTGGAGTATATCACATTAGTCAGGCTATAAGCAGCCTCAGTTTCTTCCCTTGGGTACCAGTTTGTGTGCCATCATGTTGTGCTCTTTAGATCTACAGGGGTGGGGGGGATGACTTGTAGTGCTGATGGAAGCCACTTTTCCGAGTAGTATATCATTTTTTGCCACTCCATTTTCCATGGAATCCCAAAAAATTGACATTATTCTGCCTGTTCCTGTCTACCAAATTGTTAACACTGGCTTCTAATTTGTGGAGTCGTCTCTGGAGATATTTCATTCCCTCCATTATGTCTTCTATCATAGATATCCTTCACTATGCATTTAACAGGCATCTAGTCAATGGATTCATTTGCGGCTTGATGGGTTTCACCTCATCTTGAACTTCTTGTATGCGCAGATCCACTGAGGACATTATTTTCTGAATGGCATCAAGTTCGGCCAAGATGACATTCAAGTCACTTTACCCCATTGTATCCATAGGAAGAGATGCGGCAGGGTCCGCCCACCACTGGTTAGAGGATGTCGAGGCCATTCTCACTTTGGAAAAATGTAACACTCTTTTGGAAGACATGTCCTGCAGGTGCCTCTGCTTTTAGTAGGTGCATAAGAGAAAAGTCAAGAATCAATAACAATTATGTTGGCAAATGATTATTTTTCTTTGTGTTGAAAAAGTGCCCTTTCAAATATTCAATTAGTATCCATATCATATTATGTTATCTGGCAATTGAATAGCACCTAATGCCATTGGTGTGGCCTCAAGGTGCTGTGGGGTGAATGCCCTGGGAGGACCGTAGTCCGAGGTATGAGTATTGAAAGGAGGATTTTTTTGAATGTGTGTGCATTTTAACCAGCAAGAAGGTAAAAAGGGGTGGTTAAGTCCCTGCTAGTGACCCATGAAGATCTGGTCATGAGGATGAGTTAAGATTAGGTATTTATAATGCGTTTGTTCACAAGTGTTTCTAGGTACCACAAGACAGGGGAAAGGAGACAGAGGGATGACAAAACAAAGATCCTGCTAGACCTTGTGACATTTGTATTGTGCAAGTGTGACAACGAGAAGTGCAGGGGGAAGGGAGAGGGGGAATTCAGGGGAAAGGGTAGGGGGAAGTGCAATTAGGGCAGCATGGCTCTGAGTAAGTGCAGCCAGGGCAGCACAGCTCTGGGTAAGTGCAAGGAGGCAGGCGAACTGTAGGTTACAGTTACAGCCCCTAAGTGTGCGGTAGGCCAGGAAGCAGTGCAAGGGAGACGGGTCATGGAGAAGCCTGGTACCCAGGGATACTCTGAGGGTACCAAGCAACCAGTCAGTTCAGCAGACAGGTAAGTTAGCAAGGAAGCGAGAGAGAGAAGACAGAGAAGAAAAGGAAGGTCATGAGCCGCTTCCTGAAATTCTGGTGGTCTGGCCCAAGTCTGAGAGGGGCAGGGAGGCCTTTCCAGAGAAAGGCACATGCAGTGAAGAGAGATCTACCCAACTTTCTGCTTGGAGAAGCATCTGACCCTCAGAGAGTTAGAGGTAGCTGAGAGAAGGGCTCTAGAAGTACGGTATTTAGGCAGAGAGAGTTGGGTATAGTGGGGCCCCCGCCCCAGAAAGCCTTGTGGATGATGCAGAGTGTCTTGAACTTGTTGCTTCCAGCCACCGGGAGCCAGTGAAGGGATTTGAGGGCTGGAGAGGTGCAGTCCCTGGGCTTGATGCCAAGGA
Source organism: Ambystoma mexicanum (assembly GCF_040938575.1). Lineage (NCBI taxonomy): Eukaryota > Metazoa > Chordata > Amphibia > Caudata > Ambystomatidae > Ambystoma > Ambystoma mexicanum. The sequence goes on from NC_090938.1 coordinate 272,904,116, forward strand.
TAAGCCTCCCAGTCCTGTTCTGTATTAGTTGCAGGGGACAAAAAGTAGAGCTAGGCAGATTGAGAAAGAGGCTGTTGCAGTAGTCCAGCCTAGAGAGAACCCAGGCTCTGGAGACAGTGAGCTTCTGTGGGAAGGTGAGGAAAATGGGAATACCTCTGAGGAGGTACAGCTGGAATTGGGCCTTCTTGGCAAGGTCTGTGATTTGAGGAGATAAGGAGAGAGTGGAGTTGAAGATGATGCTGGGTTTTTTGCCTTCCAGGAAGACGAAGGTAGAGGGCCCAATGAGGGCAGCCAGAGTGAGAGAGGGAAAGCGGGAGCAGCGGTCCCAATTAGAAAGATCTCAGTTTTACTGGCATTAAGGCAGAGATAATTGGAGGCACACCATTCCTGAATCGCAGATAGACAGTCTGGAAGGAAAGGAGGCAGAAAGAGAGCTGACTGTCATCCGTATAACACTGAAACTTTGAAGAGAAGGTAGAGATCAGGTGGGCCAAAGGGGCCAGATAGACATTGAAGAGTTAGGTTGAGAGGATAAAGTCCTGGGGGACACCACATGTGGATAGAGAGGAGGTGGAGAGAAAGGACCCAAGTTAGATCTGGCAGGGTCGGTTCAGGAGGAAGGAGGTCAGCCATGCCAGGGCCTGATCCGTAATACCCATGTTCTGGCAGGGTCGATTGATCAGGATGGCGTGATTGACCATATCAAAAGCAGAGGAAAGTTCAAGGAGTGTGGGCTATATTGACCCACTCAGCAGAATTCCCATCCATAACCAAGCTGCGCTTCTCCAGTCAACAGCAAAATGGCTGTGCTGGCTCCTTGGAGCACCATTGCATCAAAACTGCATTTTTTTTCCAGCAACAAAAAGGATGGCTGCACCATCTTGCCAAACACGTATTGGGTGAGTTGGAACAGGGGCACACCGAGAAAGGTGCAAGTGTGTTCTTGGGAGCACCCAAAAGAAGCAAATCAAAGCAGCACTGCTCTACTCCTTGCAAAAAGTTCCCATTGAAAAGGGAATCGTTTACACTAAAAAGGATGCTGCCCTGACGCTATTTTCATCTATTCCATATCACGTTGCTTTTATCCATAAGGCCCTCCAATGCCCATCCATATCCACATTGTGCTTCAGCAGAAGAAAGCATGATCCCTGCATGATAGGCTGTGTCAGCCAAATCTGAAAAAAATCAAAAGAAACTTCACTTTCAGCTGCAGAAAACGCTTGACATTTAAGTCACAAAATGTTAAAAAGATCAAGGTTTCAAAGAAATCCTAGCTCTCTGGGTCTATGTCAATTTCAGTGCATCTGTGTTTCAAGCAAATTGCTGTATAAAAGTAATTGACTATGGTTGCAAAACAATATTGGGAAGTCAGATGAAAGAACCGAATTTAAAAGGGAAATCCTAGCAGTGTTTACCATGTGTCAAAATGGGCTTTTGCAAACCAAAAGAAAATGCCTATTTTAAAAGTACAATGTTGAATAAAAACATATCCTTGCATAGCAATGTGAAGGGGGTTTTGCTGGTGAACATATTTGGGATGTTTTATTCAACAGGCTTGTTTTTGATTCAGAACAAAATAACAGAAAATAAAAGAATTAAAATATATTGGCTGGATTTTGCAAGCTCCTCAAGGTCATTCTGCTGGCTAAACTGAGGCCTTCCCCCACAAAATGGAGCCACCATATACGTCTAGGACACAGGCATGAAAATCGCCACCTTTGAAAACTTGAATGGACCCAAAAGCACTAAACAGCCTGGGCTCTGCAGACTTTTGTCTGGGCTGAGGCCTCTTACAATAGAAATTCTGGTACACAGACATGTGTAAAGGGAAAGCACACTTCCCTGCAACTTCTGCATGGAGCTGCAAAGTCAACTCAAGAGCAGCCTAGTAAGCTATGCCTAGATATGGTGAACAATGCTGACATTTGCCTCAAAAGACTATTTTATAAATAAACTTGTAAGACTTTTATCTTAGCAACAGGACTTTGCAAAAATGTAAAAGTGGTACAGTTTAAATGTAATTTCCATGGGTTTCAAATAAGACATCTTGGCTGTCAATAGCATGTATGGGACATAAATGCCAGAAAAAGGTGAATCATGGGGAAAGGACATATGATGGAACGTTAAAAATTAACAGAGATATGCCCCATGATAATATGTGCACACACCTAAAGTGATGGAATTTTAAGTAATATATTTCTCACCAAAAAGTGTGAAAAACTGGTAGAAGGGGCGAAACAAAGTCTGATAAACTGTAGAGTTGGACTGCCATGCTCAGCGTGAAATATGTAATCTGCCTAGGTAATTTGTAAAGATGCCAAAATTGCATAAATGTGTGATTTATGTGAAGAATGATTTTAGCTAAAGTAACTGTGCATAGAAAACCCACATCATAAAGCTGATGTCAGGTTTCTAAATGTCCAATCAATTGACAGGAAGGCAGTAACAATCACCCCTGACCAATCCAGTTGTTTAGGGGCGTACTCACCCTAAGCCTGCACTACTAGATAATTCTATGATGTTACCATGCTTTATATAAAGGGTGGCTGCCAGAACTCTACACACACTCGTGAATGTCCAGCGCCTGCATTCCTGATCTTCTACATCCATCTTGCAAGATTTCAGATCCCACTGCAAGGCCAAAGCAAAGCTGACCCTATCCCAGCAAGGCCTAGATTCAGACAATCCCACTAAAATCCCATTAACCAGGGGAAGAACTGTGGTACCCTTTTTGGGGGGGGCATCCTGAGACCAGACCAGCTTGTTGCCCGCTAGCTACATGCCCGCTGTATCTCTGCCATCCAGTGGTACTTGTTATCCGTGACCAGAATTGCCCAGCTGTTTTTTACCTGGTGACCCGTGCAATGCAGTGACCAGAATCCGGTTGACTGTTCCAAAATCCAAAATTCAAGCGTGGACTGTGAGTATTGCTCATCCCATAGAAACACATAGCCTGCCTCATCTTGAACCTTTTGTCTTTATTCCACTCTTTAAGCAATCCTATCCATGCCTTGGTAATGTGTCCTACTATCAGAATTCTCTGTGCATTTTGTCAGTGATTCCTAGTGTTAGCGCCATTCCTTCATTCATCCCATTTTTTTTACTCCCTGGCAATATTTTTAATAATTTCATTAATTTCCCCAGAAAGGGAAATGGAGCGTGGAGCAGGTTAATGCGGCAGACTTCACCTGTTTCATGGCCAGTGCTATCTAGCCTTGATAATTTAGCTTAAGTAAAACTTGTTTTTGTTCCCCAGAAGATTTTCTCTCTTTCACGGCTTCATTTTACCAAGACCGAACCTCTTTTTATCTTGAAAATCTCTTCCAAATCTTCCGCTACAACCATCCTTTCATTCCTATATTGTCCTTGAGATGTGCATCTATCCCCCAGTCCAAAAACCGCATACCAAATCAGAGTATTTCACCCGTTTTTCATAGAAACCATTTGTGTCATTTAAAACGGCAGTTGACAAAAAATGCAACTTTCCAACGTGTGATTTGGCTGCATCGTGTTCTTACTTGTAACTTGTGTTTGAATTGTATGCCTTTCGTTGAGAACTTGCCTTGTGGTTGATAGTGTTTATATATTCCTGCTATTGTCAGAAATCATATTTGCCTCATAGATTTTACTGCACATTAATTATTTATTTGCCAATTTCTGAGTGTCATTTTATTCCATTGCATGAGGGAAGGTCAGATTTTGATTCTGTTTGCTGCACAATATCCCTGACTCCCTGCTGATTCTTTCGGTCCATTCCAAATTCGATTCATAGGTGTTTGGGAGAGCATTGCTGGGGGAAGTCTTAACTCGGGTGCCATCTATCCAAAGAGAAAAAGTGCTCCTATTCATTTGTGCTTTGTATATGCTCTTGTAGAAGAGTAACCACATGTAGTGCTTCAGTTTCCATTGTAATTATCACCCCATTGGTGATTGCTGCCCAATATTAAAATGTGTATGATTTTCTTTGAAATTTAAAAAGAAATAGATATTGCATTCCCACCAACCGGCCTGGTTCATGGTCCATTGTGACCCGGGGTATTTGAAAAAGGGGGTGTGAGACGGGTTGTGTACATCTCAAATTGAATTCGTAGAATATACATACTACATACATACTACGTTAAGACCAAGCTGTGTCGCCCGATTGAAATACTTAACAGGAGGATGAGGACTGTTAGGGAGAATTCTCAAACATTTTCTAATTCCCTTCACCTTAGAGACCCCCAGCAACTTTGCTGGATTTTGAGGACTTGATTTTTTTACCTGGAGAGAGTGTGACCCTTTTTCCCACTCTCCATGTGTTTTGAAATGTGTTTTACCCTTGTGTTTTCTTTGGTTATGGAGTTTTAGACAACTCCATAGGTATCATCTTTTCATTTGTGTCACACAGCACCCTCAGTGCGGTGGCACAGGGAAGCCTTTACAGGCTTTCCCAAGGTTTAAATACCTTCTCTGGGATAAACTACTGTTTCCCAGAGTAAGTAAAGTGAAATTGACTTTGCTAGTCTTTTTTCATTCCTAGACCCAGCACAGCCTATCTTAGAATAGAGTGCTGGAGGGGCTACTTAGTATCCCCTATGTCTAGATACTCATGTAGCAGTAAAATGCTAACCTTTCCTCTCAGAATGGCTGGTGGCAGTGGTTTTACAACAAACTACCATGATTTTCCCCATCCGTGAACACCGGTAGCGTTAAATCGCGGGAGTCATGTTTTTCAAGATGGCGTCTGAGCCCCCTCTGTAAAAACAGGTCCCGGTCTTCATTTTTCACCATCTCTTTGTGGAAAGGTCCTTCTAGAGTTTTGCTCTGTGTGCCAAACTTAGTTTGATTCCTTTGTTCATTCGCCTTTGGCGGGCTTCAGGACTGAAGACCGCCTCTGGTGCCCAAGTGTCTGGGCTGGGCAGGAAGTGAGGGAGGTGCCCGAAACTCCCTGTGCTTAGTGTCCTAGAAGTCCTAAATGCACTCTGTGGTGATTGGCTGGCTGACTGTCCGGCAAGGACAGCCACCCTGCTGGGTGAGTGACAGTTAGGCTGGAATGAATGCGAGAGAACTGAATAAAAGGTGAGTCTCTTGACTTGGAAGGCAGAGTCGACAATGGAATGAAAGAACCGAAGACAAGCTTGAAGAGGACAGCTGCTGCAGCTCCTGGACCATTGGTTTGCCCGGTGAAGCCCTGCTGCAGGTCTGAATCGCCAAGTTCATCCCAACAGAGAAGCCCTGCAAGGAGGACTTCTCCCTTTGAGTTGGGGGGACCAATCAACTCGACACTAAGCCACCTGGATACCAATCTCAGAGCTGGTTGATTTTCCTCAGAGTGCTGCAGGAAACCGAATAATCAGGGAGAGGGACAAAAGCTTGCGTGCTTGACTAAAGCTAGCAGAATTGTTGATTTGCCAGTTGCCAGCTTTTTGACCAGTCCCAGTGTAGTGCAGGAGTCCCCCGACGTCCTCCCTCTTGTCCCCACGACTGAGGCCCAGGAACAGCGAGATCTGCAGGAACTTCCAGGAACAGAGTTCATCAGCTGCATCTTTTTCTTCATTTGTAAAGGTACTGTAAAACCAGACTGAGAGTACTTACCTCTGGTAGTGAAAGTGCTTTAAACTTTTCCCAACTCACAGGCCTAATCAGCTTGTGACCCAACATATGATTCATCTTGCTACAAACTATTCCTAAGAACTTTTGCAGAGACTTTTCCTTTTATCTACCAGAACTGCTTTATCCTATCCATGACTTTATCCCATTGACTTTGGCCTAGCCTATTGAATTGAATTGACTCTTCTGTTGAACTCTAAATATTTGCACTGTCTAAGAATAACTGTAACCTTTCATGTTCTAATAATCTTTGCCTTTTACTCCTCTTGAAAAGTATTTCTGAAATAGTGTTGAAGTGTATTTGTGTGTGATACATAATTGCCTCCTTCTTATGAATGTTTTATAACTGACAGATGCATAAATTAATAAGTATTTATCAAAGAAACCTTGAGAGTAAGAGTTTATTTGAACACTTGTGATTGTAGACCTCTGTGAAACATCATACAGCCGACATTCCCTCTTGAGAGAAGCCTGGTTGCTCAGTTCCGCTACCAAAACTGTGTAGTACAGACTTATACCAAAGGTTGGTTTTTCTTACACCTGTAGTCATTGTTGTGTGTAGTGGTCTCAAAGGGTACTGCATACAGACTTTTCCTAACAAGGACAGAGGGAGAGCTGGAATCAAGATTAGGGAACAGATTGTCGCAGGTGTTCAGGAGAGCAGTTTCCTTGCCTTGTCATGGAGACGACCAACAGATTCAGTGTGGAGAGTAAGCTGGGAGATGGCCAGCTTTTCCAGGAGTTTTCCCAGGAAAGGAGTGATAGACATCTGGCAATAGTTTGTCGGAAAGGTAGGATTGGCAGAATGCTTTTTTAGGGGGGGCACAAGGGAGTGCTTTAGGAGAGAGGGAAAAGATCCAATGGCGTGAGAGCGATTACAGAAATCAGTCAATGCTGGAGCGAAGGTGGAAATGTGGTCCTTAATAATTCTGGAAGAGTAGGGGAGCACCTGTTTGGACAACTCTTTCATTAATCGGACAAGTCTATAGACATTACCATGTGTTGTCAGAGAAGGAGGAAAAAGGAAGAGGAGAGGGAGATGCGGCCAAAGGGGTCCTGAGAGAACTGGAGGGAGAGCAAGAGGAGGAGGAAAGCGAGGACATGATGTTGTGAGTGTTAGTGGTGAAATGAAAGGCCAGAACCGTACAGAGGGCCTGGGAGGGAACAGGAGAGGTAGTAGGATTGGCCAGCTCCTTGAAGATTTTAAAGAGTTTGTGGATGGGTGCTGGGTGATAGGTGCTGTGATAGACTGTCAGGAGGGCCTGCAAGACAAGGATACTTATTATGAGCCCAGCTGGGCCGGATTCTTTTTTTGGAACTCAGCTGCATGGCAGAGGTGATGTGTGTTACAAGTAGTGAATTGTTGGAGATATATGAGGGTGGCTGTGCACCAGGAGGGTTACAGCTATGTTCCGTTGAGATGGAGTGCTATACGTACCAGAGAATCAGGCGGATATCTAGTTGTGATGAAGGTATGCAGAACGTATCATACAGATTTACTGGAATCCTTTTCATGCTGGCTATGTACTGCCTTGTTGTCTTATTGACTCATCGATGCCCCCACCTAGCTGTCTAGGGGTGATAGTTCACCCAGGTGGTGGACTAGGTCAGTCAAGCTACATAAGGGAAGAGCCGGGTCTTGAGTGCCTTCCGGAAAGCTGCAGATTGATTGATTGATTATTTATTATGCGCTTATACACAAGTGTTTCAAAGCGCAATCATGCATGGGAAGGGAAGACATAAGTAAGACAAGACAAGCGATCTTACTAGGCATGGTACATTCAGATCATGTGGGTGCACAGAAAAGTAAGTGCGTGGGGGGGAGTCAATAGGGACCAAGTGCACCCAGTCCTGTCAGAACATGGGTTACGTGCAGAGAGATACCACTCTGAGGGGTAGTAACCTAAGTGCAGTAGTGCTGCGGCAAGTGCAAGGCCTGGGGGCAAGTTCAGGAGACTGTCGAGGAGAGCTTGGGACCTATGAGGCTCTGACTGCACACCAGGCAGCCAGTCAGCGAAACTGAGCAGAAGTAGAGGAGAGAGATTGACAGAGCAGAAAGAGGTGGTTGGCATGGGAGAGGGAGAAAGAAGGAGGAGGCAAAGAGGAAAGTCTTGAGGAGTAGGAGGATGCTAAAAGTAATCGAGCTCCAGATAGTGGGAGCTTAGACAGGGAAGAAGGATTCCCCTATTCTGGTCAATTTCGAAATTGGTATGATGAGAAGGAGATCCTGTTCCTCCGTTGTGCATTTTGGGCAAGCAGCAGTTTTGGGGGTAGTAGGGAATTTAGTCGAGTCATGATGTAACTCCTGGTCCAACTTGGCGAGTGACTAGCAGTTCAGTTTGTGTCCAGTGCAGTGCTGTTGATTCAAGTCTTGAAGGTGACTGGCTCTGCAAGGGCATGAAGCAGCATAAAGCGGGCTCAATGTGCAATCAATTGTTCAGAGGAGTGACAGAAATTAGCACATGAGAGATCCCACGGTGCAGAGATCTGCTTAGATTTTGGCTTAGATGGCAGCCTGACCGGTTTCACTATGGCACAGCAAGGAGGCCTTAGCTGATCTGGTACTCCAGTTGCAGGGTGAGTCCTTTCAGGGTCTGCTCTCCCAGCACAGTGAGATTCTGGTATAGAATGGGAGGTCCTGGTACAGAGCAAGTGTCAACCACAATGCGCCCCAGGAGTAGGTAGGGAGCAGAGCTCTCCTCTGCCTTGGACTGCCCTTTCACCTCAGTGGTTGAGAGCTTTTGAAAGTACAACTCTCCCAGAAACAAAACCCATGAATCCTATTAAGGTGTTCTAGAGTGAATCAAAGAAGTGGTGGGACTCTTCTTTTAAAGGAAAAATCCACAGGTTATTGGACTAAAGATAGCCTGCCTTAGTGGTTGAATAACAGTTCTCGAAAGAAGTGGACTGTGCCCTTCTGACATCACACTCAAAGTGCTCTGCTCTAGAGGAAGTGGAGGTGACATGAAGGAAGAGAGGCAGAGAAACACAATGGTGGAAGTCTCCTTCACTGAACAAAGCACTCCTGACTAATTTGACCCCTCCACCTTCCCTTCTCAGTAGTATTAAAGGACTTTAGAAATGCACCACCATGGTGTGAGGCTACTCCCTTTAAATTGTTGCTTGAAAAGTGCTCCTTTGATTCCTGGGCAATGGTCAGCTGCCTGGTGGGTGGCTTTCTCTGGCGGGGGCTGTTACCTACCCTCACAGAGGTCAAAGGAGAGCTATGGCCAATCAGGTTCCTGTCCTGTCACAGTGCCCTCCCTTTCAAAATGACCACCCATATTGGCAGCTCAACCGACAGGATCAGTCCATAATTAACAGTAAAGATGGACTTGGAGCACCGGCGCAGTATATGTAGCAGGGCCTTGCACTGCAATTTCCCAGATGCCACATTCACACTGCTCCTCCCCAGGATGCAACGGTTCAGAGAGAGCATTGCAGTGGAAGCTAAGGATAAGTTCCATGTGAGTCTCACACAGCCTGTGGTGCAGATCACTGCCCCACAATGCCCTCATTTCCGACATCTCCTCTGTTCTCCATGTCTCCTCTTATAGCCTGCCAATCATGCTCCTGCCTCTCCACCATCTTTAGGTTTCATGGCATGGTAAGTAGTGCTTTCAGCTTTCACAATCCCCATTTTTATTATCAGTTTGAGCTATTAGGTGTTGCTTGCAACACCTTTAAGCCAAACATATTACATTAGAGTACAGAGAGGGAGAAATGTTGCATAAGGAGTGACACTCAGTTTGAAGTGTTGTTTGGTTATTTGACCACCCTTTGACTGCCCATCCCTATTGCTATTCCATTCAATTCTTGCCCCTCCGCTCTCAAAACACCTCCTCATGGGAACTCTTTGAGCTCGCTTTACTCAAGCCTTACAATCAAACTTTGCTTTGAAAAAACACTGGCAGGCACTTCAACTGCAGTCTTCAGAGAGTTAGTGACTTAATTGGAGTTGTAAACTCACTACAGGTGTAATAGAAATGTCTTGACTAGGTCTGCCTTCAGCCACTCGATTTATAAGCACTATGCATTTCCTTCACTGAAGTTCTGTTAAAAATAATAATTGGCAAAGCCAACAGTTTTAGCTTGTGTATACATTTTAGGCATTTGCCAGGCACTGCGATTAGATGCCCAGGTACTCGCATCATTTTGCATCTGTTACCATCAATGGCCAGTTAATACCACTATGGTGAAGCCCTGTGGTGGAAAGGGCTGTGGAAGCAAGCTGTTTGCTGTTTGGCGAGCGGCGAGTAATGGCGTCTACTCAAACCCCCGTGCTAAGGACCCGTGCACAGAAGCGGCGTGATGGCGCGGCGGCTCCCGACGAGACAAAGGCTACTTGCCGACTTCCATGTTCTCGTTCACAGAAAGTAAGTTGCTATCATTCCTGTACTTCTGAACCTGAGTCTGCCGAGCTCAATGAAGGTCTCACTCAAGCACACGAGGCACTTGAGTGTGAAAACGCAACAATCACCATTGCTAATCTGCCCCCTCGCTCCGACGATGTATTTGAGAACACATGCAACGCTAGCACGGACTCTATCACAGGTTGCACTATTACTTACGGGCGGCACGGGGAGGAAGGTGAACGCCGTGCGCTGGACGCCGGCGAGCCCCTGCAGGCGATTGAAGGACCTGGACGCCGCGGTACCTGTGAAGCTCCACCGAAGCCCCACAATAACGACGGCGCCGAACCGCCTAGTGGCGGATCCCTCATTCCAGCTCTCGTCGTAGGGTGTGCCTGTCTGGCCGCCGTTCCCGTGAGTGATGATAACGTGGGGGCGGGTTTCGGAGCGCGTGTGGCTACGAACACGCGCGGCCAAGGTAACTCAACCTCAGTCACTGCACGAGGTCTCGGAGTCAATGGAGCAGCGCCCTCTAGCAGCGAATTCACTATAGAACAGGAATTTGATCAAGAGAAGGAGCTGATCAGTGCCGTAAATCAGACTGCTGGGTCTCGGCCGTCCCCCTACTCTTTTCTCAGTTTACCTGGCGACGACGCGGGTCCTACTCCAAATGACGCTAGCACAATGAACAGTGTGAGTTCTCCTGTGAGTGTTATTACGAATCAGTTCACAGAGGGCTCACATGATGAAATCGCATGCACGAATGCGAACAACTTTAGCATTCAACACAACTCTTCCAATTCAAGCCTGCACGGCTGTGATCGAAATTGCGTTCTTAATCTGGAGAATGGCACAATGGGCGAGCTAGTGGCACGTAACTCATTGCCTGCAAGAAGAGACTCCCTTGGGGTAGTGAACAACGTCCTGCAGAACTTAACGCTCTTGAATAAAATGTGCGCAAGTAAGACACCGAAAGCGCCGAATCTCTCAGCCCAACCGAAAGTAAAATCTGCAGTCAAACGTGATAACAGCCAGTTGTTGGGAGCAAGTTCTGATATATGGCCTGACTCGTGCTACAAACGGTTAAAACCAACCGATCTGACCCTAAAGGCCGACTTGAGGCACGAGACATCTGAAATATACCTGTCTTCCCAAAAAAGACTTGCCTACTCCAAACGGAAGTCTGATGGAGACATTGATGAATCCGGCGGCTACGACCACTCCTTTCACAATGTCTCCACAGATTCTTCATTAATGGAACGCCCATTTCCGAAAATTCGGCGTGAGAAGCCGATTCGTGTGGCCAGCCCTTCTGAACCTCAACCCAATTCATCTTGTATAACTCTGCCGACGATGCCTTCATCAACGGAATTACAAGCCCTTTTTATGGCCTCTTCGTCGATCTCATTGGCCCCGTTCATGAAACTGTACGAAAACATACATGAAGCCACTAAGGATCTAACAACGGTGGTCGCAATGATGAGCTCAAAACTAACTCAAATAGAAAAAACTTGCGACCGCTCGTATGTTGAGCAACACGAGTGCCTTAAATTACTGGAAGGAGCGTTTGTCTTGTTAAATGAGAGCAAGAAAACCGACGCATCTGATAAAAGATTGTTCGCCGAAGTGGCGCGAGAGACCCTTGCCCTATTTAAACATGACATTAAAACTATAGGCGAGCGGTCGTCTGAAGAGCACCCATGTAGTAAGTTCTCTAGCACGAAAGTTAAACCTCAGGTCGAACAAGTCTTTACTAAACCAGCAAAACAACAGCATGCTCCATCGGACGCTGTCTCTAACCAAGATCTTCTTTCCTCTCAGTCGTCTCAAGAAATGCACAATACCCTAACGGAAGTGGTCCTTGTTTCGACTCCCGTAAAGGCCCTTGGAGTCCCCTATGTCTTAGGGCCTCCGATTATCTTACCTACTTCATCCACTGGGCCTTGCTTATCGGCAAGCTTCCCTGTACCAAACAGGGCCAATTTGTCCTTTAATACAGTATTCGAGCAGGCTAGAGGTGCTGCCAATAAGGCCTCCGTTGACCCCCAAATGGCGTCACCTTCGGGCATTGATACTGTAACTGAAACAACTACCGAAGTTGGGAGTATCTCCGTAAACGAAGGTCAACCCAAGGTCTTTTCTATTTTTACACGATCCTCCAGAATCACAGGGAAGTTGGCAACCTCACCTACAAAATCAAATCACGTTGTAACCAGCAAGAAACCTAAGAACCAAAAGCCAAAGAAAAACGTCTCAAATGGATCTCAGAAATTTTTACGAAATATAAAAATGGCACAAGCTTGTTCTAGTGTCTCGGACAAAACTTCAACGTCTCAAGTCCCTGCATCGAGCAACACCTTAATATCACAAAAAACTGCTCATTTGATCTCAACTAAACAACCACAAATAAAGAATACCTTGCCGCCTGAGGACGGCTTAAATGAAATCCTAGATTTTTCAACTTATGACGATTCAGTACTCGTAGAGTTAGAACCTGTCTTACTGACAAGCTGTGATGTGCCCCAAATCTCTGTGCCATTACCCAAAGTGGTCTTGACTCAAGGTATGGAGACACCTGTATTATTATTGGATAAAGTCGCTTCAAAGTCTGTAATAATGAAGCAGCCTCACACAAAGGAGGCTATTGGTAAAAATTCTACTCATAAACACAAGCCTCACGAAAGACACTGTGAATTGATTTAAGCTTGTGATAATCCGATTACTATGTGTCCGCCAGCAGGCAGCCCTGTGTTTATGACCGTGGCCGATAAACGAAATCTTTGTATGGCTCAGGCGCAAAGCAGCAGATCAAAGGTATCCTTGGCATCGTCATGCCCCTTGACCAAAACAGACAAGAACAAGGAGCCCGAAAAGTCTCACCTGGAACTTTTTGTGAATGATCCCCCAGAACGTTATCGAAGAAGCTTAAAAGAATTGGTGGGTGATAGACGTTCCCACACTTCACACGACAAGGACCTAAAACCAGTGCCGAATAAAGTGTGTGTACACAAACTGGCAATCGAGAGCTTGAATCCAATTGCGAATCTGATTCTGAATCGTAGAACGGTTCTCCAATTACTTCACCTGGTACCAAGCCTACGTGCAATTACCTCGAATGACATTAAAGTTGTGGAGTTTCCTGCGGAAGGCACGAATGATAAGGTGTTGCTTCACTTTTCATCGAACCTTCTGATTACGTCAATATTAGAAGAAAACGTGGCATTGTTTTCATTAGGCTTTGACGTCTATAAACTGAACGACTCTGATGAACCACGACAAAACTCCAGTGAGGTCGTCAACGATAGAAAGGAAGTCCCTTTGTTCGCCACTGCAGCACCATCTGTATTGAAAGAAGTGCCACCAAGGACTTTGGAAGGGTCGTTTCATTCGACAAATATCTGCACTCAAAGTCTTAAGCAATCACCGCGCCGGCCAAGGAATCCTCTTTTTTCATCTAGCGAGGCGTTTGCTAAAAGCAACGGCTCCAATGCTCAGATTAGAATAACAATTAAAAGAAAGGATTATTTCAACGGACCCTGCAACGAGCGCCTGCACTCGACAACATCAGCAGCTGGAAATCAGGAATGGAATTGGCTTGCTGGGGCTTTAAATATTAAGAAGAGCCAATAATGCCAGGCCTCAAAAGCCCCTACCATCTGCTCTGTAGTCTCCTGGAATACTCGAGGGTTCCTGCACCTGTTTAACACACCTTGGTTAGAAAACCTCCAAATTGTGTGTCTTCAGGAAACCTGGCTAAGTGATCTACCACTCATAGCTGACTTTGAGTCGGTACTAAATCCGGCCATAAAAGCTAGGTTGGGTCGCCCCATGTCAGGCCTCTTAACGATGGTCAGAAGAAGTTCTGGCTGGCGTGTCTTGAAGTCTGTTAATCATTCTCCATATATTCAGGAAACCATCATAGAGAATTCAGGAAGACGAGATTTGAAGAAGGATACGATTGTAATTCTGAACGTATATTGGAACCACCTACGCGCCGGTAAAATGGAGTTTATAGATCTGATAACCGGTGTAATTGATCATCTGATGGAAACCACAGACTCTCCAAATATCCTTCTGTGTGGGGACTTAAACATCGATCTATGTAAGGAACCACAGTTAAATCATAATTCACTGGCACACGCTTGGGCAACTGAAATGAAGCTACGTAATTTTCAGATGCTGAATGGCAACACGTGCGGCGATTTACCATCGAGGCAAACATGGCATCGGATGGATTCATCCTCGACAATCGATTATATGTTCGCATCCGAAGCCTTGCATCCGAGGATTCAATCATTGAGGATTTGCGTAAAAGATCAGAGCGACCACAACATGTTGCTCATGGTATTTGTATCAAACAGCTTCATTCAAAGACCAAAATGTATCTCATAATCTCATGGTTGAATCGAATAGGGTTCGCCTGAGATTAGAAGAGAGCGAAGTCAAGGGGGTGTTGCTCCAGTATTGTCATCTGAGTGCAGACCTGGAATATGAACATCTCTTGACACAATTCAAAACGGCAAAAGCGGGTTCCAAAAACTCCAACATGGTTCGTGTTCACCATTTTGATACTGAGATATTGACGCAAAAACGAATGATGCGCACTGCCATAAGGAGAGCTAATGCTCTTGATATGAACACCCGTAAACTAGAAACAAAGGCGGCAAAGCAAAAATATAAAAATTGGCTGAAAATGCACAAATATATACAAATACAAAATGATGCAGAACAGATGTTAAACACTCTGAAAAACAAAAACACGAGCGATTTTTGGAGAATCATTAACAACTTTCAGGTTCCTCAATTGGCACTACAGTCCAACATGGTTTCCGAAGAAACCTGGATTAATCACTTCGAGGACTTATATAAAGCCGATATACCTGAGACCATCACCTTGGGACCGACCGCGACACCATGGAATTTGACGTTTCCAAAAGAAGGGATAGTGTCTATCATAATTAAAGCAAAAAAATCAAGAGCCCCTGGACCTGATGGGCTTTCCAATTTCACCATTAAACAACAGCCTGAGCTATGGGCGTCCATATGCGTATCCCTATTTGACAGGATCTGCAAATCTCAAAAAACTCCGAAATCCTGGAAATCTGCTGTGATTGTCCCAATATTCAAGAAAGGAGACAGAACTTGCCCAAAGAACTATCGTCCTGTGGCTTTACTCGACAGTTTGGGGAAAATTTATGCCACAATGTTACAACACAAACTGGTAAAATGGGCAATTGAGTCTAACCATGTAGACAAAAGGCAATCAGGTTTCGTAAAGCAAGTGGGCTGTTCTCTAAACTTGCTAGTGCTAAATCTGTTGAAAATGGAAGCATTAAAATCTAAATCTAAGACCTACTTGGCCTTTATCGACTTCTCTTGCGCCTTCGATACCATTGACAGAGCCCGCTTGTGGGCAAAACTCCAAAGTTGGGGATGTCCAGTGGACTTAATGGCAGCAATACGCGAACTGCACTCTGAAACCTCCATAAAAATCCGGTTGGATCAAGCTGGAAACGTATCAACCCCAATCAAGACCTATAAAGGGGTGAAGCAAGGCTGTCCTTTAGCAGCTGCAATATTCAGTTTATATATATCTGATATTGGACTGGCAATTAATGATGTAAGATCTTTTCCGCCTAAGATTGGAAAGTCCTGCTTAAGCTGGCTGCTATATGCCGATGATCTTGTCATCATGGATCTAACTCCCGTAGGTTTACAGAGGAAATTGAATGCAGTTGCACAATATGTTGCATTAAACCACTTGGTAATAAACACAAGAAAGTGCGAAATTCTGGTGTTAAAAAATCTTAACAGTGGAAGTCGAAACTCGAAAAACCATCCAAGATGGTATCTGGGTAAGGAGGCCATTCAGACATCTCAGAACGTAAAATATCTTGGAATGTTACTAAATTCATCAGTCAACGACGGCCCTTGGAAGTCTGAAAACAAAAGTAAATGCAAACAATTGGCCAGTCAAGCTGTCTCCATACGGAATAAATACGGGAAATTTTCATTAAAACCGGTTCTTGCCTTTTATCATCAGAAGGTAATCCCAGTACTACTATATGGCGCAGAAAACGCCCTGGGCTGTAGCGCTGACACATGGTCTTCGCTGGAGCACTGCTTTTGGTCAAAGGTACTGGCGTTGCCTAGGGGCATTGCAACAGCTTGCGTGAGGTATGAACTTTCACTTATCTCGTTACACGCAAGGGTTTGCTGGGCCCTAATAAGTTTATTTCGGAAATCAAGCCAGCGTGAACACATTCCTCAATTTGATATCTTTCACGATCCATCTCCGGCAAATAGCATGGTATCATTATGGTCGAAAAGATGTGAAGATATCTTAAGAAATCATGGGATTAGCATGGACCAGCTGCATAATGACCCGAACGCTGCCAAATTAAAAATATGGCGCGCAGATTGGGAACAAACTTGTACGCAAGGCAGCGCAGCTTCCATGATGAAGGATATCCCGCTTGAGACAAGGCCTTTTAATGTTTTGCAACGTTACGTTGAATTATTTCCAGACCCACAGGCTCGAAGAGTGTTTATGCTGATGCGGTTGAATGCATTTAGAACCAATGAACGGCTGATGTCTTGGCGTTCAAACAAAGTTGAATCCTTGACATGTAGGATATGTTCCAAAGATAAGGAAACCTTAAAGCACTTGGTCCTATTTTGCACCAACCTCCGCTCTGAAAGGACAATCCATCTGGCCACGTGGGGAGCAACCTATCCGTCCCGTTGTGCGGACGATTGGTGGGCCAATATGTTTCAAGGATGCGACAAAAAGCTGATATTACCATTAACTCGATTTCTGATGGTAATTGAAAATCGATTGAACTCATTGTCAGTGGAAGCACAAGGGGATCAATGTTTTAATTAGTTGGCTGTGCCCTTGGCGGCTGTGCTCTTGGCAGGAGTTTTGCTAAGTGAGCGCTAAGGGATGGCTAAGAGATTGTCAATTGACAGTTCTTTTTCTGATGTAGTGTACTATTGTGTTTGTAAAATATTTTTAAAGGTTTGTAATAAACCGAAAAAAAAAAAGAAAAAAAAAATATATACCACTATGGTTGTTCTTCGCAAGTGAATTTACCATGCCTACTCAAAAGACCAATCTTTTGTCATTGCCAATGCTTGTTTTTCATTAATCACTGGGACCTTGAGCTCATTGCCTATGTAGCCATCATGTGGGCCCCTGGCCACGGCATCAGAAATTTCTGAATATGACAAGGCAGTAGACATCGGTCATGTAAACAGAAATATAATATGTGTTTGGACTCTGCTAAGACTCATTAGGAAGGCATAAACTGATTTAACTGAAACAAATGTTAGCAAATCAGTGGTTTATTGAAAATAAACCAGGCATAAAATGGGAAATAATAAGAGTATAATTTGACTCCGAAATCTACTTGAAAAATTATCTACAACCTTTAGGTTCGAGGGAAAACATAAATCACCTCTCGAGCCCATCAGGCAGCTAGTCACCACCTGTTAATTGCCTATATCTCTTCCCACCTGCCTCATTAAAGGAGGATAGTGTATTACAAACATCATTAAAATGTATCCTCTTTTCTTCATTACGGATAACATGCCGGCTTAACTGGACCAAAATGCACTTAGGCAATCCCAAGGCATTGCGGCCCGCTACATCCTTCCATAGATTTGTCACCTGCACACTCTCCACTGCTCTCCTTATCTACACCCAGCGAAATGTTCCTTCACGGTGTCTGCATATCTATGATGGGAGCTCAGTACCCCAACCTCATGACAAGTCTTGGCGCTCTGAGACCACTAATGTAGTGATTTGACAAGGTATAAAAGCTTTGTAATATGACAAAGCATAATTTATTTAACCTCACCTAAAGCTGATCCCAATTTAGGAAATGTAGCTATATTACCAGCACCCTCTAATTTGATGATCCCTTAGGTTTGGTCAGCCTGTATTGTTTTTCAAAGCTGTTTCAAACCAAAGGTACTTCCTCCACATGACAGGTAGCCACAGTTTATATATGTTAAAGCCATCATATGCAAGGTCGCACTAGGCAGCATGTTCTCTTATTTAGATCCATTTTGTGAACCTTTTCAATTATACATTTGCTGAATGTTGAACTCCTTGCCTCCAGTGCCGGTGAAAATTCACTGCCCCTGAATGTTGGCAAAGGCTGAAATCAGTGATGTAAGATGTCAGCCCCTGGTTAATCGGTCTATTATTATTATTATTATTGTTATTATTATTATTATTGTTATTATTAATAATAATAGTAGTAGTATTATTAATAATAATAATAATAATAATAATAATAATAATAATAATAATAATAATAATAATAATAATAATAATAATGAAGACATCTTGTGGTATGCTTTATTTTGCATGGGTGGGAGATGGGGAAATACATCACAATTATGGTAAATCCAACAAACTTTACTTTTTTGACAAGATCTATAAAAGTACACTAAACGGTC
Source organism: Ambystoma mexicanum (assembly GCF_040938575.1). Lineage (NCBI taxonomy): Eukaryota > Metazoa > Chordata > Amphibia > Caudata > Ambystomatidae > Ambystoma > Ambystoma mexicanum. Next base: position 272,922,526 of record NC_090938.1, read on the forward strand.
TTGGAATGATAGCTCAGGGGCAATGCACTCGCCTTGTAAACAAGAAGATGCGGAGCAACCCAGGGCCGATTCGCGCATTTAGAAACCTCTGGGTATGAAGTGCGTTATAAATAACCAATCACAATGAAATTGTACATACAAGTACAAATATATAACGCAGATTTTTGCAAATAAACACTTTTTAGGTAGTATGCACTCAAATTAAATTTAACAATTATTTAGCACTTACAATCCAAACAAAGTTTTGAGTTCCAGCAATTATCAACAATCACAGGTTACAATTCAATTGTGGGCCACACACAGAGTTGGGCGGAGCGTTAAAAATGCAGCGGTAATGCTATTTCTGTTGCATTGCCGCTCTGCACAATCTCGAGTTTGGGCGGACCTCGGAGCATCCAGCTCCAGCTTTCAGCTGAAGGTGAATGCGTCGACCTTTTGCCCATGTGCAGCGCAATTAGCGCTGCGCTAGTTGCGCCCAAAATGCCCCATTGGGTCCAATGGACCCAATGTAAATGGGGACTTCCTGTCCCACCACAACTCGTGATCCGGCACAAATAGCACCAACCGAGTTGTGCTAAAGCTATTTGCATTGGGCAGTATCTAGGCGGATTTACCAACGGGATACAGACCAACTTGTGATGAGGACATTGTCAGCAAAGCACAAAGCAAATGAGATTTCTTAAAACATTGTCTAGGATTTAGCCTCATTCTTACAATAGTGCAGATATGTAATTGTGTCATTGTTTTTTCATTTAATGGTACTTTTTTATTTGGCAAAGTGTGCTACAGTTCTGCAACAGGGGCTTCTCCGTGAGCTGTATACATGTAAATGTTAGGGTGGTAGGTTACTATGCCTGATCCAGCTATCATAGCAGTTAACCTTTTTTGAAAAGTGTGTGTGTGAAGGATTGCCATCTGTCAAGGGTGTAGAAGCCCTGGTCTTTTTGATTGTTATAAAAAAAAAGATGCAGGTAATTCTATCTCCGAAAAGGTAGCCTGCTAACCAGACTCCACTGTCAGCAAACATGGCATAATACATACCTGTACCCTGCTGATAAAGTATCCAAATTTGCAACACCTGTCCTCCATTGTCATACGTGTGTCAGCCCTGTGATCTCAGCTCAGCTCTGTAAGGGTTATGTGTATTCTGGTCAGACAGTCTGGCCCTACCCGCTTGCAGGGTAGGAAACTGAATGACTGTGCCTCTCATTTGATTCTTTGTGAGGCCTGATAACACCTCTCTCCTTTAGGACAGCCACTATGTAGGAGTTGCACAGTGAAACTGGATTCAAAGGGTGCACCCATGGCAAAACGACAATCCTCAAACCACAGTGCTGCTACCAAAAGGACCTTTTAATGCTATGGACAACGGAAGGGGCAGCGTTAGTGTAGACACACAGAGATCAGCATAATTGGAGGAAGATTCAACACTCTTGTTTCTCTTAAATATCTCTTGTTCCTTCATGTCTCCTCCATTTCCTTTAGCGCTATTCACATTGGGTGTGATGTCAGAAGGCAAAAACCCCTTTTCTCAAGAACAAGAATTGGAACCCTTAAAGCAGACTTGCTTTAGTCCAATCACCTGTGGAGAACTAACTATAAAGGAAGGATTCATTGATCCTCTGTTGGGAGAGTTGACTTTCCAAAGCTCTCTGCCAGTGAGGTGAAGACTGAGGGGCTCATTAAGAATTTGGCGGTGCAGTAAGAAAGTGGCGTTAATTCCATTAGTGCCACTTTTACCTCACCGTCAAATTATAAGAACAAAAAAACTGCTGTAATTTCACTGGTGGTAATTTCAATGGCAGAATTAGCGCCAGCGGAATTACCACCAAGAAAGCCAGTGGCAAGTCTGCCAGTGCTAATTCCACTATTGGAATTACCATCAGAAAAAGCAACAGTAATTTCTACGAATTATACAGTGAAATACTGCCGAATTACTGCCAAAAACAGGCAGTAATGCCTCTAAAAATGCATTTCAGTTACCACCACCTAAGAGATGGAGACAAATGAATGCAGTTGTAGAACACAAGCCACAGATGCATCCAATTGCAGCCCAAAGAGTATCTAAGACCCCCACCTTCCACTAAACCCACTTCAAAGCAATTTGCAGCAGCAAGTGGACATGGATTATCAGCTCCACAACTTGATATTATATATTAAGCTGGAGAGGCATGCATTGAGGCAGCTGCCAGGGAGACTGCCTCCGCAGACGCAAAGCAGACATGCCATAAGCAGACCACCCATACCCTGAGTCAGGCCCTCACCCTAGAAAATGATGGATGACCAGAAAAGAACATTCTACTGGCAGAATAGGGACACCATAGCTGACCTGCATAGACACGCACAGTAAACCTCCAGAGTGAGATCCGAATCAGAACAGCAATCTCACCACTGCTGAAGCAGGGGCAGTCCTGAACTTTCAAGCTATGGGCACATTTCAGCAGTTGGATGCTACATGGCATGCTGCAGCCAACTTTTTCTAAAGAACTGGCACAGGTGCTTGACACACTAGTGCAGCATGCACTAAACGACTTTGCTATTACACAACCCCACAGCAGGTGCATGCCACCAGGGCAAGTTTCTTTGCCACATCACACTTCGCACATGCGGTTGCTGCTCTGGACTGCATGCAATAATATGGCATTGGTACCACCTCAGGCAGAGGAGGAAATGTACTGCATCAGAAATCAATACCACTCCATGAACGTACACATCACATGCAATGCTGCTCTGACAGTGAGCTACTGCTGCACCCGTTTCCCGGGTTCAACCCATGATGCCATGGTCCTGAGGAACAGCACCCTGTCAGCGTTCATGCACTCCCACAGGAACCAACAAACATGGATATTGGGTATGTAGCAACTGTGAAAATGCTATGCACAATGTGGGACAAATAATTTGAAGGGGTTAAGGTGAGGGGACACAGGAGTACTGCCATACATATATGACACATGTAAAAACAAATGCAAGAACATGATGCATGGAAGTGCAACAATGCAAGCCTACATTGGGCACAAAGATCTACATTCCAGAGTGAACTGCCCTATGCCCACAGCTCTCATAGCAACAGTGACATGAGTGGCCCTGATAGTAGGGTACAGTTGATGCACTGATGTACACCCTTTGAAACGTGACAATAACTGTATCACATTAGCAGACAGAAAGGCATACAATTGATAAAACTGCCCGACTATGCCCAGCACAATGCCAAATCAAAGAAGCAGTAGGCCAGTGAAGAGTTACAGTACGTGCACTTGTGAAAGGAGGCAACAAAGGAGGCAAACCCATTCACCATGCAGCTGAATCAACAGCACTCCCCCACCATCAACCATTGTAGGGTCAACACCATGAGAGGCAAACTGTATTCCCAATGACGTAACTGATGTAATTGTAACACATGCTTCAATGTTCAATAAGGCCTGTGTACAAAACACAAACGTCATTCATTAATCATGACACTTACTTATTGCATGTGACTCAGGCTATCCACTGCGGCCATGGCTAATGACACCCATCAGAAGGCCTGTGACTCCACAGGAGATGGCTTACAACAAGGCACATGCACAGATCAGGGTGTGCATTGAGCACACTTTTGGACAGATCAAGTGAAGATTCTGGTGCCTCCACCGGACCGGTGGAGCATTCATGTACTGTCCTGAGAAGGTGAGGAAGATGGTCATGGTCTGTGCCATGCTGAAAACATGTACATTTGTAGGGATGTCCCCATACCTCCTGATGAAAATATTGACCACCCAGAATCTGACTCTGATGATGCAGGAAATCGGAGGCCACCTCGAGGAGGACGTGAGGAGGCGAGGGAGGGTCACATAATCTGTTATGAACTGATTCAGAACTTTTTTTGATTACACTTATGTATGCACTGTAGCATAACACTACTGCAAATAATAATATTTAGTACACTCACTGACTATTGTATTCATGTTCTGGAGTGAAGCATTTTATTGTATTTGAACAGTCCTTTGCCGATCCAACACCCACATCCCCAACTTTCCTTTGCCCACCCACCACACACATATACCCAACTATCTCTTGCCTACCTATCAAATCAACCACATACCCAAAACAATGACTGCAGCATGGTCCCTCCTATTTATTTTGTCTATTGTCACATCCATGTGTCGCATCTGGAGAGCGGGGTTTTCTCCTTCGAGACTGCTTCAATGGGGTGGCAGGCAATGATCCCTTAGTGGGCATATCTGAAATGGAGCCGGCTGTGTCTCCCCCATGAATGCGCTGGAGTGTCAGAGTCATTGCACTCACCAAGGTCTCATTGACAGAGGAAATCGACCTTGCCAACTCATGCACCCTTTGGCCCACTACTGTCACTGCAGCTGAGGCATCAGCAACCCTCCTGCTATGCCTCTCCACAGTGGCACCCTTCTCAAGGCACTCTGAATGCCATCCCACATGGCGTCAGCATGCCCCAGGTGTTCCTGTGCGATGGCCTTCATTCATTCCTGCCTCTACTCGTGTCCCCTGGAGATATTTATTTATTTTATTTATTGGACATTTCTATGGTGCCTATACACTAGTGTTTCCATGCGCCACAAGAAAAGTTGGCAGGGGGGTGTGAACATAGGAAAGAAGTAGAACAACAGAACGGTTACATTGGCCTTGTGACAATCCTACCATGCAAGTGCAAGACAAGGAGAATACAAGGGGAGGAGAGAGGGAGAAATGCAGGAGTGGGGTGCCCAAGGGAAGGGTTGAGCAAGTGCTGGGGGACCAAGAACGGAAGTAGCAGGGGATGGAGAGGGCTCGGGAGGATAAATGCGGTGGACAGAGTGGTCCAGGTTGTGTGTGCTCTGGCCCCTGTGTGACTAGGCCCTAGTCTCAGCAGCAGGTCTCAGCGGCAGAGGGAATGTTAGCACAGGAGTGGGAGAGTGGAGGAAGAGGTGAAGAGGAAAGTCTTGAGGGGTTTCTGGGACTTTAGAAGATCAGGCTCAAGTCTGAGGGGGAGTGGAGAGGCTGTTCCAAAGGGAGAAGCCAGCCAAGGAGAGGGATCTACCCTACCTCCTCTGCTTGGAGAACGTTTGACTTGCAGGGAGTTGGAGCCAGAGGACCGAAGGACTCTAGGGAGGAGGTATTTAAGGAGGGAAAGCTGGATGTAGAGAGGTCCCAGGTCACAGACAGCTTTGTGGATGATGCAAAGGGTTTCGAATGTGATCCTTGCAGTCACCGGGAGCCAGTGTAGAGATTATAGGGCTGGAGAGATGTGATCCCTGGGCTTGATGCCAAGGATAAGTCTTGCAGTCCTATTCTGGATTAGTTGAAGGGGGCAAAGGGAGGAAAGAGGCAGATTGAAGAAGAGGCTGTTGCAATAGTCCAGCCTGGAGAGAACCAGGGCACTGGAGATGTTGAGCTTCTGGGGGAAGTTATTTGGTATTGATAGCATAAGGGCATGGCCTTCTGCGTCATGTAACCATGATTCTGTGACTGCTAGGATATCCAGGTCATCAGAGGATAGAAGTCTGCTATTTCGGTAGCATGTGCCACTAGAGATCTTGCATTGATAAGCGATCCAGAGATAGTAGTTATGTTTATGGGCTCTAGTAGTCTGGTGGGGCCCAATCTGGATTGATTGGTTGTGGTGTGGGATTTGAGCTAGTGGTAGGTGAGGTTCTGTGTTTTAGGCAGGCCCTCAAGGTCTAATCTGGGTAGCAGTTTATGACCAGGGACAGTGGTATGGTAGTTACTGTGGGGGTTTAGGTTTGAATTATAATTAGTTGTGGGCTCGTAGAGACGGGTTAGTCTAGCTCGAAGTGTGATATTTCTATCATGTAAGGGACAGGGTAAGTGTTTTTCTTCAGACATTATTATGTAGATAATAAGTACGACCAGCAGTCTGGGGATCAACAGAATCTCTCTAGTGTACATAATTTAGCACTAGTAGCAGTGATAATGAGTAGTTAGCTAATCGGCAGGGGGGCTAGTCAGAAAGACTGTTGATGTGATTACTTAAATAGATTAGTCACCATGTGGTCAGCAAAAGTTCTGATCAGCGTTAGCATATACAAGTAAGATCAATGGAGAAGGCTAAGCTGGTGTTTGTGTAGGCTAATCCCACCATACGCCTAGGCAGGTACACTCAATGAACTAAGCATGGGCTAGTATATTTATTGGAATGTGCTAGTCCAACATTAATCCAACAAGTACAATCAACGGGGTGGGATGTGAGGAGAGAAAGTGAGAGAGGAGTCAAAGATGATCCCAAGGTTTTTTGCCTCACAGTGGGTGAAGGCAGGGGGCCCAAGGAGGGTGGCCAGAGAGTGGTGGGAAACAAGGAGCAAGCATTCCAATGAGGAGGATATCCATTTTACTGCCATTAAGGCAGATATCATTGGCAGAGCACCATGCCTGAGTAGCAGTCAGGCAGTCAGGTATGAGAGAGGAGGAGAAGGCGGTAGAGGATTGCACCTTAAAGGAGAGATGTGTGTCGTCTGTATAACACTGGAGATGAGGGTAGAAGGTGGATATCAAGTGGGCCAGAGGGGCCAGGTAGATATTAAAGAGCCATGGCGATAGGATAGATCCCTGAGGGACACCACAGGTAGCGAGTGAGGTGGGGAGACAAAAGGTCCTATTTGCACTTCGGAGTGTCTGTTTGAAGGGAGGGATGTGAGCCATGTTAGTGCCCGGTTTGTGATGCCAAGTGTATCCTGGAGAAGATTTATGAGGATGGAGTGGTTGACTGTGTCAAAGACAGAAGAAAGATGAAGGAGGATCAGAACAGAGGGAGGGTTTGAGTTCAGGTTTCAGAACAGGTCTTCACAGGTGTGCGGGAGAGCTGTTTCCATGGCTCTGGACTAGTTGTCATGGAGGCAGCCGGCCATTTTGGAGTGGAGGGCCAGTTGGGGGATTACCAGATTCTCCATGAGGTCACCCAAGAAAGGGTTGATAGAGGTAGGATGATAGTTAGCCGGGCATGAATGGTTATCAGACATCTTTTTTAGAAGAGGGTGCAGATGAGAGTGCTTAAGGGGCTGTCGGAAGGAGCCTGTGGCAAAGGAATGGTTGCACAAGTCAGCCTGGGCTCGGGAAAGAGAGGCAATGTTGTCATTGATGGATCTGGAAGATCACAGGAGCACCTGTTCAGAGGAGACTTTCATAGAGTGGACAACTCTAGAGATCTTGTCTGGTGCAATGGGAAAGGAGGAGGAGAGTGTGGGGAGGCTGGAAATTGGGGCCAAGGGAGGCAAGAGAGGTGGGGTAGATTGGGGAGTGGAGCAGATGACAGTCAGAACAGGATGTGCAGGGATTTGGAGGAGACGTGGATGGCCAGTGCAGTGCAGAGGGCCTGAGAGAGAGGAGGAGAGGAGACGACTGCAGTAGGATTGGCAAGTTCCTTGCCGTTTAAAAAAAAGTTATGGGTGGCTCCAGAGATTCAGGCTTGGACATGAGCCCTCTTCTTAGATCGTGAGACGATATTGCCTTTGGAGTAGGCAGCATGCCAGTTTGTCATAGGATGAGCTAGATGCCTGCCACTTCTGCTCTGCAGCTTAGCACTTGCGTTTCAAAGCTGCCAAGTGAAGTCATACCAAGAGTTGCATTTAGAGGCAGGCTTCATGCAGATTATCATGACAGGGGCAAGAATGTCCAGGGTGTTGGAAATAGAGAGAGGGAGGCTAGCTAGAGCAGAATCAGTGAAGGGGGCAGAAGATGGATGAAGGAAGAGGCAAATGCAGTGACTGACACACACTTGCAAGTAATGTTACCTGCAACAGAAAGGTTGATACCTTTCTTCTGTACAGTTTTGCTTGTTTCATTGAACCATAACAGAATGTCATTCCAAACAATGGTCAGAAAAATGGTTTCCAGCTTGTCCATTCTTTTAGGAAGACTTAGTGCATCAAGTGGGGTGTCTTGTAAGGGCTTGGGCATTCTTAAAAATCCCATTGGTCCTTAGTTTACAACCTCCACCTAAGAGAAATGCACTTGCCCCAAGGAGACTGGTGACAAAATATTCACCAGTGCTATTTGTAAAATGGTGCATGTCGCCATAAGCATACTTCATATTTGCTGAAATGCTGCCCAGCATGCACAGTGAAACCTGTATTTGCCATTTACTGCAAACTAAGGGCCTGATTCACAGAGCGTTTCCTATGGGGTTGCACCATTTTAACACGCTTCTGTGAATCAGGCAGTAAGTGTGTTTGCAGTAAATGAAAAATATGTTCCTACCATCCCCATACTCACCAGCAACATTGAGTATCTTGCAAATGGTACTCGCCCTGCATAAAAACTTTGCAACAAAGCTAGTGGGCTAGTAGATTTTGTGAGCCCTCTCTTATTTGTGGGTTATCACTGCTGAGTGAATAAAGAGTAGCTTGAATTTTTTCATTGCCATCACACAGAGCATTGATTGCATCTGCATGAGGTGACAATCTAGTATTAAACAAGCGCTTCACAATATTGTGAGCTGGACCTACAGAAGAAGCCAACACATTCCAGAGATGAGTGGAAGCAGAAACAAATGCATATAAATGTTGAACCAAAGTCAAAATAAGAAAGTACCTGCATGCTGCACTCAGCAGTCTTGACACCAACTAGATTCAAGGAATGTCCTGCACAGGGACCAAAACACTTACTTCGCACTTGCAACCAGCTGGACCTTGTTATTTATCCTTTTTCCTGTATGCTATTAACCCTGTACTGCACTTTCCCCTCTCCCTTTCCCCCTTGCACTTGCGCGATCTGAATGACACCTGGCCTAGTAGGATCGTTGTCTGTCTCCCCTTGTTCACCCCCCTGCCTCGTCGTACCTTGAAACACTTGTGCATAGGTGCGTCACAAATGCCATATCATATCATGTCATATCATATCAGGAAGGGATGAAATTGGCTAATCAGTTCCAGAATCCCTAAATAATTTCCATTGTGCTGTGATTCTATAATTTAATTATCTCCTTGGAATGCTAGAGCCAACGATGACATGAACTTTGCAACTGCTACAATTCTTTTAAGCACGTCTTGTCAATATGTTTGTTCATGTTTTAACTGTTCAGCTAATTCTGAGTCAATGCGGTCTGTTTCCTTTTGATGTTTCCAAAGGATTACCATACACTTTTAATGCTCTGGATCATCTTCATGTTCATAAATGCGTCATTAAAACCAGTTGTACTGAATGAAGAATCAGTACTAGAAAACAAACAACAGACAAAGCAGTAAACTGAACCTTGTGATGGGAGTATGACAGTGGTTTACAAGTTCACCATTCCACATTTGTCTCTTCAATACTGTCTGTGTTAAGCATCTTTTAGTTTTTTGTCACCAAGTTGATAAACACGGGTTGACTTAGAAAAATTGCTGTTGACTTTTTGACAGATTGACAAACCTTTTTTAATCCAATAGTATCGTAAATTGTTTGTGATGGGATGCCATTATGCAGGATCTGTGGAAGAACATGCAATGCTCGCTGATGTTTTTTCCGATATTCCTGTAGGCTGGTTGCCATCTTCTCCTCCTGGTGCAGGGGAATGCTGCTCAGCCACAGTTTGTAGATGACCACTGCTAGATGAAGTAGGAACAGCAAATTCCACCTCAGTGGACTCTACTATGGACTCAGCATGAGCCTCAATGTGCTCACTTTCGCATTGTGGTTGCTCCTCAGTAGAAGCATCACTACTATATGGTTTGGATTGTACAAAGAAACAGGAAGACACTTTTTGTTGATCGCCATGCTTCTGTTTTCCTTCTGCTTTTTTCCTTTTTGCACCTCCACGTTCATGTGAACACATCATTGCGAGATCTTGCCTTGATTGGCTCTTTTTCTTTGCTAACTCTTAACTTAGCAGGAGTAGTGCATTTCATGCAGAGAATGGACATGAACAACTCTGGCTTCCGGAATCTTGTGCTTGTGCCTTGCAAACCTGAATGGGCAGAGTGAAAGGGAAAATTGTTAGTTCTGTGTTGTACTTTTGAAGTTTAAATCATGTCATGAATTAAAATATGGGGGAAAAGGCCCTATACATCATGGCTGGTGTGGTGAAAAATATCCATGAGTATGGGAATACCACTGAGGGTTTGCTTAGCTCACACACTAAACAATTATTATTAGAAGATAAGGTTTTCAAATGAAGATGGGCTGAAGATTATATACCTCTAAAATTGCCCGTTGCATCTTCGCCTGTTAATCACTTCTTGGAGTGTCAGTGAAAAACTGTACTTCAAATTTCTGAGAAGACCTTATTAGGTGGCCAAGCCACACTTAAGCATGGTCAATAAATGGAGGCCAAACATACATGTTGTTATTTTATTAATAATATATTTTGGGGAAAAACTGCAGTCCATGTTTTAAGTTGTGGCCTGACTGTACTTACTTACAGCCCATATGATGCTTCCGTTCTACATTAAACATGTCGTACTACTCCCCTTCCCGATGGCTACAAGATCCTCTCTGAACCCAGAACCAACCGCCCTGGTTAGGGTGTAGCCTTGATCTTGCCAGAGTGGATCCCTGCTTCTGTCATTCAAATGCAAGTCTACTCCTCCTTTGAATGACTGGTCTGCAGGTTCTCTATCTCTCCTGGCATCTCTCTCAATGTAGCTACTATCTACAGGGCGCCTGGCCAGGTCACCCTCTTCTTCTCTGAGTGGGCTGACCTCTCCTCCTCCCTCCTTGCCTCTATCTCTCAACTTCTCCTCCCCTCCTCGGAGACCTGAACATCCACTCGGGGCTCTTTTGCAACCTCTGCGACTCTCTCTCTCTCTCTCTCTCTCTCTCTCTCTCTCTCTTCTTCCCTCTGGCCCGACTCACTCTGCAGGGCACACTTTGGATGTGTTGATCTCCTCATACCCCCTTCTCTATCCCTCTCACCACTCCTCTCTCTTGGAGCAACCACTTTTTCCTTTCCTCCCACCTCTCTTGCTCTACCCCTCATGTCAAGTCGACCTCAGCACTGCCACCTACTTTCTCTGTCATCCAGCCCATGAAGCATGTGTCAGTTGAGGTTTTTGCTGCTGCTTTCTCTCCTCCGCATACACCTTTGGTTGACTCACACTCTGGCACAGCCCTCTCTAACCTTCATCTCTCTATCACTAACACTCTTGACATCCTTGACCCTGTCATGAGGATCCGTTGGAAGCCCTCATCCAAGTACAACTCTTGGTATGATTATAACCGTGCTGCCCTGAAACACAAGTGTAGGACAGCTGAGAGGAAGTTGAGGGCATCAGGTACACCCTCTGACAGACTGGCATGCTGCCTGCTACAAAGGTAATACAGACTCTCTGTCCACTCTAAGAAGAGAGCCTACATCCAAGCCTGCATCTCTGCAGCATCTAACAACTCGGCTGAACTTTTCAAAATGTAAGCAGTCTTTGGACAAACAACCCAACAAGGTTGGGAGTAGTTAGTAATAACGCTAGAAGCCCAGGGTGCCATTGCTTCTTCTCAGATGATGGGGTAAGCGCAATAGGCCTGGGGCAACATTCAATGGACTCATACATATGTTAATTGCAGGAACAAGGTCTTCAAAGGAGAGACTGCAGACACCAGCACTGCAGTGTCCATTTCCTCAATAGTCACAGTGCATAAAATACCTTTCTGGTGCACATGGTGAACACACCTTCAGCGTCTCCATCCACCCTGCCCCCTTGCGAGCACACCACCACAGGTGCCAACTACCATTGATACTAGACGGGGGGTATATATGGGTAAGGCGGGTGCCATAGACCAATGCTTGTGTTATTGCACACCAATATGTAACAATACGCTTATATGTTTGAACGTGTAGTGCACTTATAGCAGTGTCTCACAATTGTTTACCTGCAACTATTTGTATTATGAATTTTTTTTTTTTATCCAGTACGTTTTTATTTTTACGAATGACTCAATTTCATAATACCTCATATTACAAACACTTTATACTCCCACTACATTACATACAATTACTTTACACATATTGCTACTATGATCATTGTGGCCTTACCTCTACCACATGACCTATAATTACAATACACATACTACTACTGTAGTCATTGTGCCCTGTTCACATTTCCTGGGGGGCATTGCTTGTGGCCATGCCCCCCAGAATCTAACCACTGACCACAATACAATTAACTGCATAACAAGTACATATCACACACTGTAAACTAATGAAAATCACCCCCAGCCCCCTGCAATCAAAATGACCTCTGTGAGATGTTCATGGATACGCCAGGACTTCCCCAGGCTGTTCGCGCATATTGCAGAAGAAACACACCCGTTTTTTGGTGTCCAACATGGTGGGCGCCTCAAAGAATCTGACGCACCTCACGCTCTTCACCATTCAATCAGCGACTGCGTCTAATGTCCGCGAACATCACGTCCGCCCCTCGGCCAATCGGGCACCCGTCCACAGGCCGAGGAGGGAAGTCGCAAGCCGCAAATTTGGTGAAAGTCCATCCAGCGTTTTGGGCTATAGACGTGAGCAAATTTTATTTTCCATTGCATCTATGGGACAAACCCAATATTTTGAGCCCCCCTATAACTTTGCCCCCGCCCTTGCCGAAACCTCACCAAACTGCGCATGACCGATCGACAGGGCCAAATACTCTTTTTTCAAAGTTTTGTGAGGATTCGTCAGGGGGGCGAAGTTATAAGCCACCCAAAAATTGCTTTTCCAATGGGTTGAGCAACTTAACAATAACAACAGGGCCGCTACCGCAGGCCCTGTGATATATATATATATATATTACATGGCCACAGTAGTGGCCATGTAGTTATGGTTAAGTTGCTGTTTCCATAGGAAGAGCACTTTTTGGGTGGCTTATAACTTCGCTCTCCCTGGACGGATCCTCACCAAACTTTGCAAAAAAAAGTATTTGGGTCACTCTAAAATTGTTTGCAAAGTTTGGTGAGGATTCGTCCAGGGGGGGCAAAGTTATAGGGGGGTCCCAAAACTTTTTTTTTCCCATAGGCTGAATGGGAAACATTTTTTGCTCGCGCCCACAGCCCAAACCGCTGGACGGATTTCCACCAAATTTGGACCAGGGGCAGCGGCTTGGTCCCAAAAGCGTGCTTTTGCAAATTTGGTGAAAATCCGTCCAGTATTTTTTTTTAAAATGACCAAAAAGTAGGTAAAAAAAATTTTATGATATCTGTGTTCGGTTCGCGGACACACTTCCCTGTTCGCTCCGCGGACAGTGTCCTGAATGGCCAATCGTCTTGCGTGATGTTCGCGGACATGCAACGTGTTCGCTGATTGGACGGCGTGGAGCGTGAAGCGCGTCAGATTTTTCGGTAGCGCCCCCCATCTTGGATTCGCGGACGTCCGCGGACAGCGCGGTGAAACTTCGTTCAAAATGTGTATTTTGTAGAGTGTGTTGGTGTGTAGGAGTGTTTGGGGAGGGTGTGAGTGTATGAGATAGGATGAAAGTTGTGTTTTTTATGTGTTAGACGTTCTTTTTGTGTTCGATTTGTTTGCGGACATCACGGGTGTTCTGAAATGTTCTAAATAAACTGACTAGGGGGTGTTCTAAGGACTCAATATGTGTCCGTTTTGTTCGCAAGCAAAGTGAAACTTTTCTAAGAACACTCGCGGTGTCCGGGGAGTGTTCGTAGGGGGTGTCCTGAGGACGCTGTCCGTATTGTTCTCTGTCAAGTTGAATGTGTTCTAAGAACACCCGCGGTGTCCTGAAATGTTCACAAATAAACAAAATGGGGGTGTTCTGAAGACGCTTCTAAGAACACTCGCGGTGTCCGGGGAGTGTTCGTAGGGGGTGTCCTGAGGACGCTGTCCGTATTGTTCTCTGTCAACTTGAATGTGTCCTAAGAACACTCGCGGTGTCCTGAAATGTTCGCAAATAAACAAAATGGGGGTGTTCTGAAGACGCTTCTAAGAACACTCGCGGTGTCCGGGGAGTGTTTGTAGGGGGTGTCCTGAGGACGCTGTGCGTATTGTTCTCTGTCAAGTTGAATGTGTCTTAAGAACACTCGCGGTGTCCTGAAATGTTCGCAAATAAACAAGATGGAGGTGTTCTGAAGACGCTTCTAAGAACACTCGCGGTGTCCGGGGAGTGTTCGTAGGGGGTGTCCTGAGGACGCTGTCCGTATTGTTCTCTGTCAATTTGAATGTGTCCTAAGAACACTCGCGGTGTCCTGAAATGTTCGCAAATAAACAAAATGGGGGTGTTCTGAAGACGCTTCTAAGAACACTCGCGGTGTCCGGGGAGTGTTCGTAGGGGGTGTCCTGAGGACGCTGTCCGTATTGTTCTCTGTCAAGTTGAATGTGTCCTAAGAACACTCGCGTTGTCCTGAAATGTTCACAAATAAACAAGATGGTGGTGTTCTGAAGACGCTTCTAAGAACACTCCCGGTGTCCTGGAATGTTCATAGGGGGTGTCCTGAGGACGCTGTCTGTATTGTTCTCTGTCAAGTTGAATGTGTTCTAAGAACACCCGTGGTGTCCTGAAATGTTCGCAAATAAACAAAATGGGGGTGTTCTGAAGACTCTTCTAAGAACACTCGCGGTGTCCGGGGAGTGTTCGTAGGGGGTGTCCTGAGGACACTGTCCGTATTGTTCTCTGTCAAGTTGAATGTGTCCTAAGAACACTCGCGGTGTCCTGAAATGTTCGTAAATAAACAAGATGGTGGTGTTCTGAAGACGCTTCTAAGAACACTTGCGGTGTCCGGGGAGTGTTCGTAGGGGGTGTCCTGAGGACGCTGTTCGTATTGTTCTCTGTCAAGTTGAATGTGTCCTAAGAACACTCGCGGTGTCCTGAAATGTTTGCAAATAAACAAGATGGTGGTGTTCTGAAGACGCTTCTAAGAATACTCGCGGTGTCCGGGGAGTGTTCGTAGGGGGTGTCCTGAGGACGCTGTCCGTATTGTTCTCTGTCAAGTTGAATGTGTTCTAAAAACACCCGCGGTGTCCTGAAATGTTCGCAAATAAACAAAATGGGGGTGTTCTGAAGACGTTTTTGAGAACACTCCCGGTGTCCTGGAATGTTTGTAGGGGGTGTCCTTAGGACGCTGTCCGTATTGTTCGTTGTTAAGTTGAAAGTGTTCCAAGAACTATCGCGTTGTTCTGAAATCTTTGTAGGGGGTGTCCTGAAAACGGTGTCCGTATTGTTCGCTGGCAAGTTCAAAGTGTTCTAAGAACACTCACATTGTTCGCGGACATTAAAAGTTTCCCATAGATCATAGTTGAAATGTTTGACTCTATGGATGTGATATGCTGCGGTGGTTGTTGCCAGGGCATAGAGTCTTGGGTGCATGGCCATTTGGCCATGCACCCAAGACTCTATGCCCTGGCAACAACCACCGCAGCATATCACATTCATATTTGCTTATAACTTTGGGTGAAAAACAAATGTATAAGGAACAAAGGTATTAGATACTATGGATGTGATATGCTGCTATGGTTGTCCTTATTATTGTATACTTACTGTTTGGTCTAGTAATGGGAGTCCATGTTTTTCTTCATTTCTGTGATAAAAGAAAATAGCATGTTAGTATTAGTATTTTGTAATGACTTATTACATTGTATAAGCAATATACTTTTATTTTTTTTCGACCCTCATATTTAGTAGAGTACAAATCAGAGTACTGTGCAATTGCTCAGTTTCTGTATTTGTTGCTAAAATCATTGGGTCTGTGGGAGAAAAAAAAATCCATGTTGGATTAAAAAAAAAAACTTTTTCTGTTATGCTACAGTTTATTTGTTTGTTTGTTTTCAGTGTTCACTTGTTGTTTCTGGCTAATGCTTTATACTTTGCTTTGTTGTATTTTTTTTGGAGCAGTAACAGATTCTTCATTTGTTTTGATATTATAAAATTTTGGAGCAGTTAGATACCAATTGGCGTATTCTAACTGTCTATTTTTTTAATATATTTTAGTGGTTTTGATTTATCTATTTGGATATTGTTAAATTTTGTGACAGTTAGATACCAATTGGCGTATTCTAACTGTGTATTTTTTGGCCTAATTTAGTGGTATTCATTTATCTGATTAGTTGTTGTAGAATCTTTGAGCTGTTAGATAGCTTTTGGAGTATTCTAACAGCTTATATTATTTTAACACAAATTTATAATTTTGGGACAGTTAGATACCAATTGGCGTATTCTAACTGTGTATTTTTTGGTCTAATTTAGTGGTATTCATTTATCTGATTAGTTGTTGTAGAATCTTTGAGCAGTTAGATAGCTTTTGGAGTATTCTAACAGTTTATATTTTTTTAACACAAATTTACTTAAAGGTTTAAATACAGTTTATTTATCAAATTTTGGTTTAAAGAACATCAAATAAGCGTTTGTAAGATTTGCTGGTAATCTCTGCTTTAGAGTAATGGTACTATCATTACATTCAAACCATCCACATTTCTTTTTTATATATGCAGTGTAGTGCCCTGAATTGGTTGTGGCTCCTGCGTGGTAGATTATACCTATTGTTGTGAAGGTTTTCTTACCAATTGATATTTGACCATGTGTGAATCCAGTCAGCTTGCAGTTGTTTTTGGTACCATCTGCATTGTAACGTAGAAGCATTAGTATTACGTATTTACTATGTGTTTGTATTTCTAACGTGGAGCGATTATCTGAATTGCAGGTAGAGCATAATCTACCATGGTTTGCATTTTGTACAAGTTGCTGAAATGGAATGGATTCACAATTTGGTATTGATATATATATGAAGCGTTCATTGGGGATTTCTTCTTGTGTCACATTGTTGCAGAGAGTGCATGTATGTTTCCACATGTATGAAATCTGAAAGATTTCAGTTATAGGTATGTTTTTGTTTTCCAGTACTTGTAGTAAGTACATTAGAAATTCTTGTGGATCTTCCTGTGAGTTTATAGTGAATTTCACCATTCCAGCACAGTAGTCCAATTGGCGTCTTATTCCAAAAACACTATGGGGCCGATTCATGGAACAAACGTGCGCCGAAAATCTTCGCGCAAGCAGGCGCAAGCAGAAAAAAACAGGCGCACGCGCACGCATGCGATTCATGGAAGTCCCTGCGCGTGTTCACCTCGGGATGTGCGCCAAACCCATGCATGGCGCACAAGTCACTGCAACATCCCGAAAGGCGTGCGCGACGCGCACAGTGAAAGCGCACAACCTCGGCACATACACCAGAAAGTGGGCGGGACACGGGGCGTAACGCGCGGAATGGGGAACAATGCGCGAAAATAAGGGCATAACTGGGGATGTACTGCAGGGAAGCAGACGGAACGCCCACACGCACTCGAACCACACGTATTCATGGAATCGAATAGGGCAAAGCCGCGCACAGCCAAAGACACGCACAAGCTGAAACACGTCCGCCACACGAAGGCAGGCGGTAGAGTCCCAGCGCATCACAAAAGTGGCAACATACAGCAATTGGGCCTGTGCGAGCGGGGCACGTGTATTGCGGCGGTGCGCGGGAAGCAACACACGCGATCGAGCGGGGTACGTGTATTTCGGGGGTGCGCGGGAAGTCACACACGCGATTGAGCGGGGTACGTGTATTTCGGGGGCGCGCGGGAAGTTACACACGCGATTGAGCGGGGTACGTGTATTTCGGGGGCGCGTGGGAAATTACACACGCGATTGAGCGGGGTACGTGTATTTCGGGGGCGCGCGGGAAGTTACACACGCGATTGAGCGGGGTACGTGTATTTCGGGGGTGCGCGGGAAGTTACACACGCGATTGAGCGGGGTACGTGTATTTCGGGGGTGCGCGGGAAGTTACACACGCGATTGAGCGGGGTACGTGTATTTCGGGGGTGCGCGGGAAGTTACACACGCGATTGAGCAGGGTACGTGTATTTCGGGGGTGCGCGGGAAGTTACACACACGATTGAGCGGGGTACGTGTATTTCGGGGGTGCGCGGGAAGTTACACACACGATCACATCAGGGTACGTGTATTTCGGGGGTGCGCGGGTAGTTACACACGCGATCTCATCAGGGTACGTGTATTTCGGGGGTTTGCGGGAAGTTACACACGCGATCTCATCAGGGTACGTGTATTTCGGGGTGCGGGGGAAGTATCCCACGCAACATCAGCAGGGTACGTGTATTCCAGGGGTGCGCGGGAAGTTCCACACGCAATTCCATCAGGGTACGTGTTTTACAGGGGTGCGCGGGAAGTTCCACACGCGATCTCATCAGGGTACGTGTATTACAGGGGTGCGCGGGTAGCAGCACACATGAATTGCTCGTGTGGGTCCTCCCAGGTGTTCCCTCTACACCCTCCACGGCCCCTGCAGGTGGCTCACACCACAGGGGCCTACCCTGCACATGTCCTGCAGGCACCCCATCCACCATGGCCATGCCCCCCAGCCAACCCACATGTCAACTTGCACTACTGCCCACCAACGCATGTCCCCCTGCACCCCCAGCCACCAGGGGCACCCTCCACCAGGCCCCCACCCATGTCTCCCACCACCCACACCCCCCAGCCACCAGGGGCAGCCTCCACCAGGCCCCCACCCATGTCTACCACCACCCCCACCCCCCAGCAGTGCAGGGGCAGCCTCCACCAGGCCCCCACCCATGTCTCCCACCACCCCCACCCCCCAGCCACCAGGGGCAGCCTCCACCAGGCCCCCACCCATGTCTACCACCACCCCCACCCCCCAGCACTGTGGGGCACCTGCCAGCAGGCCCCCACCCATGTCCAACTCATGTTCCCCACCACCCCCACCCCCCAGCAGTGCAGGGGCAGCCTCCAGCAGGCCCCCACCCATGTCTCCCACCACCCCCACCCCCAGCACTGTGGGGCACCTGCCAGCAGGCCCCCGCCCATGTCCAACTCATGTTCCCCACCACCCCCACCCACCAGCACTGTGGGGCAGCCAACATGTCATCACAATCTAGATCCCTGGTCCCTATGGTCAGCCTCCAAATGCAAAACACCCACCCGAGTATTGCATCCACCCACTCATAATTTGCAATTACATCACAGAAAACCAATTGCAAGTTCCGAAACCAACACATTTCCCTCACATACACCCAATGGGTGTCAGTGAATCTCAAAACACATATCATGAAATGCATGAAACCAATGAGATACCACACATTGAAGTTCACCAAAAAAAATATGTATTAAAGGAAACATAAATAGAATAAAAAATGAAGAAACAGAAATGTGAATGTACAAAAATTAAAAGAAGCATGTCCGTGAAAAAAAGCAAAACCAAAAATAAAAATCCAAAGTAATGTTGTCCAAAGTCAATGTCCACAAAACAAAATCCAATGGGAAATAAAAAAGAAAGCCATTGCTCCATGGTTAAAATGTGAAAAAATAAATACAAACCAACAGTGAACTATGTACATGGGAACAAGCCAGGGTCCATTATCCCAACAAAAGAAAGGAAACCTATCTAACTACACTAACTAATAAAATAAACTATATACAAAAATGTGGCCAATGTCCGAAAGGTCCAAATAAAATCAAAACAAAAATGAAACCTAACACTACCTACATAACTATGTACAAGGGCAGCGGGCTAGTTTCACGGCTCACTTGTGGATGTCCCGGGCCAGGGCATCATCGAACTCCTCCTCAATGTCCCAGAGGCGGTCCTCCTCCATGGCCCCGAGGTCTGCAGGGCCGTCGACGTGTCCACCTCCAAACCCCTGCAGATTGCCTCGAGGCACTCGGCCCGCCTCAGGACCCTCCGCATGGAGTTCTCCGCCCTGACCATTGTGAGCCGTGCCTCTTCCACCCGCTGCCGCTCCGCATCTATGGCGTGGCCCAACCGCTGCCACACAGAAGACACTCTCTGTCCTGGGTCCTCCTGCCCTCCGGCCGATGCCTGCCCCTCCGATGTTGAAGGCCCCGAGCCTTCATGGCTCCCACCACGTTGTGCTGCTGCTGTGCCTCTGCCCGTGCACTGCCTCCTGCTGCCTGCACATCCTCCGCCGGCTGGGGTGCAGTCGTAGATGTGGCCACCCCTGCTGGACGTCCGACTCCCGACTGTGGCAGGGATGCCTCCTCCACCAGCCTGGCTGTACCGTCAGAGGCAGCTCCACAGGGCACCCAGGTGACTGATGGGTGGGAAGATGGCACGGAGGACGACTGGCGCGTAGGGGGTCCAGTTGAGGAGGGGGTCGTAGCAAGCCCCATCAGACGGAGGAATCCGGCCTGGGTGACCTGTCCCAGCAGGCTGACGTGGTCAACGAGCCATTCGAGATGACGTGCAGTCTCCTCATGAAAAGACTGCAGGTCACCTCGCATGGCCCGTTGACGCAACACCACACCAGCCAGGACAGGCTCAACCCGGACCCGGATAGCCACGTCCGCAGGCAGAGGAAGGCCAGTTGACGTGAGCTCATCCCCTGCCTGAAAACGGGTCTGGACGTAGGCATCCCTGCTGGTGCAAGATGATGCAGGGACAGGATCAGGGACAGGATTGCACACAGGCACCTCCGCGGCGGCCTGTGCTGCCTCCTGTCCCTGGTCCTGCACTGCACCACTAGCACCAGTGGGATC
Organism: Ambystoma mexicanum; assembly: GCF_040938575.1. Lineage (NCBI taxonomy): Eukaryota > Metazoa > Chordata > Amphibia > Caudata > Ambystomatidae > Ambystoma > Ambystoma mexicanum. The sequence goes on from NC_090938.1 coordinate 272,942,949, forward strand.
CCCACCTGTCTCTGGTGCTTGCACGGCCTCCTCCTCCACCAAACCCCCCACCAACCTGGATGACTCCGTGCCATCTTCCCCTGTTGGGCCCTGTGGGGTCCCAGCTGCCCCTTCTGCTGCCGAGGAGTCCAACTCCAACCTCCGCCTCTTGGACCTCCCCCCGGCAGCTGCGGCCTGGGACGCGGCACCGGACTCCTCACTCCCCGACAAGATCACAACATGGGAGGGGAGCCGGGCCTTGCGTCTCCGGCTGGCGGTGGGATCCCCGCCGCTGTGCTCCACAGCACCTTCTCCGCCCTCTTCATCAGTTGACGCTGCAGACAAGGAGAAACAAAACACAGGCATCAGGGCACTATACAATGGACACATACACACATGACAGTTGTACATGAGTGGCATTGGCAAACCTCAGACATGTCATCACAATCCCCAACACACATGTCATTTCAACTCGCACGCATGAGCCATACCACAGCCATATCGCAACTGCCAGCACCATCCATACACATACAACAGCATGAGCAGCCAAAGGTGAGCCAGACATCACATGCAACACAGGAAGTGCACCACACATGTACACACACCACCACACTTGCATGCATGTGTACACCTCTGCCAAGTGTCGCAGTGTTCAGACGGGCATCCATGTCACATCTGCCAATCAGGCTTCCACATACCGCTGTCACATGCATCCATGTTGCATCACTGTTGCACCCTTGTCAAATACACACACATGCACATGTACACAGTGCTGATACATGCAGCCGAAAACAACATACATGCGTGACATCACGGACATGTCTACTTACATACACATTCATCCAAACATGTGTGCCCACACAACTGCATTTGGCATGCAAGCCTACACACACAAGCACCATCCATGTCTCACACATACCAGCCCTCGCATGTGTTAGCCCCACGGCCCTGTAAACCCCCACCCATACTCGACCCCATACAAACAGATGTGCAACCTGCACACTACTGAATAATCACCACACGCACTGCTCACAATCAGGATGCATGTACACTCACCGCTCGACTCCAGACGGGTCTGCCTCTCAAGGACCTGGACGTGGAGCGCTGGGGATATGCGTTCCAGGACCCTCATCTGTTCTTCCGACAAGTGGCCCCGGTGCCCCTTGGCATCCGCTGCCTTCAAGAGGCGCCGGGCCTTGTTCAGGGTCCTGGACCTGAAGTCCTCCCAGCGCTTCTTGACATGTTGTAAGTCGCGGTCTGCCACCCCCTCCGCGTTGATGGCAGTCACGATGTCAGTCCAGATCCGAGTCCGTCCTTCCTTGTCGGCGCGGGAACTTCCGAAGAGGGCATCTCACTGCCCCAGGACTTGCTCCACCAGGACACCAACTTCGGTGGCACTGAAGCTGGTGCCCCTCTGCCTCTCTGGCCGGGGGTTGTCAGTGGTCTCAGATGGTGTTTGCCCCGACATGACAACCCCAGAGGCAGGAGTGGGTGGGCAACTGGGTCCTGGGGCTGGGCTGTGGAGCGATGGAATCCCAGTCGGGAGTCTATGGTTCCAGCAGGGGTGGTCACAGCAACAGCACCCCTGGCTGATGTGCAGGCAGCAAATGGCAGGGCACGTGGGCAGCAGGCAGTCAGGCAGCAGCAGATGGCAGGTGGGAGCGTGCTCAGGGCTCTGGGGGGCAGTAGTTCGGCCTTCTGGGCAGGAGCATGGTCTTCCGTGTGCTTACGCGTGGCCAGCTTGATACGGAGTGATTTGGCACGTGAAAAATCTGCACGTCAGCGTGTAATTCGAGGAAAGGCCCTTAGCGCCTAAGCACGTCTGCACGCATACGCATTTTCATTGGACAGAAGGCCCCTCAAGCACAAGCGCCCCTGTGACGTGACGCGTACAGACGTGCATGGGCATTTCAGCGCGCGTGGAAAACTGCACGTCCGCGTGTAATACAAGGAAAGGCCCTTAGGCATATGCACGGCAGCACGCATATGCGATTTCATTGGACCAAAGGCCCTTAGCGCGTGAGCTCGTCTGTGACGTGACGCGCGCGGGTGTTTCCCTCATTGTACGTGATGACAGAACACACGTGGATTTCCACCAATCGCGTGTGAAAGTTCCCGGTACCCCGGAACACACGTACCCAGGCTAATTGCGTGTGGAACTTCCCGTGCACCCCGAAACACACGTACCCAGGCCAATCGCGTGTACACCCACTCCCCTCCGATCGCACGCGATGACACTCGGACCTACAGTCTTACCACGTATCCGAATACGGGAAACCCGCGCACGGCAAAAGATGTGCACAGGAGTCAACGCGTCCGCCCACACGAAGGCAGGCGGAGGCGTCCCCGCGCACAGCATAAAAGTGCGCGCAAACAACAATCGCGTTGCTACGATGAATGGCCCATTTGTCGCTGCACTGATCGTGGGACACCGCAGGAGGAGGAGAATAGCCAGGGCACGCATTTTCGCACCACGGACAAGCCTTTTTGGGAGGCCTGATGACCAGGTCTACGGCAGGTATAGGTTTCCACCCCATATCATCCTAGACCTGGTCAGGGAGTGGGAAGATGACCTCACATCCCCCACCCTTTGCTCCCAAGTATTGAGCCCCTTGGAGAAGCTGCTCAATGTCCTGCATTTATTGGCCACTGGGTCATTTCAGCGGACCACTGCCATAGTGGGGGGGTCTCACAGGCCACGCAGTCACGCTGCCTACACCAGGTACTGGCAATCATGACAGCGCGCCCCTCAGTCCGCAGGCACATATACATGCCCAGAACACCCGCAGAAAGGCAGGCCGTTGTCCTGGATTTTTTCAGGGTGGCACACTTCCCCAAAGTGCTCGGTGCCATAGATTGCACCCATGTGGCCCTACGTCCACCTAGGGCCATTGAGCACATCTACCAAAACCGCAAGCACTGGCATTTCATCAATGTACAGGTGGTATGTGATGCAAAGGGAATCATCACCTCTGTCTATGCAAACTACCCTGGCTCCACCCATGACAGTTTCATATACAGAATGTCCGCCCTGAGCCGGGCCCTGGAAGCTGGGCAGCATGGCGACACAAGGCTCCTAGGTCAGTACAAATGCCCTTGCACATGCATGCAAGTCACACACAGACAAATATCCAAACCCTAATGATCTCAACTATTATCACCTCCCCAGGGGACAGTGCCTACCCTCTGAGCAACCACATGATGACGCCAATCCGGAACCCCACCACACCACCCCAGGTAAGATACAACGCCGCCCATATTGCAACCAGGGGCATAGTGGAGCGCACATTCGGAGTGCTCAAGTCACGTTTCCGCTCCCTTGACCGCTCTGGTGGGCAACTACTCTATGCACCACCAGTAGTGTGCAGGATCATTGTGGCAGCATGTGTCCTGCACAATGTTGCAACACGGCAAGGCGTCCCGGTGGACATGGTGGTGCCCCCACATCCCCAACCACAGGCACAGGCCCTGCCCATGGGAGGGGACAGGGCACGTGGCGAGGAAGCCCGGACCCAGCTTGTGGCCACATTTTTCACCTAAACTCCCACCCCTGCGGAGTGCACACAGGCCTGGCACATACCAGGTGACAATCGATGATGACAAAGAGACAGTCAACTGTCACAACCCTACCACCCTGAGATAGTTGCCATGGAACTGCCACATCGTCTGCATCCCTAGCTACTTAAACACAAGCTATCCTGTGTGACCAAAAGGCACACATATGACATATGACATGATATGGGCCATACACAAGTATTTCAAGGCGCAATGAGGCAGGGAGGGGGGAACAAGGGAAGACAGACAACGGTACTACTAGGCCAGGTGTCATTGAGATCGTGCAAGTGCAGGGGTAGGGGGAAGGGAAAAGTGCAAGGGGAAGGGTGGGGGGGAGTCCAGTACAGGGGAAGTAGCCCCAAAAAATAATACATAGGTCGGCTGGTGGCAACCGCAAAGGTAAGTGCAGGCAAGTGCTGGGAAGGGAGGGCTGTAGGGATAGAGAGACAGTACTGCAGTGCAGGGGTTGCCAGGGAGGCAGTGCAAGTGGAGAGTGGCTGGGCCAGGGACGGAGGTCGGTGAGAGTGGCCCAGTTGCAGCTCCTGTGCAGTTCCAGTGAAGAATTCTGCAAGGGAGAGGCAGAGAGTAAGCAGAAGCAAAGAGGAAGGTCTTGAGGTGCTTCCAGAACTGGAGATGGTTCCCCTCAAGTTCAAGTCAGGCAGGAAGTCTGTTCCAGGGGGAGGGCCCTGCTGCGGAGAGAAATCTACCCCCAGCTAGTTGCTCTGAGAAGCGGATGACCCGGACATGCAAGGTGTGCATCACACACACCTGCAAAACAGGCCATGGCCATCACTGTCATGTCACTCAAACCCTCCCAAACATCAACATGACATGGCAAGCAATACCCATACACCAACACAGTAACGATAAGCTACACATTGCCATGTCCTAAATGTACAGTGGCATCGGACAATGATGCCTGACCCGGAATCAGATGAAATGACAGACCAACAAAATCTCCCACCCAAAATAAGTCATTTCCAAATGCATTACAACAGTCATAGACGTAACATAACAATGAATGCCTGTCTACATGCACATTATGCATTGCAAAATCAACACTGCAGCTCATGTGTGCAGTGTCCTACTCCTGCATCACACTGCTCAGCGCACAGCACAGTGAACAGCCATTGTGTGTGATGCACACCCTGAGCATCACATCTAAGTGACAGACCACATCAAACATCAAATTAGGCATGTACTGGATCCATAATCGGTCACAGAACATGTGCTGCCGGGACACAGTGGGCACCAGAAGGCAAACAGTGTACACGTGGATATGCAAGGGTGGGAGTACATGTAGTGCATCAGAGTGCAAGTGTGTGGTTCTGCAAGGACATGCACTCCACATATGCATGTGCACTCAAGTGACCATCAGTGTTCCCTACACATCACATGTGAACATCCACCATGTGTACACCCCAGCATGTCAAACCACAACTATCCCCTCGCACCTGAAAGGAAAACACAACACATGAACAGGCATTGATCAGCAGAACACAACATGTACATAGGATACCACCATTACTATGTCAGAGTTCCCATCACACTGCAGGGCAAGGCAACTATCAACAACAACCCCCCCCTCCCTCACAAATGACCATGACCCACTGAACAACTGCACTTGGGTCATGGAGCCCCCAACCCTCAATTCCACCTGGCCACAGGATCACCTTTACCCTTCGTCACCATCTCCCACCTTGTGTGTAAAAAGATGCCTGAACCCTCAGAATCCACACTCATTTCCAAAATCACAAAATCCAAGGCATAAAAACAAACCCGAACACCCTCCAGTAGATGACTTGACGTAGCAGTACCTCACAAAGGCCAAGTACTACCACAATAGTGCTACAACCAAGGTAGCACAGCAAAACAATGTCACGACAGGATGTGAGACATGTGTGGTACATGACATAGGATGATGCACCATGAATGGATGTGTACTGTCACAGGTCCCCTGTACAGGCGCGGGAGTGTCACGAAACAACCACCCCCACCATGTCCCGGGTGCCTGCAAGGTCAAACTCACACAGGCCCCTGAGACCCTAGTGGGGAAGGAGGTTCAGGGATATGCAGTCGGGACAGGTGTTGACACACTGGATGACTGGAATGAGTGGCAGGAGAGGGGAGGAGGAATGACACATGAAACTAGGGAATGCACGAAAATGTACAACCTGCATGAACACATACACAATCCAAACAAACTTGGACATCATTGTCATGGCCTTCTGTAGTCCAGGCTCAGGAGTGGTACGAACCAACCACCCCCTCTAGGGTTTTGGCGCCTGCAAGTTCGGGGCTTACACAGGCATCCGCAACCCCAGTGGGGAAAGAGGGTCAGGGAACGTTGCTTGGATAGGTACGGGAAGCAGGAACACCGGGTAGAGGGTACAGGTTTCAAAATTGCATAGGATCACGGGTGATTAGGGAGAAAAAACATACCAAATTGAACCACACATACATCCATGCATCAGTACACTCCCCAGCAAGCCTATGCAGAGCAGTTCGAAAGAAAAACAACAAGACACTTAGCTCTGGTTTTGAGTGCTGGCCTCCTGCCTGCGCACTCTCAGGTCCGGTTACAGGAGCACTGCAATGCTGCAAAGAGAGCCACAGTCAACAACCTGTACGTGCCAATTACACAAAAACACTACACCAAACATGCCCCATAGCAACAAACTACTCTACAAACAGACAATCTGTGGTCGATGCTTCGTACCCATATATAACATCACCCCTGTGACGGGTCATACACAGTCAATGCAGTAAGTCAGCCGCTGGTGGGTGCGTGGCAAATGGAACACCAATGTGTCACAATTCACACAACATGCAATGTTCCCTGGATAAGCAGACAGACCCATATAGCAAGCCATGACTACAGAGCAAGTTGCGTACCACCATGACCGAAACAAAGTTGGCAGTGCATTTATCATGAAGTACGTGGAAAAGACATGCACTGCACCCGAGTATGTCCCTTGCTGTATGTCCCTGTGAGCTGCCCCTTTCCATGTCTCGGAAGGCTACATGGTTGATACAAGTGCCTCAATGGACCTTGGTGTACCGGAGGGTATGTGCCACTGCCCCTGCATGTGTCCCAGACAACCCTACTATCAACAGCCATCAGTTCACAAACACATCTGAGCTGCATTGTGTGCTTCAACACCAATATTCGTCTAAGCTCACCCTCAGTGCTGTAACTAAGCCTGCATGTGCAACTCGCCTGGTGCAAGGTTTGCTGTGTCGTGGCCCCCCTGTGATGCTCACCTTGCCTGGAGTTCCTTGGAATATGTCAGCAGTTCTAGGATGAGGGTCTGCAATCACTGTGCCTCTGCTTGTGCACACATATGCATGTGGGCACCAACAAACAGGTCCAGAATTCCGTCGCCCAATGGGCCATGTCTGCTGGCAAAGGTGCTCTGGAGTCTCATCCCCCTGCAGAAAGGGCATGAAACACATGATTAATGCTTCAAAGTCATCTGTGTGTGTCTCATCAGGCATTTCATTACTTGACCATGTCAGAGAGTCACATCACAATTCACACCATCAGTCCGTCTTTCACCTCCAAAGTGTGGAACACTATCTACAGCATGAATTGCAACAAGCACGTGTACAGGAAAGATATGAAACATACTACACAATGCATAGCAATCAATGTACACATTAATCATGACACACCCCATCTAGCAAAAGCTGAACAGTGGACAATGACACCTAAATCATCCCCACTAGGGGTGTCAACACAATTCACACAGCACCAGACATGCCACAGATATGACAGTCCAAAGCCCTTGTGTAATATTCTGTAACACCGAACCATCCTTGCGAGCCCATGGATAAGGGAGGCAGGAGTGGCATATGTGAGTCAAGGACCCCAAGCAGCAAACACATACACAAGACAACCATGAAGGGCACAGCTGGAACAGACAGTGGATGCCTTCAAAAGCCACAAAGCACCGCACCGTCACATGAAAGCACAATAGACTAGCAATTTTAAACTAACTCAACTATTAACTAATTACACTAACAATGGAAAACCTACATTACCTATTTAAACTAACTATCAAACAGAAACTTAACTAACTAAACTAAAAGAAAAATCAAAAATGGCCACATACGACCCGGGAGGGAGGGGAGGCACCCAGGAGGGGGGAGGTACAGGGTGCTGCTCAACATCCACATGCGATGATGCTGGGCCAAAAAAAAATCTTCCATGGGCTCAACGCCTGCATAGCCCGACCTATGTGGGAGATAGATGGTCGTCCGAGTCTGGCTCATCCTGTAAAGGAGGACGTGGCACAGTAGCCTGGCCATGCCTAGCCGCAGCTTGCCCCTCGTCGGCAGCAAGTCTGCCGGACGGGTGAGCCTGGTTCTGTGTGGCGATGTGACATAGGTCTGCATGCAGAACCTCACGTGATACACGTGCTTCCTCTTGCAAGGTAGCACGTGTAACACGGAGTTCCTCCTGCAAGGCCTGGCTGGACAACCGCTGTACCTCCCGGCAAGCCTGTAGCTCAGCCGAGATGGTACGCTCAAGCTGTGCAAACCTCTCCTCTGCCTGCTGCCTCTGGGACATCATAAGGACACCCAGAGTGGATCTGAGGGAAGCATACTCCTCCCTCAGGGCATCCATGTGCGCCTCTGCGTGAGCAGCAATTGCTTGACGCAGAGACGACATTTCAGCCTGGCATGCCCTGTCTGAGGCCGCCATGCCCAGCCTGAGTGAGCGGGCCGTGGACCGTGCCGCCTGCTGCTGGAGAAGCACCTGCCTAGCAGGGGGGAGCACAGATCGGGCGACCCGATCCACCACGGGCGGAGGAACCAAGACTGTCTGATCCCTCAGTGCAGGTGGCGCAGACAGAGGAGTGTCCACATCAGAATCACTCACCCCTGACACATGGACTTGATGCTCATCCAACTCAACATGGACGTCAGAGTCGTCATCAAGGCTGGACTCATAGGCAGCCAGAGACAAGATGGACTGCAGCACTTGGGGGTTTTCGTGGCCTACCACCCCACGACCCCCACTAGTGCCGGGTTGATGTGGTGTTACCAACCCTGTGTCTGGCATGACAACACCATCCTCCGCCTCCATTGCGTCATCACCTGAAAAATAGAGAGAAAAAAGGTCACTACACATGTCAGAAGCACACGACACACACACACACCGAGAGCAAACGCATCCGGCAGACATGTGACACACAACATATAACCTGGCATGCATGCTGGGTCTACTTTGAATAGCTTCTGTGATCAGACCTGTTGAAAGGTGGCAGTTTCCATGGAAGTGGGTCTATGCAGTGCAGAAAATGTGTACGCCACTCACTACCTACATGTACAAGCACTCCATGGTGTGTGCCAGGAAATGTGAAGGCAGTGCAATGTCAAATTCAGACATCACGTGCATTGTGCATTCAATGTGTACCATGTCTAGAAGCCAAGCACCCCTCCACCCCAGTACCAAAGCAGGGATGCCTAGCATGGTATCAAAAGGCTGACCATACACCTGTGTATTGACAGGCAGTGTTGACTGGCATCAACAGCTTAATGTGATTCAAATTACAACACTGCAAATGATGCTGGGACAGTGGGCAGGACACATGATGAAAACTCCGGAGGCCGCCCACGTGTGAAGAAGACACAACAAGAGTTGGACAGAGTCATTGGCCATTGAACAGGCTGAGGCCTGTGAGCCACACAGATTGTCAGAGCCTAAACATGTGTGCAACGCAGGACTGAGCCACAGTTGACATGGGGAGGCCGATGAGATGGCAGGCAATGTATGTAAGCAAGGACTCATATTACAGTGATCATCCAGTCAAGGACACATAGGGGCATTCGTGCAATGCACATGGAGCATGAATGGGCACTCATGTCCCTGCGGGACATCTGACCCATGCACAGTACAAGTGGGATACCCTGCATCGAGTACTAAGGCTGTACCACACGGCATATGTCTGGCAGTTTCTACGCTGGAAGTTAGCATCTACACAGGACACATGAACAAGAAACTACACATTGGCAAGATTGAAGCAGACCAGTGCAAAGGTGGAACTGGGGTGCAGAGTGGCGGAGGAGGGGCAAGGGAGCATGCCCACATGGAGTCCCACAAGCAGGCAGAGGAGACATGCATGACGGTAGCATTGCATTACTTACACATCAGAACCATGTACACGTCACATGTAGCAGCAATCATGCACAACACATCCCACAAGTGAAACACACACGTCCTCAACAAACACACATCAACACTCACTGGACTGGGCATCAAAGTCCAGCATCTCTCCCACTCCTTCGACCAATTCAGGTGGTATGAACTCCGCAACGAGAGCCTCATGCGGAGTGAGTTCTTCCTCCTCTGGTGCAGGCCCACCGCCAGTCACCAGAGTCAAGTTGTAATTTGAGGCACGCTTAGCCTTAGTGCTGCGCTTGATGTCATTCCAACGCTTTTTGCACTCCTGCGGCGTGCGCACCTCATGGCCGAATGAACTGACATGTTCCGCAACATGCTTCCACTGGGTGTCACGTTGGGCAGCCATAGTCTGACTATTGGCACCCACTAGCATGTCACGGCTGTGGCCCCGCACGTAGTCCACGAGGAAGTCCAGTTCCTGCTTACAGAAAGGCTTCTTCCTCGACGTGCAGGAGGTCGTGGCTGTGTGTGGGGTCCCAGCCTGTGCTGCAGGTGCAACCTTCCTCCTCTTGGACTGTGGCGCAGACCCTGGCTGGCTAATGCCGCCCTGACCAGTATGGCCAGTGGGTTCGGTGGATTGAGCCAAGGGAGTGGCAGGTGGAGGGATGACCAAAGGCCTGACTTGTGTCAGTGGCAGCTGGGTGTCCACTAATGGACCCTGCGCAGCAACATCAGCTGTGGCAGGGTCATTGACCGCAACGGTCCTGGTTGGCAGACTCACAACCGGGGTGCTGTTGGGTGCATCTGCCCCTGCACTTGCCAACACCCGGCTGTTCGGGGCAGCAGATGACATGACTGCCCCAGGGACACGTGTCTTGGTCTGAGCAGCCCGGCGTGCCCCTATGGTTTCCCCCCTGGCCTGTTGGAGATCTACCAAGGGCTCTTCAAGTGCCAACGCAACCTGCGCTGGCAGACCCTGAGCCTGATTGGCGGTGTCCACAGCTGCACCTGCAGCTACCACTACCCTTGGGCCCATGGCAGTCGATGGAACGGACTGCCGGGTCATACGGGTGCCAGTGCCAGATGCAGGAGCTGCATCCCCCGGAACCACAGGGGGTGGTGGCATGGCTGCACCGACACATGGCACAACATTGTGCTCAAGTGGCGCACCCCTGCCTCTTCCCCCTCTGTGGCTGCCCTGGACACCCTGGAGTCCCCCTACTCCCTGGTCACCACGGCCACGTCCCCGACCACGCCCGCTACGAGGAGGACGCCCAGCTGAGGCGCCCCTCACCTTTGGTGGCCTCCCAACCATGGCACAGATGTAGTAGTGCTGGCACAGATTGTCATGATCTCTGCTTCCAAAAGGCCAGGACTTACCCAACTCCCTTGGAAGCAGCCCCATAACCCAGGTTCCGAGTGCCAGCCAGTCCCAATTGGGACCTTTTGGACCCTGTCCTGGCGCCAGTGGCGCCAGGCTCATAAATATGCCCAGTCCCAGCGCTGCAAGCGCCGGGCTCATAATGCTTGGGTGGACTTACCTGCAGCAGACCATGCTGCTTACTTACCTGCCAGTTGAACCCCTGATCCTCTTCTGTTTGGGACTACTTTTCCTGTTGGGTGGGGCAGGAGCCACTCCCTAGGTTCAGAACACTGGAACTCTTCTGGAAAGCAGGAACTCTTTTCTTACCTAGGCGTGGCTGTGGAAGGAGACACCTAAGCACTACAGGAGTCTATTTAAACCACACCCGATGGATGAATCTTGCTTTGCGTTATTCTGCATCCTCTGCAGCAGAACGCTCATCGTGTCTTCTGCATCTGATCCTGGGCCTAAAGGAAAAAGGCTTACCATTCTGAATCCAGTCTTCAGCAACATCTATAAAGACAAGAAAGAACAGGTTAGCACTACGGTCTTCAGTGACAGCGCATCTCTTACCTGGTCCATCGGCTGTCATCAACGCCTCGCGCAGCATTCCTGCATCTGAAAGACAAAGGCTTACCTACTCTTCACGCGCTCCGGAGGTCATCGCACTGCATTCCGGCATCTGAAAGACAAAAGCTTACCAACTCTTTGCACGCTCCGGAGGCCTTCGGCGCTGCATCCCGCATCTGTAAGACAAAAGAAGGCGCGTTTAAAGACATTGGGTAACGTTAAATACTCACGTGCCATTACTCCATCCACGCCGAACTCAGTGGGCATTCCGGCATCCTTCAGCAGCTCCGAACTGGTACCTGCAAAATAAAAGGACAGTTAGTGCGCAGCGTGAAGCAAGCAACAAGCGCTTACTTACGCGCTTCCAGGCGCTTCTATTCCGCATACGGGTCCATCCTCAACTCACTTCAGCCAGTCAACCGCCATCGCCGGAACCCTGCAAAATAAGAGACAGCATTACAAAAGACTTTTAAAGACATTTGAAATACTCGGAACTCACCGTTCATGAAGTAAACGACAGACAGCAGTCCTCTGAAGTCAAGAGGCCTGCGCTACCTATCCAGTGAAGAAACTGGTTACAGCACCCTGCCCCGAGGCAGATGGAGAGCTCGGCGTTCACTTACCTAAGGTGAGAGCGTTAACCTTTGGGGTTCTACAGGAGAGGAGAAAAGGAAAGAGATAGGGACACCCCAATAACCCCAGTTCATTAATCCCATATTTTCTATCTACAGACATCTTACTCTTCGAGTCAGGCATACAGTGCACAGAGGTCCAGCCCAAAGAGCCAACCGGGTGCTACACATCACTTTTGAAGATACGGTAGTCGCCCAGTCAAGACCGGCGCCTCTGCGAGAATCAGGTGAGCGTTACAGAACGCAAAGCCCACCGCAAAACTCTCGCCCAGGCGCTATGGAAACCTCGGATACCGACCACCTAGCCCGGTTACTGGGGGAACTAAGGGCAGAAGTGCATGCAGCTCGTCAGGAAACGAATGCTCTAAGAAGGGAACTAATTATTTCCAAGGAGCGAACAGACGATCTTGCTAGACAATTGCTACAGTCACAAGCCGGACAGACCCCGTTACCCGCATCAGGGGCAAATCTTCCTTCAACATCCCCTATGAATCCAGTGCAGATCAACCTACCTGGGAATGTACCTCTGGCTCCGCCCGAACGATTTTCTGGTGACCCAAAGAGGTTTGCAGTATTTATCAATCAGTGCCGGTTGCATTTTTTATGCCGGCCAGCAGCCTTTCCAACTGATCAAGCTAAAGTAGCTTTTGTGCTTTCGTACCTTAGTGGCAATGCGGCAGACTGGTCGATCCCTCTAGTTAATCAAGATGATCCGGTTCTCCATGATTTTCAAGCCTTTCAGCTTAGTATGGAAAAACTGTTCGCAAGACATTCACAGGGGCAGGCCTTGGACAATGAGCTTCTTTCGTTGCGACAGGGTAATCAAGACCTTTTGGCTTATATTGCATCTTTCAACAGACTAATAGTGGAAACTCAATGGCCTGAGGACAAAAGGATTACGCTGTTTTATAGAGGTCTACGTGGAGAGCTCAAAGACGTTTTAGCCCAAGTAGTGAATCCCCCACAAGACTGTTCGGACTATATAGACTTAGTCGTTCAAATAGATCACAGACTGCAGAACAGGAAGGGCGATCGTTCCAAGTTTGATGCTCGAGTATTTTCCAAACCACCCACTCCTTCCAAAGGAGTAGACTCCGGGGAACCCATGCAAATAGGGGGCCTGAAAGGACCACTAACACAAAAGGAGCGGGAAAGGAGAAAACAGTTGCAATTATGCCTCTATTGCGGAAACTCAGGGCACTTTCTTCGAGACTGTCCGGTGAAACCAGCCAAGAAGGCGGTAGGAGCTGCAGTTACCAAGGTCACAAACTCTGAGAAGGGAAACGACCTCGCCCGACAAGAATAGAGGTCCTCTTGCCGAGCGTTAAAACCAGTTCCGTGACCTCGCATTTCGTGATACCTATGGTCCTCATTAGCCCTGATCATCCGGATCGATTACATGCGATTGAAGCTTACGTCGACAGCGGTGCCATCGGCAATTATGTGGATCATGAAATGGTTTTGAGGATGAATCTAACTCTTTGTCCCAAGGCTGTAAAGGACGTCATTACTACGGTGGATGGTACGGAGATAGCCTCCGGACCAGTAACGCATACCACTCAAGAAGTGACGCTAGTAAGTCAAGATGGACACCATGAGAAGATCGTGTTCGATGTGATCAAGGCCCCTCAGTTCCAGATTATTCTAGGGATACCTTGGTTAGAGAAACACAATCCTCGGATCGATTGGCGAGCAAGAACGGTTCAGTTCCCAGAATGTGTCTCTACTTGTCACCCTCCACCTGGTGTTGCTCTAGCAGCAATTTCTTCGGAGACTCCCCAGTTACCTCCCGAATACCTAGAATTCCAAGATGTTTTCCGGAAGGATCAGGCTAACTCTCTACCTCCTCATAGGTCCTATGACTGCCAGATAGACCTGATACCTGGATCTACTCCTCCGTGTAGCAGAATTTATGCCCTCACCGAGCCTGAGAACCTTCACCTCCGACAATACCTTGATCAATACCTAGCGAATGGGTTTATTCGTCCTTCTAAGTCCCCTGCTTCTTCAGCTTTGTTCTTCGTTCCAAAAAAAGAAGGGGACCTTAGAACTTGTATAGATTACCGCGCCCTGAACCAGATCACCGTTAAGAATAGATATCCGTTACCTTTAATCCCGGAACTCCTGGACCAAGTCAAAAGAGCATGCATATATACAAAGCTGGATCTTAGAGGAGCCTACCACTTGGTACGAGTAAAAGAGGGCGATGAATGGAAGACGGCCTTCCGCACCAAGTATGGGCTATTTGAATATCAGGTCATGCCCTTCGGACTTTATAATGCCCCGGCCGCCTTTCAATATTTTATGAACGATGTCCTCAGAGAACTCATAGATGTATGTGTTGTCGTTTACATTGACGACATCCTCGTTTATTCTTCATCGGAATCTGAACATCGGAAACACGTGAAAATGGTCCTCGAGAGGTTGCGTCAACACAGACTTTTCGCTAAGTTGGAAAAATGTGTTTTCAACGTGACTGAAGTTGAATTCTTGGGATTCATATTATCACCTAGCGGAGTGCGTATGGATTCAAGGAAGGTCGATGCAATTCTCAAATGGCCATCGCCATCCTCCGTAAAGGGGGTTCAAAGCATGTTAGGCTTCGCCAACATTTACCGCAGGTTTATCACCGAATTCTCTCGAATAGTCCAGCCCATCACTGCCTTGTTAAAGAAAAACAAACGTTTTGATTGGTCTACCGAGGCAGAACAAGCTTTCCAGAATTTGAAGACAAAATTTATCTCTGCACCAATTCTAAAACATCCTCGCCCCGAACTCCCCTACATCGTTGAAACTGATGCTTCGAGCCTTGCCATGGGGGCAGTTCTATCACAGAAGGACCCAGTAACCAATCAGTTACATCCCGTGGCATTCTGGTCTCGCAAATTCTCGCCTCCTGAAATCGATTACACTATTACTGATAAGGAACTTCTGGCTATCAAGTCTGCCTTTAAGGCTTGGCGACATTATCTTCTGGGGGCCCGACACACCGTTACTGTGATTACGGATCACCGAAACCTGCAATATTTGAAAACCGCGAAAGCCCAATCCTCTAGGCAACTCCGTTGGGCACTATTCTTTGCCGAGTTTGACTTCATAATTACCTATCGACCTGGTACAAAAAACGGTAAAGCTGATGCCCTTTCTCGGATGGGAGTGGAGGAACACTTGACCAACCCTAAACCTGTACCTATCATTCCCGAACAAAGAATTCTGGGTGTAATCACCACACAATCCATAGAGGAAATTAAGGATAAAACCAGGCAACTTATAACTCCAGCAGAAATACAGAATTGGCATCTGCAGGGAAAGGACTTTGCAGTAAAGGACAACTTATTGTATTTCCAAGAACGATTATACCTGCCCAGCACAGATTTACAGAAAAAGGTGATCTCTTGTTATCACGAGTCTCTAATGGAAGGACATCCCGGTATGGCCAAAACCTCAGAAAAGATCAAGCGCTACTTCTGGTGGCCGTCTTGGAAAAAAGATATCAGAGACTTTATAATGTCCTGTGGAGTATGCGCCCAAAACAAGAGTCAAAAGGAAAGTCCAGCCGGCCTCTTACGCCCTATTGACATCCCACCTCGCCCTTGGCATACGCTTTCTATGGACTTCATCACCGACCTACCTCCATGCTCCGGATACAATACGATCCTGGTAATCGTGGACTTATTCTCCAAGATGGCGCATTTCATTCCACTCAAAGGCTTGCCAACAGCAACAACTCTGGCCCGAGAATTTCTCGAAAACATCGTCCGACTGCATGGTTTTCCTTCAGTGCTAATTTCGGATCGAGGTAGTCAATTTATTTCTCATTTTTGGCGAAGTTGTTGTCGGTCGGCTCAAATTGATGTGAGATTATCGACCAGTCACCACCCTCAAACCGACGGACAAACCAAGAGGACCAATCAAACTCTGGAACAGTATTTACGCTGCATGCTGCAACAAACTGAAAAAACTTGGAAAGATATCCTTTGGATAGCCGAATATGCCTACAACAACTCTGTCCACTCAGGAACTGGGAAAACCCCGTTTTTTCTTTTATACGGCTGTCACCCTCGAACCTCAGAGTTGGATCCACCCCAAGATCTTGGAACACCAGCAGTAGACTACCTGCACTCTACAATCACCCAAGCTTTTAAGGAAGCCGTTTCTCACCTTCAAAGGGCTAAGGAACAATACAAGAAAGGAGCAGATCAACATCGGAAGGAAGCCCCCCAATATCAAGTAGGAGATCAAGTCTGGTTATCCACCAAATATCTACCTCTAAAAGGACCACGCACATTCAACCCAAGATACCTTGGTCCCTATTCCATCACTACCATAGTAAACTCAGTAGCGGTCAAGTTGGACTTGCCCCCTCACATGAAGATACATCCGGTCTTCCACGTCTCTCTTTTAAAACCAGTGCAACCTCAAACCCGACTAACTAAATCCCCAAAACCTATCCTAGTTGATGGAGAACTCGAGTTTGAAGTCAAAAGCATCCTGGACTCCAAGATCTCCAAATCTAAGCTATTTTACCTAATTGACTGGAAAGGCTACGGCCCTCAAGAAAGATCCTGGGAACCTGCAGAATATGTCCACGCTCCTCGTCTAATCAAAAGATTTCATCAAACATTTCCTGACAAGCCAAAACCCCCGGGGAAGCCCGGTTTGGGAGGGGCCTTGAGGGGGGGTACTGTCATGATCTCTGCTTCCAAAAGGCCAGGACTTACCCAACTCCCTTGGAAGCAGCCCCATAACCCAGGTTCCGAGTGCCAGCCAGTCCCAATTGGGACCTTTTGGACCCTGTCCTGGCGCCAGTGGCGCCAGGCTCATAAATATGCCCAGTCCCAGCGCTGCAAGCGCCGGGCTCATAATGCTTGGGTGGACTTACCTGCAGCAGACCATGCTGCTTACTTACCTGCCAGTTGAACCCCTGATCCTCTTCTGTTTGGGACTACTTTTCCTGTTGGGTGGGGCAGGAGCCACTCCTTAGGTTCAGAACACTGGAACTCTTCTGGAAAGCAGGAACTCTTTTCTTACCTAGGCGTGGCTGTGTAAGGAGAGACCTAAGCACTACAAGAGGCTATTTAAACCACACCCGATGGATGAATCTTGCTTTGCGTTATTCTGCATCCTCTGCAGCAGAACGCTCATCGTGTCTTCTGCATCTGATCCTGGGCCTAAAGGAAAAAGGCTTACCATTCTGAATCCAGTCTTCAGCAACATCTATAAAGACAAGAAAGAACAGGTTAGCACTACGGTCTTCAGTGACAGCGCATCTCTTACCTGGTCCATCGGCTGTCATCAACGCCTCGCGCAGCATTCCTGCATCTGAAAGACAAAGGCTTACCTACTCTTCACGCGCTCCGGAGGTCATCGCACTGCATTCCGGCATCTGAAAGACAAAAGCTTACCAACTCTTCGCACGCTCCGGAGGCCTTCGGCGCTGCATCCCGCATCTGTAAGACAAAAGAAGGTGCGTTTAAAGACATTGGGTAACGTTAAATACTCACGTTCCATTACTCCATCCACGCCGGACTCAGTGGGCATCCTGGCATCCTTCAGCAGCTCCGAACTGGTACCTGCAAAATAAAAGGACAGTTAGTGCGCAGCGTGAAGCAAGCAACAAGCGCTTACTTACGCGCTTCCAGGCGCTTCTATTCCGCATACGGGTCCATCCTCAACTCACTTCAGCCAGTCAACCGCCATCGCCGGAACCCTGCAAAATAAGAGACAGCATTACAAAAGACTTTTAAAGACATTTGAAATACTCGGAACTCACCGTTCGTGAAGTAAACGACGGACAGCAGTCCTCTGAAGTCAAGAGGCCTGCGTAACCTATCCAGTGAAGAAACTGGTTACAGCACCCTGCCCCGAGGCAGATGGAGAGCTCGGCGTTCACTTACCTAAGGTGAGAGCGTTAACCTTTGGGGTTCTACAGGAGAGGAGAAAAGGAAAGAGATAGGGACACCCCAATAACCCCAGTTCATTAATCCCATATTTTCTATCTACAGACATCTTACTCTTCGAGTCAGGCATACAGTGCACAGAGGTCCAGCCCAAAGAGCCAACCGGGTGCTACACATCACTTTTGAAGATACGGTAGTCGCCCAGTCAAGACCGGCGCCTCTGCGAGAATCAGGTGAGCGTTACACAGATGGAGTGGTGCCAATGGGAGGTGTACACCACAATTGACCTGGGCAATTGAGGTGAAGGGGGTGGGAAGCAAGATGTTAACAGCCCCCCTGCACCTGCAAGGCTGTATGTGACCCCGGTGATGTGGTGACGGGTCACGCAATGCTCAGGCACCCCAAAACTGCAGTAAAACCGTGCACGCAACCCTGCAGCCTACGTGCGTGGATTCAACCTCCCGCAGTACGCGGTGGCACCCAGTAACACGAATAACGCGTACGCGTGGGACACGCAGGCTACTATGACATCGAAAATGGGTGCGATACACAGGGGCACCCGCAGTGGAAAAAAGAGCGTGTGCGACTCACCGTCTGACTAGCGCGATGCAGAAAAACACGCGTAGCCAATACCCCCGCCAAAAGAAGAGATACGTCCTTGATAGCTGTGAAGTTGTGATGGCGCGCGAAACAACAGGAAGCAGCAACACACGTCGGTCTCCATGAAAGGCACGTACAGTGAACTGCTTGGCCCGCTCACCTTTAACCCGTGCTGAGGGAAACGCACGCGCACGTCACGTCACTTACGCGCATGGGCCCTTTCCTCGTATTACACGCGGACGTGCAGTTTTCCATGCGCGCTTACGCGCATGGGCCCTTTCCTCGTATTGCACGCGGACGTGCAGATTTTCACGCGTGCTTACGCGCATGGGCCCGCGGACGTCACGTCACAGGGGCGCTTGCGCTTGAGGGGCATTCTATCCAATGAAAATGCGTATGCGTGCAGACGTGCTTAGGTGCTAAGGGCCTTTCCTCGAATTACACGCTGACGTGCAGATTTTTCACGTGCCAAATCACTCCGTATCAAGCTGGCCACGCGTAAGCACACGGAAGACCACACTCCTGCCCAAAAGGCCGAACTACTGCCCCCCAGAGCCCCGAGCACGCTTCGACCTGCCATCTGCTGTTGCCTGACTGCCTGCTGCCCACGTGCCCTGCCATTTGCTGCCTGCACATCAGCCAGGGGTGCTGTTGCTGTGACCACCCCTGCTGGAACCGAAGACTCCCGACTGGGATTCCATCGCTCCACAGCCCAGCCCCAGGACCCAGTTGCCCACCCACTCCTGCCTCTGGGGTTGTCATGTCGGGGCAAACACCATCTGAGACCACTGACAACCCCCGGCCAGAGAGGCAGAGGGGCACCAGCTTCAGTGCCACCGAAGTTGGTGTCCTGGTGGAGCAAGTCCTGGGGCAGTATGATGCCCTCTTCGGAAGTTCCCGCGCCGACAAGGAAGGACGGACTCGGATCTGGACTGACATCGTGACTGCCATCAACGCGGAGGGGGTGGCAGTCCGCGACTTACAACATGTCAAGAAGCGCTGGGAGGACTTCAGGTCCAGGACCCTGAACAAGGCCCGGCGCCTCTTGAAGGCAGCGGATGCCAAGGGGCGCCGGGGCCACTTGTCGGAAGAACAGATGAGGGTCCTGGAACGGACTGCCGGGTCATACGGGTGCCAGTGCCAGATGCAGGAGCTGCATCCCCCGGAACCACAGGGGGTGGTGGCATGGCTGCACCGACACATGGCACAACATTGTGCTCAAGTGGCGCACCCCTGCCTCTTCCCCCTCTGTGGCTGCCCTGGACACCCTGGAGTCCCCCTACTCCCTGGTCACCACGGTCACGTCCCCGACCACGCCCGCCACGAGGAGGACGCCCAGCTGAGGCGCCCCTCACCTTTGGTGGCCTCCCAACCATGGCACAGATGTAGTAGTGCTGGCACAGATGGAATGGTGCCAATGGGAGGTGTACACCACAATTGACCTGGGCAATTGGGGTGAAGGGGGTGGGAAGCAAGATGTTAACAGCCCCCCTGCACCTGCAAGGCTGTATGTGACCCCGGTGATGTGGTGACGGGTCACGCAACGCTCAGGCACCCCAAAACTGCAGTAAAACTGTGCACGCAACCCTGCAGCCTACGTGCATGGATTCAACCTCCCGCAGTACGCGGTGGCACCCAGTAACACGAATAACGCGTACGCGTGGGACACGCAGGCTACTATGACATCAAAAATGGGTGCGATACACAGGGGCACCCGCAGTGGGAAAAAGAGCATGTGCGACTCACCGTCTGACTAGCGCGATGCAGAAAAACACGCGTAGCCAATACCCCCGCCAAAAGAAGAGATACGTCCTTGATAGCTGTGAAGTTGTGATGGCGCGCGAAACAACAGGAAGCAGCAACACACGTCAGTCTCCACGAAAGGCACGTACAGTGAACTGCTGGGCCCGCTCACCTTTAACCCATGCTGAGGCAAACGCACGCGCGCGTCACATCACTTACGCGCATGGGCCCTTTCCTCGTATTACACGCGGACGTGCAGTTTTCCATGCGCGCTTACGCGCATGGGCCCTTTTGCTCGTATTGCACGCGGACGTGCAGTTTTTCACGCGCGCTTACGCGCATGGGTCCGCGGACGTGCAGTTTTCCACGCGCACGTCACGTCACAGGGGCGCTTGCGCTTGAGGGGCCTTCTATCCAATGAAAATGCGTATGCGTGCAGACGTGCTTAGGCGCTAAGGGCCTTTCCTCGAATTACACGCTGACGTGCAGATTTTTCACGTGCCAAATCACTCCGTATCAAGCTGGCCACGAGTAAGCACACGGAAGACCACGCTCCTGCCCAGAATGCCGAACTACTGCCCCCCAGAGCCCCGAGCATGCTCCCACCTGCCATCTGCTGCTGCCTGACTGCCTGCTGCCCACGTGCCCTGCCATTTGCTGCCTGCACATCAGCCAGGGGTGCTGTTGCTGTGACCTCCCCTGCTGGAACCGAAGACTCCCGACTGGGATTCCATCGCTCCACAGCCCAGCCCCAGGACCCAGTTGCCCACCCACTCCTGCCTCTGGGGTTGTCATGTCGGGGCAAACACCATCTGAGACCACTGACAACCCCCGGCCAGAGAGGCAGAGGGGCACCAGCTTCAGTGCCACCGAAGTTGGTGTCCTGGTGGAGCAAGTCCAGGGGCAGTATGATGCCCTCTTCGGAAGTTCCCGCGCCGACAAGGAAGGACGGACTCGGATCTGGACTGACATCGTGACTGCCATCAATGCGGAGGGGGTGGCAGTCCGCGACTTACAACATGTCAAGAAGCGCTGGGAGGACTTCAGGTCCAGGACCCTGAACAAGGCCCGGCGCCTCTTGAAGGTAGCGGATGCCAAGGGGCGCCGGGGCCACTTGTCGGAAGAACAGATGAGGGTCCTGGAACGCATATCCCCAGCGCTCCACGTCCAGGTCCTTGAGAGGCAGACCCGTCTGGAGTCGAGCGGTGAGTGTACATGCATCCTGATTGTGAGCAGTGCGTGTGGTGATTATTCAGTAGTGTGCAGGTTGCACATCTGTTTGTATGGGGTCGAGTATGGGTGGGGGTGTACAGAGCCGTGGGGCTAACACATGCGAGGGCTGGTATGTGTGAGACATGGATGGTGCTTGTGTGTGTAGGCTTGCATGCCAAATGCAGTTGTGTGGGCACACATGTTTGGATGAATGTGTATGTAAGTAGACATGTCCGTGATGTCACGCATGTATGTTGTTTTCGGCTGCATGTATCAGCACTGTGTACATGTGCATGTGTGTGTATTTGACAAGGGTGCAACAGTGATGCAACATTGATGCATGTGACAGCGGTATGTGGAAGCCTGATTGGCAGATGTGACATGGATGCCCGTCTGAACACTGCGACACTTGGCAGAGGTGTGCACATGCATGCAAGTGTGGTGGTTTGTGTACATGTGTGGTGCACTTCCTGTGTTGCATGTGATGTCTGGCTCACCTTTGGCTGCTCATGCTGTTGTATGTGTATGGATGGTGCTGGCAGTTGCGATATGGCTGTGGTATGGCTCATGTGTGCGAGTTGAAATGGCATGTGTGTTGGGGATTGTGATGACATGTCTGAGGTTTGCCAATACCACTCATGTACAACTGTCATGTGTGTATGTGTCCATTGTACAGTGCCCTGATGCCTGTGTTTTGTTTCTCCTTGTCTGCAGCGTCAACTGATGAAGAGGGCGGAGAAGGTGCTGTGGAGCACAGCGGCGGGGATCCCACCGCCAGCGGGAGACGCAAGGCCCGGCTCCCCTCCTATGTTGTGATCTCGTCGGGGAGTGAGGAGTCCGGTGCCGCGTCCCAGGCCGCAGCTGCCGGGGGGAGGTCCAAGTGGCGGAGGTTGGAGTTGGACTCCTCGGCAGCAGAAGGGGCAGCTGGGACCCCACAGGGCCCAACAGGGAAAGATGGCACGGAGTCATCCAGGTTGGTGGGGGGTTTGGTGGAGGAGGAGGCCGTGCAAGCACCAGAGACGGGGTCTGGAGGTGGGGATCCCACTGGTGCTAGTGGTGCAGTGCAGGACCAGGGACAGGAGGCAGCACAGGCCGCCGCGGAGGTGCCTGTGTGCAATCCTGTCCCTGATCCTGTCCCTGCATCATCTTGCACCAGCAGGGATGCCTACGTCCAGACCCGTTTTCAGGCAGGGGATGAGCTCACGTCAACTGGCCTTCCTCTGCCTGCGGATGTGGCTATCCGGGTCCGGGTTGAGCCTGTCCTGGCTGGTGTGGCGTTGCGTCAACGGGCCATGCGAGGTGACCTGCAGTCTTTTCATGAGGAGACTGCACATCATCTCGAATGGCTCGTTGACCACGTCAGCCTGCTGGGACAGGTCACCCAGGCCGGATTCCGTCGTCTGATGGGGCTTGCTACGACCCCCTCCTCAACTGGACCCCCTATGCGCCAGTCGTCCTCCGTGCCATCTTCCCACCCATCAGTCACCTGGGTGCCCTGTGGAGCTGCCTCTGACGGTGCGGCCAGGCTGGTGGAGGAGGCATCCCTGCCACAGTCGGGAGTCGGACGTCCAGCAGGGGTGGCCACATCTACGACTGCACCCCAGCCGACGGAGGATGTGCAAGCAGCAGGAGGCAGTGCACGGGCAGAGGCACAGCAGCAGCAGCAACGTGGTGGGAGCCATGAAGGCTCGGGGCCTTCAACATCGGAGGGGCAGGCATCGGCCGGAGGGCAGGAGGACCCAGGACAGAGAGTGTCTTCCGTGTGGCAGCGGTTGGGCCATGCCATAGATGCGGAGCGGCAGCGGGCGGAAGAGGCACGGCTCACAATGGTCAGGGCGGAGAACTCCATGCGGAGGGCCCTGAGGCGGGCCGAGTGCCTCGAGGCAATCCGCAGGGGTTTGGAGGTGGACACGTCGACGGCCCTGCGGACCCTCGGGGCCATGGAGGAGGACCGCCTCCGGGACATTGAGGAGGAGTTCGATGATGCCCTGGCTCGGGACATCCACAAGTGAGCCGTGAAACTAGCCCGCTGCCCTTGTACATAGTTATGTAGGTAGTGTTAGGTTTCATTTTTGTTTTGATTTTATTTGGACCTTTCGGACATTGGCCACATTTTTGTATCTAGTTTATTTTATTAGTTAGTGTAGTTAGATAGGTTTCCTTTCTTTTGTTGGGATAATGGACCCTGGCTTGTTCCCATGTACATAGTTCACTGTTGGATTGTATTTATTTTTTCACATTTTAACCATGGAGCAATGGCTTTCTTTTTTATTTCCCATTGGATTTTGTTTTGTGGACATTGACTTTGGACAACATTACTTTGGAATTTTATTTTTGGTTTTGCTTTTTTTCACGGACATGCTTCTTTTAATTTTTGTACATTCACATTTCTGTTTCTTCATTTTTGATTCTATTTATGTTTCCTTTAATACATATTTTTTTTGGTGAACTTCAATGTGTGGTATCTCATTGGTTTCATGCATTTCATGATATGTGTTTTGAGATTCACTGACACCCATTGGGTGTATGTGAGGGAAATGTGTTTGTTTCGGAACTTGCAATTGGTGTTCTGTGATGTAATTGCAAATTATGAGTGGGTGGATACAATACTCGGGTGGGTGTTTTGCATTTGGAGGCTGACCATAGGGACCAGGGATCTAGATTGTGATGACATGTTGGCTGGGGAACATGAGTTGCACATGGGTGGGGGCCTGCTGGCAGGTGCCCCACAGTTCTGGGGGGTGGGGGTGGTGGGGAACATGAGTTGGACATGGGTGGGGGCCTGCTGGCAGGTGCCCCACAGTGCTGGGGGGTGGGGGTGGTGGGAGACATGGGTGGGGGCCTGCTGGAGGCTGCCCCTGCACTGCTGGGGGGTGGGGGTGCTGGGAGACATGGGTGGGGGCCTGGTGGAGGCTGCCCCTGGTGGCTGGGGGGTGGGGGTGCTGGGAGACATGGGTGGGGGCCTGGTGGTGGGTGCCCCTGGTGGCTGGGGGGTGGGGGTGGTGGGAGACATGGGTGGGGGCCTGGTGGAAGCTGCCCCTAGTGGCTGGGGGGTGGGGGTGGTGGGAGACATGGGTGGGGGCCTGGTGGAGGCTGCCCCTGCACTGCTGGGGTGTGGGGGTGGTGGGAGACATGGGTGGGGGCCTGGTGGAGGCTGCCCCTGCACTGCTGGGGGGTGGGGGTGCTGGGAGACATGGGTGGGGGCCTGGTGGTGGGTGCCCCTGGTGGCTGTGGGGTGGGAGACATGGGTGGGGGCCTGGTGGAGGCTGCCCCTGCACTGCTGGGGGGTGGGGGTGGTGGGAGACATGGGTGGGGGCCTGGTGGAGGCTGCCCCTGGTGGCTGGGGGGTGGGGGTGGTGTGAGACATGGGTGGGGGCCTGGTGGAGGCTGCCCCTGCACTGCTGGGAGGTGGGGGTGGTGGGAGACATGGGTGGGGGCCTGGTGGAGGCTGCCCCTGCACTGCTGGGGGGTGGGGGTGGTGGGAGACATGGGTGGGGGCCTGGTGGAGGCTGCCCCTGGTGGCTGGGGGGTGGGGGTGCTGGGAGACATGGGTGGGGGCCTGGTGGAGGCTGCCCCTGCACTGCTGGGGGGTGGGGGTGCTGGGAGACATGGGTGGGGGCCTGGTGGTGGGTGCCCCTGGTGGCTGGGGGGTGGGGGTGGTGGGAGACATGGGTGGGGGCCTGGTGGAGGCTGCCCCTGGTGGCTGGGGTGTGGGGGTGGTGGGAGACATGGGTGGGGGCCTGGTGGAGGCTGCCCCTGCACTGCTGGGGGTTGGGGGTGGTGGGAGACATGGGTGGGGGCCTGGTGGAGGCTGCCCCTGGTGGCTGGGGGGTGGGGGTGGTGTGAGACATGGGTGGGGGCTTGGTGGAGGCTGCCCCTGCACTGCTGGGGGGTGGGGGTGCTGGGAGACATGGGTGGGGGCCTGGTGGAGGCTGCCCCTGCACTGCTGGGGGGTGGGGGTGGTGGGAGTCATGGGTGGGTGCCTGGTGGAGGCTGCCCCTGGTGGCTGGGGGGTGGGGGTGCTGGGAGACATGGGTGGGGGCCTGGTGGAGGCTGCCCCTGGTGGCTGGGGGGTGGGGGTGCTGGGAGACATGGGTGGGGGCCTGGTGGAGGCTGCCCCTGCACTGCTGGGGGGTGGGGGTGCTGGGAGACATGGGTGGGGGCCTGGTGGAGGCTGCCCATGGTGACTGGCGGGTGGGGGTGGTGGGAGACATGGGTGGGGGCCTGGTGGAGGCTGCCCCTGCACTGCTGGGGGGTGGGGGTGCTGGGAGACATGGGTGGGGGCCTGGTGGAGGCTGCCCCTGGTGGCTGGGGGGTGGGGGTGCTGGGAGACATGGGTGGGGGCCTGGTGGTGGGTGCCCCTGGTGGCTGGGGTGTGGGGTGGTGGGAGACATGGGTGGGGGCCTGGTGGAGGCTGCCCCTGGTGGCTGGGGGGTGGGGGTGGTGGGAGACATGGGTGGGGGCTGGTGGAGGCTGCCCCTGCACTGCTGGGGGTGGGGGTGGTGGGAGACATGGGTGGGGGCCTGGTGGAGGCTGCCCCTGCACTGCTGGGGGGTGGGGGTGCTGGGAGACATGGGTGGGGGACTGGTGGTGGGTGCCCCTGGTGGCTGGGGGGTGGGGGTGGTGGGAGACATGGGTGGGGGCCTGGTGGAGGCTGCCCCTGGTGGCTGGGGGGTGGGGGTGGTGTGAGACATGGGTGGGGGCCTGGTGGAGGCTGCCCCTGCGCTGCTGGGGGGTAGGGGTGGTGGGAGACATGGGTGGGGGCCTGGTGGAGGCTGCCCCTGCACTGCTGGGGGGTGGGGGTGGTGGGAGACATGGGTGGGGGCCTGGTGGAGGCTGCCCCTGGTGGCTGGGGGGTGGGGGTGCTGGGAGACATGGGTGGGGGCCTGGTGGAGGCTGCCCCTGCACTGCTGGGGGGTGGGGGTGCTGGGAGACATGGGTGGGGGCCTGGTGGTGGGTGCCCCTGGTGGCTGGGGGGTGGGGGTGGTGGGAGACATGGGTGGGGGCCTGGTGGAGGCTGCCCCTGGTGGCTGGGGGGTGGGGGTGGTGGGAGACATGGGTGGGGGCCTGGTGGAGGCTGCCCCTGCACTGCTGGGGGGTGGGGGTGGTGGGAGACATGGGTGGGGGCCTGGTGGAGGCTGCCCCTGCACTGCTGGGGGGTGGGGGTGGTGTGGGACATGGGTGGGGGCCTGGTGGAGGCTGTCCCTGCACTGCTGGGGGGTGGGGGTGCTGGGAGACATGGGTGGGGGGCTGGTGGAGGCTGCCCCTGCACTGCTGGGGGTGGGGGTGGTGGGAGACATGGGTGGGTGCCTGGTGGAGTCTGCCCCTGGTGGCTGGGAGGTGGGGGTGCTGGGAGACATGGGTGGGGGCCTGGTGGAGGCTGCCCCTGCACTGCTGGGGGGTGGGGGTGGTGGGAGACATGGGTGGGGGCCTGGTGGAGGCTGCCCCTGGTGGCTGGGGGGTGGGGGTGCTGGGAGACATGGGTGGGGGCCTGGTGGAGGCTGCCCCTGCACTGCTGGGGGGTGGGGGTGCTGGGAGACATGCGTGGGGGCCTGGTGGTGGGTGCCCCACAGTGCTGGGGTGGTGGGGGTGGTGGGAGACATGGGTGGGTGCCTGGTGGAGGCTGCTCCTGGTGACTGGGGGGTGGGGGTGGTGGGAGACATGGGTGGGGGCCTGGTGGAGGCTGCCCCTGCACTGCTGGGGGGTGGGGGTGCTGGGAGACATGGGTGGGGGCCTGGTGGTGGGTGCCCCACTGTGCTGGGGGGTGGGGGTGGTGGGAGACATGGGTGGGGGCCTGGTGGAGGCTGCCCCTGGTGGCTGGGGGGTGGGGGTGGTGGGAGACATGGGTGGGGGCCTGGTGGGGGCTGCCCCTGCACTGCTGGGGGGGTGGGGGTGGTGGGAGACATGGGTGGGGGCCTGGTGGAGGCTGCCCCTGGTGCCTGGGGGGTGGGGGTGGTGGGAGACATGGGTGGGGGCCTGGTGGAGGCTGTCCCTGCACTGCTGGGGGGTGGGGGTGCTGGGAGACATGGGTGGGGGCCTGGTGGTGGGTGCCCCTGGTGGCTGGGGGGTGGGGGTGCTGGGAGACATGGGTGGGGGCCTGGTGGAGGCTGCCCCTGGTGGCTGGGGGGTGGGGGTGGTGGGAGACATGGGTGGGGGCCTGGTGGAGGGTGCCCCTGGTGGCTGGGGGTGCAGGGGGACATGCGTTGGTGGGCAGTAGTGCAAGTTGACATGTGGGTTGGCTGGGGGTCATGGCCATGGTGGATGGTGTGCCTGCAGGACATGTGCAGGGTAGGCCCCTGTGGTGTGAGCCACCTGCAGGGGCCGTGGAGGGTGTAGAGGGAACACCTGGGAGGACCCACACGTGCAATTCACGTGTGGTGCTCCCCGCGCACCCCTGTAATACACGTACCCTGATGGAATCGCGTGTGGAACTTCCCGCGCACCCCTGAAATGCGCGTACCCTGCTCGCACGGGCCCAATCGCGTGTGGAACTTCCCGCGCACCCCTGGAATACACGTACCCTGATGGAATTGCGTGTGGAACTTCCCGCACACCCCTGGAATACACGTACCCTGCTGATGTCACGTGTGAAACATCCCCCGCACCACGAAATACACGTACCTTGATGAGATCGCGTGTGGAACTTCCGGCGCACCCCAGAAATACACATGCCCTGCTGATGTCGCGTGTGAAACTTCCCCCGCACCCCAAAATACATGTACCATGATGAAATCGCGTGTGGAAATTCCCGCGCACCCCTGAAATACACGTACCCTGCTGCAATCGCGTGTGGCACTTCCCGCGCACCCCTGAGATACGCGTACCGTGCTCGCACGGGCCCAATCGCATGTGGAATTTCCCGCACACCCCTGAAATACATGTACCCTGCTGAAATCGCATGTGGCACTTCCCGCGCACCCCTGAGATTCGCGTACCGTGCTCGCACGGGCCCAATCGCGTGTGGAATTTCCCGCGCACCCCTGAAATACACGTACCCTGCTGAAATCGCGTGTGGCACTTCCCGCGCACCCGAGATACGCGTACCCTGCGGAAATCGCGTGTGGAACTTCCTGCGCACCCCTGAAATACGCGTACCCTGCTCGCACGGGGCCAATCGCGTGAGGTACTTCCCGCGCACCCCAGTGATACACGTAGCCCGCTTGCCGTGCTGGTACAGGGTTAGCGCAGCCCTTTGCGCTGGATTGGGTATATTGATGGCTTTTCCCTGCGCGAGAGGCGTTCTTGGGGGAGTAACTGGCGCTGCTGCAGGGTCGCTGCGCCACTGTGCGCCACGGCTGGTTTTGGTGGCTGGAATCCATGAATACGCTGTGCGCGGAAATGGATTTTAGCGCACGCGGCTGGCGCAGGGATTCGCACGCGCACACTGTGCGCCAGCCGCGTGCGCCACTTGTGCGCTGAATTCTATGAATTACCCCCTATATGTGTTGTCAGGATTGTTTGCTGCATTTCTGTGAAGTACTAACATTTGCAAACACAATGGGTCTGTACTGTGTAAGTAAATGTTGTCAACAATTGGTGGTAATTGAAATAGAATATTCATTGCTACATTTGCATAGCAACTTACACCAACTATATTTGAGAATTTAAATGGTCCAGGTAGTTCTGTATCTAACTGCTTTTTTTGGAGTTTGTCTTCCTTCTTTAAAGAAGTACCTGGTTTACTTTCTCTAATTGATTCTTTTTTGTTTGTGGTACTTGATGAAGTATTAGTTTCTTTTACTCTCTTTGGAGGATTTGCAGTGACGTCCTGTTGCATTTCTGTTTGATTTAGTTTTCTTTTACAACGTTTTAGTTTTTGTGGAACAGAATATGTGTTTGGATGGGGAGTGTATAGTGAGCAAAGTCTATTATATTCTAAAATGCAAGGAATATCAGCGTTTACTTTACTTGCATCAAAGTTGATTAGAAATAGACCGTCAAGTGTACGTAAGCGTGATAGTGCTACGTAGCTCATGCCTTCTTTAAAGACTGTGTTACCAATATCTATCATTGCTTTGTCTAGGGTAAGACCTTGTGATTTATGAATCGTGACTGCGTATGCAAGAGTTAGAGAAAATTGTTCTCTGCGTACATACATATCTTTGAAGAGAAGGAATCTAGCTGTTGAGCGTCCCATCCGTTTTACTTCTGAAAGTTTGTCAAAGAGTATATTGACAAACTGAATTTTGTTGTCACGTGGGTATGTTTGAAAGCCAACAACTGTACCCAGTGCTCCATTAACTAGTCCTTGGTCCACGTCAAGGTTACGTTTAAGCATTACTCTGCAATTTAAGGATAATTTTAACATCTTTTCTAAGCCTGCTGTGTTTGAGATTGATTTTTCTAAATTATTTAGTCTTGTTGTGGCTTGGTCACACATGGTTAGTGTCATACCATGTACATCTAGTTTGTCTGTGGCGCTAATTTCCATTATTGGTGGGGTGTATGTGGACCCAGGAGGGTGACCCAGGAGGGTGACCAGAGGGGCAGCCCTCTATGTGGCGTGCCCCTCTAGCGCCCCTGCGAGGCCCGGGCCAGCCTCTCACGATGAGTCTCGTCCCTCTTATTCCATCTCATGCTGGCTTCAGAGCCTAGCCTTTCTTTGCCTTTGTTATTCTGAATGCAGAGCTGGACTCTGTTCCATTCTCGTTTAACATTTGCTGCAAAGCCTGATCTATTTGATTCTCTAATATGTTACTAGGACGGCAGAGCATGGGTCCTCTGCCCTGTTACATTATTCAAAGAGCCCCTCTTGCCTTTCTTTGCCTCTCCCTTGTCTCACTGCTTGCTTACTTAATACATACCTCCTTGCTTGAACACTCAACATATTCTCCCTAACACAGCAAAGGCAGCTGCAGTCTGTCTTAACTTCTATTTGTTCTGTGTCTTGAATTGGCCTCTTACTTCCGCTTTTCTGTCTGCAGGGGAACGGCATTTGCCAGTCACTGCCATGATGGTTCTACCTGGCCATAAGAGGGCAACAGCTAGCCAGTATTGGAAGAACATGGGCATATTATGCCAGATTCTGGCAACTCCCTTCCTAATGCCAACACAAGAGACACAACTCTTGCCTTTGTTTCTAACAGTAATTCAGAAGATGAAGAAACGCGAGAGCACACATATTGCTTATAAACGAAGGGGATTATGTCACACTTGGTTAAGACATTTTGATCACGCCAGGAGCTAATTTCCAGCTGCAATTAAGCGATTACCTTTTAGACTTCTGGCTTTAAATAACGTTAGTATCACCTGGAAAGCACAGAGGTTGCTCAACAGGGTTCCTGGAGCACGAGTTCCCTACTCGTGGGCATGGATGATTGGAGGGCATTATTGCCCTGTTTTTGAGACTGGTCCCTACAGCCATGATGGATGGGGGGAGGGGCCTATTACTTTTGGTTGTACGTACCCTTTGAGGGTGGGCAGACATTGCCTCCCCCACTAACTGCTCTGCTTTGCAACTTTATCACACATATCTGTCAGGTGGCATGTAACTCAATGCTACTAATGTTAGAGCCTCAGAAGTCTGGAATCCTTTACCACTTCAACTAGGGTACAGGCTTGCCACCTGAGACTTACACATGTCTGAGTCGGCATCTGGCGCCCTGTAAGGAAGACACACACAGAAAGAGCAGGGCACAGTGCCCTTGTGGGTTTTACAAACTTGTTCCTCGGGGTGGGCACAATTCACTCTGCAGAGAAAGTGGCACATGCTGGGCAACATTCTCCCACTTTGACATTGTCATCCAAAGAGCGAATTTGGCCATTTGAAATACCTCTGTCGACTGATTATTGCGCAATCCACACTGATGGGTTTCAGCACCTGCTTAACGCGAGATGGCAATTAAGGGCATTTGCCAATGCACTCAAGAAGCACAGGACACCCTCTTACCAGTGACATGCCATGCTCACTCATTCTGATCACAAATTGGAATTTATCTGGGGTCATGATAAATGTATTTATTTATTCATTACATGTGTAGCATCATGCAAAACCCCCAAGCATCAAGGCGCAAAGTAAACTGCAAGGAGTGGACAACTTCCATTGGTGCACGTTTTTAGTTTTCCGCCACAAAATGGAAGATTTTAGCATAAAAGGCAGGTGAAATCACATTAATTTTCAACTTTGAAATAGTGTAAATACCTCACGCAATTAGTGATTGCTGGCGGAATTGACAATGGCTTCCTCTGGACTCTGCCCGCTTTTACCAGGTTTAATTTCCAAGCAGATCCCAGAGTAATCCCTTTCCTTATTTCTAGCATGAGAATCCATGCTGGCAGTAAGGCCGCATTTGTTTGGTGGAGCGGGAAACACAGGGGGTCCTGGTGTGTCCACTCGGCTCCCGAACTCCACCCAGAAAATGCACGAAAATCTGGCTGTTAGGCGGAAACCTGTGCAGTTCCCTCTGGGACAAGTGCAAAAGATTTAGGACTACAGGCGTTGGCGGAGAACCCACTTGGTAGCAGTCTGCACCACACAGATTCACGTGGTAGCTGTGGCTGAGCAGTCAGACTTCTCTCAAGAAAAGTTGAGCAGTATGTGGAGTATACAAAATAGGACAATTCTTCACAGCAAGACAAGCAAACACGCAACGAGGCTTAGTGTAAAGATATTAAGGCATTTATTTATAACAGAACATCTATGGAAAACACTAAGGCAAATCACGGCAAACAAATCAAACACAATTACTCTACGAAGTAGACGATCAATCCCCCTAGCAATATCGACAACTCTAGGTTCTACCGGTACCATTTATTTTCAGACAGAGGTGTATACCTCAACCCAGATGACACTCGAATATTAGTTAGGACGGGAGAGAAAAAGATAGGCAGGTCATGAAGTCAACACAGTTCAATCCTAGCGGATAAAATGCAAGGCAGGAAGGCAAGAATCACAATAGATCGTAAAGTTCAGAGGCCAGGCCCACTCGGAGAGAGGCAAGGCGCGATGTCCCAAAAAGTCTCTAGTGGAGATGCATTCAAGTCTGTGTAGCAAATTGTTATCGGCAGGTTGAACCAGTTCAGAACAACGAATGAGAAAAGCTTGGAGGCGACCCAACGGAACGGAGAGGATTAAGACACCTCGCTCGAACCGATCGAAAGGGAAGCCAGGCGGACACGGTACCTTGTTGTGGAGGGCAGCTCCGGCGGGGGCAGTTTTTCCTGGTGGTGGATGCACGTCGGGTCTTTGCCAAGAGTAGAGATGATCTCGTCGTCGAAGAAAATGAAGTCCGGTGCACCACCAGGGAAGACACCAGCCGCGGAGTGCTCCGTCACAAGGCACCACCTTTTGGTCGCAGTACAGGGGTAGTGGCTATCCGGTTGCCGGGGTGCTCTGCACGGGCCATTCAACCACTGCGTCCTGAGGCGAATAAAAAGCAAAGGGGACTGGTTGTTCCCACCAGCCAGGGGAAGAGACTCTCCGGCAGGGAGATCTCCTCTGTCGTCGGGAAGTGGTGAGTCGGTTCTGCAGGGCTCCACCGGAGGTGTCGTCGTGCAGGTCGGCTCAGCGTTACCCTCGTCGGATTCTTAGGTCCTGTGGCGACTTCTGAAGATCCAG
Organism: Ambystoma mexicanum; assembly: GCF_040938575.1. Lineage (NCBI taxonomy): Eukaryota > Metazoa > Chordata > Amphibia > Caudata > Ambystomatidae > Ambystoma > Ambystoma mexicanum. The sequence continues at coordinate 272,976,190 of NC_090938.1, forward strand.
TACCAAAAGCCCTGCTTTTACGCAGAAAACCCCCATTCATTCAGCCTAGCTGTCAATCAACACTGCTAAGTGGTGAGCGGGAACGCTCACCACTTGGGCCAATCACTCCAGAGTGCGACCTGAGTTGGCAAGGCAACTCGGTCCAGGGTGCCTAAACCCCCTCCCACACCCCTGAGGTAACCCAGACAGAATGGCACCACTTTGGAGGGTCTCTGTACAGAGGCCCACCAAAAGTGGAACAAAGGGCTCAACCTTTGGTTTAGGAGTCACAGAGACGAACACAGACGCCATTTTACAAACCGAGTTCTGGCAGAAAATACCATCCGATAAACTTATTTAAGATAAGTAGATCGGTGGTATGTTAGAGATTAATGAGAAAAAGTATCAATCTCCAACAATGGGACGAATCCCATAGGGTTATGCTCGGGGTGGAACATAACAAGTAGTTTCCACTGCCACCAGCCAAAACTCGACGAGGGGGGACGGGACAGTGCCCCCTCGAGTAACAGGTCTAGGAGTAATCGAATTACCCCTACTAGTACGTCCACAATAAGATGGTTTGTACTAGTCCTGTTAGTAAATTTAGGTCTAGTAAAGCCAATGGTGACTTTACATGCCCGGGGAGACAGTAGTCAGTCCCCGGGTATGGAGTCTATGGTGGGGGTCCGCTAGGACGCCCCAGTGTTACAGCACGTAGGGTGCGGTGTAACACACACAGAAAAACATATGAGACCCTATGGAGTAAAAGACCCCATAGCCCATTGAACACATTGACATCTCAAAGGAATTACACACACATACATGTCCAAGAGTGGGAGAAAAGGGTCTCACTCTTGGCAGGATGGAAAAAAACAAACTCCAGAAATCCAGCAAAGCTGCTGGGGGACTCACTAGGTTAGGAAATTCAGCCTAAACAGAGAATTCTCCCTAACACTCGCCCCCCCCCAGACTAAGGGACAGGAGGATTTAATCCACTCCTGGATGAATCTCATACCTCTAGTCGATGACATACATCCTAGAGAGACCTACAGCATTTTGGTGGTGACCCCCTGACCTGTGCTCAATGGTGAAATGAAACCCTTGCAGGCAGATCGACCATCTCAATAGTTTTGGGTTTTCCCCTTTCATTTGCATTAACCATCTCAAGGGTTGGTGGTCAGTCTGAATGACGAAAGTAGAACCATACAAGTATGGCCTAAACTTCTTCAGAGCCCACACGATAGCAAAGCACTCGCTTTCGATTGTTGCCCACCTTGTTTCAGGATCCTTCAGCTTGCGGCTGATGAAGCAAACGGGGTGCTCCCTACCTTTCCCATCCAGTTGACTGAGTACGGCACCTATCCCGACATTGGAAGCGTCTGTCTGCACAATGAAGTGTTGGCGGTAATCAGGAGCTCTGAGTAGGGGGGCTCGGCAAAGAGCCTTTTTCAGGTTTTCAAAAGCCTGATTGCACTCCTCGTTCCATTTAACCTTCTTAGGGAATTTGGGCGAGGAGATGACATTCAGTGGAGAAGCTATGGTCCCATAGTTCTCTATGAAATTCCTATAATACCCGGTGAGGCCTAGGAAGGCTCTCACCTGGGTTTGAGTAGTCGGTGTTGTCCAATTTTGCACAGCTTCAATCTGAGCAAAGGCCTTATTTCTCCACCGCCTACCTCATGCCCAAGATAGACTACCTTACTCTGTCCAATTTGGCATTTACTCGCCTTTATCGTCAGATTGGCTCGTCCAAGAGCCTGCAAAACATCTCTCAGGTGGGTTACATGTTCTTCCCAGGAATTGCTGAACACTGCGATGTCATCCAAGTATGCCATGCAGAAGTCCTCCATCCCATTCAGAACCTGGTTTACCATCCGTTGAAACGTAGCAGGTGCATTCTTCAATCCGAATGGCATTACCTTAAACTGGTATAAGCCAACGGGGGTAGAAAATGCAGTTTTCTCCTTGGCATGGTCTGTCAGGGCTATTTGCCAATAGCCTGACGTCAAGTCAAATGTGCTGAGGAACTTGGCGGCGCCAAGTTTATCCACCAACTCATCTGTTCTTGGCAAAGGGTGGGCATCAGTCTTGGTGACTGCATTAAGAGCTCTATAATCCACGCAGAATCTAAGCTCTTTAGATCCGGCCTTTGGTACTAACACAACTGGGCTAGACCATGGACTAGTAGAGGGCTCTATTACCCCGAGATCGAGCATCTTGCTGACCTCACCTTTGATGTGGGTTCGTACGTTCTCTGACATTCTGTATCCTCTGCTCTTGACAGGCAGACAGTCACCAGTGAGTATGTCGTGCTGGCCCCAAGGGGTCAAGCCTGGTGAAAGCGAGAACAGAGAGGCAAACTGATTCAACATAGATTTGCACTCTTCTTGTTGCTCGGGTGTCAGAATGGAGGAGAGATTCACTCCTTCAATTTTTTCATCTAAAGGTAAGCCTCTGAGGAGATCCGGAAGAGCTTCACTCTCTTCTTCTTCCTCGGATGATGCTAGAAGCAACGCTCCTACATCAGGTCGTGAGACATACGCTTTAAGTCGGTTGGTGTGAAAGACTGTCGGAGCCTCCTTGGGATTGCCCAAGTCCACCAGATAGTTAACCTCTCCGAGTTTACCCACTACTCGGAAGGGTCCCATCCACTTATCTTGCAAGGCCCTCTGCCTTGTTGGGATCATAACGAGAACGAGCTGGTCTTGAGCAAACTCAACCATGTTAGCCTTTTGATCGTGCCAGTGCTTGATCAACGCTTGTCCAGCTTTCAAGTTATCACTTGCTTCCGTCATCATGTGCGACATTCTCCTCCGGAGACCTATCACGTAGTCAGTCACTCTGACTGGCTTGGGGGAAGGAGCACTCTCCAACCCTCCTTAATCAGGGCCAATGGACCTCTGACGGGATGACCATAGAGTAGTTCGAAGGGAGAGTAACCTACTCCCTCCTGAGGGACTTCTCTATAAGCAAAGAGAAGGCATGGCAGTAGAAGATCCCACTTACGCTTAAGGGGTTCCTCTAAAGCACCTATCATGCTCTTCATGGTTCGGTTGAACCATTCCACCAGCCCATTGGTTTGGGGGTGGTAAGCCGTTGAAAACTTGTAAGTAACTCCGCAGGTTTTCCACATGGCTTGCATGTAGTGGGACATAAAGTTTGACCCCCTGTCAGAGATTACTTCCTTAGGAAACCCGACCCTAGTAAAAATACCAAGGAGGGCCTTAGCCACAGCCGGAGCTGTAAAAGTCCTCATAGGAATTGCCTCAGGATACCTAGTAGCATGGTCTACTACAACAAGTATAAACCTGTTGCCTGAGGAGGTTGGAGGATCAAGGGGACCAACAATGTCAATCCCTACTCTCTCAAATGGGACTCCCACAACTGGGAGAGGCACTAACGGTGCCACATTCTTGGAGCCAACCTTACCAGAGGTCTGGCAGGTGTGGCAGCTCCTGCAGTGTTTTTCTACTTCGGCCCCCATCTTTGGCCAATAGAAGTAGAGAGAGAGCCTTTCCTTAGTCTTCTTGAAACTCAAGTGACCAGCCAAAGGAATCTCGTGGGCTAACTGCAAGAACTGTGGTCTGTTCTCTTGGGGTACTACAAGTCGTTTGTAGTCTCCAGGTGCAGACTCGGTCGGTTCACTGTAGAAGAGGCCATCTTCCCAGTGCGACCTGTGTTTCCCAGGCTCTTGCCCTTCAGCCTGAGCTTCTGCTTGGTGGCGAAGACCTTCAAGAGTTGGACATTCTCTCTGTCCCTTACTGAAGTCTGCCCTGCTGGGTCCACCTTCTGCCAGTAACGACTGCAGCTCAGGATGGTCAACAGGATCCAGATCTCCAATTAGTTCCTGGCCTTCCATTAGCTCTTCCTCAGAGTCTAATTCTACCACGCAGGGTTGTACCTCCCTCTCAACCTCTGCTGGAGGTGGAGTTACGGGTTCGACTTTGGACAACCGCGGGGAAAGCCTTGTCGGCTGTACTGGAATGCTGGCGGCTGGTTTCGGGATAGAAGTCTTAGGTTTCCCTTTCGCTTCTGATTTCTTGGAGACAGCGTCCGACAATTCCAGTGGAGCAGGAGTGATATCCTTCTTCATCATCTCCTGGAGAGTTCCGCGCATGGTCCTCTCTCTTGCAGGTCTGGTTAGCTCCTGTAACCGTTTACTAGGAGGTCTGGGAGTATGCGATACAACTCCGAGAGTTTTCAAATCGTTACCCAACAGTACGCGTCCTGGTACCTCACTCTGTATGCTGACAGGTATCTTCACAGTCATGTCGTTACACTGGATGAGAACTGGTAATTGGGGAAGCATCTGCACAGGCCCTCCAGCTAACTTGGTGAGGCGTTTGGGTGCCTTAGCAACATCCTCGGCCTGAAAAAACGATTTATCCACCACAGTTATGCTGGCCCCAGTGTCCCTAACGGCAGGAGTCTCCTGACCATTCACCTGGACACTGTCCTTATAATACTCTTTAGTATTATCGGGGATAGAATTATAGACATCTAAATTCTGTTGTTCCCACAACCCCAGAGATACTAAAGAAACGCTGGCTGAGACTCCAATGGGTTCGTCAGCTAGCAGTAGAAAGTTTCCACTTGCCATCTGGACTTCCTCTTCTGGAGCGAAGGCTAAGGAGACAAGCTGGACCCCTGAAGGTTTACCCTTACATCTGGGATCTCCTTTCACGTGGTCAGTCGAGCCACAAACAAAGCATTTACCGAATGCTTTCTGGAATGGTGGCTTGTTCTGCCCTCCTTCCGGTTTTGCACCAGAAGGCATACTATTCTGCTGTGGTTTTCCCGGTGGCTTACCCTTCTGGTTTTGTTTGGGGCCATCTTTGGAATGTGAGTTATTCGAATTCTCTTTTGAGTCTTTTTTAGGCTGTTTTCCCTCATCCTTTTTCTGAGTTGCCCCAGAATCCTTATGAGTATCCCTGTTGGCATCCCACAAGTCAGCAGCCTTAGCTAGCTCCCTGGAATCCAATTCCTTCGAATCAGCCAAGTGCTGTCTGAGCTCAGGAGAACAGGCATCATAAATAGACTCCAACATAAAAAGATTTCTCATACCCTCATAAGTGTTCACTTTGTAACCCTTAATCCATCTCTCTAAGTTTTTCAACCCTTCACTCACCCAGGTAGCCCAAGGGGTACCATCATGCTTTTTGAGGGTTCTAAACCTCTTAAGATACTGGGAAGGGGTCTTCCCGAATCTAGCTATTAAAGCTAGTTTCACACTTTCGTAATCCGTCTTATCCGCCTCCCCCAATTCCATTACCACATCAGTCGCAACAGGAGGGAGCCTAGAGAACAACCAGGGAAGCAACGCATTCCCGGTGATGTCCTGGAGCCCATGATTGTATTCAAACAGTTTCAACCAATCCAACACATCCAATCTCGGTTCATACATACCCACTAATTCCTTCGGCATCCGGGGTCTTTTGGGACTGGAGCTCCTAGAGGAACCAGAGGAGAGAGAAGCATTTTCCATAGACAACTTTTTCATCTCTAACTCGTGATTAAGTTCTATTTCCCTGAGTCTTAACTCAGCTTGCTTCTGCTCAGCCTGGGCATTCATCCATCTGAACTCGAGCTCTTGGTTTCGTTCAGATTGAGCCAAGAACCGTTTGTATTCTAGTTCGAGCTTCATTTTTTCAAGTTCAAAATAAGCAGGGTTACTTGTGGGACCTGGTATGGGCTCCGTAGGCACAGCTGGTAAGGCAGGTAGAGGAGCAGGTGAGACAGTTTCGTTAGCCTCACCGTCCTCGTCAGCCTCTTCATCGCTATCATCAGAATTACGATTCAGATCAACACCATCACTGTTATCTACAGTTGCTGGAGAGATTGGTTCCTCTGAACCAGTACCCAGACTTTGGTTCGCCAGCAATCTCTTAATTAATTCTAACTTCTTGCCTCTTACAGAAAGATTCTCTTGCCTACAGAGAGCTCGCAAACTCTCAGTATTTTCACCTGACAAAGACTCTTGACTGTAAGTTTCCATCGTAGACATGTTTTTGAAAGTTGCTTTTTGTGCAAAGTTTTGTGGTTAGTTATCCTATAGTGTCGAAAAGCACTCTAAACTGTATACTCGATACAAATCCCACCGCTGTACACCAGTGTTAGGCAGAAACCTGTGCAGTTCCCTCTGGGACCACTGCAAAAGATTTAGGACTACAGGCGTTGGCGGTGAACCCACTTGGTAGCAGTCTGCACCACACAGATTCACGTGGTAGCTGTGGCTGAGCAGTCAGACTTCTCTCAAGAAAAGTTGAGCAGTATGTGGAGTATACAAAATAGTACAATTCTTCACAGCAAGACAAGCAAACACGCAACAAGGCTTAGTGTAAAGATATTAAGGCATTTATTTATAACAGAACATCTATGGAAAACACTAAGGCAAATCACGGCAAACAAATCAAACACAATTACTCTACGAAGTAGACGATCAATCCCCTTAGCAATATCGACAACTCTAGGTTCTACCGGTACCACTTATTTTCAGACAGAGGTGTATACCTCAACCCAGATGACACTCGAATATTAGTTAGGACGGGAGAGAAAAAGATAGGCAGGTCATGAAGTCAACACAGTTCAATCCTAGCGGATAAAATGCAAGGCAGGAAGGCAAGAATCACAATAGATCGTAAAGTTCAGAGGCCAGGCCCACTCGGAGAGAGGCATGGCGCGATGTCCCAAAAAGTCTCTAGTGGAGATGCATTCAAGTCTGTGTAGCAAATTGTTATCGGCAGGTTGAACCAGTTCAGAACAACGAATGAGAAAAGCTTGGAGGCGACCCAATGGAACGGAGAGGATTAAGACACCTCGCTCGAACCGATTTAAAGGGAAGCCAGGCGGACACGGTACCTTGTTGTGGAGGGCAGCTCCGGCGGGGGCAGTTTTTCCTGGTGGTGGATGCACGTCGGGTCTTTGCCAAGAGTAGAGATGATCTCGTCGTCGAAGAAAATGAAGTCCGGTGCACCACCAGGGAAGAGACCAGCCGCGGAGTGCTCCATCACAAGGCACCACCTTTTGGTCACGGTACAGGGGTAGTGGCTATCCGGTTGCCTGGGTGCTCTGCACGGGCAATTCGACCACTGCGTCCTGAGGCGAATAAAAAGCAAAGGGGACTGGTTGTTCCCACCAGCCAGGGGAAGAGACTCTCCAGCAGGGAGATCTCCTCTGTCATCGGGAAGTGGTGAGTCGGTTCCGCAGGGCTCCACCGGAGGTGTCGTCGTGCAGGTCGGCTCAGCGTTACCCTCGTCGGATTCTTAGGTCCTGTGGCGACTTCTGAAGATCCAGTCCCAAAAGCCCTGCTTTTATGCAGAAAACCCCCATTCATTCAGCCTAGCTGTCAATCAACACATGCTAAGTGGTGAGCGGGAACGCTCACCACTTGGGCCAATCACTCCAGAGTGCGACCTGAGTTGGCAAGGCAACTCGGTCCAGGGTGCCTAAACCCCCTCCCACACCCCTGAGGTAACCCAGACAGAATGGCACCACTTTGGAGGGTCTCTGTACAGAGGCCCGCCAAAAGTGGAACAAAGGGCTCAACTTTTGGTTTAGGAGTCACAGAGACGAACACAGACGCCATTTTACAAACCGAGTTCTGGCAGAAAATACCATCCGATAAACTTATTTAAGATAAGTAGATCAGTGGTATGTTAGAGATTAACGAGAAAAAGTATCAATCTCCAACAATGGGACGAATCCCATAGGGTTATGCTCGGGGTCGAACATAACAAGTAGTTTCCACTGCCACCAGCCAAAACTCGACGAGGGGGGACGGGACAGTGCCCCCTCGAGTAACAGGTCTAGGAGAAATCGAATTACCCCTACTAGTACGTCCACAATAAGATGGTTTGTACTAGTCCTGTTAGTAAATTTAGGTCTAGTAAAGCCAATGGTGACTTTACATGCCCGGGGAGACAGTAGTCAGTCCCCAGGTATGGAGTCTATGGTGGAGGTCCGCCAGGACGCCCCGGTGTTACGGCACGTAGGGTGCGGTGTAACACACACAGAAAAACATATGAGACCCTATGGAGTAAAAGACCCCACAGCCCATTGAACACATTGACATCTCAAAGGAATTACACACACATACATGTCCAAGAGTGGGAGAAAAGGGTCTCACTCTTGGCAGGATGGAAAAAAACAAACTCCAGAAATCCAGCAAAGCTGCTGGGGGACTCACTAGGTTAGGAAATTCAGCCTAAACAGAGAATTCTCCCTAACACTGGCCAATTAGAAAAAGCGACAGTAATAGTGTTTTCCACCACCTTACCTGAACCAATTGACCTGGAAAATGCTGTGTTGCATCGGAAGCTAAATGCATTCACTCTGCCTATTATCCCACCGGAAGATTAAGCCAGGTGCTGAACACAGGTGTTACATATTCCTGTGCACAATCTGCATTTGGAGAATTAACTAACTGAGCTACCTTACAAATGATATCTCCTCTGGGGTTTTACCGTTTTAACCCCTTAACTGCCATGGGTATTTCCCCCCAGTGCCAAGGCCTTTTTTGGTGATTTCCGTATGTCGCCATTCAATCCCTTGTAACTTCTTTGTTACATGAGATATCTCGGTCAAAGTTGGCCCCTTTTTTCCCACATGTACGTGGTCGTAACGCCACCAAGGAATCCTAGTTTGCTGTAGGGGGTGAGAGAAAATAACCAAAAAGGAGAACATTTGTTTTTTTTTAAAGAAAATGCCAATAAAATGTTGTACAAAGAAGCCCGTGGTGTTTTCCTTGTAAGAGCTAGGAACAAATGGTTTGCTGTGCTGGATTCGCCATTTTCCAGGCTTTCAAGAACAGATTGAGTGGAAACCAAAATAACATATTTTGATATGCTAATCAGCCGTTTTGTGAGAGGTAGGCGATTTTTGCATTTTTTGTCCAATAGGACATGGGTGGACTGAATCGAAGAAAAGGGTAGGCAAGCTGAATGGGAAGACAGAAAGGCATTGTCGAGATTGGTGAGCTCTGCACTACTTAAGTGTTCTGATGCTAGGTTATTCTGTTTGTCCGGTATTCTTTTTAAACTTGGGGTGCAAACCCTCTGGAAAAAAGTGCCTCCGTGATATGGCACTGTGTAAACTAGCAGGAACAGGACCTTGGCCGTGAGGTCAGCGGCATGGGCTGCACACCCTAGGACCAAAATTAAGTGGTATAATTCAGAAATCTCAAAAATGTCAAAAAGTCCAATATTTCTCAAAAGTTTTTATTGTAACGTAATTTGAAAGTATATTCGTCTTCAATCAACTCAAATATTCTCTTATTACAGCAGATGTGTCTCAAATTTGGCCTATGCACTTCGGGCTAAGTGCGCTCCTTCGGGGCCTGTGATCACCTATAAACATATGTTCATTGGTCAAATTATCAAAAGAAGTGTGATTATGTAGGAATTTCAAACCAGACATATAGATCATCCACAAAGTTACCCATCATGGTAAATTATGCATTAGTCATCATATTGGACAAACCAGTGCCAGAAAGGCATACATTTCTGAAAATTAGACAATATTCCAAGTTTAGGAAGGGGTGATTTGCCCAGGTCAAGCAACAACTATGTAGGGAAAGATTCCATAGTTTGGGGGGAAATCGGGAAAATAACAGAAAAAAAACACAATTTCCGCACATTTCACTCTGGTCACCCACCGAAACAGGCAGCCAACAACACATGGCCTACCTTCCCGCATTCCCACAGGTTTCCCGACGGAAACGGTACCTCACATGTGTGGGTGCACCTACATGGGTGCAAAGAGAAAAGCCTAAAACACTGGTAACGCCAAGTCTTTTTGCACAGCAGATTTTCAGGAATTTTACTCATGTGGACAACCTACAGATTTGGGCCTAGGGTCTCGAAGCCACGAAGGAAAACAGGGAACCCCATGCATTTCCAAAACAAAGACACCCTTGGGAATCCACAGAGGTCTGACTTGCGTGAATCGGCCCATAATTTATAACCCACAATCCCTGACAAAGTCTGAAATTTTGTGGAAAAAACACAATTTTCCGTTTGTCTGGGATTGTGGGCAATGCTTTATGGGGAGATTCAATCAAGTCAGACCTCTATGGATTCCCACGGTGTCTTTTCGGAAATGCGTGGGGTACGCTGTTTTTCCTTCGTGGCTTCGACACCCTAGGCCCAAATTAGTAGGTTGTCTCCCCAAACCCTTTGGGGTTTACCAGTGGGTTAACCTTTTCCTTTTGCGCCCTGGTAGGTGCACCTACACATGTGAGGTACCGTTTTTGTCGGGACACCTGTGGGAATGCAGGATGGTAGGACATGTGTTGTTGGCGGCGTGTTTCCATGGGTGGCCAGAGTGAAATGTCTGAAAATTGTGGTTTTTTTCCACCAAATTTTAGAGACATTTCCCTCTGCCCACCCACCGAAACACGCCGTCAAAAACAGATGTCCTACCTTCCCGCATTCCCACAGGTGTCCCAACGAAAATGGCACCTCACATATGTGGATGCACCTACCTCGGCGCAAAGGGAAAAGGCTAACCCACTGATAACCCCAAGCCTTTCGGCAAAGCAGATTTTGCTTAGATGGACAACCTACAGATTTGAGACTAGGGTGTCGAAGCCACCAAGGGAAACAGAGAACCCCATGCATTTCCATAAAGAAGACACCCGTGGGCACCCCCCTTTCCACTAAAAACATCCATGGTGGTTTAGTGACCCCTACACCCACCCAAAACAAGTTATTTTTTTTTGCCTCTTTCCTAGGGGAAGATTGTGCTAGCAATGTGGCTACATGAGATACCCCCATCAAATTTGGGGTGGGGGGGCACTGCCCTTTCCACTAAAAACTTCCATGGTGGTTCAATGGCCCCCCACACCCACCAAAAACAAGTTATTTGTCTTATTTTTGTTTTGCCCCTTTCCTAGGGGCAGATAGGCACATGTGTGTGGCCGGGGGAGGGAGGGGCAAACGTACTGCCCCAGGCTTGGGGGGTGGCTCTGCCAATATTTGCAGTGGCCTCCCCCCACCCCATATGGATGGGGGCATCTCATGTACTTCCAGAAATCTGCCCCCAGGGAAGGCTACATAAGGTGCCCCCATCCACTTAGGGTGGGGGGAGAGGGCACCCCCCCTTTCAAATACAAAAAATCCTGGTGGTCTAGTGGGCCTCCCACCCCCACCCAAAACAAGTTATAATATATATATATTTGTTTTGCCCTTCCATAGGGGCAGATGACACATGTGTGGGAAAACGTACTGCCCCAGGCTTGGGGGGGGCAGGGTGGCTCTGCCAATATTTGCAGTCGACTCTCCCCTCACCCCAAATGGATGGGGGCATCTCACGTAACCCTTCCTAGGGGCGGAAACCTGCCGCCAGGGAGGGCTACATAAAGTGCCCCCTCATCCACTTAGGGTGGGGGGAGGGCTGTCCCCCTTTCAAACACAAAAAATCATTGATCTGTGGGCCCCCCACCCCACCCAAAACAAGTTATAATATATATATTTTTGTTTTGCCCTTTCCTAGGGGCAGATGGGCACACGTGTGTGGAAATGTTCTGCCCCAGGCTTGGGAGGGGTGGCTCTGCCAATATTTGCAGTAGCCTCTCCCCCCACCCAAATGGATGGAGGGCATCTTGTGTACCCCTTCCGAGGGGCAGTAATCTGCCCCCAGGGAAGGCTACATAAGGTGCCCCCTATCCACATAGGTGGGGGGGAAGAGGGCCACCCCTCTTGCAAAAATCCCTGGTGGCTAGTGGTCCCACCCGAACCCACCCCACCCAAAACTATGTTAAAAAAAAAAATATTTGTTTTGTTTGCCCCCTTCCCTGGGGGCAGATGATCATCCATCTGCCCGCAAGGTATTGCCCCATACTTTGGAGGCCAGGGGGAGAGGCAGCTCACACAGTAAGCAGCCCCTCCCCCCACTTCAAAAACAGATCCCTGCACGACACACCAATCACATATTCTGGGGGGGATAAATGACATTACATCCCCCCCACTTAAAATTGCGGAGGGGATTTGTTCCCCCTCTCCCCCCCATGTCCTACAGCCATGATAAATGCCATATCATATCATATCATATCATGGCCAGTGCAGTGCAGAGGGCTTGAGAGGAAGGAGGAGAGGAGGAGACTGCAGTAGGATTGGCAAGTTCCTTGCCAATTTTAAAAAAGTTCAGCCGTGTTACTGGTGGCTCCAGAGATGCATGCTTGGGCATGAGCCCTCTCCTTAGAGCAGATGGCGAGACAATATTGCCTAAGAAGTAGGCAGCATGCCAGTTTGTCAGAGGAGACGCTAGATGCCTGCCACTTTCGCTCTGCAGCTTAGCACTTGGGTTTCAAAGCTGACACCTCGGAGTCATACTAAGAGTTGCATTTAGAGGCAGGCTTCATGCAGATCCTCATGACAGGGGCAAGGATGTCCAGGGTGCTGAAGATGGAGAAATTGAGGTTATCTAGAGCAGAGTCAGAAGGAGAGTCCAATAAAGGGGGCAGAAGAGGGATGAAGGAAGTGCAAATGCAGCGACGAACACAAACTTGCAGGTAATGCAACAGAAAGGTTGATATCTTCCTTCTGTACAGTTGTGTTTATTTCAATGAAATGTAACAGAATGTCATTCTAAACAATGTTCAGAAACATTGTTTCCAGCTTTTCCATTTTTTTAAGAAGACTTAGTGCATCATGTGTGGTGTCTCTTTAGGTCTTGAACATTCTTAAAAATCCCACTGGACCTGCAGGGCGAATTCCTTGCACTTGCCCCAAGGTGACTGGTGACAAAATATTTACCAGTGCTATTTGTAAAATGGTGCATGTTGCCATAAGCATACGTCATATTTTCTGAAATGCTGTCCAACATGCACAGTGAGACCTATATTTGCCATTGACTGCAAACAAAGTGTGTTTTCATTAAATGAAAAATAAGTTTCTAACATACCCATACTCCCAGCAACATTGAGTATCATGCAAATGGCACTCACACTGCATAAAAACTATGCGCCAATGCTAGTGGGCTAGCAGATTTTGCAAGCCCTGCTCTTGTTTGTATGTTATCACTACTCAGTGAATCAAGAGTAGCTTGAATGTTTTCATTTCCATCAAACAGAGCATTGACTGCATCTGCATGAGGTGACCATCTAGTATCAGACAAGCGCTTCACAATCTTGTGAGCTGGACCTTCAGAAGAAGCCAACACAGTCCAGCGATGAGTGGAAGCAGAATAACATGCATACAAATGTTGAACAAAGTCAAAATAAGAAACTACCTGCATGCTGCTCTCAGCAGTTTTGACATCAAAAAGATTCAATGAATGTCCTTCACAGGGACCATAAACAGCTAATTTGTTGATCTCTTTTACCCTGCGTTAGTACTGTCCTCCCTGTATTGGATACATTATCATATGACTGGCTAAAGCAATCTGATATGGGGATACCTGCCCCTTACAACTCCAAAAATCTTTCTTTTGGTGCATCAATCTTTACAATTCGCACCGTAAATGTCAACTGATCGATTGAACACACATCTGGAGTGCAGTCCACACTAAGTGAATAATACTTTACTTTTCTCAGTTCTGAAATAATTGCAGAGAAAACCTTTTTGCTCATCAGTGTGATACATTTCACAAAAATGTGCTGATAGATAGGAGGGATTTCCCTTACCAGTATTTCCATATTTCTTGATGTGTTTATCCAGGAAGGGATCAAATTGGCTAATCAGCTCCAAAATCCCCAAATAATCTCCATTGTGCTGTGATCCTATAATCTGAGTATCTCCTCCTCCTTTCTCCTTCTTTCCCATGTTCACCCTTCACAATGTTTCTAGATAAAGTCTAATCTATGAAAGTCTCATCAAAGCAGGTTCTCCCATGACCATCCAGAAGCATCAAGGACCACATTCACACCTTTGCTCCAGCCTTGGCCAATTTCTGTAAACACTAATTGTTAGGAAAGATTTCATATGTGTATGTAATTTTCCCTCCATGTGTCAACCCCCAAACTTTTTGCTGCTGTTTAGACACTATTGACTGACTTTGTCAGAGAAGCTCAGCCTTCAGCTGCACTCCTCTGGACCTTTCGCTCACTTTTTATGGGGAAACTGACATTTCCTTAAGACAGTCAGTACTGGGAGACTTTGTTTCCCTTACTCCTTTCTTCATGTTGCAACTTTTGTGCAACATGTAACAAGTGTGCAATGTATCTTACCATACAGCACACTTGGGTCTATAGTCATTTCCAAAGGCCCTAGATACTCTCGCTGGACTTTTTTATGAACTGTACAGATGTGTCATGGACAGGACTGGTGGCAGCTATCGTTTCACATTATTTTAACGCTTTCCTGCCATGGTAACCGCATTAACCGCGTTTGGCACGAATAGGTGGCCTGGCTCCAAAATGGCCATGCCACAAGGTTCTTTGTCCTGTCCTTTGGCCATCTTGCCCCTTCACCTTCCCCAGGTCGAGTCGACCCATGCCAGTCCATATTTGGTCATGCACTTTCCCGCGAATCCCAATGCTTTCACAGGCTTCTGCATGCCTTGTGTGTGTGCTTCCAGGATGTGGGCTGGGATGTCTGGTCCCAATACACATGCTGGGTGCCAGAGAGTCTGGAGTGTCCTGAATGCCTGAGACCACCGTGGTCTGTGTTTGGTCCACGTATGGAGTGTGTGTTTATGAGCAGATCTCCCATTGGGTCCTCTCCGTTTTGGCAGGAAGGGAACTTTGGATAAGAGGAGGCTCGAAACTTCACTACCATGTCGATCTCCTGAGTTCTCAGTGAACAAAGGATAGGATCCAAGTATTCTGCAACTACGAAGCTGAGTCGAGGAACCACTGGGAAGGTTTGGCACCCTGAGCCCCCTGTCATCCTGTGGGACCTCTCCGCATCTGGTTGTCCTAGAAGGTCTGCGAAGATGCTTTGACCCATTAGACTAGCGGGACCAACTATTCTCCGCACCTTCACCAAAACCTGCAAGTAAGCTTTCTCGGAATTGTCCCTGGGCCAAACAGTGGGCTGACCAGCTTATGCAGGTCCTTTGCTCTGTCTCTGCCATGGTTTTGAGGAGGCCCTCGAAACTTGGTATACTGCTAGCTCTGTGTCCCCACACCATCACACCAAATTTCGTACACTTGGCATTCCCAGGTCTGAAGTGAGACGATTGCGCTCGGACCGGATTAAACGCGATTACCATGTTGCACTGCTACGGCAACATCCTTTGCAAGTCCGCTGCATTCTTGACCCTCTTTCCCCTGAAGCCTGCTGCAGTGAAGCTGGGGCGATTCATCCACCCGGAGCGGAGAAATCGCCACTGTCCCGTTTGGGAATCCCTGCTGGATCTCAGGAACTAAAAGGTGCTGAGACGTCCTTTTTGCCGCATTCGAACCTGCAACCGAATTGGACTAACCTGCGGGAGTTTGGGCCTCCTTGCATCAGGGACTGGTGAGTAATCAATACCCCAACTGGTGGCCCCTAGTGCAAGAGCTCATTTTTACACACAAGTGGCCCCTAGGGCCCCCTCTCATGTCCACTGCTATTGAGAAATAACGACTCCATCCCGAACTCTCGAACTGCCTCTGCCTTCAAGTGGAGGTCCTTCTTGAATAGTGGGAACTTATTCTTCATCACCTTATCCACCTTCCCGAGCTGCTAGAGACCCTTGAAGAGACCCTGTTTTGCCCATTGGAACAACCGCGTGCGCTGGCACTACATGTACTATTGAGCACAAGGCTGCCCTCTTCTTAGGGCTTGGACTGCCACTTAGTTAGGTGAATAACTGATGTTGAACTGGGCCTAAAGATTAATTGCACTGCCTGTTTCCTTTCCATCTAGTTTGTCGACATATCTCGTGCAGTCACCCTTTTAGAGCCCCCTGGTCTTGTATATATATTGTATTGAGTGTGATGTATTGATTTACTTAGTGTTACTGTGATTCTTTGCTATGTTACAAAGGTCTTGTAATAAATGTGTCTATATTTTTAATATAATACCTGTCTGGAGTAATTTGTAAGTGTCCTTACTCTGTGTGCTCATTGAGGTCCTTCAGTCACCCTCACCCCTCCTTAGACTTAGGTCCTCATTACGAGTTTGGCGGTAACCATGCCGCTATTGGAGGAATGGCTGCCGCCGAAATCGCGTCGGGGTCCGGGTCCTCGGAATGAGGACTTACCGGGCCATTCCGAGTTCGGAAGGCCCGGTAATTCCTCCCTCCAAGGACCCGGACACAGTCCTTCCACATTCCCATTTCAGCCCCCATAGGGCTGAATGGGAATGGGAGAGGGAGCAAACAACGGGCCATTACAAGATGGCCCGTTGTTTGCTCCCTCTTCTCCTCGCGGGACCCGGTAAGCACGCCTGGTTTTCCCAGGCGTGCTTACCGGGTCCCGCGAGGGGAACTCGTAATGCGGCGGTATGGAGTGAACGGCGCCGGCACCTTTTACGGCGCCGTTCACTCCATACCGCCAGGGTCGTAATGAGGCCTTTAGACTTGACAGCCTGCCATAGCTTTCCTGATTGGTCTGGCTTGTCCAGAGGTTACCTTGTTCCAAGAAACTAGGTTGGCCTTCTCAACCTCTGCCCCTCCTGGTCAGAGTTCGGAAATCATTCTTAACACATTGGTGTACAGCGGTGGGATAGGGCTGAAGGTATGCAGTGTTGCATACTAGTGAAGGCATTTAAATTTTTTCTACCATGACACATAGTGAATAGCAGTATAACTGAACAAGACCATAGTCCTATCAAACCATATGGAAAACAAGTACCTTGTTAACTTTAAATGCTTCTAAATCTGAAACATTGAGAAGGATGTGTGCTGAGAGAAGTGTATCTGCTCAAGGCACAAAAATGGAAATGATCCAAAGAATCATGGACTGGAAAGAAGCTCAGCTTAGTGCCATAGCTCATTTGGACAGTACAGAAGGAGGTGGGGCTACTCCCACAGGCAGAACTGACAGTTCTGTCGCTGCACTTGTTCATGGGACCCAGGAGAATTTGAAGGATGTAATGTCTATTGGTTCCTCTACCAGTACTGAAGGTGAGGCCATGCTGGAATTCAAGAAGCAAGAACTGCTGTTTAGGCAGAAGGAGCCTGAATTTAACATGACCAAACTGAAGATAGAGCAGGCAGAAAAACAGAAAGACAGGGATCACCAGTTGGAACTGGCCAAGTTGCGGGTTGCCAATGGATCAAAGGGTCCTGGACATGGGTCTGGGGCCTCCTCTCATCCAAGGTTTCCTAAGGATCTACTCAGTGTGTATGAGGAAAAGAATGACATTATGGACTGGCTGAACATTTGAGTATGCCTGTGAAGTTCAACAAGTTGACAATGCTGATAAAATTGCCTGGTTACTTAGCAGATTGCCCCATTCTGGCTGCAGTGCAATTATGGAAATGTCCAAAGCTGAGAGAGCAGATTTTGCAATGTTGAAGCAAACTCTCATCTTATAGTTTGGAAAGACTCCTGCCCAATACTTAAAAAGATTCAGAGAGTACAAAAAGAAAGAAGGTGGTACTTGGGTATCTTATGTAACTGAATTCTTAAAGAACTTGACTGGCTGGGTTGAAGGTTATAAGGTCTCGACCTTTGAAGGTATGATATGTCTTGTCATGCTGGAACACATTTTTGCATCTTCTTCCCCTGAGCTTAAGCAGCATTTGGCAGATTCAAAGGAGATAGATCCTAAGATGCTTGCCATAGCAGCAGACTTGTGGGTGTCACATAGAGTGTCCCATAAAGACAAGACTCATCCTGGTAAGCAGGGGGAAGGGAAAAATTCCAAAGATAAGGAGGGTTGAGAAACTGATAAAACATCCTCCCATAAGGGCCACAAAATTAAAAATAAGGGTAAGACACAAGAGAACTCACAGGGTAGTGGAGGTCAGCCTCCAAAACATAACTCTGGTTATAGTAAGCCTCCCTATGTAAACAGACCCAGTGGATCTTGTTTTGCTTGTGGAGCAACTGACCATGTGAAGGGGCATCCCAGATGTAAGGTTAAAACCTTGGGGGTCCACTCTGCTAATCTGGCCTACTCCTCCTATGAGGAAGAAGAGATTATAGGGGCATCCTTCTCCTCAGAGTCCTTCCCCAGTGAGATAGAAGCTGAGGTAGTTTTAGTTTCCCTGGGTTCCTGGGAGCTTAAGTCTCAGAGGCGGTTCCTAGTGATAGTTTAGACAGTCAAAGTTTCGAATGCCAAAAGTTCCAACACAAAAGTGCCGGAAAAAAAGTTTTGATTTCTTTTTATTTTTATTTTTTATGGGGGGTCCCCCCTTCCCTTTTTAAAACACTTATTTTATAATACGAAATTAAAATAAACCCTTTAATATAAAAAAAGTACATGCAAAACTTTTTTTTCGGCACCTTTGTTTTGGAACTATTGACATTCGAAACTATTGTTTCAAAACTTTGACTGGACACCCTTAGAGGCTTATGCTAGGATCCCAGATAATAAAAAGCACTACTTTAAAGACAGTGTGCTGATCAATGGAGTAGATACTCCAGCTCTTAGGCATAGTGGGTGTAGTCGAACTGTAGTGGATTCTACCTTGGTAGACCCAGAGGAAGTTGCCAGAGCTCCTCTGTTGCCCACTAAATTGGCTCATGGCCAACCTCTCATGTTCCCAGTAATACCTGTAAATCTTACTATAAATGGTACATCAGTCAGGATTACAGTGAGCATACAGAGGAGTGTCCCAGGAAAGGTCTTGCTGGGAATTGATCTCAGAGCTTTAGGGCTTGTGGGACATACAGCTGAAAGACCCTGCACAAGGTCTCAAACAAGGGCAGCACTGGCCAAGAACAAAGCTCTGCCCCAGCCAAAGGGGAGACCCAAGGCTAAAGGAGTAAGGAAATAAAAAAGAGGGAAAGAGAATATTCCCCCTAACTCACCTACCACTGAGGTGGAGGTAATTGGTCAATCACCAGGACCTGACGAGGAGGTGGTGATATCTGAAGTCTTTGACCCCAATGACCATCCTGAACTAAAAGATGTGTTAGTAGAAGGTGGTCCTGACAGGGAAGAATTTAGTAAGGGCCAACGTGAATGCCCATCTATGGAAGGCCTAAGGAGACAGGCCTGCTCCCAGCTTGAGGGTGAACCTCCTGGGAAGCACAGGATTTATTGGGAAGGTGGGCTCCTGTATACTGAGCCTACAGAGTCTACAGAAGGAGACCATAGGAGGTTGGTGGTTCCCCTTGTCGTAAGACCCTTCCTCCTGGCGCATGAAGTGCCCCTTGCTGGTCACCTTGGAATCAAGTGAACCAAGCAAAGGTTATCCATGCACTTCTACTGGCCCAAGATGGGGGTGCAAGTAGAAAGTCACTGCAGGTGTTGTGCCTCCTGCCAGTTATCTGGTAAGAGTGGCTCAACAATCCAAGCTCCATTGGTACCACTCCCAGTTGTGGGAGTACCATTTCAGAGGGTAGGGATCGACATTGTTGGTCCCCTTGACCCTCAAACATCATCGGGTAATAGGTTTATCCTGGTGCTGGTCGACTATGCCAAATAGTATCCTGAGGCCATCCCATTGAAAACTGTAACTGCCAAGTCAGTTGCCAAAGCTTTGCTTTGCATATTTACTAGGGTTGGCTTCCCTAAAGAAGTTGTGTCTGGGAGAGGCAGCAACTCTATGTCCAAGTATATGCAGGCCATGTGGAAGGAATGTGGGTTCACCTATACATTTTCCTCTGCATATCATCCACAGACCAATGTCCTAGTGGTAAGGTTTAACATGACCTTGAAAAGCATGATTGGGGCTCTGGAAGAACCCCAAAGAAGAACATGGGATCTTCTGTTACCATGCTTACTGTTTGCCTACAGAGAGGTACCACAAGAGGGTATTGGCTTCAGGCCCTTTGAACTTCTGTTTGGTCACCCTGTAAGGGGACCCTTGACCACAGTCAAGGAGGGATGGGAGATGCCCACTACCCCCATAACTACCAACGTAGTGGACTATGTGCTAGGGCTCAGAAAAAAGATGGTACTCCTGATGGGTCTGGCTAGTGAAATGTTGAAGGCAGGGCAAGCTCTGGTGAAACACTGGTATGACCAGAAGGCTTCCCTCATCAATGTCACACCTGGTCAGTAAGTCCTGATCATGAATCCTATAAGGCCTGGGGCTTTACAGGACAAGTGGTCAGGCCCTTGCACAGTGGTGGAGTCACTGGGTGAGGTCAACTATTTGGTGGACCTTGGAAGGCCTGGACAGGCTCCAAAAGTCTTCCATGTAAATAGACTGAAGGCTTTCATCCCAAGAGTTGAAATCGCTGCACTGCTACTGGCTTCAGATGTTGAGGAGGAGGAGTCAGAACCTCTCCCTGACCTGTTCCAAAGCAGTCCTTCAGACAGCCCCATTGAGGGTGTCCGAGTGGCCCCTCACCTGACCTCTGATCAACAGGCTGAGGTTTAAAGTTTGCTTAGGCAATTTTCCCCCTTGTTTCCACAGTCCCCTGGTTTGACACCTTGGTGCAAACATAACATAGACACAGGAGACAGTGTACCTACCAAAGGTAGGGGATACAGAATGTCAGACGAAATAAGGTCTTACATAAAGACAGAGGTCAACAAAATGTTGGCTCTTGGGGAGATTGGACCCTCCAGTAGTCCTTGGTCCAGCTCAGTGGTTTTGGTTCCAAAGGCAGGTACTTCTGAATTGAGGTTCTGTGTGGACTACAGGGCTCTGAATGCTTTCACCAAGACAGATGCACATCCCTTGCCTAGAACAGATGAGCTGGTGGATACTTTGTGTGCCTCCAAGTACCTCAGCACGTTTGACCTCACTGCAGGCTATTGGAAAATAGCCCTTGCAGAACATGCCAAGGAGAAGACATCTTTCTCAACTCCAGAGGGTCTTACCAGTTCAGGGTAATGCCTTTTGGGTTGAAGAATGCACCTGCCACTTTCCAGAGGCTTGTGAATCATGTGTTGGATGGGTTGGATGAATTCAGTCTTGTATATCTGGATGATATAGCAGTTTTCAGTGCCACCTGGGAAGACCATGTGAAACGCCTGGGGATTGTGTTACAGGCTCTTCAGAAGGCCTACTTGACTATAAAGGCCAGTAAGTGCCAGATTGGACAAGGATCGGTGGTCTACCTTGGACATAAAGTAGGTGGAGGGAGGATACAGCCTCTACCCAGTAAAGTACAGGCAGTACAAGACTGGCCTACCACCACTACACAGACCCAAGTGAGAGCCTTTTTGGGACTCACTGGGTACTACAGAAATTTAATGGAAGACTAGGGTACCATAGTTGCCCCTCTGACTGCTCTCACTACTCCAAAGAAACCCAAGAAGGTAACTTGGACTGAAGAATGTGAGAAGGCCTTCAATGTCTTAAAGGACTCCTTGTGCCAGGCCACTGTTCTCAGGGCCCCTGACTACCAAAGACCTTTTATTGTGCAGACAGATGCCTCAGACACTGGGATAGGAGCTGTACTATCACAAGTAGATGAGAAGGGTAAGAAACACCCTATTGGCTTCATTATTCACCAGCTTAAGGACAGAGAGCTCAGATGGTCCACAGTAGAGAAAGATTATTTCTCTGTTGTGTGGGCCCTAAGGAAGCTGAGGCCCTGCCTCTATAGGACCCACTTCACTGTGCAAACTGACCACAAGCCCTTAAAGTGGCTAAAGAACATGAAAGGAGAGAATCCAAAGTTTCTTAGGTGGTCCATAAGTCTGCAAGGCTTTGACTTCACTATTGAGCATAGGCCAGGTGTCCAACATAGCAATGCTGATGGGTTGTCCAGAATGTTTAACCGACCTGAACAAGAAACTCATCCAGGGGTGGTTTAGTTCCCCCTGTCCTTAGTCTGGGAGGTGCGAGTGTTAGGAAAGATTTGATATGTGTATGTAATTTTCCCTCCATGTGTCAACCCCCAAACTTTTTGCTGCTGTTTAGACACCATTGACTGACTTTGTCAGAGAAGCTCAGCCTTCAGCTGCACTCCTCTGGGCTTTCGCTCACTTTTTATAGGGAAACTGACATTCCCTTAAGACAGTCAGTACTGGGAGACTTTGTTTCCCTTAGTCCTTTCCTCATGTTGCAACTTTTGTGCAACATGTAACAAGTGTGCAATGTATCTTACCATACAGCACACTTGGGTCTATAGTCATTTCCAAAGGCCCTAGATACTCTCGCTGGACTTTGTATGAACTATGCAGATGGGTCATGGACAGGACTGGTGGCAGCTATCGTTTCGCATTATTTTTAACCTTTTCCTGCCATGGTAATCCGTTAACCGCGTTTGGCACAAAAAGGTGGCCTGGCTCCAAAATGGCCATGCCACAAGGTTCTTTGTCCTGTCCTTTGGCCATCTTGCCCCTTCACCTTCCCCAGGTCGAGTCAACCCGGGCCAGTCCTTATTTGGTCATGCACTTTCTCGCGAATCCCAATGCTTTTGCGGGCTTCTGCATGCCTTGTGTGTGTGGCTCCAGGATGTGGGCTGGGATGTCTGGGACCAATACACATCATGGGTGCCAGAGAGTCTGGAGTTTCCTGAATGCCTGAGACCACCTTGGTCTGTGATTGGTCCATGTATGGAGTGTGTGTTTGTGAGCAGATCTCCCATTGGGTCCTCTCTGTTTTGGCGCGAAGGGAACTTTGGATAAGAGGAGGCTGGAATCACCACTACCATGTTAATCTCCTGAGTTCTCACTGAACAAAGGATAGGATCCAAGTATCCTGCAACTACGAAGCTGAGTCGAGGAACCGCTGGTGACCCTCTGGAAGGTTTGGCACCCTGAGCCCGCTGTCGTCCCGTGGGACCCCTCTGCATCTGATCGTCCTAGAAGGTCTGTGAAGACGCTTCAACCCATTGGAATAGTGGGACCAACTATTCTCTTCACCTTCACCAAAACCTGCAAGTAAGCTTTCTCGGAAGTGTCCCTGGGCCAACCAGTGGGCTGACAAGCTTACGCAGGACCTTTGCTCTGTCTCCGCCATCGTTTTGAGGAGGTCCTCGAAACTTGGAGTACTGGTAGCACTCTGTCCTTGGCACCCTCACACCGAATTTCGTACAATTGGCATTCCCAGGTCTGAAGTGAGACAAGTGCGCCCGGACCGGATTAAACACGATTACCGTGTTGCCCTCCTCCAGCAACATCCTTTGCAAGTCCACTGCATTTGTGACGCTTTTGCCCCTGAAGCCTGCTGCAGTGAAGCTGTGGTGATTCATCCACCCAGAGTGGAGAAATCGCCACTGTACCGTTTGGGAATCCCTGCTGGATCTCAGGAACTAAAATGTGCCAAGACGTCCTTTTTGCTGCATTCGAATCTGCAACCGAATTGGAGTAACCTGCCGAAGTTCGGGCCTCCTTTCATCAGGGACCAGTGAGTAATCAATACCCCAACTGGTGGCCCCTAATGCAAGAGCCCATTTTTATGAATGAGTGGCCCCTGGGGGCCCCTCTCATGTCCACTGCTATTGTGAAATAGTGACTCCATCCCGAACTCTCGAACTGCCTCTGCCTTCAAGTGGAGGTCCTTCTTGAATAGTGGGAACTTATTCTTCATCGCCTTATCCACCTTCCAGAGCTGCCAAACACCCTTGAAGAGACCCTGTTTTGCCCATTGGAACAACTGTATGCACTGGCACTACATGTACTATTGAGCACAAGGCTGCACTCTTCTTAGGGCTTGGACTGCCACTTAGTTAGGTGAATAACTGATGTTGAACTGGGCCTAAAGATTGACTGCACTGCCTATTTCCTTCGCATCTAGGTTGTCGACATATCTTGTGCAGTCACCCTTTTAGAGCCCCCTGGTCTTGTATATATATATATTGTATTGAGTGTGATGTGTTGGTTTACTTAGTGTTACTGTGATTCTTTGCTATGGTCTATGTTACAAAGGCCTTGTAATAAATGTGTCTATATTTTTAATATAACACCTGTCTGGAGTAATTTGTAAGTGTACTTGCTCTGTGTACTCATTGAGGTCCTTCAGTCACCCTCACCCCTCCTGAGACTTAGTCTTGACCACCTGCCATAGCTACCCTGATTGGTCTGGCTTGTCCAGAGGTTACCCTGTTGCAAGAAACTAGGTTGGCCTTCTGAACCTCTGCCCCTCCTGGTCAGAGTTCGGCAATCCTTTTTAACACAAATTTGCCACTGGAACCTTCCCTTCCCCAATCTTACAAACTGTCCTTGAAAACGTGGAACTGCCACGAAATACAATTTGAGAAAAGAGAAAAACAAAACAGCAATGGCATTCACATAATTGCGAAAATACATGCATGTTTAAAAATAAACAACACCTAATGTGAAATGTTCTACTCAGCCACGGCAGCTCCTCATTTAACTTACATATTTACCTAGAATATTGGTGAGTGATGTTTCACTTCAGTTTACCATGGACATCTTCATCAGTCTTTCCTGTGACTTCACCCAGTGTTGCTCGTATAAGGACTGCCTCAGACCAGACGGCCTGCCAGCTCCTTGTCTCCAGCCAGCTCCCTCAGTGCCCGAATATGTGTGACCTGCTGCGCCCACTCCAAGCCCTTTTTAATAGATCTACCTGTCAATAAAGGGAAATCCTACCCCTTGACCAGATCATTTAACTGAAACCACATGATTTCATTGTTGGAGAGAAAGAAGATACATCTCTTCTTCAATTCCTGCTCACACAATGGCCTTTTGCCTGCACGTTTTATTTTCCAATTTTAGAAAGCACCATGCATTTTCCAAAACTGTTTCCAGGTTATTTCCACATAGATTAATTTGCACTAAATGTTATTAAGGGACATGTTACTGGGATTGGATTAGTATGTTAGTATATTAGTAATAGGTGAAGTGCAACTCAGACAATTGAAATAGCCTCCTGAAATAATGTGAAGTTTTAAGCATGTGCATTATGCATTGACAATCATGTGCCTTGTGCATTTCGGTCTGAGACTCACATTCTTGAGTCCAAAATGAGTTACAGCCCCTAATCCCCTATTACAGTTCAATCTCACGCTACCATGTGTTTGCTAAAACGACAAGCTACATGTGCATGCAGAAAGGATGAGCTACATGTGCATTCAGAGCCCCCGAATCTTACACTACCATTGCGCTACATAAGTTCAACTTCTAGGTAAAAGTAAGAGGAGGACTACGACAAGGGCCAGCGCCGCGACATAAGGGTACCATGTATAGCTTGAAAGTGCAGGAACATAAGCGGGGGCTGCAGGTACCCATAGGGCGAGTACAGTGGCGCTGAAGCAGTACAATATTAGTACAGGACAATAAGTACAGGACACCAACAGTTTGTTTGTTTGTTTGTTTATTCATTTATATGGCGCCCCACCAAACCCGAATGTAACAGGGTGCAGGCATTACATGTAGGCGTAAGGCTTAGGTTACATGGATTACAGTTACAATGGTGCAGTTACAGTATTGGGGTACAGGTAGTTAATGCAAGGAGAGCATTATAAGATTACAATTATATAGGAGTTACAGTAATTACAGATACATAAGTTGCGTCAACAGTGGTTGGTACCCCCCCTTTTCCCACCTAAGTTCCCGTTTTCTTGTCCTCCCCTTTCCTTTAGCCAAATTACAAAAAGGGGACTACCTGGGGAACCAAAAGGCAAGTTAGGATCTGACACCATGGTGCCCAAAGGACCCAGGTGTCACTCTGCAGAACAAGAAAGGAAGTGTGGCATAGGAGGATGGGGGTAACACACGCATATGCAATGTTTTTGGCGCCAGCCAGCAAGGACAGCAAGGCCCCCGCAAACGAATGGCCTAAGGCCACAAACATCGAATAAAAGAAGCCCTGCCAGCAAGGCTCTCCAATTTGCACATCACTCTGAACGGAGTGAAAAGGAGACGTTCAGCGAGCACAAATGACTCACCAGGCCCACCCACCTGTAAAAATAAGAATGAAAAAAAAGGAAAGCTGAACACAAAAAAGAATGACAGTACCACGAACATTGTCACACAGTCATGGGAAAAGAAGGGAGCACAGGCCAGGGGTACACCCACTGGCCCTCGTGCGCACAAGGACTTTTTCATTTGTTTTATTAGTCAATAAAATCAATGGCCTTTTATTGCCAACATGACCTACAATGTGTCGGTAGTCTTTTGACAAACAACAAGGTTGGGAATAGGGGGCAATAACACAAGAGCCCAGGGTGCCATTGCTGCTCCTCAGCTTATAGGGTAAGTGCATAGGCCTGGGACAACATTCAATTGACTCATACATATGTTCATTGCAGGAACAAGGTCTTCAAAGTAGAGTCTGCAGACACCAGCACTGCAGTGTCAATTTCCACAATAGTCAAAGTACATAAGATACCTTTCTGGTGCATATGGTGTACCACATCTTCAGCATCTTCATCCACCCTGCCCCCTTGCAAGCACACCATCAAAGGTGCCAACTGCCATTGATGCTAGATTGGGGGGTATGTAAGGGTAAGGCGGGTTCCATAGGCCAATGCATGTGTTATTGCACACCAATATGTAACAATGCGCTTATATGTTTGAACGTGTAGTGCACTTACAGATGTGTCTCACAACTGTTTACCTGCAACTATTTGTAATATTTGTATTTAGTGTTTTTTTTATCCAGTACGCTTTTTCCCCCAATGACTCAATTTCATAATACCTCATATTACAAACACTTTATACCCCCCACTACATTACAGACAATGGGCCTCATTCCGAGTACGGCGCTAACCAATGGCGCTATTAACGCCTTGGTTGACGCCGTACCCGGACCGGCAGCGCCTTGGTGGATGGCGGAATTACCGCCCCATTCCAAGGTTGGCGGGGCGGTAATTCCCCATTCACCAAGGCTCTTCCCCATTCCCAAATGAGCCCCCATAGGGCTCAATGGGAATGCGGAAGATGCAAATAACGGTGACCGTTCATTACGGTCACCGTTATTGGCTTGGAGGCCCCTTTGCGCCCTCGACTTTAACACCTGCTCAAAGCAGGCGTTAAGGGCGAGGGCGCAGAGGGAACTCGGCGTATGGCGGTAAGGGATTACCGACACCGGTCTCGTTACCGGTGGCCGCTATCCCTTACCGCCATACTCGGAATGAGGCCCAATGACTTTACACATATTGTTACTATGATCATTTTGGCCTTATCCCCTCCTACATTACCTATAATTACAAAACACAAACTACTACTGTAGTCATTGTGCCCAGTGCACATATACTGGGGTCAAGGCTTGCGGCCATGCCCCCCAGAATCTAGCCATTGACCACAACACAATTAACTGCATAACAAGCACATATCATACACAGTGAACTAATGAAACTCACCCCCACACACCTGCAATCAAAATTACGTCTGTAAGATGTTCTTGGACACCACAGGATTGCCTGTGGCTGTTTGTGGATATTGGAGAAGAAACACGCCCGTTTTTTTGGTATCCAACATGGCGGGCGTCTCCAAAAATCTGAAGCACCTTACGCTCTTCACCATTCAAACAACGACTGTGTCTAATGTCCATGAACATCACGTCCTCCCCTCGACCAATTGGGCACCCATCCACAGTCCAAAGAGGGAAGTCAGTTCGCAGACCAAACCCAAATTTCACATATTCTTTTTGGCCTACTTTTCGGTCATTTAAAAAAAAACTACTGGATGGATTTAACACCGAATTTACAAAAGCACACTTTCGGGACCAAGCCGCAAATTGGGTGAAAATCCGTCCAGCGGTTTGGGCTGTAGACGTGAGCAAATATTATTTTCCATTGCATCTATGCGAGAAACCACACATTTTGGGCACGCACCTATAACTTGCCCCCCTGCCCCCTTGATAAAACCTCACCAAACTGTGCAGGATCTGACGGGGCCATCTACTCTTTTTGAAAAATGTTGTAGGGATTCGTCTGGGGAGGGTTATAAGCCAACCAAAAAGTGCTCTTCCTTTGGGTTGAGCAACTTAACCATAACTACAGGGCCGCTACCGCAGGCCCTGTAATATGTAGATATGAATTGTGGACTGGAACACTCCACCTTACTAATGGTGGCCGTATGTTATATTACTTGACACATTCAATTCCCTTGTGGCCTTGCTGCCGGTACAGTGATTGCTAAGAAAGCAATTAAAGAAATACCTAGTGAGGTTATATTCTCAAACCCACTGTCTTTGTATTAGCAAGCAATCAGTGGTTTTTTTCGCCACACAAGGCACACCCCACACTCACATTTAAGTGGCCTAGAAATTCACTGCTTCACTGCTCTGGGAGCTTCACCCAGTTATTAGAATAATTAGCAGGAACTCTATCAAGGAGAAGCACCTGTGAAGCAAGGACATCATTTCACTAAGATGCCAGGGGTAGCGAAAGTGACATCACACGACGTTTGACCTCTGATGACATCACAGGAAGTGATGTCGTTTGACCCCACCACAAACTGATATTGCGTGAAGCAATGGAACACGACCTTTCACCCCTTGACAAAACAGGAAGTGGCATCACATACCATTGTTCCTAAGTACACTACGAAAAATATGGTAACGATATCACTATAATGTGATACATTTCATACAAGAATGGATTGCCATATGTATTGTGGAAGCAAGGTAAAATAATATGAGGCCGGGAAGCCCAGAAAGAAACACACCAACACAGGTTACAAAGAACATACAAGTGCTTTATTTAAAAGCTACAAAAGTTACCAAAAGTCAATTGACAAACGGATAGCTATTCGGCTCTCAGAGTAACGTAACGAACTTCAACGAAGGTTCGATGCATTAGTGAGAGAGATCGCACATTGGAATACTTGGGTCTTTTATACAATTTGTCCAGCCCTTGGCCAACCCTCTCGCGGGTTAACCATTCTACGAGCAGGGTCCATGGGTTCCTTGCCAGGTCAAACCTATAATATATGCATTTTCATTAGTTTCGCTGATATAGTTGTACATTTACACATAGGTCAACAGTAGGACAAGGTCTCAGTTCGCGACCCCGACAAGTGGCCTGCAGGCGTATTAATTATTCATGTGTACGGAGGTCACTACGGCCAGAATCTTACTCAGAATGACATTCGGCCTCCATTTTGATGTTCAGGGTGACTTCCATATTACAAGAGAACCTAAAATGGCGGCTTAATCCAAGATGGCGACTTACATTACTTTTCTCTAAGGTCAAGACCTTGCCGTGGAGTTTGTTCGCATATGATGTTTAGACAACTTGGCGTAGGCCAATACACATACAATTGTTGCGATAGGAGGCATAATATTGTTTCAATTCCGACAGTATCAGATCAGTGTGTATATGCCAATATTACCAAATGTTTGTAAATGCAAGCAGACGTCCATTGCCAAATGATAATGATGTGTTATTATATAGAACTTACGTTTAAGCGCTTTATATAGAAAAAATATACATACAATATCACCCAACCTGTGTTGAGGTGTTTAAGAACAGACTAAATCAGTGACTCACCCCCTGAACTGTGCCTGAAATAAACCTTTGATGAGTCCAGCAATTATTGTATAGAATTCCAGAAAGACACATTTGGTATTCCAATTCTTTCTTATTTAGGGTCACTGCCTTGTGCTACCCCTGTTCATTTTTTAAGAGGCCTGTACAAGAAAACCAGCCACCCCAGAAGCAAAGAGCCACATGGCGCTAGCCAGAGCCCAGGAGCTTGTAATAAAAAATAAAAAAAAAACACTTTTGAAAAAACTTTTCTTTAGGGGTAGCAAGGGAGACCACAAGGGTAGCAAGGGAGACCCCATGGGTCGCAGTTGCGACCCCTGTGACCCTTAAATGACTTCCCTGCTGTGAAGCATCCCCAGTGACTAGCCGGTGGAGGCCATTAAGTTTAACCTGCATCCCCATTTGAATTGGTATGCAAGCTTTAGTATATGTACTGTAGAAACAAACTTATTAGGTCTAGAATACTTTTATTAAATCCAGAGGCGTATTTACAATAAGGCCTGCTATGCCCTGCCCTAGGGAGGCAGAGTGCCAGAAGTGGCATTTTTTCGCACTTTATTTTTAATGTCATTTGGAGTGGACATGGGGCGGCCTGATCCCTGCTGTTCGTTTGTTGGAGGCTGCAGCCAGGAGAAAGCAGGTTAAACTTGTGAACAGTCCGTTGTTTCAGTTCGTTGCTGCTGCTTGTTATTTCAAACTCTGATAATATCTCACAATGGTTCCGAACCGCTCTCCTTTTGTGCGAGAGACGTTAACTAGCGCCCCAGGAGAAGCCCTTAGCCCTCACCTTATGGATATTATGCTATAGTGTACAGTGAAGATTGAATGCATGTTAGCTGCGGAGTAAACATAAGAAAGCCAGTGTGACACGTGGAACACAGTGTTTGTCGCCGGCAGCTAATGGGGCTGGAAGGCTCATATCTTGCCGCACAACCCCAGCTGTCAGCACTCAGGACCATTTTCTCCACGTGGGCGGTAGGACATTTGCAATCATTACATTCCTGATGCACTTGGAGTCCCTCTTTAGGAAAACAGGAAATGGTGCCTTAACCGAAAACTGTGCCTAGTCCAGCAAAACGGATGACACTGGATGAGATTGTCTGGTTTCTTTGGTGTTTTGATCTGGATATCTTGGGGGGGTTCTGTTTTTTTTTATCTAGTGTTGTTTTTCTCCAGCCACTGAACGCTTGATGTGTGTGTGTGTACCCAAAGTTCCTTCTCAGCCCAATAACTTTAGTGTAAGGAAAACGGATTCGTAACTGCTTTTCTGTATACCGGATGACTTTGGCCGCTGAGCACAACGCTGTGCATTTTTCTACATCTGCAGATAGCGTTTTCTATTTCTGTGGATGATTTTGGCTTGGCTCCTTGGTGTTCTTCGGTGTTCTTAGTTTTTGTTTGCGCAAGGCCAATAGGGGTCTGGCCTCTTGCAAACTTTTTTTCCTTCAATGAGTCGGACTGGAACAAGAAATAAGCCCGGGCACCTAAAAAAAAAGTGGCACTGTCCATTGCATCAAAAACGTGGCGCTCAAACCATCATCCGTGAATTGCATCAATTCACGACTTTGCATGCACCGGTAAAATAACCAAAAGGAGGCAGACATCTGTGGAGGCATGTTATGGTATCTGGTGTGACCTGCTGTACAGAGGCATCTGATATCCTGTAAGCTGGACTGGAGTACCTGGCACACACTGCCAACATCTCCCCCACTTTGTTGGTGCCACCTTGTCCGATGGTGATCCCAAAACTCTCTGAACCTGCAGGGCATAGCTCCTGCAAGAACAGGTTATGCTTGATAGCATGCACCGGTATGATAATTCAGTGGGTGAACACACTTTTTGTGGAAATCGGACAAAGTAGATTGTGTGTCACACAGGCATCACCCGCCGTTACTGAAGAATCACAGATGCACCCTATGTTCTGGATGTGGGTACCTGGGATGGGCCACGCTGGCTGAATTTACCCCTCTCCATTGGTGCCACCGGGTACCCCAAAGCAATCGGACAACTCACCGCTGCAAGAACAGGCTATACATGAAAAGGAGTGGGTTAATGCATGTGTTGTGCAATTCTGGGGACTGTGATGTGTGCTGTGGTGGAAGTGGAAAATATAAACTAGTGGTACTCCGGCTGCATCCAAAAAGGAGGGAGGGGGATGGCCGGACAGCTGGTGTAGGGGGTGTGGGGAATGGACTAGGAGGAACACAAACTTTAGCTGAACAGCAAAGCTCCACTCTTCATATTTTATCACATACCTTCCTAGCTTGACTGGGACAAATAGTTTGGAGTTAAAGGCCTTCAATAATAATGTTTTATAGACATTACTTACAGAAAACAGAAATGGCATAATCGAGCCACATGACAACATATAAATCCTTATAGCAACATGTTAGGCCAAAAGAATATCATTGTGGCTTTAATTTTCACATCCTGAAT
Organism: Ambystoma mexicanum; assembly: GCF_040938575.1. Taxonomy (NCBI): domain Eukaryota; kingdom Metazoa; phylum Chordata; class Amphibia; order Caudata; family Ambystomatidae; genus Ambystoma; species Ambystoma mexicanum. The sequence goes on from NC_090938.1 coordinate 273,007,946, forward strand.
AGTAAACTATAAGTCCCAGAATGCAAGATAATACCAACCAGAAAAATGTAAGTAAACGCACTGTACTTTCAGTGATTTAAGATATGCAATGAAGTAAGTTGTGTAATAAACTCTGATATGGAGATTCTTTGTCACAAAGCTCTGGCTTGCCCAACTCCTTTCTGCCCACCCATCCATCCATGGATCCATTAATATGTACACCAACCTGTGCATCCATCGATCAGGTCTCTCTGTAGCGCATAAAGGAATTCAGGTGGGAATGCACAGGTGCTTTTGGTCAGTGAAGCTTTGTTGCTGGCACACAGATAGCTGCAGCATAAGAGCAGCCGATTAAATATGTAAACTTCGTGTCTCAATGATGCTTCTGAGCTTTGCTCTGTTAAGGGAATCGCCTAAAAAATTCACATAATGCGCTTTCTGGCTCCATATTTAGTCTTGTTCACAGGATTGAGCAAAATCTGCAATGAACTGCACGTACCTGGAGTGTCTGGGGCATTTCTGAGTAAAGCGCACTCACATGCTGAGCGGTGATAGACGGGGACTCTACGCCTGCAAAGTTCACATTGCCATCAACGCTCAGATCCTCCAGCACACAGCTGGCACTTGCAGCAGTTGTGGTGGAAGAAGGGTGCATCAAACTGGTTGTTCTATGCCAAAACTGAGTGGAGTGTGCTCAGTGCTGACTGAACAAGCCACGTTTCAAGAGAGCTAAAACTGCACAGATCTAATCTTTGTCCCTGCATTTCCATGCATTAATTCAACTTATCTTTTCATCAGAAGCAAGCACATTGAATCACCATTCTCCAATCTGCCTACCTATCCCTGCCGAACCACAAGGTACTCTCCCCAGAGATCCGGGCCCGATGCATCCGCAGATTAATAATTGCCCGAATTCCTCATCTACACGTTTTTGTCCATAAAGGTGATGTTGAAAACATTTCATTAGTGACATAAAGCAACACATTTTTGTGTACATGTCAAGAAAGTCATCATGTGGAGCGTGCTGTGTTCGTGACCTGCACCGACCATAAAGATCACCTCATGTAAAAGAGAAGTTTGGAATGTTTTTATGCATATGCAGTGTGTGTGTGTGCGTCTCAAATTGATCTCAGCACAGGGTGGGCGAGTCACTCCAAAACATCTCTGTGGTTGGACTCTGTTAAAAAGGCTGTTTCCATAATGTCATGTTCCATTGAAGTATGTGTACATTGGACAATTTGCCTCCTGGGTATGTCATTTCAGTCATAAACACTCTGCTATCAAATGCTGGGATTTATTTTCTTGTTCATTCAGTTAACTTAATAAAGGCGCATTGTGACCAAATAAATATATTTTTAGATTTACTTGCAGCACTAGAAATAGTACTAACAAGAGAACAAAAGGACATAGCAAAACTGCAAAATAAACGGTGTCCTCTTAGCAGCATCCCTACAGTGACTTCTAAAAGCAGCAATGCTACAACAGGTCTAGGGCATGTTTGGGTGCTCTGCTTTCTTTCTCCCTTTCACCCTCAACACATCTGGCTGTTTCAAGGAGTTGCCGGGTCATTTCTATTAGTTTTAAAGAGGTCTCAGATGGTGGCTGCTTCAGGGCAATCACTAGTTAATTTAAGTTGCTTTACAGCATGGGTCTCTGCGTGGAGTGGATGTGAAAAGGAGGACAGGGCTTGCAGATATAATATTTGACACATGTTTCCAAATTTGGTATTAAATAAACTTCAGGCTATCTATAGGCGAATCTATAATTCGAAATGGCCCCTGCCAGGCTGCTAGAAATTTAGAATTTTTCTGTTTACTTTTTCCAAAATGAGACTTGTACACCTGATCCCCTACACTGTATTATCTGGAGTCTTTATCTTAATAAATTTGTCCTCTTGCCAAAATCCTACGTTGTGTACCCACTTCATTTGATAAATAAGTTCAGGAGCTACATATGGTATGCATAATAGAAATCCAATTTCCAACCTTTCCAGGTTCACATATAATGGCATCGCATTACCCATTTCAAATGCAATTTTTACCTGTACTACATCAATTTCCCTCCTGGTCAGTCTTTCTATCATTTGATGAACAATATCCTGCGAAACAAAATACAAGGGGATATGTCCTTGAATCAATTGTGAAACTGCAGTTTGAACTTCTCTCATATAATTCGTTAATAGTCTATCAACAGGACTCATTATGTTCAATATTTCATTTAAAGTTCTGTCATGCTTAATAATTAGCTTCGTTGCCCGTTGCATCACATCCGCTTGTTCATTTAGAATGATTGCAGTTTCATTTATGAATCTTACTTGTTCATCCAGTCCCCCTCTAATCCCATCTAATGTTTTTTGTATTATTTCTAGGTCAATACTCAGTTGTTGCGCTTTAGTACTCAGTGTTCCTACCGAAATAGCATTGGCTGTTGATATTGTGGTACCTATTATGGCTCCAACTATAGACATTACCAATGATATCGCGAGCATCACCGCACCTCTCTTTCCTCTCCTCTTCTTAATGTCTGCTGAATTCAATTTTAATGCCGGTATTGTTCAAATGTTTTTCAATCAAAATCTCAGGATTCAATGGTATGTAGATATTTTGGAAAATCATCCTTCTATCACTCATGATGAATCCTGGTGCCTCTTCCACCGCGATACCAGATGCTGGTCCAGGTTCAATGACAACCTGTGCTTCTGAATTCTTGAAGATCCCTCCAAATATCATCATCATTAAACATATTGTTGGTGTCATCTTCAATGCTGATCGCTTTGCAGCCTTGGTCTTCGCCCCCCCTCGGGGCTTTCCCGGAATCCGTCCACGTGGGCTCCAGGACTCCATCGTCTCCCGTGACCTCCGGTATAAATAGTTAATGTTCTAAACCAAAATAGAAAAGAAACAGATTAAGTATATAGCACAATACTAACTTCACCCTTTTGCCAAAAATAAAACATTTTTTTTTCCTGAAATTAAACACAGGTTAAAAAGAAAATAAGCATACATGAAACAACATTTTAAATTCAAAGCATTTTCATTCTGCACACCGACCATGAGCTTCCATTATATATATTTTTTAAAAACTTTTTTTATTATTTATTTATTTATTTATTTTTATATTTTATATATATTTACATATATTACAGTGTTTATGTGCCATTATAATAATCAACTTTTTAACTTCTCTGTCACTGCCTCCTGACTGTACCCATTTATTTTATCTTTTTGTGTTCAAGGGACTTTCTGTTGTATTGTGTGCATCAGTGGGCAGTAGCCCCAGGGCTTTCTGTTTCTACATGCTCAAGCCGCCTGATCTTGTGTCTGGGATGGCATGGCTTGATCTGATTTACATGGACAAACTGCTCTATCGCTGTTTCACCTTCATTCTTCAAAATTGTATACACTACAGGAGAGATCTTATCTATAATTCGAAATGGCCCCTGCCAGGCTGCTAGAAATTTAGAATGTTTCTGTTTACTTTTTCCAAAATGAAACTTGTACACCTGATCCCCTACACTGTATTCTCTCACTGATGTTCTTTTATCATAGTATGTCTTAGCACTGTCAGCAGCCCTTTCCAGATTTCTCTGCACAAAAGCAAATGCATGTTGCAAATGCTTCCTCAGTTCATCAATGTACTCATGAACTGTGGATGCACTCAGAAGTGTCTGCTCATGTGTTCTGTATAACAGGTGTTGCGGTAACACCATTTTCCTACCTGTCAAGACCTCATGGGGGCTAACACCTGTTGCTTTGGCAGGAGTTGATCTGATTGCCATCAAAATCAACGGTAAACGTAAATCCCAGCTGGAACCTGCTTCTGCCACAAATTTCTTTAAAATATCCCCAACAGACCTATTGCTCCGTTCAACTCCACCTGAAGAGGCTGCCCGATATGCGATATGTAGTTTCCTTTTCACACCCAGTATTTGCCATACCTTACTCATTGGAGTACTTGTGAAATGACTTCCTCTGTCTGACTCAATTCTTTGTGGCAACCCAAACCTTGAGAACACATGGTTCACCAGCAATGTGGCTGCTGTTTGCGCACTACAATCTGGTGCAGGAATACATTCAATCCACTTCGACATCAAACATATCACACTTAAAATGTAACGGTGTCCTCTGCTCCACCTTTTTAAAGGGCGTACATAGTCTATTTGCAAATGTGACCATGGGAGAGCTAGGCCTCTTTTCATCAATGGGGCTCTATGCATTGGTGAAGCAGGTTTAAATTGGGCGCATACTAGACACCCTCTAGTATATAATTCCACATCTTGGGACATATGTGGCCAGTAAACATAATATTTTAGTATTTCCAATGTTTTTTGTGAACCTCTGTGGCCTGCAGTTATTGCATCATGTGCATGTTGTAGCATTAGCCCTCTGAATGAAAGGGGTACCACCCACTGTATCTGTCTTGTTATGGACTCTCTAATCATGAGTCCATCTTGTAATCTAATTCGTTTTTTATTCTTTAATAGTACCCTCAACTCTTCTTTTCCCATACAATCATTTTCTATTAAAGGGTTTTGTTCAGGATCTATCAAATGATTATAAAAGATTCCCAAAATTCAATCATTCTTTTGTGCCTCAATCAAATCTTGGTCTGGCGTGTCATGGCCCCATTGCACCACTGGTTGATCTACCTCCTTTGGTGCTTTAGAACGTGTTACTGCATCAATTTGTATTTCACCCAGTAAATCATCAATAGGTAGCAATTCTCCCATCACAGCCCCAATTTTAGCCAGGTGGTCTGCCTTATCATTTCCCTCCTTATCCTCTCCTGGTGTTTTTAAATGTCCACCAATTTTTCTCCAGTATTTTGTCAACTCATTTTCTGACTCCAATTTGTCTATGGCTTGTATCATTTTTCCATGTTTAAGTGGCTTTTTGCTGTATGTAACCATGCCTCTCGCTTTCCAGCCAGGTAAATACTCCACAAAGCTATTTCGTGCATAGTCAGAATCAGTCACCAGGACAATTTCACTGAATTTATTATCAACTGCAGTAGCAATTGCTTTATAAATGGCTGCCAATTCCGCCACTTGACTTCTTCTAGCTCCAATCCTCATCCCTACACTGGGGACGCCTTCACATTTCAACCAGACATTCCCTGTTCCTGACACTAATTGTTTATTACTGTCATTTTCAATGTGAAAAGCACAACCATCCACATACACAGTTGGCAGATCCTTGCATGTTTTTTCATCAAAAGCTTTGTGTGGTGATTGTTCAAATTCCTGCAAACTAGGTTCCACTTCCATTTCGTTTGATACTTGTTCAGCTGCACAGTCATGTAAGTCAGCTAACCCTTGAGCAATTGGGCTCTTTTTATTTTGTCCATATCTCACTTCTACAGGAAAACCTTGTAATGCCAGCGTCCATGAAGTGATTCTGGACTGCACTAGATTACCTGACCTAATTCTTTTACTCTCTAAAAACTGCAAAGGTTGATGATTTGTTTCAATAATCACCTTTTCTCCCCGAACAATAGGGCGGAAATGTTGTAGCGCCCACACAGTGGTTAATAGGGCCTTTTCACATTCATTGAATTTCATTTCAACTTGGGAAAATGCTTTACTTGCATATGCAATAGTTTTGTGATTCACAACATGTTTTTTTGATAACACTGCTGACATACAATGTTCAGAGAACCCTATTTCTACAAAGAAATCCATACCCTTTATGGGATATGCTAAACATGGTGCCTTTACAAGACATTCCTTCAATTTAGTTACTGCCTCAGACTGCTCTTTTTCCCATATCCAGGGTGTATTCAGTTTAAGCAGTTTAGTCAATGGTTGAGTAATTTCAGCAAAATTTTCAATGAACTTTCTGTTATAGCCTGTCATCGCTGATAAACTTTTTACCTCTTTCACATTTTTAGGGTCCTTTAGTTTTTGTATGGCCTCTATTTTTTTTCTTTTGTGGATTTAGCCCATGTTCAGTCACTTCATGGCCTAGAAAGTTCACTTTTTTCTTGCACCATTGTGCTTTTTGTAAAGACACTTTGGCGCCTGCTTTCTGCAATTGGCCAAGCACATGTCTTATTTCATCAAAATGGCTTTTCAGGCTTTCATTTTTTATCAGGACATCATCCAGATAAACTATGGTTCCTCTTTCCGCTGCATCTGGCATGGCCTTTCTCAAAAATATGCCAAATTCACTCCCACTATTGATGTACCCGAACGGAGCTCTAAGCCAGGCGTATTGAGTCCTGTCAAATGTAAAGGAAAATAATTTCTGTATCTCCTCTGCCAATGGCACGCACCAATATCTAGAGGTGAGATATAATGTGGTAAACACTTTTGAACCATGTACCTGAGCTAAGCCCTGATCAATGAATGGTAGTGGCCATCTGGATACTGGCACTCTTTTATTTAACTCCCTCAAGTCTGCACATAGCCGCCATTGACCATTTGGCTTTAACACACCTAAAATCGGTGTATTGGATTTGCTATGAATGGGCTTGATGATTCCCCGAGCTTCCAAATTCTTTATAATCTCTGCTAATGATTCTAAACATGCCAGCGATAGTCTAAATTGGCGTACAAATACTGGACTTCTGCTACACCCTTCTGGTAGTGTGGCCACATGTAAATCAGTCAAACCGCAATCATAAGCATCTTTTGCAAATACATCCTTAAACTCCATAAATATCTCCCTCAGATTGTTTCTATCCTCATCGCTGTCACACGCATCCGCTAAGGAGATCTGCTCCTCTACCATTTTGGAAAATTCTGTAAAATCTTCTGGTAAGGGAATCTCGGCGCTTTCCTCTAACTGTGTGGCTGTGTCTTTTTGTAAAGCTGCCACTTTTAAATATTTTGGCATATCAGCTTCCACTTCAATGGGCTGATTTTCTGTTTCATTTTCATTTAAATTAAATATTATGCAATCCTCTTGATGGCAGCACACTGTCTCATTTGAATCATAAGGATACACAGAATGAATTTTAAATATTCCTTTGGGCTGAGAGTCCAGGTGTTCTGGCAACTCACCCTTGGCATCTACACACTTTTCAGGGATATTTCCAATCACCATGTTATTTAAATCTGCCGTATAATGTGATTTTTGTATGGCCATTCCTAATGGGGAGTTTTCCTCTAAATGAATATCCTGACAACCTTTATTATTTACCATCATTTTTACAGATCATTCACCAATATCTACCAATGGAATGTATTCATAATCCAGGTCTTGCTGTTTTATGGATTCATTCAGGCATATAAATGCATCAGAGTCTTTCATCTGCTGTCCATTTTTGCATTTCAGTGTTATTGAAAACTGTTTTGTAAATGCAGGAATAATAGTATCTTTCCTCACTTGTAATTCAATTGCATAAGGAACCAGTTGTGCACAATGATAAGCCCTTCTTTTGTCTTCAAATTCAGGTGCCGGCCCACCTAGGCATGACTATATTTTTTGATTAAGGAAATCTAACACCATACACATTCTGTGCATGATGTCATTGCCCATGTAAAAGTCATTTTGTGCTCCACTCACTATCCATACATTATGGTAAATAGTTTTCTGCCCAATGCTAATTTTAAGCATGCATCTGCCTGCAATTCGGTTTTCAAAGTCTGGACTGTCCAACCCAGAAACATATTGGTTTTTAATCCTAAATTTCGGGATTTCCTCCCTCTCCATTATTTTTTGCAACAATTTCTCACTAATGAAGCTCCTCTCCTGTTCAAGCGCTAAAGTGGCTTTTATTGTTTTAAAACAGTCATTTATACCAACATGAACCCATGGTTGCTCATCTTCCATGTGTATTTCAGCAAGAGTGGTAATGTGTTTTTCTAAATCTGTTTTAGGAGCAATATTCCGTTTGATTGTTTTCTCTTTTTAAAAAAAATGTAATGTGTGCTCATCTATGGCAGTCTGCCAATTTTTCCTTGAGTCCAAGTATATTTGTACAGGTAGTCCTTCATTGTCGCTCTTCATTTTGTCTTGACACATTAATAAAACAGTGACACTAGGTATGCAACTGTTCTGGAGATATACCTCCACAGCATCATTTGTTTTGGCAACGGTGTGACATTCATTTATGTTGCTGTTTTGTGATTTTAGTTTCTTAGGTTTCAATGGTTTTTTTGTTAAGGACCACAGCACTCCATTCACCCCATCTATGAGAGGAGACAATCTTTTCAGGCAATCTGTCCCCATCAGAAATGGAATTTCACAAATAGATGTGATCAATACCTCTTGTTTCATTCTGTGCTTTCCTATTTTTATGTCAACCTCAGTTACACCTATGATGGGCATCTCCTCCCCATTAAAGTTATGCACTGGACCTTGATTTTCCTTCACTGTGATCTGATTCTGTGGGGGTCTCCCTTCATTGATACTCTTTACCAGCTCCTTGGACATAATTGTGGCCTGTGCGCCAGTGTCAATCATAGCAAAGGTGTGGCATTTTTCTTCTACAGTGATGGGTGCATAATATCTGTCCTCAACTTCCTCTAATACACATAAGAAGTGTGAATTCTTACTGATTTCAGGGCTCACCTTTGCCAGGCCTTTTTCACTTTTGGCTAAGCACATTGGTAAATGGAAAGACATTTTTCCCTCCTTTTTACCCATTTCTGCCCGAGAGACTTTATTCATTTCTCCATGATCAGAGGTTTTTTGGAGTGTGGCCACTGTTCGCCCATCCATCTGGGTAACATCAGGGACCACATTACAACCTTCCAACTGAACATGTGTAACAACATCATTTAGCAATTTGTCATTGTTTAATTATGTGCATTTGTGATCATTTAGTGTGATACCAGCCCTTTCAGCCTCTTCAAAAATATGTGGCTCAAAGAATTCTTCAGGTGTTTGACCTGTACCCTCCTTTTGAGTATTTCCTTTTTCTGCCTGTGTTTGGTCATTGTTTTGCTTGCCCAGGGAAGGAGCTATAGCATCCCCACTTACTCCCTGTTCACTGGTATTCCCCATGCATGAGTCATTTTTCTTAAATCTGTCTCTTTGTTCTTTTGGAATTTCCGGTATTTCTTTTTTATTTGCACAAATCTTCAATGTTTGATTTAGTTCTAGGTTAAACCGTACCTCTTTTTTAGAAGTATTTGCATTTTCTGTTACATGTTCATTTATTGGTGCTTTCACTTTTAAATCATTAGGCATCTCAGAGTCATTATGCAAAATTACATCAGGGCAATCTGTCTTTTTGGCACTGAAGGTGTCATAAGTACTTAGTCACTTCCCAGAAGCCCCCCGGTCATTGTTAGGGCCATCAGCCCCCTCTTTATATGGTTGTTTTTGCGCTGTATAGAGCTTTCCTATTTGCTCAGCTAACATTTTCACTTGGGCCTCAAGGCACTGGAACCTTTCCATCTCTCTAGAATCCTCTTTCTGTGGCCTAGGTCGATATTGGTTGTTTTCCCCCTGATTGGATCTATTCTGATACCTCTCAGGTGATTGATGTCTGTTGGGATGGTTTCTGAACTCTTGATTCATTTGTGGAGGGTAGCGGGGTGCACCCATCCTTTGATTATAGTCCCCTGGTGTGGAATCATTGTACTGACGTGGATTGTAGTTCACGTTTTGCCTCATGTCCTGTCTCTCAGATTGTGGGTACTGGCCCCTATGTTGATTTCCATTATCAGTAAATCGATCCACATATTGGGGTCTATCCTGATTACCATATATCATGGTGTTGGGATCAAATCTGCTCTGTGTCCCCAATGTCTGGTAGGGACCATCATTTCTTTGATCTTGATTTTGTCTCTGGTTATTGTTCATACCTGACATATCAGGCCGATATCCTACCCGGGGTCTGTCCCCTAAATACCTAGGGCTGATGTAGCTCTCCCTATTACTAGGATCATGTGATTGGAACATTGGTACAGGAAAGGGCGATCTTTGTTGATTACCCCTTTGTTCAGGTGTCACATTATTTTTACCTTGGCTTTGAGCAGACTCAAGGGACATTTTGGCTGACCTGATTTCCATTACTGTGGCTGAGGGTTCTTTAGATTTAGGTCTAGTATCTTTCATTTTATCACTTTCTCTACCCTGACAATAGAGTACTTCATATAGTTTTGGGCTTTGATGTACAATCCATTCAAGGGACTTGTCACGGTCAAATTCACGGACCAATTGGGATATGATGTCTTTCTGTTGCCCATAGAAGTATGCAGTTTTAAACTCTTTGGAATTTGGGTCAAAAGATACATCAAAGCGAGAAAATGCTCTTTTTAAGTCTTGTAAAAATTGGCGAGGGGATGTATTAGGCCCAGCAGTGATTGTGTAAGCGACTTTCTTTGCCTCCTGCAATGACTGAAAAGGAGAAAAATGACGCCTAATTTCTTTTTCAAACTCCACCCATGTCATATTCTGCTGTTCATTTAATCCCCTTATGATGCTGGCCGTCGGGGCATCTAAAGTTAAATGAAAATATTGTCTTTGCTGTTCCTTAGGTATCTGGAGTGCTTTAAAAATGTCATGAACCGCTTCTAAGTGATTCTCAATGCAGCATTCACCTCCCTTTTTAAATGGTTTTATCAGGGCTTTAATGGATTTCATTATTTTTATGGGGCTACTTGTTGCAATGCATGGAATTGCACTACTTTGTGATTCAATCCTGGTTTCAGGTGTATGGGATTGGTGGCTGCCCCCAATGGGAGTATCAAATCCCCCAAGGGCGCTGCAACCAAGTTCAGTCACCGGCCCAGTCACTGGAGCACTAGCTCTTTGGGCAGAACTAGAATTCACCTCCACTCCATTGAATGTGGTACCCTGCCGCCTCTCCTGGGACCTGGGAATGCACATTTGTTGTTCTAAGTCTTTGCACTTTTTAAGGAGCCTGCGTGCTTCATTTTGCAGATAGTTGTTTTCATCACTCATTTTATCTATTACCTCCTGCATGTCGCACATTTGCATTTGGCATTCATTGAATTCTTTGTTTCTCTTGTCTTTTTCTTGAATCATTTTAACCATTTCTTGCTCTGCACCTTGGAGATCACTTTCTTTTTCAAAATTTTCTTTTTGTAAAATCTGCATTTCTGAAACAATCTCATCTTTATCCTGTCTAATGTGGTCCACTAAGGCTTTTAAGTGTACCAATTCTTGCTCACTATCCTCAAATTGTTTCTTGCTTTTGGATAACTGAGCATCAAAGTCTCTGCATTTTAATTGCATGTCTTTTTGGCATACATCCAATTCTGCTCTTAACATTTCCTGATTTTTACTTGCCCCATCTAATTCAGTCTTTAACCTGTTAATTAGCTGGGTAACATTTTCCTGCATTCGCAGGGACCTATTCAAAATAAACCATATTTTGCCGCATAGCCTTATTAAACAGTCTTTTTCTGCACTTTTATCGGCTGCATTCAATAATTTTGTAAGGCAGACCTGAATTATGCTGCCTTCTGCAAAAATATTGTCTAGTTTTTCTTTCTGCACCTCACCCTGAATGCGGTCATGCCATTCTAAGGTACTGTTCGACGACCACGTCCCATGTGCAAACAACTTTGCCTCTAAATATTGCACTAGGAAACGAATTTCCTAGTGCAATATTTGAGAATGTGGTTTCCCTTTCTGACGTTCTGAAATTCGTTTTTAGTAACACACTTCTATTATGAAATGGGTTCCCTTTAATGTACAGATGGCATTGTGAGACACACTTGCCACGCCCAGTAGGTGCTCTGTGATCACTTTCCCGGCCTGCAACGCACCATAAATATGTTGGGTATTTTGTGTAGATTTGGGGCCTGGCGGTATTTTCTTACCGCCAAAAATAATAATTTAGTAACGATTACTCCCTACATTCAGATTGGGCCATGTACAACAATAACACAGTGGATATGCATTATTTCAGCACACAGACCTATTTAGATGGTATGCGCGGTTGGTTTGCGTGGTTGTTTGGTATGGTGGTGAGCATAATTCCTTTGGTTTATTTGTGGCCCCAATATCCAGAACCCCTTGTTTTTGTTTAGTTTGTTCTTGTGATCACTAGAGAGACCTCAGGCCTACATTTCAGAAATACCACATTTTCATTTTTAGTGTGCCACCATGGGCAATTCTCACTGAATTATCTACAACAATGAGCTACATGTGGTATTTTTCACTAACTTATATACGATAGTGAACTATGTCCCTGGCCTCCCTTTCTGCCGACTCATAGACCTCCGGCAGACTACAACACACACAGTTATTTATAATTGCTCATACTGAATGACATGCACACAACTGCAGCCAAATCTTATTTTTAGCTACCTTAAAAATGACAATTGCACTGTCTAAACATCTCCCCACATCATCAGCACTGTATGGGTAAATATAAAACACACCACCCGTCTGCTTTCAGATATTTTTGTGTATTATAAAAGTTGCATTTAAACACAATCTCACTCTTTACAGAAATAAATGAAATAGCACAGTAACAGCATTATTTGTGATACACTGAAAAGAGAGTGGCAGGGAACAAGAATTCAATGTGCAACATTAAACACGTGGGTAAAGCACAGAAATCTCCTTTCCTACACTGACTGAATATTTCTGTACACACTCAGCCCCCACACCTCAGCGAGATAATTACCAGGCTTATTCAGCATGTAACTTCTTTGGCTGTTCGCCTTCTGGAGGGGTTCACCCAGCAAGGACAAACATTTACTGTCACTCAAACTGGGACTTGTTGACTGGAAATCCCAGTCTCTGCAACCAAGTTGAATCTGCTTTAGCAATCAGGCATCCCCAGCTATCAACCCAGTCCTTCTTCGAGCTGTGTCAAGATGTCTCTCCCTAGCTCCTTCCTCGAGATTAAACAAGAAAACTCTGGTTACCTCCTACCAAAGGATCCTAACCAATAAAATTCTATCATGCCCTAACCACCCTCTGCACACAATGGCTTGGCTTACACAGTTGCAACTGTAACCAAACTGATTTCCTGCTTATTCGAGGTCTTTGCTTCCTGCAGTTACTGTGGACAGAACAGCAGAGCAAAAAGAAAAAAAAACAGAATGTGCATTTAAATAATGACTTTCAGAGGCTGTCATTTTCCATTCATGTTGCACTGAAGAACACATTATTATTAGTAGGTTATGATCAGGTTAGTTGTTAATGATGTTAGTTTATTCATTTTCAAATGTGTCTCTTGCAACATAGGCATTTCAGGTGAAAAATAGTGCGCATTTTGAATGTACACATGTGTGCTTTTAACTGTGAAAAAAAAATGATTTGCATTTTATATGTAAAAATCGTTTTTGACTGAATAACCTGCCCTCACTTATATGTCCATGTTACACTGGCAACACATAGCTTGAAACAATTGCATCATAGCAATGCACCAAACCCATGCAGTGGTACTGCATAAAAAAATAAAAAATAAATAACATGCTACACATTGATCCTGTGCAGTAGTGCTGTACTCTGTGTTGTAACATGCTAAATAACCTTACAAGTCCTACAGAGATAAAAACGCTATAAAGGATACATGACCTGGTGGGCAGCGCCCACTTAATTTTATGTTTTTATCTTTACTTACTTTGTGTGATCACACCAGCCCACGTGCATTCACAAATAATGTCTTCTGTATTCCACCTCAACTGGGCTGCAGGGTTTGGTTGGGCCAGGCACAGGCTGCTGTCGGCCTGCTGCAGCTCTGAATAGAGATCCTCTCATCGTCGTTACACTTACAAGTTGCACATGCTTTGCCACAGCCAGAGAGCCAGAGGCCTGCTGCAAGCTGCTGCTCCATGTCAACAGTTCCATCCTTGCTTCCCAAATGTGCGGGGGAGGGAGTTGTTGTGGTGAGTGACCGAATGCACCCCGACAAAACAGCACAACACACCATGCGCATGTGGCCCGCTCACGTGATTGGCTGCCAAGCTAGCCCAAGCCACATAGCAATAGCAGGCCCCTGGTAGTTGCCTGGCCCCTGCCACGAGTCTCAGAGTGAGGAGGACTCTACTCTAGGTAGGCCAGCTTGCCTGCCGCCCTCCCCCAAAACAAACATATACACAACACAGGACAGGAACAATTTGTTGTTTAATCAAAGTGTGGCTGCCTCCTGGTGTCACGCCAGCAGATGGCTGGGGACACACACTGCCCAGCACGGCCTCAGCTATTGTTTGCATTTATCAACGGAAAGTTAACGCTTACTAAGTGTTAACTTTCTTTGATGAATGCCTGGTGCATCCCATCCGCTGTGCTGCGGCGAGCAACTCGGAACAATAAGTAACGTTACGTTACCTAAAGGAACTTATGTTACTTAATCACAACAATAATTTTATATTACAAACTGGCCCTAGAGTGGCTTGTAAAAGCAGCCCCAGGCCATCTCAAGTCCAAATTGCATTCTGAATGTCCAATAGGGCAGTCCGAAGGGAAACGTTTAACTGCAGAAAAAGCGACTATTCAAGCTATACAAACCCCTTATTGCAGGGACTCAAAGATGCACAGAAAACTAAAGGGGCACTTACATGTACAGAAAAAAAATTACTACATATTTCCAAGAATTGAAAAATGCCATAGGTAATGCACAAGAATTAGCAACCCCTGACTACACCAAAGAGTGTTATTTGTTTTCACACTTTGATGGCCAAGTAGTGGCTGCTGTGTTGGCCCAGCATAATTCCTTAGAAAGTAAACCCTTGACAAACTATTGTGGCATGTGAGACTCAATGATGCAAGGTCAATTCTCTTGTCAAAAGGCATTGGCTGCAACAGCCTTTGCCATTGAGAAATCCTCAACAATAAATATGGGGTGTTCAGTAACACTCTATGTCGAGCATACAGTGTTTGCAATTCTGGAACAATCTAAATCCACTTTGACTACACAAAGGGCCTCTTTATATGAAGTAATATTATCAAGCACATCCATTCTCATTGTGAGGTGTCACACAGTGAACCCTGCCACGTTTATTGCAGTACCTGTCCATGAAGGTGAGGAAGTGCATGACTGTGTCACCTGTGCAGGCTCCTGAAGATGATTTAATATGAGTGAAGGAGAATACACTTGAGGAAGGGGGGATTCTTTTAGTTGATGGGTCATTGATGATTAATCAAGAGACTGTCCAGAGGCACACGGGTGCCACAGTGGTGCATCTCGTAGATGGGGAAATGAGGTTTTAATTCAGAAAAGGTTGCCAACCCACTTTTCAGCTCAGGCAGCATAACTGATCACATTCATGGAGGTATTAGAAGCATCGGAAAGATGCTTGGTGAGCATATACTCAGGCTCCACTTATGTAACAGCGACGGTACTTCCGTCCAACATACAGCCTTATTAGAAAGATACATTTCGACTCTGTCACGCCCAACGCTTGTGGCTATGGTTAAATGTGCAACACCCAAAATACAGACCACATTTCTATTGGTAATGATGCAGCCGATAAAACTGCCAAAGAAGAAGCGTCTCATGAGGTCCCAGATGTCACGGCACATCCTGAGGTGGAATGACAACAGTTGCAATTAGAAATCCCATACACAGCTGTCCCACTCACTCAGAATATTTAATCACAAGGTCAGGCAACTCAAGATGAGAAGCAATTTTGGATTAAACTGGGATGCTTACAATCACCAACAGATCTAATTTGGAGACCAAACATAACAGGTACATTAGTAATGCCTCTGGAATTGCTTATGTTTGCTATTGTACAGCAGTGGGGGGTGTTTTGGAATACCAACCATCAGTGTCCTGCGCTAGATAAGCAAAGGTGGCAGCTGAGCAGCGGAGTGACGAAGTGATAAAGCCCCTACTCCGGTAAGTAAGTATATGGGGCTCAGAAAGAACCCTACTCCACATATAGGTCAAACGCCACAAAATAAAGATAATACAGCAGACTGTTAGATTTTCATAAAATTTATTTTGCAGACAGTTGCCCTATAGAGACACGTGTTTCGGCGAATCACTCGCCTTTTTCAATCAGGGCTAATTGGTGAGACAGAGATCAAAGGGAGGGGGAGGGGGAAGGATTATTAGGAGCAATGGAGAAAACATCACAAAAGGAAGAAACAAGAGAAACAAGTCATTAGATGTTTTGTATGTATAAGTTATGTTTGTATTAGTGTTCATAAGGTACGAAGAGATTGCTTACCTAATTGGTGAGAGCTATAATTCACTTGTTCAAATATGGTGATGAATTTCATGGGATCAATCCCGCCTGTTGAAAAATTATTATACCCAATCATGAGCATACTCTTTTTAGATATTAGATGGACATTTATCTGTTATTAGCCAACACTATGCCCCAGCGAATGGTTACAGAATATGTACTTTGGTAACGTATGTCAAATGTGATCATACTTGGCTAAACAATATTAAAGGGAAGGGTTGTTTTCCTGATTGCGCGTAGTTAGCGCATATTTCGTGTCATACTGCTACTAATGCACTGTAATGCCGGCACAAGTACATTTAGAAAACGATTTTCTACTAGGATCAAGTGCTTAGGGCTTACCTCATAAGAGGTGGTCTCCTTCACAAGCGTCGGCGTCTGGAAACGAGCACGGATGCCGCGCTTTGCATCGGTAATGAAAATGCCGTCGCTATGGTGACGGTAGTCCTTCTACCCTTTCAGAATGACGGTCGAAAAACAAGGCGCCATTTTTTAGAGGAGTAAACGTTTCAAAATTTAGCTTTTGTGTGAAAAAGATCGGGACTTAGTATGGACACCCGATCAAATATGCGACTAGGTAATTAGGTTTGAGAACAGTTTCCCCATATTAATGGGAGAGTTCTTAATGTTAAGTATAATTCAATAGTATTTACATTCGTTTTATACAATATTAAAAAGGTTGTTTTCCTGACTGCGCGTAGTTAGCGCATATTTCGTTCATACTACTTATAGTGCACTGTGGTGCCGGCTCGAGTACATTTAAAGAACGATTTAGTACTAGGATGAAGTGCTTAGAACTTACCTCACAAGAGGTGGTCTCCTTCACAAGCGTCGGCGTCTGGAAGCGAGCACAGATGCCGCGCTTTACATCGGTAATGAAAATGCCGTCGCTATGTTGACGGTAGTCCTTCTACCCTTTCAAAATGACGGTCGAAAAACAGGGCGCCATCTTTTAGAAGTGTAAACGTTTCGAATTTAGCTTTTGTGTGAAAATCGGGTCGGGACTTAGTATGGACACCCGATCAAATATGCGACTAAATAATTATGTTTGAGAGCAGTTTCCCCATATTAATGGGAAAGTTCTTTGTATTAGGTATAATTCAATAGTATTTGCATTCGTCTTAAATTGCAGAGATATAGTACGGGGGTAAGTGTAAATTCCATCGGTGGAAGCCTGTAGCTGATAGGTTGTGTGTTATATATGGGGTAGCTAATTTTTCACTTGCATATTAGTATATATAATAGAGCACCAAATAGACATAAACTATTTATAGTATTAATATTAATTAGTGTCGACAAGTCTCAATCCAAAAATATTATTCAGTATTGATATCGTAGATAACATATAGACTCTAAGTCAAATGTTACATTCAAAGAAGCATAAGTTTCATTAAATCAAAGGAAAACTCCCATCTCATTGTCCGAGTTAAGGCCCACTCTTGTAGCTCTAAAGTGGCATATGGTACGGGCTTCCTGTTGTCTCAAGGAAAGTTCTCGATTTCCCCCTCTTCTTCCTATACTGATTTTTTTGAGGCCAATAAATTTAATACCATTTTTGTCATCCATTTGATGGCTCAGTTGCCAATGAACTGCAAGTGGAAGTGAGGAGTCCTGGCTCCCTATTGATGAGAGGTGTTCTCTTATTCGTATCCTTAACTCACGAATGGTGCTGCCCACATATATCTTATTACAAATACAGATAATTGCGTATATTACAAATTTTGATTTGCAATTAATGTTTTCTTTAATCATGGTGGATATACCAAAACTGTCTGTAAATTTCATAGTGGGACCATGTGCATGTTTGCACATTGTACAGCACCCACATTTTCTAAACCCCAGGCTAGTTGTTTGTAGCCAGGTATGTCTTGGATGTTGATCTTCTTCCGGTAGCATAGAGGGACTGATAGTTGATTTGATTGTTTTGGCTCTTCTATAGATCATTGTTGGGTGGTCGTCAATGTATTTGCGAATGTGTTCATCTAGTTTCAAGAGATGCCAATTTTTGCGTAGTATTATTCGTAAAATTCTATTATTTGCACAGAAAGTGGTGATGAATTTTACAGTGTCCTGTCTTTTATCTACTGATCCTGAGTTTGTTGGGTTAAGAGTTTGATCTCTAGTGATCTTATGGGCTTTGTCCGAAGCTGCTTTTATGAATCTTGTCTTGTATCCTCGTGCTTTAAATCTGTTATGTAGCGTTGTACATTCATGTTCGAATATTTGTAAGTCGGTACAGTTTCGTCGAGCTCGGATGAACTCGCCTTTAGGGATGTTGTTCTTTACAGGATCAAAGTGGCAACTTGTAGCAAAAAGGGTTGAGTTAACTTCTGTCTGTTTGCGATATGTTTTTGTTAGTAACTTGTTTTCTTGAACATAAATGGTAAGGTCTAAAAAATTGATTTCTGTTCTACTGGACAAACCAGTAAAGACTATTCCAAAGGGATTGCCGTTTGCTCTCTTCATGAATTCATTTAATTCTTCCAATGTTCCTTTCCATATTAGTAGTACGTCATCTATAAAACGTGACCACATCACCACATTCTCTCTGTACATTGTATCCGTGTAAATATGTATATCTTCAAACATTCCCATGAATAAGTTAGCGATAGCTGGAGCAAATTTAACTCCCATTGCTACTCCTCTTTTTTGTCGATAGTACTGATTATTGAAAAGAAAGATGTTGTTGGTTAGGGTTAGAGATAGCATTTCTTTTAACATTTCTACAAAATGATAATGAGAGGCAGATTCATCTCTGAATGTGTAATGTAGCGTTGTCATTGCTGCCTCATGTTCTATCGAGGTGTACAGTGCCTTGACATCCCAAGTTGCTAGTAGGTAGTCAGATTTCCATTCAATTTCACTAATTTTCCTAATTATGTCTGTAGAGTCTTTTAGGAAGGCCTGTATTTTTGGTACCCTAGGTCTGAGTGCATGGTCTAGATATTCTGCAATTCTTTTGGTGCCCCAGCCAATCCCATTGACTATGGGTCTACCTTCCGGTATTGTTTGGTAAGGTTTATGAATCTTGGGCAAGAAGTAGATTATAGGTGTGATCGGCTGTTTGATCCAAATCCATGCTTTTTCTTGTTCAGTTAGTAATCCTTTCCTGTACCACGATTGAATTTGCTCTTCTACTTCCAATTGTATATTTGGTCGAGGATTGGTTGCTAATAGTTCATAGCAACCCGGTGTACTAAGATGGTTAATGGCCATTATCAGGTAATCAGATCTGTTCATAATTACAATATTCCCGCCTTTGTCGGCTTCCTTAATTATAATATTTTTATTGTTTTTGAATTTCTTCATAGCCTGTTGTTCAAGAGGGCTCAGGTTATTTTTCCAGACTCCCTTCTGGGTCGAATTGTTTTGTCTCTTTCTGTTGGTAAGTTTTGCCTTATCTAGATCATCTGTCACGGCTTTGTAGAATGCATCAATCGTATTTTCCGGGCTCAATTGAGGAGTAAATTTAGAACAAGGTTTCATTTCTTCCTTAATGAGGCTGATCGGCTTGATTTTCAGTTCTTGTAATGTTTGGTGTATTGAATAAGAAGATGGTTCTTGGAAAGACCTGATTGCAAAAATATTTTCCAAATTTTGAATAGTGATGTCACTCTTAATCGGTAGTGGTTCCTGAGGTCTTTGTTCTGATACTAGGGTTTCAAAATACTTTTTTAATTTTAGTTTCCGTACAAATCGGAAGAGGTCTATATGTACTTCCGTAGTGTCATAGACATATGTGGGGGCAAAAGACAATCCTTTGTTTAAAAGCGAGGTTTCTTCTTCGCTCAGATTTAGACTTGAGAGAATAAGTACTAAATTTGTTATTTGTTGCGGCGCGCTGCTTCTCTGGTATTTGCTCGTGTTTGTCTTCTGTCTTCGTTTATTTCGCTTATGTTGGCTAGGTTTCCCCCGCCTTCCTCTTCGCCTGGTATGAATGATTTCTTGTACGGTTGAGCCGGTAGTTGAAAACGGACTTGTTTGGTGAAGTTTGCGTTTCGAGTTCCTTTCTTGTATCTACGTATCTGATTGAGGAAGCCTTCTTGTTTATTAGTTACTTGTTCTGAGATATTGGCTTCTTGATCTTTTTCAGGGTCTGATTCAACATCAGAGCTGGCCGACGAGGTATTCGGTGTACTACTTTTTGAGAGCGGTTTATTAAATTGATTATATTTATCTTGAAATGTGTACACACGATCGTCGCGATAATCTCTTTCATCTCGCAAGTATTTTCTGAGTTTGCGGATTTTAATTTCTTCTTGATAGTCGCTGAGTATTTCGTACATTTTTTCAAAATTTCTTTCCTTTGTTGCTTCTAGAGCTTGTGTATTAGCTATCTCTTTTTTCCAATTTTCAATTGTTTCAGTGGCTCTCTTGTGTTCGCGTGTGGCATGTTCCACAAGCAATTCTATCATAGTTTTTGAGCTATGATTCAAATTTCTTTCCCAAAGGTCAGCTAGGTCTTTGTCATCGTCTTGGGTAAAATCTGGAAATATCAAAATTCGTAGTCCTCTGGGGATTTGATTATTGGTTAGGTAATTTTGCAAAGACATCATTTCCCAGTACTTATCAATTTCTTTCCTGGAGGCTCTTTCTAGTTTCACAAATTGGAACCTTAGGTCCTCTTTTTTAGGATTAAGGTTCTTGAATGCATGTAGAGTGCTTCCTCTAGGTGCAAATAATTTGTTAGCATCTTCTTCACGGTTTTTAAGTAGTGTGCCATTGTATGCCGGGCACAATTTCTGTATCAAATAGCAAGCGTATCAGGACTGTTGGTATATATTTAGAATAGTACAGCAGTGGGGGGTGTTTTGGAATACCAACCATCAGTGTCCTGCGCTAGATAAGCAAAGGTGGCAGCTGAGCAGCGGAGTGACGAAGTGATAAACCCCCTACTCCGGTAAGTAAGTATATGGGGCTCAGAAAGAACCCTACTCCACATATAGGTCAAGCGCCACAAAATAAAGATAATACAGCAGACTGTTAGATTTTCATAAAATGTATTTTGCAGACAGTTGCCCTATAGAGACACGTGTTTCGGCGAATCACTCGCCTTTTTCAATCAGGGCTAATTGGTGAGACAGAGATCAAAGGGAGGGGGAGGGGGAAGGATTATTAGGAGCAATGGAGAAAACATCACAAAAGGAAGAAACAAGAGAAACAAGTCATTAGATGTTTTGTATGTATAAGTTATGTTTGTATTAGTGTTCATAAGGTACGAAGAGATTGCTTACCTAATTGGTGAGAGCTATAATTCACTTGTTCAAATATGGTGATGAATTTCATGGGATCAATCCCGCCTGTTGAAAAATTATTATACCCAATCATGAGCATACTCTTTTTAGATATTAGATGGACATTTTTCTGTTATTAGCGAACACTATGCCCCAGCGAATGGTTACAGAATATGTACTTTGGTAACTTATGTCAAATGTGATCATACTTGGCTAAACAATATTAAAGGGAAGGGTTGTTTTCCTGATTGCGCGTAGTTAGCGCATATTTCGTGTCATACTGCTACTAATGCACTGTAATGCCGGCACAAGTACATTTAGAAAACGATTTTCTACTAGGATGAAGTGCTTAGGGCTTACCTCATAAGAGGTGGTCTCCTTCACAAGCGTCGGCGTCTGGAAGCGAGCACAGACGCCGCGCTTTGCATCGGTAATGAAAATGCCGTCGCTATGGTGACGGTAGTCCTTCTACCCTTTCAGAATGACGGTCAAAAAACAAGGCGCCATTTTTTAGAGGAGTAAACGTTTCAAAATTTAGCTTTTGTGTGAAAAAGATCAGGACTTAGTATGGACACCCGATCAAATATGCGACTAGGTAATTAGGTTTGAGAACAGTTTCCCCATATTAATGGGAGAGTTCTTAATGTTAAGTATAATTCAATAGTATTTACATTTGTTTTATACAATATTAAAAAGGTTGTTTTCCTGACTGCGCGTAGTTAGCGCATATTTCGTTCATACTACTTATAGTGCACTGTGGTGCCGGCTCGAGTACATTTAAAGAACGATTTAGTACTAGGATGAAGTGCTTAGAACTTACCTCACAAGAGGTGGTCTCCTTCACAAGCGTCGGCGTCTGGAAGCGAGCACAGACGCCGCGCTTTACATCGGTAATGAAAATGCCGTCGCTATGGTGACGGTAGTCCTTCTACCCTTTCAAAATGACGGTCGAAAAACAGGGCGCCATCTTTTAGAAGTGTAAACGTTTCGAATTTAGCTTTTGTGTGAAAATCGGGTCGGGACTTAGTATGGACACCCGATCAAATATGCGACTAAATAATTATGTTTGAGAGCAGTTTCCCCATATTAATGGGAAAGTTCTTTGTATTAGGTATAATTCAATAGTATTTGCATTCGTCTTAAATTGCAGAGATATAGTACGGGGGTAAGTGTAAATTCCATCGGTGGAAGCCTGTAGCTGATAGGTTGTGTGTTATATATGGGGTAGCTAATTTTTCACTTGCATATTAGTATATATAATAGAGCACCAAATAGACATAAACTATTTATAGTATTAATATTAATTAGTGTCGACAAGTCTCAATCCAAAAATATTATTCAGTATTGATATCGTAGATAACATATAGACTCTAAGTCAAATGTTACATTCAAAGAAGCATAAGTTTCATTAAATCAAAGGAAAACTCCCATCTCATTGTCCGAGTTAAGGCCCACTCTTGTAGCTCTAAAGTGGCATATGGTACGGGCTTCCTGTTGTCTCAAGGAAAGTTCTCGATTTCCCCCTCTTCTTCCTATACTGATTTTTTTGAGGCCAATAAATTTAATACCATTTTTGTCATCCATTTGATGGCTCAGTTGCCAATGAACTGCAAGTGGAAGTGAGGAGTCCTGGCTCCCTATTGATGAGAGGTGTTCTCTTATTCGTATCCTTAACTCACGAATGGTGCTGCCCACATATATCTTATTACAAATACAGATAATTGCGTATATTACAAATTTTGATTTGCAATTAATGTTTTCTTTAATCATGGTGGATATAGCAAAACTGTCTGTAAATTTCATAGTGGGACCATGTGCATGTTTGCACATTGTACAGCACCCACATTTTCTAAACCCCAGGCTAGTTGTTTGTAGCCAGGTATGTCTTGGATGTTGATCTTCTTCCGGTAGCATAGAGGGACTGATAGTTGATTTGATTGTTTTGGCTCTTCTATAGATCATTGTTGGGTGGTCGTCAATGTATTTGCGAATGTGTTCATCTAGTTTCAAGAGATGCCAATTTTTGCGTAGTATTATTCGTAAAATTCTATTATTTGCACAGAAAGTGGTGATGAATTTTACAGTGTCCGGTCTTTTATCTACTGATCCTGAGTTTGTTGGGTTAAGAGTTTGATCTCTAGTGATCTTATGGGCTTTGTCCGAAGCTGCTTTTATGAATCTTGTCTTGTATCCTCGTGCTTTAAATCTGTTATGTAGTGTTGTACATTCATGTTCGAATATTTGTAAGTCGGTACAGTTTCGTCGAGCTCGGAACACGTGTCTCTATAGGGCAATAGTCTGCAAAATACATTTTATGAAAATCTAACAGTCTGCTGTATTATCTTTATTTTGTGGCGCTTGACCTATATGTGGAGTAGGGTTCTTTCTGAGCCCCATATACTTACTTACCGGAGTAGGGGGTTTATCACTTCGTCACTCCGCTGCTCAGCTGCCACCTTTGCTTATCTAGCGCAGGACACTGATGGTTGGTATTCCAAAACACCCCCCACTGCTGTACTATTCTAAATATATACCAACAGTCCTGATACGCTTGCTATTTGATACAGAAATTGTGCCCGGCATACAATGGCACACTACTTAAAAAACCGTGAAGAAGATGCTGACAAATTATTTGCACCTAGAGGAAGCACTCTACATGCATTCAAGAACCTTAATCCTAAAAAAGAGGACCTAAGGTCCCAATTTGTGAAACTAGAAAGAGCCTCCAGGAAAGAAATTGATAAGTACTGGGAAATGATGTCTTTGCAAAATTACCTAACCAATAATCAAATCCCCAGAGGACTACGAATTTTGATATTTCCAGATTTTACCCAAGACGATGACAAAGACATAGCTGACCTTTGGGAAAGAAATTTGAATCATAGCTCAAAAACTATGATAGAATTGCTTGTGGAACATGCCACACGCGAACACAAGAGAGCCACTGAAACAATTGAAAATTGGAAAAAAGAGATAGCTAATACACAAGCTCTAGAAGCAACAAAGGAAAGAAATTTTGAAAAAATGTACGAAATACTCAGCGACTATCAAGAAGAAATTAAAATCCGCAAACTCAGAAAATACTTGCGAGATGAAAGAGATTATCGCGACGATCGTGTGTACACATTTCAAGATAAATATAATCAATTTAATAAACCGCTCTCAAAAAGTAGTACACCGAATACCTCGTCGGCCAGCTCTGATGTTGAATCAGACCCTGAAAAAGATCAAGAAGCCAATATCTCAGAACAAGTAACTAATAAACAAGAAGGCTTCCTCAATCAGATACGTAGATACAAGAAAGGAACTCGAAACGCAAACTTCACCAAACAAGTCCGTTTTCAACTACCGGCTCAACCGTACAAGAAATCATTCATACCAGGCGAAGAGGAAGGCGGGGGAAACCTAGCCAACATAAGCGAAATAAACGAAGACAGAAGACAAACACGAGCAAATACCAGAGAAGCAGCGCGCCGCAACAAATAACAAATTTAGTACTTATTCTCTCAAGTCTAAATCTGAGCGAAGAAGAAACCTCGCTTTTAAACAAAGGATTGTCTTTTGCCCCCACATACGTCTATGACACTACGGAAGTACATATAGACCTCTTCCGATTTGTACGGAAACTAAAATTAAAAAAGTATTTTGAAACCCTAGTATCAGAACAAAGACCTCAGGAACCACTACCGATTAAGAGTGACATCACTATTCAAAATTTGGAAAATATTTTTGCAATCAGGTCTTTCCAAGAACCATCTTCTTATTCAATACACCAAACATTACAAGAACTGAAAATCAAGCCGATCAGCCTCATTAAGGAAGAAATGAAACCTTGTTCTAAATTTACTCCTCAATTGAGCCCGGAAAATACGATTGATGCATTCTACAAAGCCGTGACAGATGATCTAGATAAGGCAAAACTTACCAACAGAAAGAGACAAAACAATTCGACCCAGAAGGGAGTCTGGAAAAATAACCTGAGCCCTCTTGAACAACAGGCTATGAAGAAATTCAAAAACAATAAAAATATTGTAATTAAGGAAGCCGACAAAGGCGGGAATATTGTAATTATGAACAGATCTGATTACCTGATAATGGCCATTAACCATTTTAGTACACCGGGTTGCTATGAACTATTAGCAACCAATCCTCGACCAAATATACAATTGGAAGTAGAAGAGCAAATTCAATCGTGGTACAGGAAACGATTACTAACTGAACAAGAAAAAGCATGGATTTGGATCAAACAGCCGATCACACCTATAATCTACTTCTTGCCCAAGATTCATAAACCTTACCAAACAATACCGGAAGGTAGACCCATAGTCAATGGGATTGGCTTGGTCACCGAAAGAATTGCAGAATATCTAGACCATGCACTCAGACCTAGGGTACCAAAAATACAGGCCTTCCTAAAAGACTCTACAGACATAATTAGGAAAATTAGTGAAATTGAATGGAAATCTGACTACCTACTAGCAACTTGGGATGTCAAGGCACTGTACACCTCGATAGAACATGAGGCAGCAATGACAACGCTACATTACACATTCAGAGATGAATCTGCCTCTCATTATCATTTTGTAGAAATGTTAAAAGAAATGCTATCTCTAACCCTAACCAACAACATCTTTCTTTTCAATAATCAGTACTATCGACAAAAAAGAGGAGTAGCAATGGGAGTTAAATTTGCTCCAGCTATCACTAACTTATTCATGGGAATGTTTGAAGATATACATATTTACACGGATACAATGTACAGAGAGAATGTGGTGATGTGGTCACGTTTTATAGATGACGTACTACTAATATGGAAAGGAACATTGGAAGAATTAAATGAATTCATGAAGAGAGCAAACGGCAATCCCTTTGGAATAGTCTTTACTGGTTTGTCCAGTAGAACAGAAATCAATTTTTTAGACCTTACCATTTATGTTCAAGAAAACAAGTTACTAACAAAAACATATCGCAAACAGACAGAAGTTAACTCAACCCTTTTTGCTACAAGTTGCCACTTTGATCCTGTAAAGAACAACATCCCTAAAGGCGAGTTCATCCGAGCTCGACGAAACTGTACCGACTTACAAATCTTCGAACATGAATGTACAACGCTACATAACAGATTTAAAGCACGAGGATACAAGACAAGATTCATAAAAGCAGCTTCGGACGAAGCCCATAAGATCACTAGAGATCAAACTCTTAACCCAACAAACTCAGGATCAGTAGATAAAAGACCGGACACTGTAAAATTCATCACCACTTTCTGTGCAAATAATAGAATTTTACGAATAATACTACGCAAAAATTGGCATCTCTTGAAACTAGATGAACACATTCGCAAATACATTGACGACCACCCAACAATGATCTATAGAAGAGCCAAAACAATCAAATCAACTATCAGTCCCTCTATGCTACCGGAAGAAGATCAACATCCAAGACATACCTGGCTACAAACAACTAGCCTGGGGTTTAGAAAATGTGGGTGCTGTACAATGTGCAAACATGCACATGGTCCCACTATGAAATTTACAGACAGTTTTGGTATATCCACCATGATTAAAGAAAACATTAATTGCAAATCAAAATTTGTAATATACGCAATTATCTGTATTTGTAATAAGATATATATGGGCAGCACCATTCGTGAGTTAAGGATACGAATAAGAGAACACCTCTCATCAATAGGGAGCCAGGACTCCTCACTTCCACTTGCAGTTCATTGGCAACTGAGCCATCAAATGGATGACAAAAATGGTATTAAATTTATTGGCCTCAAAAAAATCAGTATAG
This sequence comes from Ambystoma mexicanum, assembly GCF_040938575.1. NCBI lineage: Eukaryota > Metazoa > Chordata > Amphibia > Caudata > Ambystomatidae > Ambystoma > Ambystoma mexicanum. The sequence goes on from NC_090938.1 coordinate 273,035,027, forward strand.
GAAGAAGAGGGGGAAATCGAGAACTTTCCTTGAGACAACAGGAAGCCCGTACCATATGCCACTTTAGAGCTACAAGAGTGGGCCTTAACTCGGACAATGAGATGGGAGTTTTCCTTTGATTTAATGAAACTTATGCTTCTTTGAATGTAACATTTGACTTAGAGTCTATATGTTATCTACGATATCAATACTGAATAATATTTTTGGATTGAGACTTGTCGACACTAATTAATATTAATACTATAAATAGTTTATGTCTATTTGGTGCTCTATTATATATACTAATATGCAAGTGAAAAATTAGCTACCCCATATATAACACACAACCTATCAGCTACAGGCTTCCACCGATGGAATTTACACTTACCCCCGTACTATATCTCTGCAATTTAAGACAAATGCAAATACTATTGAATTATACCTAATACAAAGAACGTTCCCATTAATATGGGGAAACTGCTCTCAAACATAATTATTTAGTCGCATATTTGATCGGGTGTCCATACTAAGTCCCGACCCGATTTTCACACAAAAGCTAAATTCGAAACGTTTACACTTCTAAAAGATGGCGCCCTGTTTTTCGACCGTCATTTTGAAAGGGTAGAAGGACTACCGTCACCATAGCGACGGCATTTTCATTACCGATGTAAAGCGCGGCGTCTGTGCTCGCTTCCAGACGCCGACGCTTGTGAAGGAGACCACCTCTTGTGAGGTAAGTTCTAAGCACTTCATCCTAGTACTAAATCGTTCTTTAAATGTACTCGAGCCGGCACCACAGTGCACTATAAGTAGTATGAACGAAATATGCGCTAACTACGCGCAGTCAGGAAAACAACCTTTTTAATATTGTATAAAACAAATGTAAATACTATTGAATTATACTTAACATTAAGAACTCTCCCATTAATATGGGGAAACTGTTCTCAAACCTAATTACCTAGTCGCATATTTGATCGGGTGTCCATACTAAGTCCCGATCTTTTTCACACAAAAGCTACATTTTGAAACGTTTACTCCTCTAAAAAATGGCGCCTTGTTTTTCGACCGTCATTCTGAAAGGGTAGAAGGACTACCGTCACCATAGCGACGGCATTTTCATTACCGATGCAAAGCGCGGCGTCCGTGCTCGTTTCCAGACGCCGACGCTTGTGAAGGAGACCACCTCTTATGAGGTAAGCCCTAAGCACTTCATCCTAGTAGAAAATCGTTTTCTAAATGTACTTGTGCCGGCATTACAGTGCATTAGTAGCAGTATGACACGAAATATGCGCTAACTACGCACAATCAGGAAAACAACCCTTCCCTTTAATATTGTTTAGCCAAGTATGATCACATGTGACATAAGTTACCAAAGTACATATTCTGTAACCATTCGCTGGGGCATAGTGTTCGCTAATAACAGATAAATGTCCATCTAATATCTAAAAAGAGTATGCTCATGATTGGGTATAATAATTTTTCAACAGGCGGGATTGATCCCATGAAATTCATCACCATATTTGAACAAGTGAATTATAGCTCTCACCAATTAGGTAAGCAATCTCTTCGTACCTTATGAACACTAATACAAACATAACTTATACATACAAAACATCTAATGACTTGTTTCTCTTGTTTCTTCCTTTCGTGATGTTTTCTCCATTGCTCCTAATAATCCTTCCCCCTCCCCCTCCCTTTGATCTCTGTCTCACCAATTAGCCCTGATTGAAAAAGGCGAGTGATTCGCCGAAACACGTGTCTCTATATGTTTGCTATTGGACAACTGCATTACACAGAACATGTTTTGAAACAGCATATTGCATTTCTCCAGGGGGACTGGTTTGTCCACAGTCTACAGGAAAACATCAATCAGTTTGTAGCAAATTGTACAACATGTCATATTTACAGCACAGGCCAGACTATCAGGACGTTGTGTGGCACATTGCCCCGTCCATGTGGGCCTTTCTGGGAACTTCACATCGACTATGTGGATATGCATAACTATTGTTATTTATTTATTTATTTATGTATGTATTGCCATTTGTATAGCACACCTAACCCGAGGGCATCTGGGCGCTTTCCTTACATGAGACGAGTATGAAGTACAGATGTTTTCATAGTTGCATATATACAAAGACAGTAGTTTACATTGTAATTCAGTTCGATACATAGTTACATCTGACATGGCAAGGGTTTTATGACAGTACAGTTAGTTACATAGTTATGTGTAGACAAATCAGATGGCCTAGTGCAGGATGAGGTGTAGTTGTGTCAGTGATTAGAGGGCTATGGCTGACTAACTGGCTAGGGGGCCGGAATTAGTTGCATATTCCCTATGTGAAGAGGTGGGTTTTCAATTGTTTCCGGAAGTTCCAGCGAGAGTCTTCTGCCCTTATTTTGGCTGGTAGGGTGTTCCACTGTTTAGCAGCTATTGTAGGGAAGCTGCTACCACCTGCTTTCTGTAGTTTAAATCTAGGTGTGTCTAGTAGGTGCATGTTTGTTTGTGCATGTAGGCTGTTGGATTGGTATCTGGACACTTTGTCTGACAGGCATGTGGGAGCTGACTTGTGTGTCAGGATGAGTGTTTTGAATGTGATATGTTCTTGAACCGGTAGCCAGTGGGCATTCCATCTTGTTGTGGAGATGTGGGTTGTTTTGGGTTTATTAAGTGCTGCTCTTAAGGCATTGTTTTGTATACCTGGAGTTTTTTGATGTTTTGGAACTTAGTGCCAGCATAGCGAGCATTGCAGTAGTCCAGTCTAGCCAGAATGAGGGCTCTGGCCAAAGTAAAGCAGCTGTCAGAAGTTAGGAATGGTCTGCAGGCATTGATGAGCTTACAGGTATAGCCTGCTGATGATGCAGTGCATTAACTTATTTCGATAGAGTGAGTGAGGAGTCCAGGTAAAAATCAAGGGTTTTTACTTCTTTAGACAATTTAACATAGTTACCGTCAATGTTGAATGTTTTAAAGGCATTGGGCCTCATTACAAGTTAGCCGGTCCGGACTTAACTGTGCCGGTAAACCCGCACCGCACCGTTTACCGGAACGGCTCATTCTGACCCACGAATCCAGAAACACCATCACTGCAAAGCGGCCCCCGTGGCGTCAATGCACCCGGTAGCTCCGTGGGTGGAAACAGCGTGACGACTCACCGGCGCACCACCAATCAAAGGCAATGCGTAACACCGGGCACATTACGAGTAGCACAGAAATGGAAATACTGCCACGATCATGGCGTAAACACTGTGAATATCGTTCCAGTACCGCTGGCACCGCGGACATGGCGTTAAACAGTCTCAGGTGAGCTCAAACAGGCCCTAGGTGTGCACAATCAGGCCAGCTGCACATCATAGGCCACTGGGAGCCTACAAAAGGGCCACACCCAGGCCACCTTCAAACACAACCATGCTGCCAGCCGCCCTAGCAGCATTTGGGATAGGGTACCTGCAAGCAGCAGTAAAGATTGAGGCAGCACTGGGGCAGAGGAGGAGGAGGCGTAGACACAGGAGGCAATTCAGGAACCCGGTGCCCATCCCAAACAGAAATATGCAGCAGGTACCACCCGGCAGGCAGCCAGCAATACCCTGCATCAGGGCCTCACCCTGGAACCTGACACCAGGTCAAATCCACACATTATAACGGCTTGACAGGGCCTCAATCATATCCATTGTCACCCTCATTGAAGAGGACATCAGCAGCCACATCAGCATCAGGACTGCAATCCCCCCCTGCTGAAGGTAGTCTCCGTACTGCATTTCCTTGTCACCGGAACCTATCAGCACACTTGAACCTATCAGCACACTGTTGGGGAGCTGCACGGGCTGTCACAACCCTGTTTTTCCAGGATACTGGTCCAGGTACTAGATGCGCTGCTGCGCCATGCTTCAGAGTACATTTCCCTACCTCGTACCCCTGCCCAGGTCATTGCAACCAAAGTGGCCTTCCATGCCATTGCAGGCATGAACAATTGCATAGGCGCATTATATTGCACACACGTGGAGTTGACTGACAGACATGCAATTGAGGTGGTGTACCACAATTGGAAGCAATTCCACTCACTAACCATCCAGATGGTCTGCGATGCCCAACAAGTGATCACCTATTGCTGTGCACATTTCCCGGGGTCCACACACGCAGGAACATTCCACTACCCCGGACATTGAGGCAGCCGATGAGGATGATGATGATGATAATGGTGATGGGTTGGGTGCTCTACCAGGCCGAGGTTTCATTGGTGGACAACATGCACGTGCAGCACTCATACACAATTTTTCTGATACACTTCCTATGCATATTCAGCACTTCATGTGGTGGCACTACAGTAAATGGTTGGAATACACACCAAATGAGATTGTCCCCTCGTCATTTGCATTTTGACACCAGTCTATTTCAGAATTAACAGGGGAAACAAGTATTGGATTGAAATCAAGAACACACGTGCCCCCCCACCCCAACGTACCCACCCACCAACCAGTCCCCAACTGACTAAGCCCATTAAGGACCACCCCCACCATCCCAACATACCCACCTACCAACCAGGCCCCAACTGACTAACCCCACTAAGGACCTCCCCCACCACCCCAAAGTACCCACCCACCAACCAGGCCCCAACTGACTAACCCCACTAAGGACCACCCCCACGACCCCAATGTACCCACCCACCAACCAGGCCCCAACTGACTAACCCCACTTAGGACCACCCCACCACCCCCAACGTACCCACCCACCAACCCGGAGATCATCACAACTAGTGGGAGAACAGTTCTGCAATGCCAAGCCTATTTTGGACCGTGCTTGTGCCCATGGATGTCCTTTCCAGAGGGTCCTGCCAGCCGTGATGACCTCCTATGAGGGCTGATAGTCACCGATCTGGAGGGTTTGCTGCTGGCAGAGGGCAGTGCAGGGTTTGTAGGTGGTACACAGCCCAGGTAAGCCTGCTGGGCAACCAGCATTGTCTCCGCAATATTGGACATGATGTTATTCCCCTCCCTGACCCGCTGTGATAACACCATGTTCGTTGTGGCAAACCACCCGATCGCAGGTGAGAGGCGGCGCACAGAGGTGGCAGTGCTCTCCCATTGTAGTCGGACCTCCTCACGTTGCAGCCTTGCCTCCTGGAGCTGTTGCTCCACAAGCTGTGTCAGGCTTGCCTGGTGCTCCTCAATGCACTGTAGGCGGGAGCAGATTTCCAGGATGGAAGGTGCGGGGGACCGCAATGGACTGTGAGGTCCCATGGGGCTGAATATGGCCACCTGTTCTGGAGTGGTGTTGCCCCCGTCATTCGCATTTCCAGGTACGTCAGCGCCCTGTTCTCCCGGCGCACTCTCGACGCTGGCTGCGTCATTGTTGCTTGTTGGTTGACAGCCACTGGTGGGTGCAATGGAAGTGACAGCAGGTGTGCTTTGTGTTGCCACATGCTGGTCTTCAGGCACAGCAGGTATGGAGGTCTCTATGTCATCGGGCACCGTCACCATGGCAGATGCGTGTGTGCCGGAGGTGGTGGCAGTGGCGTCCTGGGATAGCCTCGTCCGACGGCCACTTGCAGTCCCCCATTGTGTTGGCTGTTGTGCCGAGTCACTGTCGGTTTATGTGCCTGTGGGGGAATGTAGGGCATGCTGTTAGTCATGTGACAGTATGTGAATGGGGCATTCACATATAAAGCACTCCTCATATTTGTGTGTGGATCACGGCTTGCACACAGTTGCACGCCGTCTGCCTGTCCTGGTGGTGTTGTCACATGGGGTGTTGTGTGTGGTGGGGTCAATGGTGGATGTGGTGTGTGCCTCTAGGCCCTGCCTGGGGTGGTCAATGGCGGATGTGCTGTGTGCCTCTAGGCCATTCCTGGGGGGGGTTCAATGGTGGATGTGTTGTGTACCTCTAGGCCCTGCCTGGAGCGGGGGGGGGGGTCAATGGTGGATGTGTTGTGTGCCTCTAAGCCCTGCCTGTGGTGGGGTCAATGGTGGATGTGTTGTGTGCCTCTAGGCCCTGCCTGGAGGGTGGGGGAGTCAATGGTGGATGTGTTGTGTGCCTCTAAACCCTGCCTGTGGTGGGGTCAATGGTGGATGTGTTGTGTGCCTCTAGACCCTGCCTGGAGGGTAGGGGAGTCAATGGCGGATGTGTTGTGTGCCTCTAGGCCATGCCTGGGGGCGTTCAATGGTATATGTGCTGTGTGCCTCTAAGCCCTGCCTGGTGGGGTCAATGGTGGATGTACTGTGTGCCTCTAGGCCCTGCCTGGGGGGGTCAATGGCGTATGTGTCCTGTGTGCCTCTAGGCCCTGCCTGGGGGGGGTCAATGGTGGATGTGTTGTGTGTCTCTAGGCCCTGCCTGGGGCAGTGGGGTCTTCCATCATTTGCACTTATGGCTTTGCACTCTGTGTACTTACCAGCCTCGGCAGGTGTGCTGGCTCCGACCTCTGCATGACCAACTCCCTCGATCCTCTCTAGGTGCATGATTCTGCTGCACCGCTCCGCCCAGGTCTGGAGCATCAGAGGTGAAGGTGGTCCCCCTCCTGTGCTGGTGCTGTGCTGCCTGTGTGATGCCATGAGGTTATGGACACGCAGCTGCAGATTGTCCCAGCGCTTGTGGCAGTCCTTCACAGTGTGCACTGTGACACGGACTGCTGTGCACTTCTCTGCAGAGGCTGACCAGATTTCCTTCCGCCTCTGCTGTGTGCTGCGCCTTTGATCTGCACTGAACAGCAGTGCTGCATTGTCCACAATGTGCTCAACGAGCACTGTCAGTTCAGCCTTGCTGAAGCGGGGTTTGCGATGGCGGGTGGCTGGGATCCTGGATGTCATCTCAGTGGTTGTTTGTAGCAAATCACAGGAGCTGTAGGCCTAGTGGTTACTGAGGATTGCAGTGGATTATGGTTTAAGTAATGGCCGCCGCTCTCTTTCCGGTTTTCGCAATCACTGTGTTACTGGAACTGGTATTTCCATTTCCGGTATGGACGTGTCGGTAACTGATGTACCGCTGCCATTGTACTCGGTGCATCTGTCTCCATGGGTGTTTGCATTACGGCGGTGACACTGTTTCCACAATGGTGTGGTGCGCGCGACCGACAAACCGTAATCACACCTTACGTCTATATGCTTGCGGACGCGTAAATGGTGTCACCGCCTTCACGGAAAAAACTGATTCCGGACCGTCAGACTTGTAATGAGGGCCATTATTTAGTTTAGTGAGACAAAGGTGAGACCCTATGAGGAGCAGCTCTGTCTTTTTGTTGTTCAGGCACAAACCATGGTGAGCCATATAAGCTTGGATATGGTCGCCTGTGATAGGAATGAGGATTTGGGTTGTCTACATTGTTTGTGTAGGTGACACCCAAGTCATCAAGACGGTCAAAAAGAGGTTTAGTAAAAATGTTGTATAGCATCAGAGAAACGCAGGAACCTTGGGGCCTGCATGTGACTGGGGTAGGTTGTGCTTCTGCACACGGGGAGAAGACTCTTGTTGTTCTGTCCATTAGGAATGATTGTATACATTAAATGGCATTAGGGGAAAAGTGTGACGCCGAAGTTGCGTGTTTTCATAGGATTTTGAGGTCGACTAGATCAAATGCTGCAGAGAGGTCGAGTAAGAGCAGTAAGGCTAATTTACCTTTGTCTTTTAGTTTATCCATTTGGATTTGTATATCCAGGAGAGCTGTTTCCGTCCCATGTCTTGGGCATAACCCAGACTGTCGTAGGCCGTGGAGGTTATTATCCTCCAGATATTTTTGTATTTGTAGGTACGCTACTCTGTCTAGTATTTTCAATAAGAATGGCACTGTTGTGATAGGGCGGTAGTTTGTTGGTGTATTTGGGTCAAGAGTAGTTTTTTTTTAGTAACGGGGGTACCCAAGTGTTTTTGAGATTGTTGGGGACAAAGTTGTTTTCAAAATAGTCGTTAATAAGATTTGTGATGAATGGGGTGAGTTCAGGGGCACAGTCCTTGATGACCGTTGCTGGGCACGGGTCACCTTGGCACCTTTGAGGGTTTGAGGCTAGAGATAAATTTGAGGACCTCTGCATTAGAGACAGTTGTAAATTCAAATTGCGGCACTGTGTTATTGCATTGGGAGGTAAGGGGTGGTTGAGAGGGTTGGATGGAGGCTTTTTAAAATTCAATTTTGGATTGCTGTAGTGCTATTTTGTTGGAGAGAGCATTCTGGATCTTAGAGCACCAGTTTGCGTCCTTATTGCAGGCTTCGGCTGGTGGTACAGGGGACTCTATTTCTCTGAGGATGGCAAAGAGCTCCTTAGTTTTTGAGCTGGTATTGGTTATTCTTTCGTTGTATGAGGTACTTTTCTTCTGGAGAACTGCTTGTTTGTACTTGTAAGCAGCTGTGGAAAATTCTGCTTTGTTTGGTTCACTTGGATATTATTTCCAGTTGGTCTCTGCTTTTCTCTTGCTTTTGTAAAGCTTTTAGGGTAGGAGTGAACCATGTGTAATGGTGAGCGATTGGTTTAGCTTTGCACATAGAGAGAAGTTCTAATTTGTCTATTGCAGCAAGTACAGTTTAATTGTATAATTTTACCATGATAGTATGGTCTTTCATGACTAGATTTTGGGGTGGCAGGATAGGTTGTAATAGTGATAGCAAATTGTCAAGCCTTATATTCTGTTTGCTTCTCGATGGGGCAGCAGGGGCCAGCTGCAGGAGGTTATTGGGGCCAGACTTCAAGGTGATATTGAATGTTATGAGTTTATGGTCAGACCATGGGCAATGAGTGTTTGCAGTTATGGCAGTATTGCAGTTGAGGTCAGCTAGCCAATCGAGGATGCAGCCTTTGGTGTGTGTAGGGTTCTGGATTCGGTGTGAGAAGCCTAGTTCTGAGATAGTGTTGGCAAGGGATAGTGCATTCTTTTCTAGCGGGTCATATAAGCCTAGATTGAAGTCACCCAAGATGATAGTCAGGGAGCTAGGTTTGGTATTGGTAGAGAGGAGTTGGGCTACATCATTCTCAAATGATAGTATAAGGTCTGGGGGTCTGTAGACCAGATGGATGTTCAGGGTGGCAGTGGGAGATGGCATGATTTTCGCTGAGAGTATTTCCCCAGAGGTTAACAAGGTGTTTGGTATTTCTCGGATGTTAACTGTGTTTTTTGCTATGATGGCAATGCCTCCTCCTTTAGCAGAGGGTCTGTCCATCCTGAAGAGCGTGTAATTATTTGGGATGGCAAGGGCAGGGCCAGCAGCCGCATGGAGCCATGATTCTGTGATAACTATGAAGTCGAGATTGTGTGTGGTGATGAAGTCTGCAATGTGTAAGGATTGAGCCGATATTGTTGTGGTGTGCCAATTTTTCTGTTGGGTTGAGGCTGGTCCCTGCTCAAAACCAGATGCAGTGTCAGCTGCCAAATTTTTGGTCTGCAGGGTCTTTCCTCGCTGGGGGGTATGTGAGGTCCTAAAGTCAGACAGTGGGACTCACTTTGTTATTGATTCTTTTAAAGAGATAGCATCCCTTTTGGGGATAGCGCATAAACTGTGCTCAATTTACCATCCCCAGGTGAACAGGGTTGTAGAAAAAAGAACAGGCTTTTGAAGTTAATGTTGTCAAAGATTTGTACAACATTAGGGAGTAACTGGATGTAATGTTTCCCTTTGGCTCTATTCAGCCTCAGAACGCAGTCCAGTAAAGAGCACCACTTGTCCTCCCATAAGTTAGTAATGGGAAGGAAGAATGCACTCACCTCTTTCTCCTACATGCACAGCATCGGATGCACACAGGGCAGCCAGAGTTTTGGGGGAGGTGTTTCAGGGGTATTTTAGGGAATTGACAAAGTCTATAAGACTTCTCTCTCGTCCGATCACTCCTAAAAGAAAAGAAACAGATGAAGCCATTCTGACAGATTAACTGAGCCTGCCACCTCCTCCATTATATCCAGAGGATCGAATATTTGTTAGATTTTTCATTTGCCTTTGGAGTGACAAGAAGTTCCAGGGTCTTTAGGAATGTAGGCTCTGCATTTCATCATCCACATTGTAGTGAATGTTTGAATTTTAACTAGGGCCAAGGGTGTGAGACTCATATATGTGACTCAAGGGTATGAGACTTGGGCTGAATCTAAATAGATGCCAATGCACAGTACACATACTAGAAAATAATCACTTTGATCCACAATGCTAATTTAATGGGCTGAGTTGCACTATATAAATAAAACTAACATGAAACTAATATACTCATTGACCTTACCTATTTAACATATAACTCCCATAATAACATGTAGTGCAAACCAGTCCTTGATATAAACTGGATGCAGATTGATGCTGCGCTGTGATTTAAAGTGTGGAATGTGAGAACTATCCTGCTAAAGACACTGCATTGTCTTGGAGCAGGAAGTGCCATAGGATTATAACAATTTCTCTTCAGCGATGTAGTTTGTATCTCAGGTAAAGGCACAGAGGAAATCACGTGCTATTTTAATTTATCAAGGAAAGGTGCTTTTTGAGTGACACATGGGTTTTAGAAAAGGGTTTGAGGCAGAGAGGGCTGGGTAATTCTCTCACTCACTGATGAAGGGAGCAGAAGTGCTGGTTCCTGAGAGGGTGAGTCTCCGGTGTTCTTTCTGACTGTCTGCAATGCTGCAGGCTGCATGTCTCTCTCCTGGGTTGGAAGTCCTTAGAAGAGCTGTAGTCTCGAGGAACCTTATCTGTGAATGACCCTGTGTGAAGCAAGCTGAAAGGCTGGGGAAGGACTTTGTGGGTTTCTGCCAAGCTGAGTCAGGAACTATCGCAAACAGATTTTGGTAGTTATACAAGTAATTGAGGAGCATGTTGAAGTGGATGTTTTGATACTATGTTGCATAAGTTAAATAATTCAGTTCATTTTTAGGTGCTGCATTGATAATAATCATTTAAACGTGCATGTAAAACTCTGATTATATTTCTCCAAGTTTAGCTGTGATTTAGAGTGATTTAGGTTCTGCTAGCTTTGTGTGATGTTCAAGGCCAACAACAGGCAGAGCTCGCACATTATCGCAGCTAGAGCGTTGAAATCCATTGCAGGAAAAACTTTGCTTGTGTTAAATTACAACGTGGTGCACTTGTCATTCTATGTAAACTTGCATATTTCTAGTTTCTGATAAAAGAATAATAATTCAAAAAAGTGATTTACTCTCAGTGTATTTATTCTGCAATCAGTCTCATTGAGTTGGCATTCATAGAGATGTAAACGTGCAGTATGAAAAATACCAAAGCAAAGTTAGTCACAGTAAATTGTTTCACTTTGCGAGGCTGTTTTGTATTTCATTTGCATGTTTGATGTATTTTGAAACACAGCCAAAAGGGCATAAGAGTGATATTGTAGATAAAATATCACAGGAGAACATGAGTTAATTATTCAGAGTGTACTGCGTTGAGCATTTGTTTACTGTTAGTGACCCTGGTGAAACCATTACTAGGCAGTGTTCTGAAATTAGTCTCACCACTATATAAATACCCTAATAGGTTTACCACAATATATTGCCAAGAGGTATAAAATACTGCCATATCAAAATACCACAAGATTCTAAATATAGCCCAACAAGATCTCTAACAGGTCCTTACACAGCTATTTACTGTACCTTCTTTGCTCTTCCTTTTATGGAATGTTGTACTGGGTCCATTTATCCTATGTTTGGAAAGCACCCAATACCGCTCCACCTTCTCCCGACCATGTACCCAGTAATGAGCGATTTTAAAGATTATCTTGTTGTACTTGTTCTTATGCAGATTCTGTTGCTCTGCAAACTCTTCCATGATATTAAAGAATATGTTGCGACACACGTCCCAAGAATATTGAAATGGGACTACCTTTACAATGTGATTACCAGCTTGCATTTTCTGCCTTGGTCCCTGGTATTTCTCCTCCATTGCAGGTTCAGCTTTTCAAGCATTGTGTAATATATATGTTATGTTGTATAGGTTGTTTTCTTGTTATAACAGGTTTAATGGGGTTGTGTATTTATTTGATATGGTTGGGAACATAAAAGGGGGGTATGAAAGTCAAACAGATATCACTTTGGGGTAACACAAACAAGAAGGGAAACTGAGGCAGATATATTACAATCATTACAAAGGAGTGGTCCTTGACACTGTAGCAGATGTGCACCACCTGGAGTTGGACAACATGTGCTAGGATCACATGTGTGAGGTGGGTAGTGAGAGGTCAAACGAGAGCTGCTATGTATGATCTTTAATACCTACTGCGATTGGCACGTCCAAGTTGTTTATATCCCAGGAAATGCTGCCTCTTATATCGCAATGCCTCATACACCTAGCAATATGCAGAGTACAAAGTCTTTTCCAGGGGCACTCGGTCCAAGCTGGAATAATGGACAGAGACGATGAAGAATGTGCCATGAACAAACAAAAAGCCAATGTCACATACGACCATTGCTGAAGATGGAAGGAGTGTTGTTTTTGAACAATAGATGGGTGACAGGTGTGGTGAGCTGTGCAGCAGGGGTCTTATTAGGGATTTTATGAAGATGTAGTGGCACGTGTAAACAACAACAGTGGAAGAATATAGGGAATTTACGTGCCAAAGTTAACATGGATCGAGCTAAGTGAGAAACCAGCAGAAGTACAGAGACTGGCACAGTATTCCTTTTGCTTCTGAGGGAATTGCACTATACCTATAGGCACAATCATTCATTGTAATAAGAGACTCTTCCTTCCCAATCTGAACGAGGGCACAACAGCATTGAGAAGAGAAGCCGATGTCAGAGGTGACCACAGTGTACAGATGAACACTAATTGTATCCAGCTGCCAAGATGAACGTGATGGGAACGGAATGTTAGTTGGGATACCCCTTTTGAAGCACAAATTCATGAGAGCAGGGCATAAGGTTTTGTGGTGCCAACGAGAAAGCAAACATTTAGCAGACTACTGTCCTCACCCCAACTGGCCATCCCATTTGAACTACATGCACACATATCGTCGGAGACAAATAAATCCCTGAAATTCAGACTCAAGAGCGGTGTTGCAGTCACATCATTACTGGGCACCTGGAGATCCAAGGACATAAGTGGGGAGCTGTGTATAAAACATTCCGTGATTTGGAACAGGAGGAGCAGAGGTGATGGCAATACATTAGTGCAAAGGAAGGGAAGGCCACTTGTGCATGCCATGGTGTCTGGTATAATGAGAAAGCGTATTGTCGAATCAAAAGCAGGGTTGACCTCCCCAGTTTATTTTGATCAGGGCAGACCCAGAGGGGTGCACATCACGTGATGGTTGCAAACTATTAGGCTATTAATGGGTGAAAATGATCAATCCCGTACCTAGGTTCCATAATGACGATGTAGCGGACCACGTGTATAAGGTAATGAGCTTAGATTAGGTGTGGCCAATCGGTCCAGGGACTACAGGCAGGGATACATTAGCATATATAGAGGTGGGAGCCAATGAGGGCGGTGGGATTATGATGTAACTCACAAATCTGTCAGTATTGTTAATTATGACTTATCAGCCTATAACAAGATGTAACCCTTTGAAGATCTCAGAGTTCTGTGTCAGTTTGGTTCTATGGGACCATCTAAGACCTTTTTGCATGTAATAAAACCTGCATTCCCTTGCAAAGAGGTTCTGTGCTCATTTGGCCTTTTGGATAGTTTTTTAGCAACTGTGTATTGGTTTCCTTCTTCTCAATATCAATGGCTTAGAGAAGGCCCTCCCTTGTAGAATCTTGGTCAGCTTTTTCCAGATTGGGCAATCAAGCTTTTCCAGTACTGACCTATATGGATGATACCGTTTTAATGGCCCACACCCCTAGTGCCCTCCAAAAGAGGATAACCGTTTATACCCAGTTTATGAATGATTTGGACCTGAAGATCAATACTGGCAAACCTGCTGTTATCGTCTGTAAATCCATAAAGATGATTAAGATGCTATGTAATGGGGCAGCCATTCCTAGAGTTCAGGTTTTATTCATTATTTGGGTATGCATTTTTCTTCATCGATATCTGGTAAATCCCACTTTGAAAAACAATGTACTAGAATGTGCCAGATATTAGGCAGGGTTTCTCAATATATGGCAATGTGCCAGGTCTTGCCGCTGCAAATGATTCTACAGATCAACGCTTCTCAAACAAAGGCAGCAATTAATTATGGTGCTACACTATGGGGTGATGTGACTATGCTGGAATTACAAATCATGGAGAACACGTTCTTTAAAAATGATTGGGCATTGGCTCTACTACAACTTTTGCAGTCCATGTACAGATAGGAGTGTGTTTTTTGGAAGAAGAATGTATCTTGCTCGACTTTTGCATTGGTTAGAAATTTGGGCAAATTTGAAGGAGGCTCTCACGCAGTTTTTTACTCAAAGATGTTTCGATGAAGATTCCTTGTTTGCGATATATCAAATTCAACTTGACACTTCTCAGCGTAATTCAAGACAATTTTAGATTTAACGTTAAAGAACAGCAGGAGTCCAAGGAATTAGCAATCAATGCAAATAAGAAAAAAACAATAGTCAGCCCTGTTGGCTCTTATCTCACTTTGAGTGACAACAAATCTGATCGTTGGTTGATTACTAGAGCCTGTTTTGATGGCCTCGGGTTGAGTGCCAATACTGCTAAGTGGCATGTTCCCTTCGAGGCCTGATGTTGCCCCATGTGTAATGCAGATTTAGAAGATCTTTTACATTTTGTCTTCTTTTGCCTAGTCTACTCGGACATTAGTGAAAGGACAATTTTACTGGTATTAAGACAACATACCTTTGTGCAATGTCGTCCAAAATGGTACTATCTTTTATCGGCCGAATCTGCTATGTTGTGAGTCAAATGTTTTTAAATAATTTGCACTGATGTTTTTGATCATATTTATTGCTTTTATTCTCTTGGCTTTGATGGTTTTGTGCTGTAACTGTATCTATGAATGATATCGTTTTTTTTTTATTATTTTGTCTTGCTTTGCTTGTTAATGTATTTTACAATCTGCATAAACAATTAAAAAATAAAAAAGGTAACTTTTATACATGTAGGTTTTTTGAGCCACAACAATGAGTGAGCTGTTGGCAGTCAATACACTATGACAGTTATTGTCTTTGATGGGCAAACATGTATACATGCTTGATATTTACAAAGGTTATTGTTAGGGTGAATATTGTTTAAAAAAAAAAAAGGAAATGTGTACCAAACTCCAGCGTGCATTAGGTATTTAGTCATTCAGTCATTTAACTCTAACAGACATATATGACAGATAAAAAAGCTTTTTGTCTTTCTTATGTTTCCAAAATGCTCCTTAATATGCAAAAAGGCCAGAACCTCAATAGTTTCATTGGTGTAAATGCCCATTATCACTGGAGTTACTTCTAATCAACATACACATACACTGTGTTAAGCAACTAAATTTATGTTCAAATAAACATGACATGCATTTTTTGATCAGGGCAGACCCAGAGGGGTGCACATCACGTGATGGTTGCAAACTATTAGGCTATTAATGGGTGAAAATGATCAATCCCGTACCTAGGTTCCATAATGACGATGTAGCGGACCACGTGTATAAGGTAATGAGCTTAGATTAGGTGTGGCCAATCGGTCCAGGGACTACAGGGAGGGATACATTAGCATATATAGAGGTGGGAGCCAATGAGGGCGGTGGGATTATGATGTAACTCACAAATCTGTCAGTATTGTTAATTATGACTTATCAGCCTATAACAAGATGTAACCCTTTGAAGATCTCAGAGTTCTGTGTCAGTTTGGTTCTATGGGACCATCTAAGACCTTTTTGCATGTAATAAAACCTGCATTCCCTTGCAAAGAGGTTCTGTGCTCATTTGGCCTTTTGGATAGTTTTTTAGCAACTGTGTATTGGTTTCCTTCTTCTCAATATCAATGGCTTAGAGAAGGCCCTCCCTTGTAGAATCTTGGTCAGCTTTTTCCAGATTGGGCAATCAAGCTTTTCCAGTACTGACCTATATGGATGATACCGTTTTAATGGCCCACACCCCTAGTGCCCTCCAAAAGAGGATAACCGTTTATACCCAGTTTATGAATGATTTGGACCTAAAGATCAATACTGGCAAACCTGCTGTTATCGTCTGTAAATCCATAAAGATGATTAAGATGCTATGTAATGGGGCAGCCATTCCTAGAGTTCAGGTTTTATTCATTATTTGGGTATGCATTTTTCTTCATCGATATCTGGTAAATCCCACTTTGAAAAACAATGTACTAGAATGTGCCAGATATTAGGCAGGGTTTCTCAATATATGGCAATGTGCCAGGTCTTGCCGCTGCAAATGATTCTACAGATCAACGCTTCTCAAACAAAGGCAGCAATTAATTATGGTGCTACACTATGGGGTGATGTGACTATGCTGGAATTACAAATCATGGAGAACACGTTCTTTAAAAATGATTGGGCATTGGCTCTACTACAACTTTTGCAGTCCATGTACAGATAGGAGTGTGTTTTTTGGAAGAAGAATGTATCTTGCTCGACTTTTGCATTGGTTAGAAATTTGGGCAAATTTGAAGGAGGCTCTCACGCAGTTTTTTACTCAAAGATGTTTCGATGAAGATTCCTTGTTTGCGATATATTAAATTCAACTTGACACTTCTCAGCGTAATTCAAGACAATTTTAGATTTAACGTTAAAGAACAGCAGGAGTCCAAGGAATTAGCAATCAATGCAAATAAGAAAAACACAATAGTCAGCCCTGTTGGCTCTTATCTCACTTTGAGTGACAACAAATCTGATCGTTGGTTGATTACTAGAGCCTGTTTTGATGGGCTCGGGTTGAGTGCCAATACTGCTAAGTGGCATGTTCCCTTCGAGGCCTGATGTTGCCCCATGTGTAATGCAGATTTAGAAGATCTTTTACATTTTGTCTTCTTTTGCCTAGTCTACTCGGACATTAGTGAAAGGACAATTTTACTGGTATTAAGACAACATACCTTTGTGCAATGTCGTCCAAAATGGTACTATCTTTTATCGGCCGAATCTGCTATGTTGTGAGTCAAATGTTTTTAAATAATTTGCACTGATGTTTTTGATCATATTTATTGCTTTTATTCTCTTGGCTTTGATGGTTTTGTGCTGTAACTGTATCTATGAATGATATCGTTTTTTTTTTATTATTTTGTCTTGCTTTGCTTGTTAATGTATTTTACAATCTGCATAAACAATTAAAAAATAAAAAAGGTAACTTTTATACATGTAGGTTTTTTGAGCCACAACAATGAGTGAGCTGTTGGCAGTCAATACACTATGACAGTTATTGTCTTTGATGGGCAAACATGTATACATGCTTGATATTTACAAAGGTTATTGTTAGGGTGAATATTGTTTAAAAAAAAAAAAGGAAATGTGTACCAAACTCCAGCGTGCATTAGGTATTTAGTCATTCAGTCATTTAACTCTAACAGACATATATGACAGATAAAAAAGCTTTTTGTCTTTCTTATGTTTCCAAAATGCTCCTTAATATGCAAAAAGGCCAGAACCTCATTAGTTTCATTGGTGTAAATGCCCATTATCACTGGAGTTACTTCTAATCAACATACACATACACTGTGTTAAGCAACTAAATTTATGTTCAAATAAACATGACATGCATTTTTTAAACCATTGCAAAAATTAGAATTTTCCCTCCAGAAAGGTAAATGTTAAAAATGTTTATTCATTTTACAATAATAAATGTACGCCTACGTTTTAGTCAAGCACACAGTTCCCACAGGTGGGCACTAAAATGATGTTCCGAATTAGGCACTACTTGCCCTCCTGGGCACCACATTTCAGAAGTTTGTAGCCACCCAAATTGTGCAAGCGTAAACAGATTTTACAGAAGTTAAATCGGCAAAGAGGAAATCTAAATGCGCAAGTCCATCAAGAAACCTGTGTAAGGATAACCAAAGCCATAGAAAGGTGTGAGACAGAACAAAAACAATGTGCCTAAGGTACACAAATTGGTAAACAGCTGTCAAGGTAAAAGGTCTGTGGTGTCAGATCAAGATATCCGTCCAGTCTTCTTTAGAGAAGCTGCCCAGTGTTAAGCAGGTAAACAGCATCCCTGCTCAGTAATCAAGTGTCTTTGCTGGCATTCAGCTGTGTGCTCAGCAATACAAGGAGAATGAACTGCAAAGTATGCCACACAATGCATAACAGTTTAGTTTATAAGTAACATTTACAGAAATTAGGTTTTAGATTAAGGTTGGACTTCACCTGTGAAAGAGTACCTCAAACGCCAGCAGGAAATCTGTCTAAACCACACATCTCAAATTATTCTAATGCATTGTACAGTCCAACAAACTCTAAAGAGTTAAGAAACATTATCAATTACTATAAAGACAAGCTGGCAATACCCATAGCCTAAACCACACCTGCAAAGGTAATGTTGTGCTGGAACGCCAGACATATTACTTACTTTTCCTCTTGGAGTTATGGGTATTTTGGAAAATGGAATAAACAAGAAATGATGTACATAGGATGTTGTTATAAAAGCTGCCTGTGCTTCGTAGCTATGTGGAATGCTGTTGCATCCCACCTATGAATGTTCAGGGTACCCCTTATCCGTTACTCTACCGTAAGAATGCACCGCCATAAATTCCAAGAAACTTCTCCAACTGTCTTTACTCGACTAAGGAGTTTACGCCAAGGCAGTTTAAAATTTTCACTTTGTTGTTTTGTCATTTTTTAATGGAATTCTAAACCAAGCGATTGGATGTACATAGGCAGCAGCAGATGGTAACTTGTCTGATTCCCATTTTGCCCCCTGCTAACACCGGAGCTGTGACAATGAGAAGGAAGTTGAGCTCTTTTTATTCAACATTTTTATAAAAATGCACTTGTACCACTTCAATATATGCAAAAGCTTTAACATTCGACAAGACTGCATATATAAATGTGCTTAAGTTGCCTGAAACATTCATATTCCAGACCAGTCTAGGTACTTCTCATGGGGTGACAGCAGGCAACTTACATGAAACCAGATATTTGCATTGAAATCAACATTTCTCTTCCAACCTTCCCTCACTTGTGTCCATTTGGCAGACTGCTCATTTTCTGATCGCTTCTTCGAAAGATTGTTTTCTGACCTAACGGAAAGTAGACAACTGGATTCAACAAGTACCTTTACTTAACTCCATTGCAGAACACACTGCCTTCTCTAAATCTTGGGCAGCAGAGTTCTGAAAACACTCTTTCAGCTAACATGTCATAGAAGATAACAGGCTTGATTTAACAAAGTGGAGGCAACAACATTTGCATCCCTACAACATTAAAAACGTCCTTATGTTGTTATGGAGCTAAAATAAGGCTTCAGTGAAGTGGGGACTGGGGGGGGGACTAACAAACTCTTCCCCAGTGGAGAAGGGAGTGCGTCATGGGTGTGCACTTGCACCCCTGTTATTTTCAATGTATATCGGTCAAATTGTCGCAGAACTTGTGGCAGATAGTCTCGACGCCCTAGGCTTGGTCAGGTAAGGTGTCCTGCACTGTTCTTTGCCGATGACGCAGTTATCCTGTCAACTACACCATATGGGCCTGAGGAAAAATGTTGCCAACTTTATGGGGAATTGTAGGCACCTTTAGTTGGTGATTAATAGGGATAAGACAAAGGCAATGGTCTTTAGGCATAGGTTGGCCAAAAGGGTCACGCTGAGTATTGAGTGTAAGGGCAAGATCCTGGACCAAGTCGCCACCTATGACTACCTGTGTATTCAGTTTACAGAGAGCTGCCAATGGTCGAACCAGCATTGTAAGGGTACTGGACAAATACTGTGACAAATACTGTGGGGGACTGTGGACTGCAGAATATTTTTAGCAGCCATGGCAGTGGGGAGATATGGCCAGTTCTGGAATTATACAGAACAAAAGCTCTCCCGGCAGCATTGTATGGAGCAGAGTTGTGGGGCAATTGGTTCGCAACTGAGGGGCTCTGGCCAGCAGACCTGTGCTGTATTGGGCCAGGATCTGGTCAAACGGACATCTTGCACCATACTAATTGGCTCTGTCTAATTCCCTATCACTGGGTGGGGCAATCGCTACCGTGGTTTAGGTTCATTCACGCAGGGCTTATAAAACTCAATATGCTTCTGCTATGGGAGAGGCCCGAGGAACTAGGTTTATGGTGAAGCATGCATACCATCACCTAGTGGTTAACCAGATGAAGCTGGATTGTTTGGCTCTGAGTACAGGGCAAATGTATTTGGCTCACAAGCCGCGGGTACACAGTTTCGAGGAATACCTTGACAATGTTAGTCCAGGATACGCCCACTCCCTTTATGTACAATTATGCAGTATTGTCTTGAAAGTAGCCGTTTTTACAGCTAAATGGAGGCAGAGGAACAGCCCAGAATGTGTAACCTGTGGAGCAGCTAATTAATCGATCATGCACTTTATGTTCTTTTGTAGTAAATTTAGCGATTTGAGACGTTGCTAAATGGCACCCCTTTTTAAAGTTAGGAATGTGGGGCGGCCCCAAGAAGCCATGGAACTTTGTATGAATGCCAGGGATCCGGTTGCAGTATTTGCTGTTTCCAAATGTATACATTGAGCCTGGTCACTAAGACTTAAGTAGTCGGGTGCTAATATTATGGTCTACCACATGGCCCTGGGTTGAATTTTAAGATCTCTTGTATAGCTCCCCTTTTATTCTTTTCAATGGTCACACAACAAGCTGTCAGTGGCGGCTGGTAATTTTGAAAGGTGGTGGGGCGTAAATTTGTTGGTGCTGATTTTGGAGCGAGCAAGCTCATGACCCGGCATGACCTGGTAACTGGCCATTCGCGGGTGCCGGCCCTGGATGCAACTCCGGCGGCAGCTGTGCCGGTTTTAACAGCACGGCTACCGCCAGGGTTATAATGGGGCCCAATGTGTTCTTTCCCCAAAGCTAAATGCAAATTAACTAGTCACCTTAGTGTTGTTTTTTTTTAACTTGCATTTGTACGTATTTATTCACACCTTTGGGGAGTGGGGGGAAGAATGTGATGCCTGTTTCCGTTTTAACAGCTTGTTAGATCATGTTATACTATGTTGAGGTTTAATTATAATGTTTTGCTTGAAATGTCTAATGTTCAAACACCTTGAAACAGCCATATGGCAGCACCACCCTTAGAGACTGTTTTATGGTACTTATAAAAGAGTAATTAATCATTTAAATACAATCACAATCAAGTCTAAGAAAAAGTTGTATAAGCTTAGTACATCTTCACAACTTCATCAAAGCTAAAGTCCATGACATAGATGCCAGCTTCATCCATTTAATTCAGTAAACATTAGTCTAGTCCTGGATTGCCCCATTATAAAACCTGGACTACAAGTCCCAGAATGCAAAAATAAAACTAGGGCTGGGCAGACTTACGTTTCCCTAATGGAATGGATAATGTTGGGATGTATGCAATGAGACCTTCACTCGCAACTTTGGGCAATTCCAAAAAGCCTCTATTTCAATCATTGCTTCATTGTGAATAAAGCATTCAAAGTGTGATTTTCTGAGGTGTCCTTAATAGCGATATACAACACATACATGTTTTAATGTTGCAACAGTATATCTTTGCACATTGTTTTATTGATTAAAAGAGGCGCGACTCTGACACTACCAGTCTGAATTCCTAGGTCGAAAAAATATATTTTATCGTTTTAACGTGTTTTTAGAAGTTCTGAAAACGTTCAGTAAAACAATGCCCCCTTTCACTGCTGTCCTGCTGGAAATCATTATTCGGCTTGACTGAGTGGGGTTGGCAGCGAATAGGGGACACAACGCTCGCTAGACGGAGAAAGCTCTGCGGGCTGGCCTTCGGCTTCATGCCTGAATCTGACCTCTGGAAATTCTGGGTGGAAGGGTCTCGCCTGCAGCATTGAACAACAGAGCAGCTATATGTCCCTCTGTCCCCAGGTTGCTGCTCAGCTTAAGGCAGAGCAGTGGGGCTGGAGGCTCGGGGGCCGAGGGGCATGGAGTTGGTTCCCGTGTCGCGCAGAGGGTTGACAGACAGACTGAAGAGGTCACGGGGGTGAAAGGGGAGAGGTAGACGGTGCGGAGGAGCAGACTAAGAGAAGGACAGAGTGAGGGTTGTGGGATGTTTTTATCCATGCATCCAAGCCCTACCTCAAAACTGTGCAGTACTGACATGGAAAACATCATGATGGCCAGAGCTTCCCAGAAAATGAACAGGGAAATGCATGAAGAATAGGCTGCCACTCATTTTTGCCGATGTTATGGGCACAAAAGGGCACTGCCTAAAACCACCATTGGACTACCCACACAGTAGTCTGAAACCATTGGGAATGGCAATGCTGATTGCCAAAAGCAACCTAGAATTGTGGGGAATTCATTTTCTTAAATTCCAAAAATGGTTGCAGTACCAGTACTCACCACTATCAGAAAGCCGGCATTTTAAAACCACCAGACTTGGTGTAAAACTGAATAAATGAACCCAAAGCAGGCCAAAGAAAGACTTACTGAGAGGTGGATACAATGTAAAGTTATATTCTGAAGTGACTTGAAGGTTTATAACAAGACTGGCTGAGCTGTGGATTTCAGCAGTTTAAGTAAATTTGGACTGAAAGACACTAAAAATCTAATGTTTAAAAGAAATGAGTGACCTACTTTTGAGTGTCACACAGGTTTCAATTGTTTAAATGTCATAGTTTTAAACTTAAAATCAGCATTCTAGCTGCATATGTAAAAATTGTCTTGACTTAAACTGGGTAACAAAAAGTGACATTTTATCTGAAACCTGGATTAAGGAACTGAATTCTGCCCACCAGCTACCCCCGACAGGAGTTGAGACTTGCACAACAGCTGTGTTCCCAGGCCTAGCTGCCCTTTTGCTGCTCCCACCAAAAGGGATATGACACTTCTCTGATTGAATTACCTGGGCTCTGCAGGAAATTGAACAAAGCCCTGTCCTGACTCAGGCAAATGTTTTATTATGGGGGCCGTAAAAAGTGGCTTCCTCCTGAAGGAAAGGGGAGGAGCACTGCCTGTGAGAGCAAGCTGGCTTGGCAGAACTGGAAAAACCAGAAATTCAACCTTGTGCTGGGGGGAAACCACACCCCTTTGGGGCCAGAACATAACTCTAAAAAGATGAATAACTCATAGTACGGACTTGTGAAAATTATTTAAATGATACCATAATTCTTGTGATTTTTCTGCCCACATTTTAAGAGGTTTTTAGAACCGGTGGCATGATCTGGGGGCAAGCTAGCAGTTAAGAGGGTATTACTTAAAATGTATGCATGTTAAAAATCTGACACTTCATCAATTAATGTCCATACTCCTTGCGCACATGTGTGTAAATTTGGGGTAATGTCCGATATTGCGAAACCAGTTAAAAAGTGCAAATGTCGCCATTTCTGAATGCAAGCTCCCAGGAAGAGCAGATTTGGACAGGGGCTACCATCAGTAAATGCATGATGGGTGCATGTAATTTCAAACCACTGTGTAGCTATGAAATATGTCTTTTTGGTCAAAATATAGATTGTGTGTAATTTGACAGGGGTGGGTTCTCTGTACCATAAACAGACCTCATCATGATGACACTTCATTTCATTCCCCCAATCAAGGGGAAGAGGATGAAGTGGCCAATGACAAGTGGAGAGGGGTAGAGCCTAGTGATGCTGCACACACACCCATTTTCAAAACACATAAAAGCAGACAGTCAGGACAGATAGGGACTTTCAAATCCATTTGCTGCGGGACGCTCTGCCGGGAAAATCCATACTTTACCTCCATCAACCTTCAGAGAGCCAACATAGAGACTTCAAATCTATCAATACCCAGAACCAGAGTCAGAGCAGAGCTGACCCAGACCGCTGTTAGCAGAACCAGAGAGCTGACCCAGATCACTGTGAAGTGCCGAGACCAGACCAGAGTCCATTCTAAAACCTGACCAGATCCGTGGCGAGGCCCATTCTATTTCTAAATATATTGTGAGTACATAGCAGAACTGTGCAGAACCAATCTCTTAGTTAAAATAATCTTATCCAAGCTATTTTAATCTAAGTAGAACTGCCTCCTAACTGTCACCTGTCATTTTCTAGTTGCTAGCTGTCACTTGTCTTTTTGAACTTTAAAATTTCAAATCTGAAAAACGACCTTTACCATATCGCTCATATCTTCGTGACCGTTTGTCCTAGAGACTTGCAGTAATTTTCATCTGGAAGCTGAGATCCTAGGCTGTCCTATGACCCCAAAATGATAGTGCTAGTCCTTGTAGTTCCTCTGTAATCGTGAAAAACGCACGCGCGAATTTTACCGCGATTTGAAAATTCCTCCACGTGTGAAAACAGCAGCTTCTTGCTAGAACTGTTAGAAAGTCGTTTGCAACCTGCCAATCATTCCTAGAATATTGCTAAAGTAAGCCTGAACCAATTTAAACCAACTAATCCTCAACCTGAACCTCTAGGGGGAATTAAAAGCATTTTAGCATATTTTTCACTTCATTGCCAGCACATGTAAAAGCATTTTGGGCCTGTGTTTAAAACTCCGATCTGTAGTCAAAGCTTGCTGGGGTGAACTGAATTACATTTGATTGCATTTCTGAGAACTGTGTGCTTTCCTTCCATTTCTTTGCATTGCATAAAGGGGGGGAGGGGATTGCCAGAGAAAAGTGATTACATTTTATTGTTCAAATCATATTGAGTATTTTCTGTATTGCATTTTCATTCAACATTACATCCATCTGAACTTATATAAAGTATTCTCTACCACCTTATTCTTCTGTTCCTATTCACAAGTGTGCTAGTGCCAGACTATCCATTATTGATTACTGATCAGATTAAGTGTGATATCCAATTATTAATTTATTATAAAGTGTGATATATATCTATATTGTTTAAATTCTCAAATAAACCTTTTAACTTGCAAAACAGAACTACTTCTTGGCTCAGTGGGGTCAGGGGGATTCCAAGAGAGGGGTGTTATATAGGGGTAGTCATCCAGAACGCATGAACTGGACATAAAGATATATCAATAAGGGTTTCCATTCAGTATCCCAGACTAGGCATTGACTTAGCTGTAGTGTTGAATTGAATCCTCTTACAAATTGGGGGCTCGTGCCGGACGTTTGGATTAGATCTATCACTTGTGCAGATTAATACAGCGTGCCAGCTGACCAGATACACATATCCGGTCAGATCAGCACGCTGTGTTACGCTGTAAAGCATTCCTCAAAGGAACGCTCTAAGGAAAAGGTCTGTTTTGCAAAAATAAAATATAAACTTCTGTAAGTCAGGACAGAGACCAATCTCTAGAATGACGACCTTATAGACATGAAAATAGCCAGAGAGCACTTCTTACATAAGTTATTTGTGAGAGGTGAGTGGAATCACCAGGACCGCATGGTCTGGTTGCAGGCCATCACGCAACAGGTCACGGAAACAGGGTCAGATATATGGAGAGATCAGGGTCCCTTACATGTGGCCCTGAGTGAACTATACATGGCTCCTAAAGCTAAGGATGAACAAGACAAGATGGTTAGGATAGCGGCATACCTGTACCTATATATGGGAGACATGCAGGATAAATGTACTGAAAGCCAAGATCTGGCGAATAAGCGACAGATGGCGTTAGAGAAGGTCCAATCTGACCTGGTCTCTTCTGAGCAGAGGCTGCAGGGGAGCCAGGAGTCAGAAAATGAGAGTAGACAGCACATCATTAAAATAAAGAAGGATATGGACATCCTGCAACAGGAAAAGGCTGACCAGGATACCAGATTTCTGGCCTTGCAGAAGGAGTACCAAGAAGGTTTGGACTCCCTACTGCAGAGCCAGAAAAAGCTGGAGCAACAATTAGACTTTAACAGGGCATGCACGGAGCAGGTAGCCACCCTGCAAAGTCATCTAGATAGAGTGAAGGCAGAGAGCAACAAGCTGATTTTGAAAGACCTGGATACCCAGGCAGAGTTTGATGAAGAACGCCAGAAAGCTGGTGCCTTTCAAAGGCAGAGGGACGACCTGGCGGCACAAATGCAGGCTCTTAGCCAGGAAAGAGACGCCTTAGGCCAGGAAGTCTGCCATTTAAAAAGAAAAACAGAAGAAAATCACTTGGCCCTCCAGGGGCTGGGTGACCTCCAAAAAGAACGCCAGAACTTGTTAGAACACACCAGGAGGGTGGAGGATGCTCTGGCAAGAAAGGAGCAGGCCAATAGGGATACGGCTCAGGAGGTAACCCTCCTGCAACAAAGACTGGCCCAGTGCTCCAGGACCAATCAGGAGGCACAGAGAGAGAATGAGGCTCTCTGCCAGCACAATGATAGACTCCAACAACAGGTAGCGATGCAGGAGAGACTGATAGATTCTAGTAAGTCCTTAACTGAGGAACTGAAGGCGCAGGCTCTTGCATTGCAACAGGGAGCAGGGGCGGATAGAGATGAGGTTCGCTGGGAAAGAGAAACTCCTGAGCATAACCCCAGGAGCCCTATTACCAGAGGCCTTTATTTCTCTCAGTCCCTGGACTCTGCCACCCCCATGTCCCCTGGCGCACATGAGCACAGGGCCACAGGGATGGCAGATTACTATCCAGCCAGAAGCATGGGGCTCATAGGCCAGTACCACCCAGGAATGGAGGGGCGGGCATCTGGGTATGGGCACCCAAGCACAGTGCAATTTGATGGGGAACCCCAGGTGAGTAGGCCCATTAAGGGCAGCAAGGAGGGATCTGAAGACTCCTCTGAGCGGTACAGGACACAGGAGACCAGGTCCCCACATTCTGCCAGCCATTCCCAGGCTCGCAGAATCCGGGAAAACCTGGAAGAACAGACGGGAACCTCTGGGAGCAGTGCCTCTGAGTCAGAAGATGAATGGACCAGGGTTACCCGGACCAAAAGGGCCAATAAGACAAAAAGGGCCTTGCTTAAGGACCCCTTAAAGCAGATTAAGGCAATCAGGAGCGTCATCACGCCTTATCATAAGAACGCCAAGTATTCTGTTTGGGAGCACTTAGAGTTGTTTGAGCAAATGATGGAGACTTTCCATTTGAAGGACAGCCAAAGCTGTATTCAATATGTAAAGTGGACCTTCTCCCCGGAATACTCCAGTTTCTTTGCGGGGCTGGAGGACCAAAATCATTTAAGATGGTCCACCTATAAGGCGGCCATCTTGAAACATTTTTCTACTCATAGAAATCCTCAAGAGGCTCGCAAGGCAGCCTACAATTTACAATGTGGGGAGGATCAGGCCCCACAAGAATTTGTGCAGGAGTTAAAGCGTGCTTTTGCACAGACCACAAGAAGGGTGCGCACGGATAGCAGAGAATTTATTAATACGTTTTTCCATGCCTTGCCCAAATACATAATGACCCAGCTCGTGAGGGATTTTCACGAGAAAAGATCTTTAGACTGGGTCATTGAACAGGCGACCCGGATCTATGAGGTGCAGAAGCCAATAGAAAATAAAAATAATGCGCCCAAAAACCCCAAAGCCAACAACACCCCTGCTGCTGCCAAGGTGGCAGAGGTAAAGGTCACCCCCGTTTTAGAGTTGGAGATGGGGGGGCCTAAAAACCTACCTGCACCTAATAATGCTAGGCCCAGAAGGTCCTCGGGCCAGTCACAGACAGGGGGCCAGGGAGGCAGCCCCACAAATGGGGTCCCTCGCTCTCCTGATTATGTAAGCCCCCGGTACAAGGGAACAGACCCATCCTGGGTTATGTGTGGACTCCTCCAACCCTAGGGGGTGGATCCAGCCAAGCACCTAACCCAGAGAACTTCCCTCCCAACTTCTCACAGGAGGGCAGAAACTCACCAAACCCTGGGCAGAACTTCTTCCCCAGGTATCCACCCAACTTCCAGCCCCAAAATCCTCTACCCTTCTTTCCCCAATTCCCTGAGCCCAGACAACCGAATCCGGGAGAGGGGAGGCCAAGGGCGGAGGGGTATCCAAATCTTCCCAACCAGGGGTACTACCAAAGAAGGGATAGCTACCCTTCCCGGGATCAGCCCAGGGGAGAAAACAGGGCCCCGTATCAGCCTGAGTGGGTTTCCCAGTTAGAGCGCCAGGTTCAAAACATGGCGTGGGATCTGGGTCACATACTGAGGGCTCAGCAGAACCCTCAGATCGGCATGCCGGCGCAGAACGCACCCAACTCTGGACCTGGTGCCCCAGAACAATGACGGGGGCAGCACCCCGATAACTCACCGGTTCCCAGGGAGGAGGTACAAGGGGAAGGGGGGTGTAAAGCCTTGGAGGAAGCTTCCTTCCTCACTTGTAAACAGCCCCTGGAAACCCAGGAACCGGAAACAAAATCTCTTGCCCCTGAAAGTCTGCCTCCTAAGGAGCAGAGGGGGGGTAGGAGAAACAAAAGACCCAAACAGACTCAGTTTGAGGAGGAGGTGCAGATCTTCCAATTTGAGGGAGAGGGATCCTCAGAAGATCCTGGGAAAAGGATCTTCTCCTTCAGAGATGGGGGAACTCCTCCCAAGGAAAAATGGGCCCCAAGGGATTCCAATCCAGACTGGGGAGATATGGAGACTGAGCTACCGCCGCCCACCATCTCATCCCAGAACCAACCGCAAGAAAATCCCCTGGTTCAAACCCATCCTGATGACTGCCTCCTAAAAGGGGGGGCGGCCCAGAACCGGAGCCAGGGGAACCCACAATGGCTCTGATCTCCAGTTGCCAACTTTTTCTTTCAGATTCCCAAGGCTCTCCACAGAATTCTGCCCAAATCTCTTCGCAGGCGATGTCCAAAACCAGAAAGTTAGCCCACCAGTTGTCCAAAAATGTGCATTATCTGTGCCCCCTTGAGGAGAAGGAGGGAAGATACTATGCCCCGGTACAAGTACAGGGGCAGGGTACAATTTTGGCACTGGTGGACACTGGATCTCAAGCTACCCTTCTGTCCAGAAGGGCCTTTGACGAACTGAATGCAGGAAGGGGAGAGAATTACCAAATTCCTCTCACCTCTCTTCCTGGACAACTGCAGAACGTTGACGGGAAGGAAATTCCCGTTGAGGGGACTGCAGACTTGGACATTAAGATCGGGCGACACAAGGTGAAACACCCGGTCATAGTAGTGACTCCAAAGGGCACCCCTTGTTTACTGGGGAATGACCTCCTGAGGAGGTTGTCACCCTTAATAGATTGCGTAAACAAGGTCCTCTGGACCCAGACTAGCCGACCAATAAAATTAAAACAGAGTTGAACAAAAATCTGACCAAGTAGAATTTCACTTCCAGAATAGCCAAATTCCAGACGTGACAGTAATAGCAGTAGGACAACAGACTGGTGATGGGGGGTCCTCTCTATTTCTGAAAATCAACCTTCCTTCCAGTCTAAAGTGGTATTCCACGCTGGAAGGAAACACTCTGAAATTCTATACTAATCCACAATCAGAAACTCCCACTCCTATAGTCCAGAAAGATGTGAAATCAGCTCAGAGCCTGGCTGATATTCAGCAAATTGGAGAGCAGTTGTTCATCCCTGTCCAGTTAAATGATGGGAAGGACTCTGTTCTCGCTCGAGTGTGTGTGAACAACGGTAAGAGCTTCATCAGCGAAGCCATGTTCCGCCAACTCCCAAAAGATCCAGCCATTCCCACATTCAAACTGATAGACAAATGGGAAATGGACCTGGAAGCACCCAATTCCAAACATCTCCTGCCCAGCAGGTGTATGCTCAAAATCTCCATTGGCAACAAGAGCATAGTCCATAATTGTTGGGTCGTGCGAGACGTCACTGCCGCCTTTTACTTAGGCAGTGACATTCTCAATCGCTTTGCCATTAGTTTGGACCTAATAAACTTCAAAGCTTGGTCCCGATTAGCGGATAATCCCATGGGCTTTGATGATCCGGAAAAAGCATTTAGGTCAGCTCAATTGCTACCTTATGCAGTTGAAATTCAGATTAAAGAGGAAGTCACCATCCCAGAAAGGACCCGACAATTCTCCCTGGAAGTGAAAGTTAAAAGAGGACAACATTTGAAAAACCCTGATGCTTACATACATCTAAACGCTTCTCTCCAACAGCAAGGGTTGGGGGTAAACCCAACTCCATTAGTCAACATAGAACATGACACCATTCCAATAGAGGTGGATAACAGCGACTTAAAGAGTATTACTCTAGCCGCAGGCACCATTATTGGAATGGCGGTTGATGACCGACATTTTTCTATAGATTTAGGTAATGAACTGTTAGGGCCAATCCCCAAGGACTGCTTTGACAGTGACAGTGATGACAATACCACACCAGACAGGATTTTTACCCGGCATGGGGGGAACTTCCTGGTGTACACTTCTTGCCCTTATGGTAAGGAAGATATGACTTGTGACTTCAGGAGGGATGAGGTGATTTTCCAGGTCCATGAGGGCTGCCTTTCCCACCTGAAGCCTCCAGTCCAAATCAGCACTCTGACCAGGGACTTCTCCATCCAGTTGGAGGAGGCCGCTGAAATAGCCAAACAAGAAGTCTTTCCAGGCTTCAGGCAGATGGTGGAAGAGAGAGTCAACCTAGCTGATGCCTGTGTGACTCTGGAACAAAAGCAAAAGTTGAAACAAGTTTTCTTGGATTTCCAAGATCTCTTTGCGGTAGACTCATATGACTGTGGTCGCACCAACATCCACACAACAACCATCCCCACGGACCCTGGCATGACTCCAGTGTTTGTAAAGCAATATGCTTGCCTCTCGCATCAATGGAGTCCCTTACTGAAATAATTAAGAACCTTGAGTCCAGGGGAATAATCCGTCCCATCCACAGCACCTTCAATAATCCGGTGCTGGGAATATTGAAGCCAAACGGCCAGTGGAGACTCTGTGCCGACCTCAGGGAGCTCAACAAACGGGTCTATACTTCCCGATGGCCTCTGCCCTACATTGACCAAGGGCTGGCCCAGATTCAGGGGTCACAGGTATTCACTGCAATAGACCTGGCCAGTGGATACTGGACTGTGCCTGTCAGTAGGGAGGACCAATACAAACTGGCTTTTACCTTTGGGGGCCAGCAGTACACATGGACCCGGACTCCCTTCGGATACCTTAACTCCGGCAATGAATTCAACATTTTCCTACATAAGGCCATGCCCGACCTGGGTGCGAGGGGTAACCTGGCTTATGTAGATGATGTCCTCATCAAAAGTTCATCTGTGGAGGAACACATAGCGGAGATCCGTTATGTTCTGACCCAGTTGAGGGCCGCCAGAGCAAAACTTTCCTTTCAGAAAGCACAGTGGTGTCGAACCCGTGTTAATTTCTTGGGGCATGAGATTACTCCTCAGGGTCTCGGTCCCCAGGAAAAGAAAGTGGAAGCACTTCAGAAATTGAAAGACCCCACAACTCTGCGGGAACTAAGGAGCCTCCTTGGACTGACTAATTACAGCAGAAAGTTCATTGAGGGCTACGCAGAGATCACCAGACCCCTGATTCATCTCCTGAAGGGGGGGGTCAAGTGGGAATGGGGTCCAGAACAAGCCGAGGCAGTAAAACAACTCAAAAGAAGCCTCTCACAAGCGCCCTGCCTAGCTTACCCTGTCAGAAACAAGGAGTTCTTCCTGGAGACGGGGTTCTCTAATACGTGCTTGACGGCAGTATTATACCAAAAGCATGACAAGGTCAATAAAGTAATCTCCTATGCGAGCAAAACTTAATCCTCTGTGGAGGAAAAATTCAACGATTGTGAGAAGGCACTCCTGGCAACGGTGTGGGCATTGAAGAATTACCGCCCGTTTATCCAGGGGGAACACATCATAGTGGAGACTCCACACCAGCCTCTGCAATATCTCCAAAGTGATAGAATCCGGGCCGGAAATGTGAGTAATTCCCGAATTACTTCCTGGATTCTGTCAATGCAAGGCTTTCCTGTGGAGGTCAGATATGGCCAAAACAAGAAGAGTCCCCTCGCGCAAGGTCTGGCTGACTTGCATGATTGTGCCAGAGAAAACTGTCTTGAGGATGAAAGTCTAAAAATCAAGGACAACACGGAGGCATACCTTAATTCCCCACACAAAGTCTTTGAAGAAGACAAGTGTGAGGGAATGGCCACTGTCTATGTGGATGGATGCTCTTACCATGTTGACAACGACGGGGAAAAAGAACTGGTGGCCGGCGTAGGGAATGCATGGGTGAATGAGTCCCCAGAACCCTCCGCTGGGTACAAAATTGGTCCCCGAAGTAGTCAGGTGGCAGAATTGATGGCTGTGCATCAGACCATCCTCACTGCTGTCCAGCATCAACTCCACGAACTGGTCATAATCACAGATTCGGATTATGTACGGAACGGGTTCGTGGAGCACCTGGTTAATTGGAAAATCAGAGGCATGTTATGTGCTAATAACAAACCCTTGAAACATGGGAAGTTGATCCAAAACATTGACGATCTGGTCACCTCGAATGAGATGACCATCCATTGGAAAAAGATCAAGGGTCATTCCAAAGTAGAGGGACCAGACAAAACTGGAAATGACTTAGCTGATCAGTTGGCCAAAACCGGGGCCATCCAAGGGGATCTAATTGAGATTGAGTCCCTGTTGGGGGAAATCCAGGTCACTGCTATCACTAGGTCCCAGACAAATGCTCACAACGACCTTTCAATTGCACAATGGAGTAAGGAGACCCCTGATGCTGATTTGATTACCGCTCAGAAGGGGGATCCAATTATTGGTAAGTTTTACCAACACCTTGAGGACCCTGAGAACTTTCCCCTGACGGATACCGATTACATTGGGAAAGAGGACCTAAGAGGGTTGATGAAATGTCCAAAAATGTTCCGAATCCAAGACGGTTTGCTGGTAAGGAAATCCAGAGCTGGCCACGATCAGTGGGTGGTTCCTACCTCATTCCGAAGCCTGATGTTAAGTCACGCCCATGATGCGGCCACCGCCGGTCATAGGGGGTTTCACACAACATTGGAAATCTTAAGAGAGGTTGCATACTGGCCACACATGGGCCAGGACCTCGACCAATACTTGAAGGGGTGTCTTGTGTGTGCACAATTTCAGCCGACGTCCCTCACACACCGCGCGCCTCTCCAAAAGCGGGGGATGACACTGCCATGGTCAGATTTGCAAATCGACTTTGTAGGCCCCGTGATTCGCTCTGCTAGGGGGAATAAGTACATGTTGACTGTGACATGCTTGTTTACCAAGTGGGTGGAATGTCTCCCAGCCCCAAATTGCAAGGCAGAAACTGCAGCTGCCCTGATGATTAACCACATCTTTTCCCGTTTCGGTCTACCTCAAAGGATTGAGTCAGACAGGGGTAGCCACTTCACCAGTGAAGTAATGACAAGGATGTGGGAGATACTGGGGGTCAAAAGGAAGTTGCATATTGCTTACCGGCCAGCTTCTTCTGGGGCAGTAGAGAGATATAACCGAACCATTGTGAGCATATTAAAGAAGTTTGTGGCAGATTCTGGGCCAAGTTGGGATATCCGATTACCTCTGGTCCTAATGGCCATCAGATCTACCTCTTCATCTGCAACCAAAATGTCACCATTTGAGTTGATGACTGGGCGCAAGATGGTGCTTCCTCAGCATTTGCTCTACAGAACCCAAGAGCAAACGTTGATAAATGCCTCCACAACTCATGAGTATGTGGAGAATTTAAGGAAACACCTTCAACATGCTTTTGCTTATGCTCAGCGGAATCTAGAAAGATCAGCTGATAGCATGAAGACCCACTATGACCTGAAGACTTCCAGGAAGGAATATCAGGTGGGGGACCGGGTCTATCTATACAATTTCCAAAGGAACCAGGCCAAACAGCGAAAATTTTTGCCTACATGGAAGGGACCCTTTGAGATTATAGACAAAATCTCCCCTGTGGCCTACAAGATCCGCATCCCCAAAGGCGGTTTGGCAGAGGGGGAAGGCAAGTGGGTCCACATTAACCAGTTGAAGTGTTGCCATCCCAGGCACACTCTGCAACAACTGGAGGAATCCTCTGGAATCCTAGAGGGTGCTGTCTCAGATTAATTCAGTTCTAACTTAAAATATCCTACATATCGCCTATCAAATTCTGAGTCTCTCAATGTGGGTGTTTTGGTTTTTGAATGCAAAAAGAAATGTGCATGTTCATATGTTTTGACTATAAATATATATGCCACCCCACTATATCAATGGTGGGGGAAAAATGTCTATGAATAGGTATTGCCGCTCTTCCTTTGTCGTCCTAGGAGAAAGAAAACCTGGAGACCGGCCAAGGAGGATGATCCGGAGACTGGGAGGATGACGCAAGGGGGCCCGGGGTACCGTCCAATATTCCCATCAGGACCGGCGAGGAGAACCGATCGATCAGTACCGGATGGAGGAAAAGATGCTGAACTGTGCCATCTATTGGAAGAAGATGAGGAAACATCCCAGGTCTTGCGAGTCCCATCAGTGAAACAGAATGGCCATCGCAAGAGGGGGACTTGTGGGATGTTTTTATCCATGCATCCAAGCCCTACCTCAAAACTGTGCAGTACTGACATGGAAAACATCATGATGGCCAGAGCTTCCCAGAAAATGCACAGGGAAATGCATGAAGAATAGGCTGCCACTCATTTTTGCCGATGTTATGGGCACAGAAGGGCACTGCCTAAAACCACCATTGGACTACCCACACAGTAGTCTGAAACCATTGGGAATGGCAATGCTGATTGCCAAAAGCAACCTAGAATTGTGGGGAATTCATTTTCTTAAATTCCAAAAATGGTTGCAGTACCAGTACTCACCACTATCAGAAAGCCGGCATTTTAAAACCACCAGACTTGGTGTAAAACTGAATAAATGAACCCAAAGCAGGCCAAAGAAAGACTTACTGAGAGGTGGATACAATGTAAAGTTATATTCTGAAGTGACTTGAAGGTTTATAACAAGACTGGCTGAGCTGTGGATTTCAGCAGTTTAAGTAAATTTGGACTGAAAGATACTAAAAATCTAATGTTTAAAAGAAATGAGTGACCTACTTTTGAGTGTCACACAGGTTTCAATTGTTTAAATGTCATAGTTTTAAACTTAAAATCAGCATTCTAGCTGCATATGTAAAAATTGTCTTGACTTAAACTGGGTAACAAAAAGTGACATTTTATCTGAAACCTGGCTTAAGGAACTGAATTCTGCCCACCAGCTACCCCCGACAGGAGTTGAGACTTGCACAACAGCTGTGTTCCCAGGCCTAGCTGCCCTTTTGCTGCTCCCACCAAAAGGGATATGACACTTCTCTGATTGAATTACCTGGGCTCTGCAGGAAATTGAACAAAGCCCTGTCCTGACTCAGGCAAATGTGTTATTACGGGGGCCGTAAAAAGTGGCTTCCTCCTGAAGGAAAGGGGAGGAGCACTGCCTGTGAGAGCAAGCTGGCTTGGCAGAACTGGAAAAACCAGAAATTCAACCTTGTGCTGGGGGAAACCACACCCCTTTGGGGCCAGAACATAACTCTAAAAAGATGAATAGCTCATAGTACGGACTTGTGAAAATTATTTAAATGATACCATAATTCTTGTGATTTTTCTGCCCACATTTTAAGAGTTTTTTAGAACCGGTGGCATGATCTGGGGGCAAGCTAGCAGTTAAGAGGGTATTACTTAAAATGTATGCATGTTAAAAATCTGACACTTCATCAATTAATGTCCATACTCCTTGCGCACATGTGTGTAAATTTGGGGTAATGTCCGATATTGCGAAACCAGTTAAAAAGTGCAAATGTCGCCATTTCTGAATGCAAGCTCCCAGGAAGAGCAGATTTGGACAGGGGCTACCATCAGTAAATGCATGATGGGTGCATGTAATTTCAAACCACTGTGTAGCTATGAAATATGTCTTTATGGTCAAAATATAGATTGTGTGTAATTTGACAGGGGTGGGTTCTCTGTACCATAAACAGACCTCATCATGATGACACTTCATTTCATTCCCCCAATCAAGGGGAAGAGGATGAAGTGGCCAATGACAAGTGGAGAGGGGTAGAGCCAGGGACGTCATTTCACCAAAATGCCAGGGGTAGCGGAAG
Organism: Ambystoma mexicanum; assembly: GCF_040938575.1. Taxonomy (NCBI): domain Eukaryota; kingdom Metazoa; phylum Chordata; class Amphibia; order Caudata; family Ambystomatidae; genus Ambystoma; species Ambystoma mexicanum. The sequence continues at coordinate 273,070,855 of NC_090938.1, forward strand.
TGACATCACACGACCCTTGGCCCCTGGTGACATCACAGGAAGTGATGTCATTTGACCCCACCCCGAAGTGATATCACTGGATGCGATGGAACGTGACCTTTCACCCGTTGACAAAACAGGAAGTGCTATCACTTGTACACTACAAAAAATATGGTTACTTTATCGCTATAATGTGATGTACATTTCATACAATCGCCATATGTATCGTTAAGATCAGTGTATATAGGCCCATATTACCAAATTACTGTGAATGCAAGCAGACGTCCATGACCAAATGATAATGATGTGTTATTATATAGCACTTACACTTAAGCGCTTTATATAGAAAAAATATACACCCAATATCACCCAACCTGTGTTGGTACTCATTTATCGACCTCAGAAGGATGAAAGGCTGAGTTGAGGCGTTTAAGAACAGACTAAATCAGTGACTCACCCCCTGAAGTGTGCCTGAAATAAATCTTTAATGACTCTAGCAATTATTGTATAGAAATCCAGAAAGACACATTATTTGGTATTCCTAATCTTTCTTATTTAGGGTCAGTGCTGAAAGTATTAGACTTGTGTCACCCCTTTTCTTCTTTTTCTTCTTTTTTTTAAGGGGCTTTAACAAGAAAGCCAGCCACTCCAGAACTAACGAGCCACATGGTGCTGGCCACAGCCCATGAGTTTACATTACAAAAAAAAAAAAAAATCTTTTTTTTTTCTCTTGTTTTTCCAGAGGTCGCAAGGGTGACCACAGAGGTCGCAAGGGAGACCTCAGAGGTCGCAGTTGCGACCTCTGGCGACCCCCAAATGACGTCCCTGGGTAGAGCCTAGTGATGCTGCACACACACCCATTTTCAAAACACATAAAAGCAGACAGTCAGGACAGATAGGGACTTTCAAATCCATTTGCTGCGGGACGCTCTGCCGGGAAAATCCATACTTTACCTCCATCAACCTTCAGAGAGCCAACATAGAGACTTCAAATCTATCAATATCCAGAACCAGAGGCAGAGCAGAGCTGATCCAGACCGCTGTTAGCAGAACCAGAGAGCTGACCCAGATCACTGTGAAGTGCCGAGACCAGACCAGAGTCCAGTCTAAAACCTGACCAGATCCGTGGCGAGGCCCATTCTATTTCTAAATATATTGTGAGTACATAGCAGAACTGTGCAGAACCAATCTCTTAGCTAAAATAATCTTATCCAAGCTATTTTAATCTAAGTAGAACTGCCTCCTAACTGTCACCTGTCATTTTCTAGTTGCTAGCTGTCACTTGTCTTTTTGAACTTTAAAATTTCAAATCTGAAAAACGACCTTTACCATATCGCTCATATCTCCGTGACCGTTTGTCCTAGAGACTTGCAGTAACTTTCATCTGGAAGCTGAGATCCTAGGCTGTCCTAGCACCCCAAAACGATCGTGCTAGTCCTTGTAGTTCCTCTGTAATCGCGAAAAACGCACGCGCGAATTTTACAGCGATTTGAAAATTCCTCCACGTGTGAAAACAGCAGCTTCTTGCTAGAACTGTTAGAAAGTCGTTTGCAACCTGCCAATCATTCCTAGAATATTGCTAAAGTAAGCCTGAACTAATTTAAACCAACTAATCCTCAACCTGAACCTCTAGGGGGAATTAAAAGCATTTTAGCATATTTTTCACTTCATTGCCAGCACATGTAAAAGCATTTTGGGCCTGTGTTTAAAACTCCGATCTGTAGTCTAAGCTTGCTGGGGTGAACTGAATTACATTTGATTGCATTTCTGAGAACTGTGTGCTTTCCTTCCATTTCCTTGCATTGCATAAAGGGGGGGAGGGGATTGCCAGAGAAAAGTGATTACATTTTTTTGTTGAAATCATATTGAGTATTTTCTGTATTGCATTTTCATTCAACATTACATCCATCTGAACTTATATAAAGTATTCTCTACCACCTTATTCTTCTGTTCCTATTCACAAGTGTGCTAGTGCCAGACTATCCATTATTGATTACTGATCAGATTAAGTGTGATATCCAATTATTAATTTATTATAAAGTGTGATATATATCTATATTGTTTAAATTCTCAAATAAACCTTTTAACTTGCAAAACAGAACTACTTCTTGGCTCAGTGGGGTCAGGGGGATTCCAAGAGAGGGGTGTTATATAGGGGTAGTCATCCAGAACGCATGAACTGGGCATAAAGATATATCAATAAGGGTTTCCATTCAGTATCCCAGACTAGGCATTGACTTAGCTGTAGTGTTAAATTGAATCCTCTTACAGGGTATAGAAGTGGACGGGGGAAGGCAGTGTGAATAATAGCTGAGAGCAGTGGTGGTGATAGGGCACCCACTAAGAAGGCAAGAGGGGCTGGCACAGGAAATAGGGCATGGTAGGGGAAGGGAGAAGGGCTGTGGTGCAGCGAGACAACGGAAATGGGAGGAGGGAAAGGAGAGCAGGCGGGGAAGGGCAGGAAAATAGGAAATATCTCCAGAGTGCAGGGCCTTCAGGCATCAGGACAGGATGGAGGTAGGAGAGTGGGTGGCAGCTGCAGCAGACAGGCAGCTGGCCTTCCTACAGGCAGAGAGGCAAGCGCTTCTGGGAATGGTCTGGTATAGATGGCAGTGCTAGCCCTTACTGAAGCCCCCCAACCCTCGACATGTATGACACGCTAAGCCACACAAATAATGTACACAAAAAAATTATCAGATTGGTGGAATCCCCAGGGCAGGGCTCCAGGACCAGGATGGTCATGGGAGCACTGTCCCTGTGGAATGAATGCCACCCCGGGCGGGCACCACCATCACTAAGTTAAGCCCTAACAAAGTCGCACACACTTACCTCCGCGGCAGGGGCCTCCCTCTGGAACAGCCTTCCTGCCTCCCTGAAACTTGAGGAGAACCATCTCCGGTTCCGGAAGCACCTCAAAACCTTCCTCTTTGCTTCTGCTTTCTCTCTCCCTCTCCCCTGCTGAACAGCTAATTAATTCTTCACTGAAACTGCACTGATCCTGCAACTGGACCACTCTAAACGGCCTCGGTCCTGGGCCCAGCCACTCTCCACTTGCACTGATGCCCTGGAACCCCTCTGCACTGCGGGACTGTCTCTGTATCCCTACAGCCCCCCCCTTCCCCAGCACTTGTTCTGCACTTATCTTGCACTTGCCACCAGCTGGCCCTATTTATTTATTACTTTACGCCACTTACCTTGTACTGCACTTCCCCCCCTCCCCTTCCCCTTGCACTTTTCCCCCTCCCTCACCCCTGCACTTGCGCGATCTGAATGACACCTGGCCTAGTAGGATCGTTGTCTGTCTCCCCTTGTTCCTCCCCTCCCTGCCTCGTCGCGCCTTGAAACACCTGTGTATAGGCGCGTTACAAATACCATATCATATCATATCATACCTGAGATACGTCGTGTGAACCCTCAGTTGACTTCAGGGCAGCTTCTCGAGTGTTGTAATGTCTTCTTCACACAGAGTCCACTCAACAAGGTTGAACCGGATTTCCGGCTGCACGCAGCGCCGTGTGCACCCAATCACATTAATGTAATTGGCTCGAAAACAGCCAATGACATTCAGTGATTTGCTGTTGCTGAGCAGAAGTCCTCAGCTGTTTGCACACACATTATGACTAGCGGGGCCACCAATCTAGTGCCCCGCTAGCTTTTGCACTGCCATGGGGGTTACGTAAAGTGCGTGGAGCTACGAGCTCCACGCACTTTACATTGGAAAAAGCTGCATAAAAGGGGACGCGCCCCTCTGAAACAGCCCGGCAAGCCATGAACAGTAGAAAGCCTCTGTTGGAACAGCATTCATTTAAAATGAGAACGCTGCTCCAACAGATTTATTTGGTTTGCAGGCAGCGCTGCGAAAAAAAAAAAATGCATGCCGACCAACACTTTCTGCAAAAAAAATAAAATGCATGCAGACGAACACTTTCTTGACAGCAGCACACTGACGTGCTCTCTGCTTGCGGCTCTCTGGGGGGGTTGACACCCCCCGCCCATTATAAGCGGCCGCCACTGCAAGCTGTATTATATATTAAGTGTTTGACTATTGGACTTGCTGTGTATATACTCTGGATGACTGATGAAATGTGAGAAGTAGTATTGCGATTATGAATTGTAAAGTATGTTTTATGAAATGTATTGTGTTATGCTTTTATGGCGCCAACAGCTGAATAAAGTTGTGTTCGATCAAAATAGGGGACAACATGGGGATGAAGGAGCGTAGTTTGCCCAACGCAGATAGAATCTGTTAATGGGTCAGAATCTGGTGATCGTGCAGAGTCTGGCAGAGGTGGAGTATGTTTGTGGAGGGGAGTGCATGCACTTAGTGCAGCAGAAAGCATAAATATGCCACTGATTTGGTCTGTACAGCAATAATGAGCGTAATAAGTTTCACCTGAGACAAGGTGCTTGCTGGCTGTAAAGAGAAACAATTCTCATCAATTAATTGATGATTCAGTTGTTTTTTTTGGGGGGGCGGGGGGCCCGCAGGACCATACTCCTGCAAGGCCACAGCCCAGCTGTAAATCATTAAGCCTTCAATGCACCATGTGTCTCTTCGTGTTTCATAACCAGGAGACAGCAGTCTTGAACTGAATACATTGCAAACAGCGAAAGACAGAGAAAACACAGTAGGCCTGTTTCACAAAGTGTTTTTCAATGAGATTGTGACATTATAAAATGCTTCTGTGAATCAGGCGCAGTGTCTGTGAACAGCTCATTATACTCAGTGCAGAATCTGCTTGAACATTACCAATGGAATGTCCTTTTACCTGTATTTGCCAGCTTCCAAAAGGGAAGTCTGTTTATAAGCAGTAGCGGAGCGAGGGGTTGAGCATGGGGGGAATGTGTCCCCCCTGGCTGCACCCTGGTTCCCGGTGCATCCCCCCTTGGCTCCCGCTGGGCTGCCTGTGCCATTTATGTCAATGCAGCAGTGGCGCAGGCACACCCTACGCACACCGCACACTGTTGTTTCTCTCTGACGTAGCAGGTGCTGAGGCGAGTCTGATGATTCCAGCGAGCTGAGGCCAAGCAGAAACGAGCACAGTCACATGTGCCATTTGTGTGACAGTGACACGTAACCGTGCTGGGTGCTACGCTGGCCGGGCCAGGGGTTGGCCCTTCCTTTAGGCCACTTTCCAAAATTTCAATTCCTGAGTTCCAGTTCGGAAGTTCCAACTTCCCAGCCGGGCCGTCCCCACCCACCTTGCCTTGCCTGCCAGCCAGGTGCCTGGGAATGAATGAAGATGATGTAGCATCCAGGGCTCAGGGCTAGAGGGTTTGTTGTTGGGTGCCATGGGCGCTGCCGGCCAGCCTGGGGAGGTGGAGGTGCAGGCAGTGTTACATTGCCTACAGACTCAATGAATCCCGATGCTCTATGCTGAAGGAAAATCGCATTATGCGATTCAGCAAGATTACATTTTGAATGCATTTTCAGCCTTTGGCACGTGGCACATTATTATTTGCATTTCTGAAATCGAAAATGTATTTCCTGCCCTGGGGAGCCTTTTCCTTTGTCTGGAGGGTGCACTGCTCTAACATGGACGACAACAGCATTTACCTTGCAGCCCCCTGCCTGCTACCCTTGCTGATGCTCTGATTGGCCGACCCCCTTCTTCAAGTAGCCAATCAGGCTACCGGCAGGCGTAAGCTGGCCTGTGATGAAGGCCGTGATCAAGGCTCCTTATCTGGCCCTGTCCAGCATGGACGTGCCCTGGAGGGTCCCTGCCCCTCATCAGATCATACTGCTGACCACCTCAAACTACATTACTACACACCTCTCACGTGAGTGATGGCCTGACTTTCAACAGCTTACCTCTCCGTTCACTAGTTAATCTGTTGCTCTACCTGTCTTCTCCTCAGCCGTTCCATGTACTCAGCGCATTATTGGGGTTTCATCTCCAAGTTCTTACTAACTATTGAACTTCGTCACCACAAGGCTGCCTGCATTGCCCTGCGTTGTGCCCCCCACTTTTAAAAATCGTACCTAGCTGTGTTTTTTCTCCTTCATCTGCATTTCATCTACCCAGTGGCTGCTTTGTGTTTTTCACCTATTCTGCTAAACAATCTTAGCTGTACCCAGTGACTACATTGGCCCTCATTACGACACTGGCGGAAAGTGACTGACCGGACCGCCACAGCGTAAATAGCGTTTCCGCCATTGCACGATGGAGCAAAGTGCGGCCCATTCCGACCCATCGGGCACGAGCACCACGGCATGGCGGAAGTGCAAAGTCCGCGATGGCGGAAATGACCCCAAAACGGCCCACACCGCCGCCGTACGGCGCCCTAGGTGCAATACCGCCACCCATCATAGCGGACACCGCAGTGAGCGCCAACCGGAAAGTACGGTGACCGTAAATATACGGAAACGGAAGTAAAAACATGGGCCCGGAACGGGAAACAACACGCCGTACACCTATAAAACCACTAAATACACACAACCACTAAAAACACCACCCTGAGACACATCCCAACCCGTCATCCACCCCAGTGAAACCAAGAAAAATGGGAAAAGTAGCGAAGAAAGCGTGCGACCGCAAGCGGCAGGTCCACTTCTCCCGTGAGGAACTCACCGTGCTAACAGAGACCCTCCAGGAGAATGCCGCCACCGTCTTCTCCACGCAAATGACCAGGACGGCACTTGCGAACAAGAAGGCCATATGGGCCCTGGTGGCATAGCGGGTAAGTGCGGTGGGGACCGCACCCCGCAACCCACAGCAATGCAGGAAGCGGTGGGACGACCTGCGGATACGCGTCCGTAGCATACTTTCTGCCAACCGCAACATTGCCACAGCCACCGGGGGAGGGTCGGAATCACCCATCAAGTTGACCCCCTGGGAAGAAATCTGTGCCGCCACCATTGGAATGGAGAGCATAGAGGGAGTCGGAGGGATGGAGAAAGGAGTGCAGACATCCGGAGAATCAGGTAGGTGGCCCAAAGAAAACCATGCCAAATCCACAATGTCCAATCATGTGAACCACATGTGTCCACATAGCGCAACAGCAACACATGGCCAGGAGAACGTCCACACACATTTGCCTGATAGCGCACTTTAAAACCACAATAAATACATAAATAAGTAAAAACCCCAATAACACCCACTACACGTGCAGCAGGCACACCCTAACTGCAGGCTGCCAAACAACTGCACCCTCACTCCACACACAAATGAAAGCACCTCCAAGGCCCCGACCCAAATCACCCACAGGTACCACCCCAATGCATGTGATACATTGCCATTCCAATTCCCACAGACCCATCAATAACGCTCGCCCTCCTTTACTCCACCACAGGGTCCGATCCAAACGACGAGCTCCAGGACACCCCTACCAGCACACCTGCAAAGAGGGCCAAGACCGACGGCCAAAGACCCTCCACCTCAGCTGCACGCATCAAGACACGGCAGCAGCACATATCAAGTGGCAGCACACAGGAGGGAACATCAACAGGCACCCCAGCAGCCAGCATGCCCACAACAGCACCACCACAGGTCCCCCCAATGGATGCCACAGAAGGTACTGCCTCTGGTGGCAGCAGCACCATAGGTGACACCCCATTAATGGCAGCATGCTCCGACACAGAAGACGGAGATGTCGAAGTCAGATCCATCCATGACCTGTCCCAATCCCCCTGTCTGTTCCATCCCGTACACCATGAGGATACCACGCAGGGGCACCCACAAGACAACGACTGGCCATCCCCCACAAGCCCTGTGGCAGGGCAACATGAGGCGAACAGCCCCTCTGTGACACCACCGCAAATGGCCATGGCACAGCACAGGCAACAGTCCCTCGACCAGTTAATCGTGCAACAGCAGCAACTGGCCACGCTCCTCAAGGACCATGCCGATGGATGTGGGGGCACTAAGGCAGACATAGAAACATCAACTGAGACACTTAGGGCACAAATGGAGAGTAGCACCGAGAGCCTGAGAGTCCAAATGGAGAGTAGCACCGAGAGCCTGAGAGTCCAAATGGAGAGTAGCACCGAGAGCCTGAGAGTCCAAATGGAGAGAAGCACCGAGAGCCTGAGGGGGGAACTGCATGCGACGTCCAAAGACGTATGTGCCGAACTTGCCGCAGTGCGCCGTGTGCTCACTGAGCTCTCACAAACCCTTAGGGACATGCATGGACGTGAGCAGGCAGAGACATCATCCGTTGCAAGTTCCGTCCAGGGCAGCCCCCAACGTAGATCTGGGAGGAACCTGCGCTCCACAGGCAGGGGTGCCCCTGATACCCGCAGAGGGGGCTTGCAATAGCGACTGCCCACTGACAATGAGCATCTTTGGACACTGGTGTTCGGGGGGGAGGTAGGAGGGTGGAGGGGGTGTGTTGGGCTCACTTGGGTGGCGGGTCGATAGGGTGTTCAACATGATATCACATATGCCATAAACAATGCACGATCAACCAATGAGATGTGTGGACAATGATCTTTGTGTACTAGGCCATCATAGGCGTACAGTCCATATTGTGCATGTACCAGACACACACAGTGCCACGAGTCCCGTGTCCATGTATCAGCCACCAGGCGTGAGTGCTAGAAGCATGCATCTATGAGATGCTGACGAATTTCACGGCCCTCCTGTGCCTCGCAGACTCCTTGAGGTGCTGCCACATCCCCACCCTCATCATGACCATCTTCAGGTGCTTGCAGTTCTGCGTCAGGGGGCATGGGCACATTTCTACGTACGCACATGTTGTGTAGCATGACACATGCCATCACCATCTTTGCAACCTTCTCATGGCGGTACAGGAGTGCCCCGCCAGACCTGCTGAGGCACCGGAAACGGGTCTTCAGTAGGCCGAATGCCTGTTCAATGACTACACGGGTACGTGAGTGGGCATGGTTGTAGTCCTCCTCATGCTGGTCCCGTGGGTTCCGGACTGGTGTGAGGAGCCATCTCTTCAGTGGATATCCGGCATCACCTGTATGTGGACGATAAACGAATTATGTGGAATGCCATTGCTACGTACGCACCCCCCCCCTTCCTGCCAGGTCATTGCCGCATCACATACCCCACATCATCATGCATGAAATGAGACTCACCGAGTAGCCAGGATCTGTTCCCTGCGTGTCGCTCCATGTAGCGTGGTATTGTAGAGTTCCTCAAGATCAAAGAATCATGGGTTGATCCAGGGAATCGGGCACAACAATGTGTAATGATCCTGTTGGAGTCACACACCATTTGTACATTCAGAGAATGAAATTGTTTTCGGTTGCGGTACTGGGCCTCCATGGCATGTGGGACGACCAATTCCACATGGGTGCAGTCGATGGCACCAAGGCAACCCGGTATGCCGCCAAGTGCATGGAATCCCACTTTTGTGTTGGTAATTTCCTGCTCCGAGCGTGGTAGAGAGATGTAGTCGTCTGCGTGCTGCAGGAGGGCATCGAGCACTTGCAATAGTGTCCGTGAGAACAGTGGCTGAGAAATGCCATGCAACTGTCCGACTGTGTGCTGGTAGGTGCCTGTGGCCAGGAAGTGTAGTACAGACACCACCTTCAGTAGGGGTGGGATGGCGGTTGGGCTATCTATCATGCTGACAAGGTCAGCCTGTGTCATGTCCACAATGGCGGCTATGGTGTCCCGGTCCAAACGGTAGAGGGTGTGGATCTGCTCATCAGTGAGGTTGAACGGATGTGCTCGGAGGCGTGGGATTGCGGGCTGCCTGCGTGGTGGTAGTGGCTGTGCTGGCGGCCCTTGCTGGCCCTGCCTTGCCCTCCTCCTCCTCCTGCATCTCCTCCGTGCGGCCGGTTGTAGTTGGTGTTCGTCTTCTTCTTGGAGTTGGAGTACTTGCAGTGCTATCAGGTCCCTCAGGGCCAACATCGCGAGTCCTGCCGGTAGCATTTCGGAGTGGTTGTGGGAGGAGACTGGGCGTGCAATTTATGTGTTTTCAGGCTGTATGGCCTCCACCTGTGGTGATTCATTCCACCTGTGCAAGCTGCTCTCCCCTTTGGGCGAGCACGTCCCGCACACAACGCTGCAATTCGAGGAATGGCATCTTGCTATTACAATCATGTATTAGTACCCGATGGCCGTGTAACATTGGTTGATATGTACATTCGGCTATGGTCCCATTGTTTCACATACATTCTTTGCAGTCGCGAACAGACTTGTGAAGGGTCAGTGGAACGTAGTACTCGAGTAACGGTGGACCCTCATGCATCACTGCACCGGGGTTCACCGACGGGCGGGGTGTCCCATTTGTGAGTGAAGGCAGTTGCCATTTTCACGCACAGCCGCACTAGATGGATTAATTTGTGATTACAAGCGGCCACAGATGCCTTTTCGACGTGATGTTGCAAATGAGGAATTCGAAGGGCGGCGCTTTCGGTTTTCAGCTAGCGGCGAGGAGATGCCCACAGGTCTGACTGCAAATATAACGTTCTATTGTTCAATGTCCTTGGGACAGGGCCCATGGCGAGGATGCAATGATTGATATGAATAGTTTGGGATGCGCAATAGCGACGTGGGCGATGAGGCCGGACGTTCCCAGATACATGTTACTTCACAACACTGGAATTACGGGCTGGGGCACAGTGGATTTTGCAGGCTGCATGACGCACAGACTCAATGGAAATTTCACATGTCATGTGAGTATGGAAACAGGCGTTTTCATTCCGGGATGAGGGAATGATGTATGGATGCATGGACAGATGATTTGATACAGAGTTTGCCATGTACAGGGATTCTTGGAATCTATCCGCCTCCCCTGCGCTATGTGATGCAGGGCTGCCATAGTGGGACCATCGTCTATCTGGCCTTGTTGAGCCCTCCCTGTCTCGACGCGCCTTCAGACACTTGTGTCTATACGCGTTACCAATCCCATCAGATGGATTCTGTTTTAACAGACGCATGCACAGGTACACTCGTTTGTGATAGTGTTTTCACCTCGATATAGATAGTTATGATTCGCAAGTGGTTTTTGGGTGGTGATGATCCTTTGGAGTGGGCTAGCATGCATATGGCTGTGGATTTAGTGTGATCATTGAAGTGAGTTGTTCGAATGTAGTTCTGATGGCCATTCTATTCTTTTACTTTTCTTTTGGTTGACAGGTATCTCCTCCCCTTTTGCCACTGCCATCTGTATGCCACTCCTGCAGATGGGTTTTACTCCCGACACCTGCTGCTTCGTGTTAATCAGTGGAGCAGCATTACGATCTTATGGGACGATCGCCAATGGGCCACATGCCCTTACGCAGTACTAGTGGCTCGGAGCAACATTTCGGCCTTCCAGCTGGACTAGTGCCTCCCTATTGGGACGGCCCTGCGGTTCTAGGCGCTTCCATGTTGCCTTTTCGTACGAGAATGTAGCCCCTGTGTACCATGAAGGAACAGGGCGTCACACAAGAAGTAGCTGGTCATTTATTGCCGATGCAGCCCACAATGGTGAAATGTGTCTTGGAGTTCATGGCCTAATGGCTGTATGGGCTTGGTGTATTTGTTGTGCATTAAATTTCTATTCTGATATGGGCCGTGTAGCGTTCTTCTTTGCAAGTGATGTGGCATATTCCGATTTGGGGGGCGATGTATTGTGAGGAGATCTGCATTGGGTTCCAGCTTCGGAGTATAGTTGCGTGGTACTGTGCTGGGCGCGTTTGCCTACGAAGCCCAGTGAGGTCAGGGGTGAGGGCTGCCAATATGACTGTTTGATTGATGTCATGCTCAGGGGCGGGGGATTAGGTTTTGTGTAACAGATGCCGGTCAGCCAGGTGGATTGGTGGAATGATGTGATTATCGGAATATTGCTGGTCACAGGTGCCTGTGTTTGCGTGCGTTTCTTGGTGGGAGTCTGAGGTCATGTCCATTGGAATAGCTTCTGTGTTCGTGCCATCTGTGCCCTGCAGCTCCCATTGGCCCCTCTTGTGATTCTTTTGTTCGTTGGCATGCATGGGTGACTTGTACATTTCACTGGTTGCATTGTGACTTCGTTGCACCTACGGGGAGTTGTACTATGTGGCCAGGGAGCGGTGTACAGGCACTCAGTGGGGCCGTTTACGGTTGATTCGCGATGCCGTACTTCTCACCGTGGCGGAATGGTACTTTCCGCCGTGCTTGATGGCGTTAAGTACATGTCCGCTAGGGTCGGAATTCGCGTACCCTTGCGCCATGGTGCTCATTACGGTTTGGCATGGCGCGCGCGCGCGTACTTGGTGCAGTTAGCGTTGGCGTTCACTACGGTGTCGCTAATGGCATCGTACTTTACGGTGACGGGTCATAATCGCACCGAGCGCTATTCGATGGCGGTATTGCATTTCTGCCATCGTTTTTCGATTTCCGCCAGGGTCGTAATGAGGCCCATTGTGTTTTCACCTGTTCTGCTATACGATTTTAGCTGTACCCAGTGCCTGCATTGTGTCTTTCACCTGTTCTGCTAAACGATGTTAGCTGTACCCAGTGCGTGCATTGTGTCTTCACCCATTCTGCTAAACGATCTTAGCTGTGCCCAGTGGCTGCGTTGTGTTTTTCACCTGTTCTGCTAAACGATCATAATTGTGCCCAGTGGCTGCATTGTCTTTTCACTTATCTTGCTAAAAAAGGAACTTTGCTGTGCGTAGTGGCTGCATTGTGTTTTCATTCTGCTTTGCTAAAATGGTACTATCTGTGTGCACTACCCTCTTTCTCCGCCCTTGTGCTATCCCCTCCTCTTTGTGCCTCATAACTTCAGACTGTTAAGTGCCCTCCTCACCACTGCAGCTAGCTATGTCTCTTTCTATCTCTCCTATCTTCTCTAAATGCTTCACTATCTCCTATTCTTCTCCTTTCACTAAAACTGTCTGGAAGAAACTTACGATGGACATACTGGGCTCCACCTTGGCCTTCCTGTTAGAGACACTTATGTCTCGGCTTCTGCCAGAGAGACTCTCACTGACATTCTTTTCTTCGTTAACGCACCTGATCTATGGACTCGCTACATGGTCGGCTTTCTCTCTCCTATCGCCTCTTCTCCCATTAATGGTGGCACTCGCTGGGAGGTTCTCCTGGACCTCTTTACCATTTCCAGAGTCATCATTAATGTCTACTTCAATGGAACCATCATGGTTCAAGGTCCTCAACCCAATCTCTTTCTCTTTGACAGGCTCCTCCCTTGCCTCCCTAACCTTACCTGCCCCTCCGACCAGGCTCCCTTGCCCACTGTGCCTTCTTCCTCCTCTAAACAGGATTCCTTGCCCACTGTGCCTTCCTCCTCCTCTGCACAGGCACCTGTGCCATGCCTTACAGTCCTGGCTCCCTTGTCGGCCTTGGGTCCTCTGCTATCCTCTACTATCCCTCTGGCCCTCTTGCCACCCTCGGGGGGGCACTGGTCCCTGTGACCCCCCATCGAAGGCCTTTTAGGATGGCAAGCTGCTCCACATTGCCACCCTTACCACTCGCTCTGCTGTAAAGCGCTCTGCTGTAAAGCACTCATCTGACATCTGCAACCTTCTCGAACTCATGGATCTTGATGTGTTCGCCATCACTGAGACATGGTTCAAGGATAGATCTGTCACAAGCTTTGACACTCTCCTCCCTGAAGGCTACAAAATCCTTTCTGCACCCAGGCCAAAGAAGACAGGCGGGGGAGTAGCGCTGATATTCCCAGAATGGATAACTGAGTCCATTATCCCTACTCAGGCCTATTCCTCTTTTGAGTGCATGGACTGCAGGCTCTCACTCTCTCCTAAATAATCTCTCCTTATGGCTACCAACTATCGCCCTCCAGGACAATCCACTCTCTTCCTTTTGGAATGGGCTGACCTGGCCTCCTCTCAACTCCTCCTGCTGGGTGATCTCAACATCTCTCTGAACTCTCCTGACTCCTCAGGACCTTTCTGCAACCTATGTGACTCTCTCTCCCTTTCCATCCTACCTTCTGGCTCCACTCACATCACGGGCCACACGTTGAATGCTCTCATCTCCACTGACATTCCACTCTCTATCCCTCGCTCTACCTCTCTCTATTGGACTGACCACTCTCTTCTATCAACACACCTGAAGCTCTCCTCTCCTCTTGTACCAACACACCCGGCACCGCCACTTGGCTTCAAAGTCAACAGACCCATTAAAAAAGTGACAGTGGCTTCCTTTGCATCTACCTACTCCCCTCGCCCCATTCATGTGGCTGACTCCCACCCTGACACAGCCCTCGCTAACCTCAATCTCTCTCTCTCTCTCCTACACTCTTGATACTCATGCCCCTGTCATGAGGGTCCGACTGAAACCTTCTAAAAAGTGCAACTCTTGGTACAACTCCGATTTGGCTGCCCTTAAACACAAGTGTAGGGCAGCTGAGCGGAAATGAAATTCGTCGGGTGGACCATCTGACAAACTGGCCTGTCGCCTCCTTCAAAGGCAATATCGACTCAGCATCCGCTCCAAGAAAAGAGTCTTTCTTCAAGCCTGCATCTCTGTGGCATCAAACAACATGGCCAAACTTTTCAAAGTCTGCAAGGAACTGGCCAATCCTGCAGCACCCTCTTCTTCTCTCACACCGAAAAAGGACCTCTGCTTGGCCCTAGCAGCACACTTCACCACAAAAACCAAAGACATCCTTTCCTCCCTTTCCTCCACATCACAGCACACACGAACACCGGAGCCTCCCTTGGCCCCACCTCCACTTCCCCTCTCCTCTCTCCCACCCATCTCACCCGATGAAGTTGCCAGAGAAGTCTGGTCTATGAAGGCCTCATCCAAACAAGTGGACTTTTGCCCCTCCAAAACCATTAAGGACAACTTTGACACCCTCGCACCAGCCTGGCTGACCTCTGCAATCTCTCATTTTACACTGGAGTTTTCCCACTTGCTCTTAAGCACTCCCTTGTGCACACTCTGCTCAAGAAACCCTCTGCCGACCCCTCCATTCTGGCAGATTACCGTTTGATCTTTATCACTCTTTCCTGGGCAAACTCCTGGAGAAGTTGGCTGTCTCTCAGCTGAACCTCCACAATGAATCAATTGGTTGCTTCCATGATCATCAGTCTGTCTTTAGAGCATCCAGAGGCATGGAGAGCATCCAGAGGCATGGAGACTGATCTTCTGAAAACCTGTGAGGACCTGCTCTCAAAGCTTGACACTAACACTCCTTCTGTCCTCATTCTCCTTGATCTCTCCTCTGCCTTTGACATGGTTAACCACAACATCCTAATTGCAAGTCTCTGTGACACCCTCGGAATCACAGGTCAGGCTCAAGCGAGGTTAACCTCCTTTCTCTCCGACCGCCCATCCCAGGTGGAACTTGGAGCCTTTCTCTTGACTATCGCTCTCTCAACCTGCTGCATTTCCCAGGGATCTGGCTCATCCCCCTGGTTCTTCAATGTCTATATGGCTACCTTGGCACGTGCGATTGCCACTTGCACCTCTAATTTCTAGAGTTACGCAGATGACACGCAACTATCTTTCAGGTTACCCTCAGCCACCTGCTCCTCCTCGCCCATACCTGACTGTCTGCTATTCTGTCATGGTGTGCTGCAAACGATCTCTGCCTTAACACCAGTAAAACTGAGATCATGCGCATTGGGACCTCTGCTCCCGCTTTCCTACTTTCACTCTGTCCGGCCTCCCTTGGCCCTGCACCCACCCCCACCTGCGAGGCCAAAAACATTGTGGTCATTTTTGACTCCACGCTCTCCTTTTTCTCTCTCATTTCTGACATCTCAAAAAGGTCTAACTATCAGCTCTACCTTTTCAGAGGCTCTCTACCTTTTCTCACTTTTTCCTCTTCCTCAAACTCACTGCTTCTGCCCTGCACCCTCTGCAACTCATCCACAACAGAACCTGCAAGAGCTTCAAGCCCAGGTACCCCATCTCTCCAGTGCTGAAATTCCTTCACTAGCTCCCCGTGGCTGCAAGGATCAAGTTCAAGACCCTCTACATTATCCACAAGGCTTTCTGGGGCCTGTGACCTACTTACCTGCAACGCAGCCTACCTAAATACTGTCTCTCTCGAGCCATACACTCATCTACCTCCAACCTTCTACGAGTGAGACGGTTCTCCAAGCAGAGATTTGGAGGGAGATCCTTATCCTCAGCAGGCACTCCCTCTGGAATAGCCTCCCTGCCAACCTCTGTCTTGAGCCTGATCTTCTTAAGTTCCGGAAACTCCTCAAGACCTTCCTCTTCTCCTCCTCCTTCTCTCCGCCCTACCCTGCTAACCTAGCTCTCTGCTCTTTCCATCTCTCCCTCCTCTTCCATACAGGTTGCTGACTGGCCATCGGTGTTCCTCAGAGTCTCAGAGGTCCCTGACACCCTCGCACGGCCTCTCTGTACTTGCCTCTGGGCCCTGCATCCCACCCCCTGAGTGCACTTGAGAATTAATCCAAGAGAGCTTCTCTCTATGCACTTAACCCAGTCTCCACCGACTGGGTGCACCTGGACACTCTGTCCCTTGACCGTCTGTGCACTTGCACACCGAATGCACCTTGCTTGAAGATCGTCTGTCTGTTTTCCCTTTTCTTCACCCCTTATTGTGCACTTGGAAAAAACTTCACAATTGCTGTCAGCCCTATTTGCTGTGTCTCAAATGTTAAATGTATCATATTCACTTACTCTGCCTGTGCAGACCATTATCGTCTCAGAATTTCAAGGGCTCTGAGCGACTGTTGTTTTTCCCCTTGTTCCCACCCTCCTTGAGCGCTTTGAAACACTTGTCTGTGTAAGCTCCTGGAGAAACTGGCCATCTCCCAGCTTAACCTCCATGCAGAATCTGTTGGCAGTCTTCATGACCATCAATCTGGCTTCAGAGCTGCCAGAAGCACGGAAACTGCTCTCCTGAACATCCGTGAGGACCTACTCTTGAACCTTGACTCCAACACTCCGTGTGTTCTCATTCTGCTCGATCTCTCTTCTGCCTTTGACACTGTCAACCATGCCATCCTGCTCAACCATCTCCGTGATATCCTGGGTATCACTGGTCAGGCTCTGGCGTGGCTGACCTCTTTCCTCTCCAATCGACCCTCCCAGGTCCAACTGGGGTCCTTCCTCTCTGACATCTTTTTCTCCACCTGTGGTGTCCCCCAGGGATCAAATCTCTCCCCCTGGCTGTTCAACCAGTACCTGGCACTCCTTGCCCACCGCATCGCCGCTCTCTGCCCCAACTTTCAGTGCTATGCGGACGATACCCAGCTCATTTTCAGGCTACCCTCAGCCTCCTCCTCTCCTTCCCTCATCTCTGACTGTCTGTCAGCTATCCAGGAATGGTGTGCTGCCAATGACCTCTGCCTTAATGCCAGTAAGACTGAGATTCTACTCATCGGCACACCCACTCCCTCCTTCCCTGCAGCTCTCTGGCCGGCCTCTCTTGGCCCTCTTCCTGCACCTACCTGCACGGCAAAAAACCTTGGGGTTATCTTCGACTCCACACTCTCCTTCTCTCCTCATATATCTGACATATCTAAGAAGTCACACTACCAGCTGCACCTCCTCAGAGGTATTCTTCCCTTCCTCTCCTTCCCCCAGAAGCTCACTGTCTCACGAGCCCTGGTTCTCTCAAAGCTGGACTACTGTAACAGCCTCTTTCTTAATCTGCCTGCCTCCACTCTCCGCCCTCTGCAACTCATCCAGAACAGAACTGCGAGACTTGTCCTTGGCCTTAAGCCCAGGGACCGTATCTCTCCAGGACTGAAGTCTCTACACTGGCTCCCAGTGGCTGCGAGGATAAAGTTCAAAACCCTCTGCATTGTCCACAAGGCCTTCTGGGGCCTGGGGCCTAAATACCTTCAACTCTCTCTTCCTAAATATCTTCCTTCCCGAGCCCTTCGCTCATCCGTCTCCAACTCCCTCAGGGTCAGCCGCTTCTCGAAGCAACGAGCTGGGGGTAGATCTCTCTCCGCGGCAGGGGCCTCCCTCTGGAACAGCCTTCCTGCCTCCCTGAAACTTGAGGAGAACCATCGACGGTTCCGGGAGCACCTCAAAACCTTCCTCTTTGCTTCTGCTTTCTCTCTCCCTCTCCCCTGCTAATTCTTCGCTGAATCTGCACCGAATCTGCAACTGGGCCACTCTCGCCGACCTCAGTCCTGGGCCCAGCCACTCTGCACTTGCACTGCCTCGCTGGCAACCCCTGCACTGCGGGACTGTCTCTGTATCCCTACAGCCCCCGTTCCCAGCACTTGTCTGCACTTACCTTGCACTTGCCACCAGCTGGCCCTATTCATTTTATTATATATACTTACCTTGTACTGCACTTGCCCCCTCCCCTCCCCTTGCGCTTTCTCCCTTCCCCCTTCCCCTGCACTTGCGCGATCTGAATGACGCCTGGCCTAGTACGATCGTTGTCTGTCTTCCCCCGTTTCCCCCTCCCTGCCTCGTCGCGCCTTGAAACACTTGAAACGCTTGTGTATAGGCGCGTTACAAATGCCATATCATATCATATCATATAGGTGCTTTATACATAAACATTAGCATTGCCATTACCATATGGTGCGATAATGACACACTGCGCTCTGCAGTTTCGATTTCCCCATTCCCTACGCGCAGGCCAGACTATCTGGAGCCACAGCTGATGCAGCTGGGCACATTTGCTATAAATGTAGCAAATGTGCACACAGTCCAGAAACAAGTGACGTGCCTGACTATGGGACTAGTGCATGCCCACAAACTTCTAATTTTAGTCAGCCAGCCTGCCTGCCCACTGCCTGGCTGTGTGCATATTGTGACAGTGCACTGCCACTGCTGGCCTGCCTCCCTCCCTGGACAGTGCAGGGCCATCGAATCATGAACCTGCTGGCGGCTTGCCTGCTGCCCCAGGCAGTATCATCGATTCGGAATCAGAGTCAGACTGTGTCTGGGAGTGAACTTCTGAGTGAGAAAGAAAGTACTAGTAGGGACACAGATTCATTTATGAATAAGCCTTGTACTGCTACATAGGAAAGGCTGGAATTGTCTAATTCTAGTTACTCTGTGAGTTCGTTATTTGTTATTGTTGACAGCTATTTTCCATGTTTCATGTACTGCAAACAAAGCCAGCCACTGGGAAAGGGTGAGGGGTCTGAACCCAGAAAACATTTTGCTTAATAGGAAATTCCAGTTAGATACCCCCGCCCACAGCAGAGACTTTGACTGTCCTGCTGGATTTGTCTCTTCTACATCGTCAGAGACCGGGTGAATCATTATACCTCGTTGTGGGATTTTGAACAGTATTTCCCAACTACAGCAGGACCGCTTATGCAAAGTGCACTGCCAAACATACCACAGAGCAGCAAATCTTTGGACACAAACAGCTCCCAGAAATCTGTTGCGGGCCCGATTGAAACAATTATTAACAAGACAGCTTATCCATAGCGCACTTCCACTAAATCACATAGCGCAACATTTTTGGCCCCAGCCGCACTCACTAGTCTCCTGCGGGCTACACACAAGTACCCCCAAATTGGAGAAGTTACCTGGAATCCTCTGTTGCACAGGCCCATCACATTAGAACATCTGGGTCCTGAAGGGGTTTTTGTCATAGAGCTATTACCTAACTTGGTGGTAAATTTAGTGGTAATGTATTATAGGGGTATAACAGTGGTGAGCATATTTATAGTACTGCCCTATATGATGAGACATACTCTGCCCCTTTTGTATTTGTATTCCCTTTTAGGGTTGACTGTAAGTACAACTTACCAGGCCTTACACATTTAGTAGGAATAAAATATTACCACATGTTGTGCTGATGACTTATATGCAACATCAGCCTATCGTGTTTAACGGCTCTGTGCAGCTCCCAGCATGCATATCTGAACACACATATGCACACACAGGTTTCTAGATACTTACTTTTTGGATCTCTAATCTTATTTTTTTACCCTACCACTGGCGGTGAAACATGTTTACCACTATGATATATGCACTAAGACACTTCCTGATTACCATGGGTGCCTGAATCATCTGTAAAGAGTCCAACATTTTTGCTACTGGCCCACTGCTCCCAGCGCAGCAGGACCCCATTAAATGTATCCAAGAAACCATCACATCTTCAGGTCCTCCTTAACTTCAGCATCCAGATGCACATGCTGGGATGCATGCTGCAGCCCCACTGTCTTTAGCTCAATGCACCTGGCGAACTCCCTGCCAGCTGAGATCACCCTGTTAGGAGCAGTAATGTTGGTATAACTATGGAAAATGCCCAATTTACTAAACAGCGCCTGGGCTTTGCTGTTAATAAAGGCCAGGCGCCTTTGCTGTTAACAAAGGCCCTGCAATTACTAATGTAAAAGCATTTCACTGTTAGAACCTGCATTCATAAGCATACATTTCCAGGCAATTATTTATTTATTTATTTATTTGCTTATAGTTTATAAAAACTTTTACAAAAATACAAACAGGAAAGAAAAAAAATACAAAGTAGAACTTTGTTAATATACAATTTGAAAAAGAAATGTAATTCTTAACAGAATCCTTAAAATTACTAACAACCTTAATCTTCCAAATTCACCACCAAATTACCAAACACAAAAACATATGTATAACATCAATTCCAAGACAAGATAATCGAACACTCACATCAGCAAAATCCTATTACAAAATTATTACACAAACTAAAAATAAACAGTCTACATCTTGAGAACTGTGGATTCCTTAAAAAACAAAATCAAATAATCTAAAACCAGTATTAAACAGTGATTTGAATGTACTTCTGATTCCTCCTTATGATAGGTCACTTATATTTTTCAAAAATGCTCTTAGTCTGATTTTCAGTGCCATTCTATTTCCATGTAGCATTTGATACCATAAGAGTTCTCTATTAACAAAATGAATCAATTCAACAAACTGTGCAAAATATAAGATTCTTTGCGTGAGGAGAACTGGACATACTAAAAGTAGGTGTTGCAATGATTCCACTTCTCCTTCCACTTTACAGAACCTACACCATTTGACATCTTCACTATTCTTATTTCTAATGTTCACTATTTAATTTGTCAACATGACATTTGCTCTGAATCTCATGGTTTGATTGTGCAGGATCTTACTTGGATATTTAACTAGATATTCCTCTAAAACAGGATAAAGCATCATGTGGAACCGTTGCCATAAATTTCTCTGTTTTAATTTGCGTTCATTTCAGTCTGTTTTCCCCTGTGTTAATGATAAGTCTAACGATAAGTCTAGCCTTAAAAAAAATCAGAATTGGCAGTCGATATAGTACATTGCAAGACTACAGAAAGCACTGCATGATCACTATATGGAGAATCTTTTATTTCAAATTTTTCCAATCTCATACTAAGTTGACATGATAGAAAAACATAATCTATGATAGAAGAGGTACTCCTTGCTTTCCAGGTGGATTGGCAGTTCTCCACTAAATCCAGATGCCAAGAGTTTGCAAATGCTAACCATAAGACCCCTCATAATCTAGATTTGCCTCTCTTCCAAAAATTGGAATTATGGTCAGACCTCAGATAGCCCCTAATATTGGATCGATATTACAATCTGCAATGAGGTCACCAGCGATCATTATTTGGCCTCCTTTGGTTTTGTAAAGCCACTGTTCTATCTGATTTCCTAATGAGGAGAGGGTCTTTTCCAGTTGAGCATCACAATTATCCAACGGATTCCAATAGACATTAACACACATTGGCCCTCATTACGACCCTGGCGGATTTTTTCCGCCGTCGGCGGACTTTTCCGCCATGGCGTAAAGTCCGTTTACGCCATGGCGATGGCGGACTTACCGCCCCATTCCGAGGTCGGCGGGGCGGTAAGTCCCCATTGACCCATTTACCCTTCCCCATTCCCATTTCGGCCCCATAGGGCTCAATGGGAGTGGGGAAGGCGTTAATTACGCCACCGTACATTACGCTGGCGTAATTAACACCAAGGTCCCATAGCGCCATGGATTTTTACGCCCGCAAAAAGCGGGCGGAAAAGTGACCATGGCGCTATGGGAACTCGTAGTTGGCGGTAAGGGGTCGGCGCAGCTAACGCTGGCGCAAACCCCTTACCGCCAGGGTCGTAATGAGGGCCATAATGTCTAATACGTTGACCAATTCTTTAATCTGAAGGGTAACTATTAACATACAATTATCAATTCTCCATTCTTCAACCTTCGTAATAGATCTACCTTGGCGGTAGCCTATCATGAGCCCTTTTTGGGTCTCCCTCTCAACCCTCCTGTAGCGAAATTGCTAATTGTATTGAAGCCATCCCATAGCAGTTCTCCCCTCACCCATGTTTCCTGTAGTAGAATAATATCAAAACCTGATAACTCTTCAGTTAATTCTACTCGAATCACCAGGTCATACCATTGGCCTATGTGGTCATTGTTTGTGGAATTACTCTGATATTTTGTTTCCTCTAACATAGTGGCAACAAGGCATTTCACTGCTTCTGTATCTAAAACTGAATTACTTACATCATTCGTTACAGGATCCCCCAAATAACTACCTAGGCATTCGTCCTTATTAGGGATACCATTGCTAGTGTTAGCCGCATTGGTTTGTGGATTCTTAAACATTTCTTTTTCATGTTCCGAGCTTAATCCTTTTTCGTGTAATACCTGATCCACATTAGCATTAGCTGTCTTAACCTTACGGCCATTACCAAATGCTTCAGAACGTTTGGTAACCCTTACCGAACGACAATCTTGATCAGATAATTTAATTTGAACAATCTCCAACAATTTGTCAGTGGTGGTCTTGTCTGTAAGAGCAGATAACGGTGTAACCGTCCCAGAAAGGACATTAGGATTTTTAAAGATCTCAAAAATATCATTGATGCCGTATTCAATTGTTTTTAGTTGTAACTCCAAACGTGAAGAGTTTTTTTTATTTTTCATCACATCAGCAAGATTGTGTTCACCGTCTTGGTACTCACTCTGGGTACATTTATCAAGACTTGATTGCTTGGCACCAATACTTTTCATTGTGGCTACTTTACCCACCCGAGGTTTTAGAGACTTGGCTAAGGATTTATTCACTATTATTGCCTCTTGAGAGGCTTCTTCGATTGTATGGTGGAGAGATTTGTCTCTTAAGAATTTACAAGATGATTTATTCCACATTTTGAAATCATTTGCTTTTTTTTGTTTTAGTTTTTTCTCTTGTGTTTTAGTTAATTTGATCTTTAAAGGCAGATATCCAACTTGTTTTAATTCCAAGTCAATATTAGAAGAAGCCACTAAGTGGTTACCCATGCTTGCTAGAGGAGTCTTACATATTTCCACAGGGGCTAGTACATTATTCAGAGTCCTTCCGGACGTCTCATTTGGCATTGGATCAGTAATATCAATTACCTCCAGATCAGATGAATCTGGAACACTATCCTTTCCCTTGTCCGAATTCGTACTAGGCTCAAAGCCCTTCGACTTCTGCATGTCATCTAACAATTCGGAAACACAACCTCTCATGCCTTCATTCAATTTGTCAGGAAGTAACCCAATCACTCGAAATATACCATGTAGCACTTCAGTTTGTTTACATAACTCCTGTATAACTAGGGCATTATGAAAGCCCAATAATGCAGAAAAGTTCTGACGCATTTATCAATGTGTATCGATAGCCCCAACAAAGTGTCTCCCTCTTGAAATATGGCCAGAGTATTACTAAATGATCTATTACTACTATTGTCTGGCAATATATTCACTCTCTTCTCCATTAAGTTGCAGTTGGGTTCTACTAAGCCACCCATCCTTTCCTGGTCTTCGATAAACAACGATTGAGAGGAACCATCGTTATTGGAATCTATTTCGATCAGGTTATTCTTTTTAAGTTCATTTGAACAATACATTGCACAATCCAGTAATTCTTCCTCATTATCGCTAATTACTGGGAGAGGTATAGCTGCAGCTCTAGCCAAGCTTGCTCTGCGTGTATTGATAGCAACAAAACATTGTCTATTTTACCCATATTTGATCTTTTCTTCATTCTTAAATGGCACAAAAACACACGCCTGAATAGATCACCTTATTCCACCAAAGTGAGTATGTTTTTTTTTTTTTTTTTTTTTATTGATTTGGTTGAATTTAATCAACCTTTCAAACACACGAAAGAAAAAGGTACAAAAATACAACATTTGACATAAATTCCAACGATCATTATATAGAAAAGACAACATTTGGTCAATGGTCAATATAAAAAAATCTTAAAAGGCAACATTTTGTATGCATTATTCACCACTTAAAAAGATTTGAGGAAGCTATAATTTGCAACATTTAATTAAAATCTCGTTTAAATTAATTGTCTAGTGAGTATGTTTAAAGCAGGCTATATACACCTCTCGTGATGAGCTGAAAAGTAGAGCAACCAATTCACAATTCACTTTACAAACACACTTTTTCCGTTCCACAAACCTACTTAGCGCATTTCCTCCTGGTTACAAGATACAATAAACAAGAGAGTGCAATATGAGCACTCTAGGCTAGTCCTAACGAACCTGCAAGTCAGCAAACAGGTAAAATTGTGCCAGCATCAATGCAGTGCAGTTCTTCAGAGCACTACGACGCACCAAGAGAAAACCAAGTGAAAAGAGCAATAAAAAAAAAATGTGCAGTGCACTCACCACACTACCCCACACCCGAACAGCCAAACAGTCTACTTTGGGCTTCTTAGGGTGCACGCGCGGGTGCACTGGGGATTCGATATTTGAGAGGGTTGCAGGGTAGAATAGGGGCAGAGTCCGGTGAGTCTGGTGACGTGACAATGATCACTGAATAAATGGAGAAGAAACACATATTAAAAATGCTGGAAGCGAATGTGTGCAGCAAAGAATGTCCTCACAGTAAAGTTCAACCAAAAGAGTAATCCATTCACGTCTGAAAGTCACTTCACTAAATGCAGCTTCCTTACGGCATTACAGCACTGAAACTAGCACACAGCTTCTTCTTGACGCCGACAACGGCGTCCACAGCACACAGCGTTCCACCCAGCCAAACAGTCTACTTTGGGCTACTTCGGGTGCGATTTACTTCCAGGCAATTTAAATCGTGATGGGGGGTTAGTACTTGCATGTCAGGGGACTGATTGGAAGGGTCGAGAGGGGACAGGAGACCACTTATTCTCACTGCAGCCTTTAAGTGGGTGCTTTCAGACTTGGGAGCTAGCTGCTTGTAACATTGACGCTGCACTAGAAAAGACTCATTAGAATGTGTAAAGAAGTTAGATGCCCCATATACACATACGTTTGCCCCCCACCGTCTTTGAAGTTAGCACCTCCCCTAACATTTGAAGGGTTAGCACCCCTCCCCACCCCCCCCCGAAATGTAGGTTTCATTGCGCCCCCGTAGACGACATGCATTAATGCACACCCTCCATGTGTCAGGATGCTGTGCCATTTGACGCTTGCCAAAAAGACTACCCAAACCAATGCAAGAGTGAAACCACACAAACAGCAAGGCCCTGTGTCCCTATCGATGCTTGAAACAGAAGAAACATGCAGGTAGTCCTCGATCAAGGCAGGCTAGCTGTCTGGAAGAAAATGCCTAGCTAGCTAGGCATTTGTTCAGTTTGTCTGGCGGCATGGCGCGTGCGGTTGTATTTCATAAGACTAAATGGATTTCTTTGGGAAAATGCAGCAGCACTTGCTTTACAAAACATTGTTCATTCTATCCCGGTGTCGGTGAACAAAATAAAACTGTGCAGAAAATTAACATTCCAACACTGTGTACAGGGAACTCTGGAGATTTCCCGGTGGGCCTCTGCACCCTGGGCCTCTTTTGTGTTTTATTTCCAAATGTTCCATAGGAAAAGTGTTGCGCTTGCTGAAAATGGGTAATATGGGGCCACTTTAAAAATATTTTCCAGGGCCGATTTTGGTTCCCAGTCCACCCCTGACTGTGTTGTGTGTGTCTTGAGGCAAACCACTCCTTCCATGCTGTTGTGTGGGATGGTTCGGGTTGCTACCGGACCTAGAGCGTGCAGGGGAAGAGAAAGTATATATTAGAGAAGTGTGATGGGGCGGGACTGGAAGAACACAGTGAAGAAAAAAATACATTATGTTCTGCCGTCCTCGCATCGTGTGTGATTATTTACGGTGACCTGTAACTATCCCCAGTAAATAAAGTGGTGGGTTTCTGCAGCCCCCAGTGCCCAAATACTTCCCACTAGCTAAGGTTAAGCTGACTACTTATTGAATCAGTATAGTTTAATCCAGCGAAAACCCTAACTCGCGACCGCCTCTGTACTTCTCCGGTGTCCACTGCATTTCATATTCCTCCAGGTTACGACCAAAAGAACACCCCCACACGAGTCGTTACTTTGCTTAAGCATCTTGCCTCTCAGAGCCTTCATCATGTAGCTTATGGTAGTGAGTGGAGTTTCCAGACTGCTCCCATTCCTCATATGCCAACTCGCAGATGCTCGCTTGGTTGCACAGGGGATACAATGCATATTCAAGACAAAGACAGTTACCAGAGTTGTTTTCCTTTTGTTCATTACACTTACATTTTAATGTGTGTAATTTACTGGATTACATATTTTTTTTCATGTACTTGCCCCGTTTAAGATTGAATCAGTGACATAGCATCATAATAGTTGTGCCGAATAAGTTTCTTGAAATGTTTAATAAATAATATGAAGTCTGTTTTATTTTTGTATTTATTTTTACATTTATATAGCGCACATGCAGCCCAAAGCCATCGCAGCACTGTCACTTGTGGCAGTCTTAGTTACAGAAGAGTTACATACATGAGATGAAACATAGGGGTTTAGGTTATTTGGCACGCTACTTTTACTAAATACAGATAACTGTGCATCGCTTTTCTCATTTTCCTCATATAACAAAATAGGAGTGCCTAGGAGTGATTTAGTAAATGTAAAGTGTGGGCCAATCAAATCAGAGGAAAGTTAATGCTCACTTTAAAATAAGCTTATTTGGTGACTGACATTAGACATAAAGTGCCTGAGAAATGTATCACCTCGATGCTCTGGCCTAACCCGGATTATGGTAAAGAAACTTAGATGATGAATAGAACAGAGAATTTGTGAGAAACCTCAGGTGAAGGAGGAAGGCTTTGAAGATTATTATATAGGATTCTGGCACATTGTGCATTAAACATGTAAGTAGTGCTACTGCTGCACTTTGTGTCTGCTACTCACTTTCCCTTTAACAGCCCCAAACCAAACGTTGTGTTGCACATCATGTTCGTTGTCTGTTATGGTGACCAGGCACTGCCATCATACGGTCAGTGGGAGTTGTGCTGCTGCTGTTTCTCCCAGTTCCATTTTACATGTAGGGATGGAAAATGGTGGTTGTCCTCTCTGCTGGGATATTTTTTACTTACAAAGAGACCAGTATGAGCATACGGAGGTCAACATGTACCTGTTCTGTCAATAACAACGTCTGGCAGGGTGTATTTCAACACAGTGATATACATTCTAGTTACGTGCCTTCAAGTATGTCTACACTACAGGAGTAGCTCACCATCCTAGACTTGACGTAGCATTCACATTTAAAATTGATAACCAAATAAATGCTGCAACATACAGACATAATGCATGAAAAAGTGTGCCTCCCAATCAACAGTTCCTAGTTATACCCTCAAAAAGTAAGGAAATGGTAGTGACCCGACCAGTGTTGTGTCGGTGCCCCCTGAGGAGCACTTGGCCCTCCATGCATTAAAACCTGGCTCTGCCACTGTTTGTAAGGTGTGTGCTGCATTCTTTGATTGTAGCTGGAACCTAGAGCAATACATGTTGAGCCCATTTCATCTGTTAAGAAGTAGATGTGCAAACAGGATCTACAAGTGTGCAACACTTCCATGCATGTTTCTTCTTTTTTTGAAATATTTATATTTTTGTGGCTGATTTGCCATTGGAGAAGGCTGCCACCAGGAATCAAAGATTTAAAAGCAGATTTGCACCCTGCTAAAATCAGCAGAGATTGTGGGGTGTGGTTTACAATCCTATTATTGCAATTGGTGACCCACCTGGCATCCACAACAGCACGACTCTGAGGGGCAACAATGCTCACATATCAAAGTGACCTCATATACCGTGAACTTTGTGTGGCCCACAACAGCACAGACTCTTAAGGGTGTTAGAGATTAGGAATAGTAACCACCCCCCCCCCCAGGCATGCAACAGCATAGCCAAGGGTAAAAGGAAGGTGGCGCGGAGTTGAGGTGGTTTGAAATCTGCAACAGCACAACCTTCTCAGAACCCCTTCTTAACTTTCTTAAGCATGCAACTGGAATTGGCAAGCGTCTGGTGCCAGCCTCTTCATTGGTCTCTGCATGGAGACAGGAAAACACAAGCAGAGGATAAGAAGGGTCAGGGCTTTTCTCCAACTCCCCTTAGGGAGTAGGAGAACATTCTGGATATGTGTGCAGGGTACTTTCATTTAGTATGGACTGTGATGAGACAAGGGTGGGCGCAGAGGTAATGGAGCATTGTAGTGCTAGAACATGTTGTGTCTGTGATAAATCAGTCAGTCTTTACCATGACGAGGAAGAATAGAACCTGGAGTAAGTAAGATTAGTGATAAGTAATCAAGTCATTCTACAATTTCTAGAATTGTCTAAATATAAACAGCAGAGTGACTCCCCTGGTAAAGAAGAACGAGTATGTGTGGATAATGGTTTAGTGTTGCCAAGGAAACAATGGTGGGCGGAACGCAGGTGAGAGAACAAAACCCTCAGACTCCCTTTCATATCGGTATTGCTCAACATGTCAGCTTTGCAAAAAGCCGAGTGGGAAGCAGCTCTTCGAAAGCGCTTTCTGCACCTGTACATTGGACTCTTTGTATGCGGTAAGATGTTTTTTTCTGCAGCGTGTACAGGGGGGATTGAGCAGGGGTGACCAAGGATTAATGGGACCCTGTGTCTATATCAGGAGAAGCAGAGTGTGCAAGGATGGTGCAGGGTCGATCACGATATTCTTGCACATTACACGATGGGTCTAACACTATCATGAGGAGCAGCCAAAGTCTTCCTGAATGGATCAAAGACTGTCAGCATACGCCTGAGACTTAAGGAATAGCCCTGATCTTAACAGAATGGAGTAAGACATGTCAGTATATGACAGAGTGCTCCAGGATTGTCCTATGCCTCCTGGAAAATGATGACATATAAAAGAGTGCAAAGGAAAAAGCAAAGGTTGACAAGAACTTTCTAGCGTGGGCCACGGTTTCCAGAATGTGTTATTAGGAAATGACTGCAGCTGAAATAGTGGTAAATGATCCATCTGCCTGACAGGATGGGAGCAGGACTTGACATAGTTGCTCGATGCAGATCTATTGTAGAAAGGGAGAAACATTTGGAAAATTACCATAAAGGAAATTATCCAGTGTATAGTGCCAAAATCTTTGGATGTTGGTGCCATCAGTCGTAGCATATGTAGTAAACTGCACCACGGTCATTTTCATAATCTCAATGTACTCAATTAATCTTTCCATGGTAAGACACCTGTGACTGGTGCCCAAGATATTAACATGATTCTGCTATTCATGACTCCATCGGAGACTGTTCTGGTGCTTAGACCCAAATCCCTAGCCTAATAGTCAATGCTCCATGCAATGCTCTAGTCATGTAATATCCACATATTTTCTTTTCAGTAGTGCAGAAATATGGCCAGAACTACTTGAATGGTGCCCAAGTAAATGTTATCTAACTGGATCCCTGTTCCATGAAGAGGTGGCCCATGCCTGCCTGAGACAACACACTCAATACTAATGTTGCCAGAACCATCCTGATGGGCATATCACTTGGCTGCAGTAGGAGCCTGCATTAACTTAGTAAATATGTGTTCACACAAGAGTAATGCACTGCAAGGAAACCGGTGTCTGGGACATGTCTTCCAGATAAGTGCTAGTGTTTTCCTGACCCTACCCCCCCAAAGGCAATGACCGAATTGGCATCTGCACTCCCCTTACCTCACCTTTCCTTTCCTGCCGCCGAGCTCCAGTAGCTGGTAAACGCCTGGAAGAAAACACATATTCTAGACTGTCTTTACGAGACATGGCGTGAGTCAGCAGAAAAGAGCTTCCAATAACTGTCCTTATGGTTGTATTTTTCATTTTTATTCCATGGACGCTAGTCTAGCAAACAATTTCCGTCTCCAGTGCTTTGAAGCTGGTATGGCAGCTTAGCAGTTTGCACGCGTACTGCAGAACATCCCTGTGTAACTGCAGGCAATTCATTTAAGTGCGAGTTGCTACAATTAGGATCAGAAATAAAACATGGTAAAGTTAGGCTAGTAAGTTAACGCATCCAGCGCAGAAATCTCCCAGGACAACGATAGAACTAAGTCACAAAATAACCTTTATTTCCTAAAACTTTTAGTTTATTTCCATGAGGTCTACTTCTTTGACATGCTAAATATTTGCTTTTTTGGAGAACTTCTACATTTTAGTACATTGTGCATAACAAATGACATGTGTGTGACAACAATGAGTATACACTTGACCTTATAACACAATCAATGTAGTTTTGTGCCTAATAGTATTTACAGTACAACAGTAAAACATATAACTGTTTTAGGCTCATGTCAACATGTATTTTCGTACTTGCATTTTGATGTGATTAATAAAATTGAAATCATACTGGTTGGGAGCAGAGGGTTGTTTCAGGTCCTGGTCAGCAGCCCATCACGTTAATGGCATGACTTCTACCGAGCACCCCTTCATCGTTCATGCTACACCCCAACTGGTAGTGGGTTGCGAAGGTTTGCTTGCTCATGCCCAGTACTGCTTCTGAGAATCCCTACTGGGGCAGACGTGGAGAGAAGTCAGAACAGAGTCTTCATGCAAGCTAAAAAAATACATATGCAGAGGAAAAGACAAAAACACTGTTTAGGAGACAGTCAAGGACACCCCTTAAGTAAATTGTAAATTGTAAATGTGCCCATCATTAAACATGCTAATGATTCATTCCAGAGCCTTACCAGTGGCAATTTAATAATGACTTGCGAAGAGAACATACAAATATGCTGAGAAGAAAAAACATAAAGCCATCAGTTCAATGTGTACGGGAAATATATAACTGAACTAGAGAAACAATTCAATGACTATAAAATCAGAAGCTCTTGCGGTATTTGAATACATTTGTGCGCCATTTTTATGTTTGCAGTTTGTAACCCAGATCTGCTCTGATTAAAATGTTTGTAACTATTTTCAGGTGATAACAATGTTGCCGTATTCGTGTTTATAATGCTTTGATTTTACGCATATTCAGTAGGAAATATGGTGGTTCCTTGTTTAAAACGAAGGGGGAAATGCATGTTTTCTTGCAGCAGATAAAACATAAATTCTTTGGGGAGATGCATTCCTGGAACAGATTCCAGCACGACAGGCCTGATGACCCTCTTTGTGACCCTATTGTACTATTGGACCATATTACACCTCATAGGTAGTAAAGCAGCGTGGTATAACACACAGCAATAAACTTTTGTTTTCTTTTTGCAGGCGTTGCTTTTGGTGATTTCGTGTTCCAGTTCCCGTCAGTTCTACATATCAGCGAGGCTCAGAATGGCACCGTCAGCTGCAATTTTACAACAGCCGATGGTAATCCAGATTTGTTCTGGTATGCGCAGAAACCGAACCAACCTCCTCACAGGCTCCTCCATGTTGCCAAGTACCGTACTGAGGACAACTTGGCCCAGCAAGGTGTTTCTGCCGTGTTAGACTGGGAGCGGAAACTTGTTTCATTGCAAGTTTCTCGGGCGAGCCTCGAGGATGAGGGCGTTGTGTATTACTGTGCTCTGAGGCCCACACTAACTGAGCCAGAACAGACTCTCATGCAGAAAGCGATGCACATCTCTAAGAAGCGGCATCCGCTCAAAGCCACTTCCGATCCTGAAACTGATAAAGGGCTCCCGAACAGCAGCGTGTCTCTGGTTCCTTTGGTTGACTCATTCCATATAAGATGGAAACGGAGCCAAATAAATGCATGCATGTTTGCTCTAAACCTGCTGAGATCACTTTGTGAAATACTGTTTTGATAACTTGAAAAATATTCATTTTTGGAACAGAATTTTAAATGGAAGGTCGAACTCTGTAATTGCTGCTGTTATGTTCTCTGTTCACACTATGTTGGGAATTAATATGAAACTCCGGTCTATTTGAGATCGAAAGATATTATTACTAGCGACTTGAATGTTTTTAGATATGAAACCTTTTGGTTACTTTATTCATATTTTATTGCGGGACTACATTTTACGTTTAGTAGTGCAGTAGTAGTAGTCATAACTTTATTTCAGCGTTTGAACCACAAAAGTGTCACACAAAAATAAACAGCATCACAAATAAGTTAAACATCAGACGGAAAAGCATTTCAATCAGAGTACAATTATATTATGTAAAGTGCGTTGACTCCAGGGCCTGGGTTTATCTCGTGGGGTTTATGTGCATGAGGGAGCTTAACGCCATGTGGCCAGGTGGAGACTACGGGATCGCTCATGCACCTTTGGCCATTAACGCCCAGGCTCCTTTGGAAACTCCCAAAACCTTTTTCCCAGAGGTAAAACGTTTGCTCCCATGTTGTCCCGGGGATACGCACTGAGTTCTGTTGTGCTAGTTGCCTAGGGGTAACATGACCTGCCAAAATTCAGTATATCTTTGACCACAAAAGAGTCCCCAAAGTATATCCTGACAGAGTCATAGGTCATTCACCCAGGCTGGAATATCATGATGCAATTGACAATTTGATCGCAAATTGCAAATGGGAAGCCTCTCATGGTTCAGAGCCAAAGTGTTCATTTATTAACAAGGCCTTCCCTCGGTTAATGCAGATGTGGGGCCGATTTAGGAACTCCATGTAAGTATAATGACCCTCTGCCCGTGACAGCATTAGCCCACTAAATTTAGCAGTAGGGATAAGTGGAACATGACACGTTCTCATTGCTACCTTTGTGTGGTATCCACCCTAGGGTTACTGTCTATCTTTATGCCATTGGTCTACCTCATTCGAGATGGGGTACAGGGTTGAGAGCTCCTAGGTGGGACATAACTGCTTGTATTTGTTTGGGGCAGTATTCCTTTACCTCCTCGGATTCTGTCATTATCAGTTGGACTGCTTCTTTCACCCTATTGCCCTCTTGGAGTATTGGAGCAAGTTTCAGGTGCAGGAGATCCAACTATCTCTGATTCTTTGGGGGGCCCATTTTGCACCCTCTTCACTAGAGAATGCCCCCTCCCCTTTGAAGATGCCCTTCCCAACTACTTCAAACAAGGATAACATTAAGTTCTTAATTTGCAATAGTTCAGATAGGACCGTGGTATAGTGACACTCTTTGGGCTCTAACACCCCATCTCAAGACTATTCAGAGGATTGCTTGACCACTTGTTCATAATAAGGAAATGGCCTGGAGATTAAATTTGTTAGGACATCACACTTTTTCCCTGTTGGGTTAGTCTGCCTCCCCCACCCCACATTTCCAACACTTAAATCTGTTAAGGATTCCAATCAGGCAATACACCCCGGTCTCGCCTAGCATGTAATGCATCAATGAAATACATATTAATTGTGTCTATAGGTTAAATATTCTGAGTTATATAACACTCATATCACACCCTTCTCACAATACCCACAGTTCACACTGAACCAGGAATCAGGCTGGTTGGTAAAGGTAAATATTTATTTATTATTTAAAATTCAAATCAAACACACATGTTAATATATATGGGGCAGCAATCACCAATTTGGTGACAATACAAATCAGAAAATAAGTAAGGCGATTAATTTCATTTAAAGCAATACAGAAAATAAAACACAGGACAAAGAACAGTTTTGGCTTGTGAAAAGATAGCACTTATGTTAAGGTTTCCCCCTGCAAAGTCCTTAATTCACAAATGAGCAATTCTACACAGATGTAAGTAAGCAGCAGGTATTCAGGAATCAAAGAACATTATATAGAGTTTGAATGCAATCTACCCTCCCCAAACAAGAGAGAAAAATGTTTTGGAACTTTTACACTTTTAAAATGACAGTTGAAAATGGCTTAGGAACACAATGAAAAGTGTGCAAAAATCCTTAAATTGATATACATTCCTATGAGAGCAACACTGAACATGTCCTAACAAACATAAGCCACAATATGAGCAAAAATACACATTTAGAATCAGAATGGGAGTTTGGTAATACTTTGAATGGGAAAAGACATGTGTAAAACCTTTGCAAAAATGCAAAATCCTGGCTAAATTTAATTAAAAAAAATAATTAAATTGAATGAGAGGTGTTTTTGAAATAAAGGTGCAAACATGAAAACAGTAATCAGTTTTGACAATGACAATTATACTCTAAACTAGGGTATTCAGGCTAGTTACCAGTTTGAAACACAGTAAGCTCCAGAGTGGTCCATGGAGACCAACCCCAGAACCTCCGTGTCCGCCTTGGAGGACTCAGTCAGGTTACGCATGGGATGATTTTAAGGGTTTGGGATTTTCACATGACAAAAGCATTTTAAAGAAATTATCACTATTACAAGAAATCAAAGCAAGTTTTCGACTCTGTGTAACACTATTACAAGTTCTTAAGTTAAAGAGAGGATGGGTTGAGATAGCGGTGGGACAAGGCAAATATACAATGGGTTACTATGATTCCTGTTTATGCTTGCAGTCCACTGTAATTTAAGATTGGACCGTCAGGTTCTGGTCATCACGGAACGGGTCTACAGGCAGCAGGGCACTTCTGGCGGGATGGTCAGCTGGGCAGTTCTGGTCAATTGGACTGCACCTCATATTGGATTGGATTGGCCCTTCTGGTCACTGGACACTGTAGATTAGCGGGATGGCAAGTTTCCGCAGGCAAACATGAATGGTAGCAAGCCAAACTGGATTAGAATTATTTCCTTGAAGTTTTTGGGATGGTTTCAGGATTTGGGCCTAGGTGAAAAAGAGTTCAGCAAATGCTGATGGCCTTAGTTTTGCAAAGTAGTCTGGATAAGAACAAGATGAAAAATTCTGGAACAGATGAGGAAGTCAGGACCAGAGCGTCACGCAGAAATCAGGATGTAGTCGGGAATCAGTGTGTGTTTGTGTTTTGTGAGGTTCCCTTATTTATTCACCAAGTGACATCACTCAGTTTATGGTAGGGGCAGAATTACAATCCACACCCACACGGCTGTGATTGGTCAAAGGCACTTGCCTTCTTCTGGTTGGAAGCCAGAAAGAGCTTTCATATTTTTTGATGTGACTTGGGAACTCCCACAGTTATTTGGACCATAATTTAACTTTATACACATTTCTGTAATTATGCCCTCTAATAAAGTCGGACACATATATTACATATTTTGTGGGTTACCTTTACATCCAATTCCCACGACAGTGAGAGCTGGCATTGTGTTTCTGTGGACTTTTGTTAATTTTAATCAGATTTGGCCTAACAATTCCTAATTCAGTACATATATGTGCAATCACCCCTAGAACACGGATATACAATATTGCATTTGCAGCAGTAATAGTCTTGGCGTAATTGGTGTTTCTTTATAACTTTTTGTTCCTTATGTAGTACAGGGTTCAATCATGTATTCAAAGAAAGAGCATACAATTAGATTTACAACTACCAACCTTTAGATTTGTCCTCCTTCATGTGGCAAAGTTAAAGGTTTTTAAAACTTAATTTCAGATCGGCATTTAACCACCAAAAATCCTTT
Organism: Ambystoma mexicanum; assembly: GCF_040938575.1. Taxonomy (NCBI): domain Eukaryota; kingdom Metazoa; phylum Chordata; class Amphibia; order Caudata; family Ambystomatidae; genus Ambystoma; species Ambystoma mexicanum. The sequence goes on from NC_090938.1 coordinate 273,106,310, forward strand.
GCAGTTTTTTTTACTTTTCTTTCAATTGGCAACAGCTGTCAAATTCCTTTGATGACAGTGGGGGTCCTCCTCCTTCAGAGGGAAGTTGCCTGCCCCTCCCCCGTAGAGATGAGTGTTCAAGATTGCCATTGTCTTTAGCTGAGTACCAGACAAAAGTCTGATGGGTTCTTTGTCATGAGTATGCAAAAACCTCCCAGCAGCAATTAGTCCTTTCCTGCCAGTAGAGAGGTGTCAACCATTCCCAGGCTGAGGCTGTCAGCTCAGAATTAAATATTTAATTAACTCAAGTCTGGGTTTTGACTTTAAGTTACCTACATCTTTCATTAAAACACATAAAATGCACCCAGTTTATCAGTGTATTTTGACATTAGCAATCCTTTGACATTTCTTCAAGAATTAAGCCTTTCAACCAAAACATACTTTTAAACAGGCGATTTTGCACTTTCTTCATGGAAAAAGAACCTTAAACTGAGTCCTTTTAAATCCAATTTTGTTATGCAGCACACACATTTTATTCAACATTATTTCTGTCCTTGAGTGCTGGGATGTGTCTGCAGTCTGGATGGATGTATCCAGCCTTTGCTCTGAGTTCTCTCTGCACAGCTCAAATTGTTACATATTGCCATTTTAGCCACATTTTTCCTGTGGAACTGAAAACAATGTAGCTGGGCTGCCTTTTTCAAGAAATACATTTCTTAGCTGCTGTCAGTCACTGAGGCCTGGTTCACTGGAAAATAAAATGGATCTAGAGCCAACACAGCACTTTGAAGGTTGCAAAGCTGCATTTTAAAAGGCATTTTTGGTTTTTAGCCCAATTTTGCGGCCTTGCTTCATGTTAAATATAACAGCACCCACTGGCATGCTCCTGCAGTGAGAATTCTGTTTTCACCCCACTTTGACTGTGTGTGGCAGGGTGTGCAGACTTTTGTGATTGTGACCCACACGCAGTTTAGCAGATTTTTGCGTACAGAGGGTTTAGCACATCCGTTTTTCGCTGTTTCTTTCCCATTTGTCAAGTGATGCAGTGGTTGATGCGACACGCTCTCCTCGTCGGCTCTGGTTGGAATAGGAACAATACCCCCGTCTTCTCTCATGCTTTCTTTTGCAGTGTTGAGCGATACTCCAGATCTCTTCGGTTTTTCCTCCCGGGTCCCCGAGGAGGTCCTCCTTGGTGATTAAGTATACTTAGTGCAAATACTAGAAAACAGAATATAACCCAGTTATAAAAATGTCCCACTACTGCTCCAATGGGGATTTCAGCAGTGGGATAGATGCATGCATTCATTGACAATTTACAATATTCCCTGCATGTATTTAATAACAATTTAAAATATTCCTTGCATGTATTCAATGACAATTTAACAATTTCCTAGGTTTTACAGATTCTCTCCCCCTGGGTTTTCTGTGGGCTCTTCTATTTGCCACAAATTATGCTTGGGATGGCAACTCTTTAGCTGGTTTATGTGGACCCACTTGTGTTCCCCTTCTGTCAAAGTTCCCTTGGGGATGCAGATTCTGTAGGCGACTGGTGAGATTTTGTCCACAATTTCAAAAGGTCCCCGCCAGCTGGGCAAAAATGTGCGCTCCTTGGCTTGGTTCCTTTGGAAATTGTACAAGCAAGTAGACCCGGTCTCCTACTTGATATTCCTTTTTGGTTGTCTTAAGGTCATAGTGGGTCTTCATACTGTCTGCAGATCTTTCTAGATCCGCTGAGCATACGCAAAAGCATGTTGAAGGTGTTTTCTCAGATTCTCAACATACTCATGAGTTGTGGAGGCATTGATCAATGTCTGCTCTTAGGTTCTATAGAGCAGATGCTGGGGTAGCACCATCCTTCATCCAGTCATCAGTTCAAATGGAGACATTTCAGTTGCAGAAGAATGGGTAGATCTGATAGCCATCAGGACAAGGGGTAATCGAATATCCCAAGTTGGCTCAGAGTCTGCCACAAACCTTTTTAATATGCTCGCAATGTTTATATTGTACCTCTTAACTCCATCACTAGAGGACTTCCGGTATGCAATGTGTAATTTCCTTTTTACCCCAAGTATCTCCCACATCTTTGTCATCACTTCGCTGGTGAAGTGACTACCTCGGTCTGACTCATTCCTTTGGGGTAGTCCAAAACGCGAGAAGATGTGATTGATCATCAGGGCAGCTGCTGTTTCTGCCTTGCAATTTGGGGCCGGCAGACATTCCACCCACTTAGTAAACAAGCATGTTACGGTTAACATGTACTTGCTCCCCCTAGAGGAGCGAATCACAGGCCCAATGACATCTACTTGCAAATCTGACCATGGCAGTGCCACCCCCCTCTTTAGGAGGGGAGCAAGGTGTGTGAGTGATGTTGGCTGAAATTGTGCACACACAAGACACCCCTTCAAGTATTGGTCGAGGTCCTGCCCCATGTGTGGCCATTATGCAACCTCTCGCAAGATTTCTAATGTAGTATGAAACCCCTGATGACCGACTGTGGCCGCATCATGGGCGTGATTTAGCATCAGGCTTCGGAATGAGGTAGGGAACACCCATTGGTCACAGCCAGATATGGATCTCCTCACCAACAAACCATCTTGGATTCAGAACATTTTTGGACAGTTCATCAACACTCTGAGGTCCTCCTTCCCAATGCAATCGGTATCCGTCAGGGGAAAGTTCTTAGTGTCCTCAATGTGTTGATAAAACTTACCAATGATTGGATCCCCTTTTTGAGCCGTGATTAAATCAGCATCTGGGGTCTCCTTACTCCACTGGGCAGTTGAGAGTTCATTTTGAGCATTTGTCTGGGACCTAGTAATAGCAGTGACCTGGATTTCCCCCAACACGGACTCAATCTCAAGTAGATCCCCTTGGATGGCTCCGGTTTTGGCCAGCTGATCAGCTAAGTCATTTCCAGTTTTGTCTGGTCCCTCTACTTTGGAATGACCCTTGATCTTTTTCCAGTAGATGGTCATCCCGCTAGAGGTGACCAGAGCATCAATATTTTGTATACATTTTCCATGTTTTAGTGGTTTGTTGTGCATGCCTCTGGTTCTCCAATTAACCAGGTGCTCCATGAACCCGTTCCAGACATAATTTGAATCAGTGATTATGACCAGTTCGTGGAGTTGGGGTTGGACAGCAGTGAGGATGGCTTGATGAACTGCCATCAGCTATGCCACCTGACTACTATGGGTGCCGATTTTGTACCCAGCAGAGGGTTCCGGGGCATCATTCACCCAGGCATTCCCTACGCCGGCCACTAGTTCCTTTTCCCTGTTGTTGCCAACATGGTAGGAGCACCCATCCACATAGACAGTGGGCATTCCCTTACACTTGTCTTCTTCATAGACTTTGTGTGGGGAATTGAAGTACGCCTCCATGTTGTCCTGGATTTTAAGACTTTCGTCCTCGAGACAGTTTTCTCTGGCACAATCATGCAAGTCAGCTAGACCTTGCGGGAGGGGTCTCTTCTTGTTTTGGACATATCTAACCTCCACAGGAAAGCCTTGCATTGACAGAATCCAGGAAGTAATTCTGGAATAACTCACATTTCCGGGTCGGATTCTGTCACTTTGAAGATATTGCAGAGGCTGGTGTGGAGTCTCCACTATGGTGTGTTCCCCCTGGATGAACGGGCAGTCATTTTTCAATGCCCACATCATTGCCAGGAGTGCTTTCTCACAATCATTGAATTTTTCCTCCACAGAGGATAAAGGGCCTCATTACGACCCAGGCGGTAAGTTACCGCCTGGGCCGTGACTTTACCACCATGGCATAAACTACGTTTACGCCATGGTGGTTGGCGGACTTACCGCCCCATTCCGACCTTGGCGGGGCGGTAAGTCCCCAATCCCCATTTACCCTTCCCCATTCCCATTTTTGCCCCATAGGGCATAATGGGAGTGGGGAAGGCGTTAATTACGCCACCGTAAATTACGGTGGCGTAATTAACTCCATGGTCCCTTAGCGCCATGGATTTTAACACCTGCTAAAAGCAGGTGTTAAAACCTCCATGGCGCTAAGGGACCTCGTAATCAGGCGGTAAGGGTCGGCGCTGTTTACGCTGCCGTAAACCCCTTACCGCCTGGGTCGTAATGAGGCCCAAAGTCTTGCTTGCATAGGAGATTACTTTATTGACCTTGTCATGCTTTTGATATAATACTGCAGTCAAGCATGTATTTGAAAACCCTGTCTCCAAGAAGAACTCCTTGTTTTTGACAGGGTAAGCTAGACAAGGTGCTTTTGAGAGGCTTCTTTTGAGTTGTGTTACTGCCTCTGGTTTTTCTGGATCCCACTCGCACTTGACCCCCCTCTTTCAACAGATGGAACAGGGGGTCTGCGTAATCCCCAATTAACTTTCTACTCTAATTAGTCAGTCCAAGGAGGCTCCTTAGCTCACACAGAGTTGTGGGGTCTTTTTCAAGCAGAAAAAAAAAACATCAGAAATGCATTGGCCTGAGAAGACCTGTTAGAAAGTCTTCTGTTTCTAACATAGGGCACTGAACCTATTATTAACCCTCCTCCAGCACCCCCCTATAACTGAAGGTGCAAAGCTACGTCTATTTCAGAGAGACACTGGCCTCTGGGGCCACATTACAGAAACTTTGAACTGGTGCAAGTGCAATTTTGCACCGTATAAACACGGATGCATTTTTGTATCAGGATAATGTTTGCCCTCGTGCAAAAATCGAATGGTAGTAGCACTGGAGTAAACTTTGACCTGGTACAAAAATGTATTGATAGCATATTTTTTTTTGACTAGGCCATTTGTTGACCTCATGTTAGCACTGTGCTTGAGATTATACTTGCTTGGTGCATAGTTTCCGTAATATAGCCCTTCATCTCTTACCCAGACAGAACACCCACAACTGCATTAATAAAAGTAATGGTTTTAGAGGAAATGGTGAGATTTACCAAAATCAAATTCCTCTTTGAGGCTGCTAGGGATGAAGCAGTATAAGTCACATGTTGCACATCCTACCATGTGTCTGACTGTACCACTCACCTATTGCTTTCTCAAAGTCATTGACAAGGCCACTTCTGCTTGCACCTTTTCCTGCTCCTTGTTAAGGCTCAGCGAACCTCCACTCGTCCCACCTTCTGGGTCGAATCTAATACCATTGATGTGTTTCCATGGACCCATAGTATCTCGAGGGTCTCACCAGGAAAACAACAAACTGCTCACAAAACCCCAGCAGGATTTTCTGGCAAAGTTTTAACTTTAGGTGGTCAATCAGAACTTGTGAAACCTCCTGGGAAGATTTGACGAGATCTGAGGAAGTTGATAGCCCTGTAAATGACCATGTCACTTTCATTCTCTAAGTTTTGCCCCATTTAGAGCTGAACATACTCCATAGCACCATTCACGGAAGCAAATTGTGTAGTACTTTCCACGTTGTTTTCTCTCTGTTCACATGGTTTCACGTCTGTGCTAATCGTTAGTTTTAACTCGATGCGGAATTAATAAGTAAAATGATAAATTGTAATAAAGATTGGCTACTGAGACACATTTCTACTATGTTTTCCAAACAGGTACATCCTGCCATTCTGCAATTGTCATCGATTCCAGATACCAACTGATGGGTTTTTCAACCGGCAGCTGCAGATACATGTCAATAACTGGATATATTTGACTCTTCTTTGGGACGATCGTCAAGGGCCGATATGCCCTTACGCAGTACCAGCCATTAGGAGCAACCTAACATCCTTTAGGGTGGTCTTGCCCCAAGTTGATGCACAAGCCTTGCAATTAACCGTGCAACCAAAGCACTTCTTTTACCCAAAATGAACACCTTGTGTACCCAAAAGGAACACTGCGTGACTCAAGATAAACATTTGCAGATCAAGAGCAAAGAAAAAAATTCCAATTTGATTGAATATGGCAATAGCCGGATGTTCTCAGAGTGTTTATTGTGAAATAAAAGTACTTTACAAATTGTACCGTCTTGCTGTTTTGTTTTAAAGTACAGTTTTACATTTCGAATTGTGATGCGCTGTGTTGTGAGACGATGTGTGTTGATTTCCGGGTTCTGCGTCACATCACATAAGTGATGACTGTGTTAGGGAGAATTCTCTGTTTAGGCTGAATTTCCTAACCTAGTGAGTCCCCCAGCAGCTTTGTTGGATTTCTGGAGTTTGTTTTTTTCATCCTGCCAAGAGTGAGACTCTTTTCCTCCCACTCTTGGACATGAATGTGGTTGATTTCTTTGAATGTCAATGGGCCTCATTACAACCCTGGCGTTAAGGGGTTAACGGCGCCGTAAAAGGCTGCGGCGCCGTTAAACCCTTAACACCCGATTCACACTTTAACGCCTGCTTTTTGCAGGCGTTAAAGTCCAACCCGCTAAGGGACCTTGGTGCTAATTACGGCACCGTAATTTACGGTGCCGTAATTAGCGCCTTCCCCATTCCCATTGTGCCCTATGGGCCAAAAATGGGAATGGGGAAGGGGCCATGGTGAATGGGGAATTACCGCCCCACCAACCTTGTAATGGGGCGGTAATTCCGCCATCCACCATGGCGGAATCCGGCATGGACCATGGTGCTAATAGCACCATGGTCCAACGCCAGGGTCGTAATGAGGCCCAATGTGTTCTATGGTCTATGGGGTATTTTACTCCATAGGGCCTAATATGTTTTGCTATGTGTGTTACACCGCACCCTCCGTGCCGTAACACTGGGGTGTCCTAGAGGATCCCCACCATAGACTCCATACCCTGGGACTGACTACTGTCTCCCAGGGCCTGTAAAGTCACCATTAGCTTTACTAGACTTAAATTTACTAACAGAACTAGTACAAACCATCCTATTGTGGGCGTACTGGTAGGGGTAATTCGATTACCCCTGGGTCTGTTGTTCGAGGGGGAACTGTCCCGTCCCCCTCGTCGAGTTTTGGCTGGTGGCAGTGGATACTACTTTTTATATTCGACCGCGAATATATTCCTATGGGATTCTTCCCATTGTTGGAGGCTAATACTTTTTCACGTTAGTCGCTAACATACCGCCGGTTTATTTGTCTTAAATAAATCCACCGGTTGGTATTTTCTGCCAGATCTTGGTTTTTAAAATGGTGTATGTGTTCGCCTCTGTAACTCCGAACCAAAGGTTGAGCCCTTTGTTCCACTTTTGGTGGGCTTCTGCACAGAAGCCCTCCAGAGTGGTGCCATTCTGTCTGGGTGTCACAGGGGATGTGGGAGGGGTTTTAGGCACCCCGGACTGAGTTGCCTTGCCAACTCAGGTCGCACTCTGGTGTGATTAGCCCGAATGGTTAGCTGCCCCGCTCACCACTTAGCATGTTTGATTGACAGCTAGGCTGAATGAATGGGGGTTTTCTGCATAAAAGCAGGGCTTTTGGGACTGGAACTTCAGAAGTCGCCACAGGACCTAAGAATCCGACGAGGGTAAAGCTGAGCCAACCTGCAATGACGACACCTGGAGCCCTGCTGAACCGACTCACCACTTCCCAACGACAGAGGAGATCTCCCTGCTGGAGAGTCTTCTTCCCCTGACTGGTGGGAACAACCAGTCCCTTGCTTTTTCTTCGCTTCCAGGATGTTGATCTGTTGGTAGTCTTCATGACCATCAATCTGGCTTCAGAGCTGCCAGAAGCACGGAAACTGCTCTCCTGAACATCCGTGAAGACCTGCTCTTGAACCTCGATTCCAACACTCCGTGTGTTCTCATTCTGCTCGATCTCTCCTCTGCCTTTGACACTGTCAACCATGCCATCCTGCTCAACCGTCTCCGGGAAAACCTGGGTATCACTGGTCAGGCTCTGGCGTGGCTGACCTCTTTCCTTACAAATCGACCCTCCCAGGTCCAACTGGGGTCCTTCCTCTCCGACATCTTTTTCTCCACCTGTGGTGTCCCCCAGGGATCTAATCTCTCTCCCTGGCTGTTCAACCAGTATCTGGCACTCCTTGCCCACCGCATCGCCACTCTCTGCCCTAATTTCCAGTGCTATGCGGACGATACCCAGCTCATTTTCAGGCTACCCTCAGCCTCCCCCTCTCCTTCCCTCATCTCTGACTGTCTGTCTGCTATCCAAGAATGGTGTGCCGCCAATGACCTCTGCCTTAATGCCAGTAAGACTGAGATTCTACTCATCGGTACTCCCACTCCCTCCTTCCCTGCAGCTCTCTGGCCTGCCTCCCTTGGCCCCCTCCCTGCTCCTACCGGCAAGGCAAAACACCTTGGGGTCATCTTCGACTCTACACTCTCCTTCTCTCTTCATATTTCTGACGTCGCCAAGAGGTCACACTACCAGCTGCACCTCCTCAGAGGTATTCTTCCCTTCCTCTCCTTCCCCCAGAAGCTCACTGTCTCCCGAGCCCTGGTTCTCTCGAAGCTGGACTAGTGTAACAGCCTCTATCTTAACCTGCCTGCCTCCACTCTCCGCCCTCTGCAACTCATCCAGAACAGAACTGCGAGACTTGTCCTTGGCCTCAAGCCCAGGGACCGTATATCTCCAGGACTGAAATCTCTACACTGGCTCCCAGTGGCTGCGAGGATAAAGTTCAAAACCCTCTGCATTGTCCACAAGGCCTTCTGGGGCCTGGGTCCTAAATACCTTCAACTCTCTCTTCCTAAATATCTTCCTTCCCGAGCCCTTCGCTCATCCGCCTCCAATTCCCTCAGGGTTAGCCGCTTCTCGAAGCATCGAGCTGCGGGTAGATCTCTCTCCGCGGCAGGGGCCTCCCTCTGGAACAGCCTTCCTGCCTCCCTGAAACTTGAGGAGAACCATCTCCGGTTCCGGAAGCACCTCAAAACCTTCCTCTTTGCTTCTGCTTTCTCTCTCCCTCTCCCCTGCTGAACAGCTAATTAATTGTTCACTGAAACTGCACTGATCCTGCAACTGGACCACTCTAAATGGCCTCGGTCCTGGGCCCAGCCACTCTCCACTTGCACTGATGCCCTGGAACCCCTTTGCACTGCGGGACTGTCTCTGTATCCCTACAGCCCCCCCCTTCCCCAGCACTTGCTCTGCACTTACCTCGCACTTGCCACCAGCTGGCCCTATTTATTTATTTATTACTTTACGCCACTTACCTTGTACTGCACTTCCCCCCCTCCCCTTCCCCTTGCACTTTTCCCCCTCCCCCACCCCTGCTCTTGCGCGATCTGAATGACACCTGGCCTAGTAGGATCGTTGTCTGTCTCCCCTGTCCCTCCCCTCCCTGCCTCGTCGCGCCTTGAAACACCTGTGTATAGGCGCGTTACAAATACCATATCATATCATATCATATCATGTCTAGTGGTCGAATTGCCCGTGCTGAGCACCCCGGCAACCAGATAGCCACTAACCACTGTACCGCAACCAAAAGGTGGTGCCTTGTGACGGAGCACTCTACGGCTGGTCTCTTCCCTGGTGGTGCAACAATCTTCAACTTTCCTCGACGACGAGATCCTCTTATCTTCTGGCAAACCCCCGACTTGCATCCACCACCAGGAACAAATGCCCCCGCCGGCGCTGTCTCTTCACTCTCAAGGTACTGTGTCCGCCTGGCTTCCCTTGTGACGGTTAGTGTGAGGTGTCTTAAATCCTTACTTTTCCATTGGGTCGCCTCCAGACCTTCTTAACTTTTTGTTCTAAAACTGGTCCAACCTTTCTGTGACATTTTGCTACAAAGACCTGAAGTGCATTTCCACTGTGATACTTTTGGGACATACAGCCTTGCCTCTCTCCGAGTGGGCCTGGCCTCTGAACTTTGTGATTTACAGTACACCCTGCCTTGCACGCCTTGCATTTGTTTCGTAAAAGTGTTGGTACTGAGTTGGTTTCATACCCTGCCTTTTTCTCTCCCTTTCTAACGAATACTAGAGTGCCATCTAGGTTAAAGCATTCACCTCTGTCTGCAAATAAGTGGTGCCGTTGAACCTAGACTTGTCGAAATATTGTTATGGGATTGATATATACTTATAGTAACTGTGATTGAAGTTGTTTGCCATATTAGTGCCAGTGTGTTTTCCATAGATGTGTTTTTAAATAAATAATTATATACCTTTACACCCAAGCTCTGATCCGTGTCTGCTTGTTCTACTGTGTAAATTGCCCTATCTTGTATACTCCAAATACGGCCTAACTCGTCTTGAGAGAAGTCTGACTGCTCAGCCACAGCTACCAGGTAAATCTGGGTGGTACAGACTGTTACCAATTGGGTTTACTGCTAACTCCTGTAGACTTAAACTTTTTGCAGTGGTCCCAGAGGGAACTGCACAGGTTTCTGCCTAACACTGGTGTACAGCGGCGGGATTCGTATCGAGTATACAGTTTAGAGAGCTTTTCAGCACTTTAGGATAACTAACCACAAAGCTTAGCACTAAAAAGCAACTTTCTAAAAAACATGTCTACTATGGAAGTTTACAGTCAGGAGTCCTTGTCAGGAAAAAATACTGAGAGTTTGAGAGCTCTCTGTAGACAAGAGAATCTTTCTGTAAAAGGCAAGAAAATAGAACTGATAGCGAGATTGCTGGAAAACCAAAGTCTGGGTACTGGTTCAGAGGAACCAACTTCTCCAACAAATGTAGATAACAGTGATGGAGTTGATCTAAATCAAAGTTCTGATGATAGTGATGACGAGGCTGAAGAGGAAGGAGAGGCTAATGAAACTGACACCCCTGCTCCTCTGTCTGCCTTACCAGCTGTACCTACTGGGCCTATAGCAGGTCCCACACTAAGTCCTCAAGTCCTTGAACTAGAAAAAATGAAAATAGACTTGGAATTCAGAAGGATTACTGCTCAAACTGAACAGAAACACCAAGAAATGCAACAAATTCTTAGGCTCAGAGAAATGGAGCTCAAGCATGAGTTAGAAATGAAAAAGTTGTCTGTCAAAACTGCTTCTGTCTCTGGCTCCTCTAGAAGTTCCAGTCCCAAAAGACCTCGGATGCCTAAGGAATTAATTGGTATGTATGAACCAAAGTTGGATGTGTTGGATTGGCTGAGTTTGTTTGAGTACAATCATGGGCTCCAGAACATCACAGGTAATGAGCTACTTACCTGGTTATTATCTAGGCTCCCCCTGTTGCAACTGATGTGGTAATTGAGTTGGGGGAGGAGGATAGGAAAGGGTATGAAAGTGTGAAACTAGCTTTGATAGCTAGATTTGGGAAGACCCCTTCCCAGTATCTTAAGAGGTTTAGAACCCTCAAAAAGCATGATGGTACCCCTTATGAAGAATCTTTTTATGTCTATTTATGATGCCTGTTCTCCTGAGCTCAGACAGCACTTGGCTGATTCAAAGGAATTGGATTCCAGGAAGCTAGCTAAGGCTGCTGACTTGTGGGTTGCCAACAGGGCTACTCATAAGGATTCTGGGGCCACTCAGAAAAAGGATGAGGGAAAACAGCCTAAAAATGACTCAAAAGAGAATTCTAATAACTCAAATTCCAAAGAGGGCCCCAAACAAAACCATAAGGGTAAGCCACAAGGAAAACCGCAGCAGAATAGTGTACCTTCTGGTGCCAAACCAGAGGGAGCAAAAACAAAGAGGTGATGGCTGGAAGGTTTAGAATGAATCTTAACCACTGGCATTGCTCTGGGCAACCCTCCAGACCACCGTTCTTCGCCTGCCAAGCCATTACAGAAGGGGAAGACCATATGCAAATCAGGCTTGGCCCCACCCCAAAAGGGGCAGTCCAGCCCGAACTGCTAAGTGACATCCCTTCTGCACGAGACCACAAGCATCCCCAAACATGTTTCGCCCTTGTTGGGGCTCATCAGTGAGGAGTAGCTTGGGTCTCTAGGCCCAGCAGGCACGGGACCCACGTCTGGGCATACCCGTCCCACTCGGGGTGACAAAGCAAAAACAAAGAGGTGATGGCTGGAAGGTTTAGAATGAATCTTAACCACTGGCATTGCTCTGGGCAACCCTCCAGACCAGCGTTCTTCGCCTGCCAAGCCATTACAGAAGGGGAAGACCATATGCAAATCAGGCTTGGCCCCACCCCAAAAGGGGCAGTCCAGCCCGAACTGCTAAGTGACATCCCTTCTGCACGAGACCACAAGCATCCCCAAACATGTTTGTCCCTTGTTGGGGCTCATCAGTGAGGAGTAGCTTGGGTCTCTAGGCCCAGCAGGCACGGGACCCACGTCTGGGCATACCCGTCCCACTCAGGGTGACAAAGCAAAAACCAGAGGGAGGCCAGAACAAGCCACCATTCCAGAAAGCATTCGGAAAATGCTTTGTTTGTGGCTCTACTGACCATGTGAAAGGAGATCCCAGATGCAAGGGTAAACCTTCAGGGGTCCAGCTTGTCTCCTTAGCCTTCGCTCCAGAGGAGGAAGTCCAAATGGCAAGTGGAAACTTTCTACTGCTGGCTAATTAACCCATTGGAGTCTCAGCCAGTGTTTCTTTAGTGTCTCTGGGTTTCTGGGAACAACAGAATTTAGATGTCTATAATTCTATCCCAGATAATACTAAAGAGTATTATAAGGACAGTGTCCAGGTGAATGGCCAGGAAACTCCTGCCATTAGGGACACTGGAGCCAGCATAACTGTGGTGGATAAATCTTTTTTTCAGGCTGAGGATGTTGCTAAGGCACCCAAACGCCTCACCAAGTTAGCTGGAGGGCCTGTGCAGATGCTTCCCCAATTACCAGTTCTCATCCAGTGCAATGACATGACTGTCAATATACCTGTCAGCATACAGAGTGAGTTACCAGGACGAGTTCTGTTGGGTAACGATTTAAAAACTCTCGGAGTTGTGTCTCATACCCCCAGACCTCTTAGTAAACGGTTACAAGAGCTAACGAGACCTGCAAGGGAGAGAACCATGAGAGGTACTCCCCAGGAGATGATGAAGAATGATATCACTCCTGCTCCACTGGAATTGTCAGCTGCTGTCTCCAAGAAATCAGAAGCGCAAGGGAAACCTAAAACTTCAATACCGAATCCAGCAGCCAGCACTTCAGTGCAGCCAACAAGGACTTCCCCTCGGTTGTCCAAAGTTACACCAGTAACTCCCCCTCCAGCTGAGGCTGAGAGGGTGGTACAACCCTGTGTGGTAGAATTAGACTCTGAAGAAGAGCTAATGGAAGGCCAGGAACTCATTGGAGATCTGGATCCTGTTGACCATCCTGAGCTGCAGTCTTTACTGGCAGAAGGTGGACCCAACAGGGCAGACTTCAGTAAGGGACAGAGAGAATGTCCAACTCTGGAAGGTCTTTGCCACCAGGCAGAAGCTCAGGGTGAAGTGCAAGAGCCTGGGAAATACAGGTTGCACTGGGAAGATGGCCTCTTCTACAGTGAACCGACCGAGTCTGAACCTGGAGACTACAAACGACTTGTAGTACCCCAAGAGAACAGACAACAGTTCTTGCAGTTAGCCCACGAGATTCCTTTGGCTGGTCACTTGAGTTTCAAGAAGACTAAGGAAAGGATCTCTCTTTACTTTTATTGGCCAAAGATGGGGGCCGAAGTAGAAAAACACTGCAGGAGCTGCCACACCTGCCAGACCTCTGGAAAGGTTAGCTCTAAGAATGTGGCACCTTTAGTGCCTCTCCCAGTTGTGGGAGTCCCATTTGAGAGAGTAGGGATTGACATTGTTGGTCCCCTTGATCCCCCAACCTCCTCAGGCAACAGGTTTATACTTGTTGTAGTAGACCATGCTACTAGGTATCCTGAGGCAATTCCTATGAGGACTGTTACAGCTCTGGCTGTGGCTAAGGCCCTCCTTGGTATTTTTACCAGGGTCGGGTTTCCTAAGGAAGTAATCTCTGACAGGGGGTCAAACTTTATGTCCCACTACATGAAAGCCATGTTGAAAACCTGTGGAGTTACTTACAAGTTCTCAACAGCTTACCACCCACAAACCAATGGATTGGTAGAGAGGTTCAACCGAACCATGAAGAGCATGATAGATGCTTTAGAGGAACTCCTTAAACGGAAGTGGGACCTTCTACTGCCATGCCTTCTCTTTGCTTATAGAGAAGTCCCTCAGGAGGGAGTAGGTTATTCTCCCTTTGAGCTTCTCTATGGTCATCCCGTCAGAGGTCCATTGGCCCTCATTAAGGAGGGGTTGGAGAAAGCTCCTTCCCCCAAGCCAGTCAGAGTGACTGACTACGTGATTGGTCTCCGGAGGAGAATGTCACACATGATGGCGGAAGCAAGTGATAACTTGAAAGCTGGACAAGCATTGGTCAAGCACTGGCATGATCAAAAGGCTAACATGGTTGAGTTCACTCAAGACCAGCTAGTTCTCGTTATGATCCCAACAAGGCAGAGGGCCTTGCGAGACAAATGGATGGGACCCTTCAGAGTTGTGGGTAAACTTGGAGAGGTCAACTATCTGGTGGACTTGGGCAATCCCAAGGAGGCTCCGACAGTCTTCCACACCAACAGACTCAAAGCGTATGTCTCGGGACCTGAGGTAGGAGCGTTGCTTCTAGCATCATCAGAGGAAGAAGAAGAGAGTGAAGCTCTTCCGGATCTCCTCAGAGGCTTACCTTTAGACGAAAAAATTAAAGGAGTAAATCTCTCTTCAAATCTGACACCTGAGCAACAAGAAGAGTGCAAATCTATGTTGAATCAGTTTGCCTCTCTGTTCTCACTTTCACCAGGCTTGACCCCTTGGGGCCAGCATGAAATACTCACTGGCGACTGTCTGCCAGTTAAACGCAGAGGATACAGAATGTCAGAAAGTGTAAAAACCCACATCAAAGGTGAGGTCAGCAAGATGCTTGATCACGGGGTAATGGAGCCCTCTACTAGTCCATGGTCTAGCCCAGTTGTGTTAATACCAAAGGCAGGACTTAGATTCTGTGTGGACTATAGAGCTCTTAATGCAATCACCAAGACTGATGCCCACCCTTTGCCAAGAACAGATGAGTTGGTGGATAGACTTGGTTCAGCCAAGTTCCTCAGCACATTTGACTTGACCTCAGGCTATTGGCAAATAGCCCTGACAGACCATGCCAAGGAGAAAACTGCATTTTCTAACCCAGCTGGCTTATACCAGTTTAAGGTAATGCCTTTTGGATTGAAAAATGCACCTGCTACATTTCAACGGGTGGTAAACCAGGTTCTGAATGGGTTGGAGGACTTCTGCATGGCATACTTGGATGACATAGCAGTGTTCAGCAATTCCTGGGAAGAACATGTAACCCACCTAAGAGATGTTTTGCAGGCTCTTGGACGAGCCAATCTGACCATAAAGGCGAGTAAATGCCAAATTGGACAGAGTAAGGTAGTCTATCTTGGACATGAGGTAGGAGGTGGAGAAATAAGGCCTTTGCTCAGTAAGATTGAAGCTGTGCAAAATTGGACAACACCTACTACTCAAACCCAGGTAAGAGCCTTCTTAGGTCTCACTGGGTATTACAGGAATTTCATTGAGAACTATGGGACCATAGCTTCTCCTCTGAATGTCATCTCCTCTCCAAAATTCCCTAAGAAGGTTAGATGGAACGAGGAGTGCAATCAGGCCTTTGAAAACCTGAAAAAGGCTCTTTGCCAAGCCCCAGTACTCAGAGCTCCTGATTACCACCAAACTTTCATTGTGCAGACAGATGCTTCAAATGTAGGAATAGGTGCAGTACTCAGTGAACTGGATGGGCAAGGTGGGGAGCACCCCGTTTGCTTCATCAGCCGTAAGCTGAAGGATCCTGAAACAAGGTGTGCAACAATCGAAAGAGAGTGCTTTTCTATCGTGTGGGCTCTAAAGAAGATTAGGCCATACTTGTATGGTTCTACTTTTGGCATTCAGACTGACCACCAATCCTTGAGATAGTTAATGAAAATGAAAGGGGAAAACCCAAAATTATTGAGATGGTCAATCTGCCTGCAAGGGTTTGATTTCACCATTGAGCACAGGTCAGGGTGTCACCACCAAAATGCTGATGGTCTCTCTAGGATGTGTATCATCGACTAGAGGTATGAGATTCA
The DNA here is from genome assembly GCF_040938575.1 of Ambystoma mexicanum. Classification (NCBI taxonomy): domain Eukaryota; kingdom Metazoa; phylum Chordata; class Amphibia; order Caudata; family Ambystomatidae; genus Ambystoma; species Ambystoma mexicanum. Next base: position 273,122,176 of record NC_090938.1, read on the forward strand.
TCCAGGAGTGGATTAAATCCTCCTGTCCCTTAGTCTGGGGGGGCGAGTGTTAGGGAGAATTCTCTGTTTAGGCTGAATTTCCTAACCTAGTGAGTCCCCCAGCAGCTTTGCTGGATTTCTGGAGTTTGTTTTTTTCATCCTGCCAAGAGTGAGAATCTTTTCCCCCCACTCTTGGACATGAATGTGGTTGATTTCTTTGAATGTCAATGTGTTCTATGGGCTCCATAGGGCCTCATATGTTTTGCTACGTGTGTTACACCGCACCCTCCGTGCCGTAACACTGGGGTGTCCTAGAGGATCCCCACCATAGACTCCATACCCTGGGACTGACTACTATCTCCCAGGGCATGTAAAGTCACCATTGGCTTTACTGGACCTAAATTTACTAACAGAACTAGTACAAACCATCCTATTGTGGACGTACTGGTAGGGGTAATTCGATTACCCCTGGGTCTGTTGTTCGAGGGGGCACTGTCCCGTCCCCCTTGTCGAGTTTTGGCTGGTGGCAGTGGATACTACTTTTTATATTCAACCGCGAATATATTCCTATGGGATTCTTCCCATTGTTGGAGGCTAATACTTTTTCACGTTAGTCTCTAACATACCGCCGGTTTATTTGTCTTAAATAAATCCACTGGTTGGTATTTTCTGCCAGAACTCGGTTTTTAAAATGGCGTATGTGTTCGCCTCTGTAACTCCGAACCAAAGGTTGAGCCCTTTGTTCCACTTTTGGCGGGCTTCTGCACAGAAGCCCTCCAGAGTGGTGCCATTCTGTCTGGGTACCACAGGGGGTATGGGAGGGGGTTTAGGCACCCTGGACTGAATTGCCTTGCCAACTCAGGTCACACTCTGGTGTGATTGGCCCGAGTGGTGAGCCGCCCCTCTCACCACTTAGCATGTTTGATTGACAGCTAGGCTGAATGAATGGGGGTTTTCTGCATAAATGCAGGGCTTTTGGGACGGGAACTTCAGAAGTCGCCACAGGACCTAAGAAACCGACGAGGGTAAAGCTGAGCCGACCTGCAACGACGACACCTCCGGTGGAGCCCTGCTGAACCGACTCACCACTTCCCAACGACAGAGGAGATCTCCCTGCTGGAGAGTCTTCTTCCCCTGACTGGTGGGAACAACCAGTCGCTTGCTTTTTCTTTGCTTCCAGGACGTCTAGTGGTCGAATTGCCCGTGCTGAGCACCCCGGCAACCGGATAGCCACTAACCACTGTACCGCGACCAAAAGGTGGTGCCTTGTGACGGAGCACTCCGCAGCTGGTCTCTTCCCTGGTAGTGCAACGATCTTCAACTTTCCTCGATGACGAGATCCTCTCATCTTCTGGCAAAGCCCCGACTTGCATCCACCACCAGGAACAACTGCCCCTGCCGGAGTTGTCTCTTCACTCTCAAGGTACTCTGTCCGCCTGGCTTCCCTTCTGACGGTTAGCGTGAGGTGTCTTAAATCCTTACCTTTCCATTGGGTCGCCTCCAGACCTTCTTAACCTTTTGTTCTAAAACTGGTCCAACCTTTCTGTGACATTTTGCTACAAAGACTTGAAGTGCATTTTCACTGTGATACTTTTGGGACATACAGCCTTGCCTCTCTCCGAGTGGGCCTGGCCTCTGAACTTTGTGATTTACAGTAGACCCTGCCTTGCTCGCCTTGCATTTGTTTCGTAAAAGTGTTGGTACTGAGTTGGTTTCATACCCTGCCTTTTTCTCTCCCTTTCTAACGAATACTAGAGTGCCATCTAGGTTAAAGCATTCACCTCTGTCTGCAAATAAGTGGTGCCGTTGAACCTAGACTTGTCGAAATATTGTTATGGGATTGATATATACTTATAGTAACTGTGATTGAAGTTGTTTGCCATATTAGTGCCAGTGTGATTTCCATAGATGTGTTTTTAAATAAATAATTATATATCTTTACACCCAAGCTCTGATCCGTGTCTGCTTGTTCTACTGTGTAAATGCCCTATCTTGTATACTCCAAATACGGCCTAACTCATCTTGAGAGAAGTCTGACTGCTCAGCCACAGCTACCAGGTAAATCTAAGTGGTACAGACTGCTACCAATTGGGTTTACTGCTAACTCCTGTAGACTTAAACTTTTTGCAGTGGTTCCAGAGGGAACTGCACAGGTTTCTGCCTAACAGACTGGGAGCGTTTGGCTACGCTGCCCAGTAACGTCACAGAGAAAGGCGGAGAATATGACTAGGTTTGGTGATGTCATGCTCAGGGGCGGGGGATATGATTTAGTGCCGCAAAGGCAGTCCTGCTTGGGCGATGCAGCAACGCATAAGATTATCACAAAATGGCCACGCCCTGTTGCTTGATTTTGCATGTGTACACAAGTGGAAAACTACAGTAAGGTGCATAGGAAATGTTTTTAGGATAGACCAACGTATGCTTAAAAATACATGCCCGAACCCTCTGGACAATAATATTTCTGAGCGCACTATTCCTTTAATATTCTTGAAACCAAAATGTATTCATTAATCTGAGAATGAGCATCTACAAACTGTCCTCAATCACCTTTAAAACCACAAACTGGTAGAATAAGGCAACATCTACCTAACAGTGAAAATGTACATCCACCAACAAGAAAAAATGTCCTTGAAAACATACCCTGCACAAGTGAGAAACTGGAAACAGTTATAATACGCCAACTGGTATCTTACCGCAACCATAATACTGCAATATATGTTTTTTTCTGAGGAAACCCTGCAACACTTATTATGTATAAACATACCCTCAACAACTTCGAAATTATCAACAGTTAGAATTTGCCAACTTGTATCTAACTGTCCCCACAATCCTACAACATTACTGTGCAATACCACAGTACTTACAAAAGATCAATAACCAAATGCATCAAGAAATACTGCTAATAGGCACTAACAAATAAACAATTAGAATACGCCAACTGGTATCTAACTGCAACAATAGTACCACCACTTCCAAACTAAAAACCATAGACCTTTTCAATTCCTCTTACTACAATAGACCACCAAAAAAGACTGTGCCATGTAACAATAAATAAACATAGAAAGGGTTTTTTAACCATAGTGCTTGTGAAGTAATAACTATGAGGGTCCATAAAGTACACACATGTCTGCTATACAATGCAATAACACATTACAAAGTACCTACCCTAACATGTTATCCTTTCTTTTATCACAGAGAATGAAAAAACAATGTCTGCTACATTTTCACATACCATGCAACGAACTGCATACAGCCTTAATAATGCAAAGAGTAAGTATACAATGAGTGGTGTCACAACATTCAGTGCATACATGTATTATACTGCAATATTTGCAGCCAGACATAGAATATCATACACCCACTCTGTACACAGTTCAACAAACCAACTGCCACACACCCTGTCCATTGTTCTACAAATACTATTACACTACGTGCAGCCAGTGGCCAGACTCTTCAGTACATGCCCCCTGTGCAATCCACATGCCACTGTCAACACGGTTGCATGCATGGCTGCGTTATGCTGTGGTGGTTGTGTCCAGGGCCTAGATTCCTGGGTGCATGGCCTCCGGGATACGGCCTCCGGCCATGGACCCAAGACTCTAGGCCCTAGCCACAACCACTGCAGCATAACATAGCCATGCATGCAAACACCTGCCCACTTACCACAACCCAAAAACATAACACAGCCACCTCAAGCCCTATCCACTTCACTAAACATACTATTACAGTACTTGCAGCCAATGCACAAATTCTTCAATGCATGCCCACGCCACCCAATACTCTACTAACTACTCAAAAATAATACATCATAACATAGTAAAATACCCAACAATCTGCCCTGTGGCCGCAAATATGGCATCCTCTTGAAACCCTGTCTATTACAGTACACATAGCATTCAAGTACATGAAACTAGTCAGAACACTCTTCAGACCAATAAACCAGCCAACTGAGGCCTGCCACACCTTTCCACACATACCATTACAGTATGTAACAAGTGGCCACACCACTAGACTCTTCAGTGCATCACCTCCACCCATGCACCCAAGACTGTAATAGCTAGTCACAATGAACACAGCATAAGACACCCTTGAACCAAACAATCTATACACTAACTACAACCCACACACATAATCCAGCCACCTGAAGCCCTCTTCACTTCTATAGCCTTCCTCAGATCATCTACATTTCACTCCCCTACCCTAATGAATCTCCTACTTGCAGTCACCACATAAGCTGTCTGCCCAAGCTTCTGTCCACGGACTACCGTGCTTTCCGCGGACACCACGATCACAGTACGGCCTTCTTCCACCTAAACAAATAAATAATTTGACCCATCTTTCACTCCCCCACCCTCTCCAGACCCTCTTCCCCCAGTACACTCCCAAAGTTGGGTTTCAGCCCTGGTCGCCACCGAGCTATCCACTGATATCCGCGGATCCAACATGGCGGGCGCATCAGGAAAATATGACACACCTCATGCTTCCCTCCAGCCAATCAGTGAGCACGTCATATGTCCGGAGACATCACAGTGCCTTCCTAGCCAATCGGAGTCCTGTCAATGGAGCAGACACAGATATCACTATTTTTTTGGACCTACATTTTGCCTGTTTTAAAAAAAAAACACTGAATGGATTTTCATCAAATTTACAAAAGCACGCTTTCGGGACCAAGCCGCTACTCCTGCGACACATTTGATGAAAATCCATCCAGCGGTTTGGGCTGTATGCGGGAGCAAAGGTTTTTTCCATTCCGTCTATGGAGAAAAAAGAAATGTGGGACCCCCCTATAACTTTGCCTCCCCTTGACGAAACCTCCCCTAACTTGCCACAACAATTCAGAGCTGGCCATATACTTTCTTTGCAATGTTTGGTGACGATTCGTCTAGGGGGAGCACATTTATAAGCCGCACAAAAAGTGTTCTTCCTATGAAATAACCTTAACTACACAACCGCTACTGTAGGCTGTGTAATATATATATCCACCCAATTCTATTTTGTGAAATTCTCTTTATTTTGTTTATAAGTTTTATGTATGTATTATGAATGATACATATCAAACTAAAAAATGTAATACAAGGAGTAATTATGCAGTACAGAAAAAAACCTCAAAAAATCAAAATAGAGATAACACATATGTGGAAAGCGTATTTGATATGGACAATGTTGCCAGGATATTAATGGGTATCAGGAGGTTGCAGAGTGGAATTATTCCAGAGAACATCATTTGTAGAAGCCTACGTCTTTATGTCGAATTCATAACAAATTATTGCTCCATGCCTGAAAAGTGTCCTCATTAGTTACAATAGCAAAAATTGTCCCCCTCTAACCATATATTCTAGGCTTCCTATTACTGTCGTAAATCTCCCCCCGTCTCACCTGGGATCGCTTCTTGCTCTGTTCCGTGGGAGGATTCCTCTTGCGGGTGGATCAGGTCTTGTATAGGCTTGCACGAGTCTCTTCCGACTCCAGCGCGCTTTCAGAGTTCCAGGAAGGTCGCAGTCACAGGATGTCCAGGAAGGAAGTAGCGGTCGCTAGGTTTGAGGATTCCAGGAGCAGATTTGGAGGGGAAAGGTGTAATGAAAGAAGAAGGGACCAGGAACTAGGAATAGTGGATTCGCCGAACAGCGCACACACGTCTAGTCACTACCTAGTGATAGCGTTGAGACGCGCGGGGCCGCGGGGGCGTGGCCAATTTATAGAACGTGCCGTTTCCGACATAAATGCTGGTGCGAGGCAAGTCACTTGGCATGGCCATGTTGGGAGTAACAAGGAATACAAGCCCCGCCGTAATAAGGACCAGGAAGTCCAGAAAGGGCAAGTTCTATGGGTCATGACAGCATGCCTCCTCCGAAAACCTGTTCCACCAGGTTTGCCTGGGTGTATCAGATGGAATCTTTTAAGCAATCGAGGGGTATTTAGGTTAGAAACTGGTTCCCAGGTCCTCTCGCTAGGAGGATATCCTTTCCATTCAACCAGGTATTGAAGTCAAACCCATTTATACCTAGAATCGCATATTCTGGACACTTAATTTTCCAGTTGATTGTCCACAATCACAGAACTGGGTCTGCAGGTTTTCCGGGTGGATCCGATTTAGGGTTTCAATAGAGAAGTGTGAAAGACTAGGTGTATTCTCTTCTAGGAGTCTGGTAGCTTGAGCCGGAATGAGACAGGATTGATGATTTGCTTTTTGGAAAATGGTCCATAGTACCGGGGGGCTAATTTGTTTGGCCGTAGATGTTGTGGTAATAGCTTCGAGGACAACCAGACTTGATCACCAACGGAACAAGAAGGTGCTGGTCTTCTTTTGGAGTCTGCATAATGCTTAGTGCGTGTCTGGGCCTTTTCCAATAGTTCCTTGGCTTCCTTGTGTATGTTGATGAGAGTCTCAATCCATGAGTCGATAGTAGGTACTGGTGTGGGATGTGGAAGAACAGAAGGTAAAACGGACGGGTGAAATCCTTGACTGCAATAGAAAGGGCTGACCTTGACTGCTGAGTGATCGGAATTGTTGTAGGCAAACTCGGCCAAGGGCATAAGGAGAGACCAGTCATCCTGAACCTTGGTGGCAAAACAACGAAGATATTGCTCTAGGGTCTGATTTACACGTTCCGTGGCTCCGTTGGTTTGTGGGTGATAACCTGATGAGAGAGTGTGTTGGATCCCTAGAATACGACACAGATGTTTCCAGAATTGTGAGAAGTATTGAGGTCCTCGGTCCGATATGATCTTGGAAGGAAGTCCATGAAGACGGAAAATGTGTTCCAGGAAGATTCCAGCAAGTTCTGATGAGGATGGTAGTTTATACAGAGGTGTAAAATGAGCCATGTGAGTGAACAAGTCGATGGTGACCATGATGGTCGTAAAGCCCCTGGAAAGTGGTAATTCCACAATAAAGTCTGTAGCAATGACTTCCCATGGTCTTGTCGGAACTGGAGGTTGCAATAGGAGGCCCGCCGGTCTCTTGCTATCGTGCTTGTTTTGGCTGCATATAGAGCAGGCTTGGACATACAGCCGAACGTCGGACTTCATTTTTGGCCACCAAAATTGTCTTTGTATAATGCAGAGAGTATTGATAATACCACGATGTCCAGAGTGAGGGGTGTCGTGGCAGATATTTATTATCCTTTGTTGTAGTTTTTGTGTGGGAATGACCAGGGCGTTATCCTTGAACAAATATCCGTCCTTGGATCTCAGATTCCATTGATCTTTGTTTTTAAGGTCCTTCCAGAACTCTGAGGATTGGGTTTGCATCCACACTTCTTCCAAAAGGCTGACTGCTTGGGCTACAAAGATAGTGTGAGGAAACATCTTGGGATAGGCCCGGTCTTCAGTAGTTTCGTAATCCGGGCGCCGAGACAAGGCGTCAGCGATTATATTTTGTGTTCCGGGAACATGGCTAATAGGAAACTGGTACTGGGCAAAGAAGAAGGCCCAACGGGCTTGACGACTATTCCTACATTCCAAAGACAGTAGAACTTGAAGATTTCGATGGTCCGTACGAACCTGGACTGGATGTCTAGCTCCCAGGAGGAGATGTCACCATTCTGTGAAGGCTTGGCGGATGGCTAATAGCTCTTTTTCCAAGACGGAATAATCTGTCTCACTGGGGGTCAGGGTTCGTGATAGATAAGCAATGGGGTGTTCCACTTTGTCATCAAACTCTTGTTTTAAAACTGCTCCTATGGCGTGGTTAGAGGCATCAGTTTCTACTAGAAATGGCCGATTAATATCGGGCTGAGCTAGGATAGGGGCTTGAGTGAATTCTGTTTTTAGGTGTTGGATGGCCTTGTCTTAAAATGTAGACCAGAGGAAGGGAGTGTCTTTTTTCAAGAGAGCGGTGATCGGTTGTACAATTTCAGAAAAGGTGGGTATGAATTTCCGGTAGAAGTTGGCAAGTCCCAGGAAGGATTGAACCTGTTTCATGGAAGTGGGGGTCGGCCAGGACAGTATGGCCTTTACCTTCAAGTGATCCATACCAATCCCTTTTGGACTAAGGACAAACCCAAGGTAATGAACAGAAGTAACGTGAAAGAGGCATTTCTCAGGTTTGGCCAGGAGTCTGTGTTCTCGTAGTCGTTGTAAGACTGCCTTCACATGTTCTTCATGCTTTAACGTATCTTTGGAAAAAATCAAGATATCGTCCAGGTAGACGATGACGAAAAGAAACAGCATGTCAGAGAACACCCTATCCATGAAGCGTTGGAAGACTGCGGGGGCATTAGCAAGTCCAAAAGGCATGACCAGGTATTCGTAATGTCCAAAGGGTGTTCTAAAGGCCATCTTCCATTTGTCTCCTTCCCTAATACGAATCAAATGATAGGCACCTATGAGGTCCAGTTTCGTGAAGATGACAGCTCCTCTCACTGCCTCCAGGATATCCGAGATCAAGGGTAAGGGGTAACGGTCCTTGAGGGTACACTGATTTAATCCACGGTAATCAAGGCAAGGTCTGAGTTCCTAGGTGTCTTTTTTGGGCACAAAGAACAGCGAGGCTCCGGCTGGAGATTTCAATGGTCTTATGCTGCCGTTTTCAAGGTTGGTGTCCAAGTATTCTCGGAGGGCCTTTTTTTCCAGTTCGGATAGGATAAACATCCTCCCAAAGGGAATCACTGCTGCAGGCTCTGTGTCTATGGCGCAGTCTTCGGGTCTATGAGGGGGTAAGGCCTGTACTATGGCGTTTGAAAAGACATCAGCATAATCCTGATAAGCCCTTGGCAGCTGAACGATGTTGGAAACCCTGAGTGTCTCTGATTGATCAGTGGGTGTAGCATTGGATGAAATCAAGGAAGGACTCGAGGACAAACAATGAGATAGACAATACTCTGAACCCAAAAATAAGGATCCCGCTGTCCAATTGATGTATGGATTGTGGTTCTGTAACCAGGGCATGCCCAATACCATGGGGTAATGGGCTGATTTGATGATATCAAACTTGAGCAGTTCCTGGTGATGATTTATTGAAAGTTGTATTTCCTTGGTCTGTAAAGATATGGGTCCTGAACTGCGGGGTCTACCATCAATTGCCTCCACAGGTTGCATTGTATCCCGAGCTTCATATGGAATATGGTATCAAAAGACCCAATCTTGGTCGATGAATACTCCCATAGCCCCACAATCCACCAGAGCCAGAATGTGATAGGCCTCCTTCTTTGGTAATGATATGAAGGCTTGGAGAACCACTAGATAGTTCAAGGATGGAATAGATGTGGAGCAAACATCTCTCTCCCGACACCTCGCTCCATCTAGGATTGGGATCTGGCGTTTCCCGAACGCCGTGGAGGGGCTAGAGTACATTCTCTAACAAGGTGTTTATCCGAGGCACAACACATGCACAGGCCTGTGTGGATCCTTCTCTTCCTTTCTTGTGGGGAAATAGGTCCACGCAAGGCTCCTATTTGCATGGGTTCCGGATCAATGTCAGGAGTTGGGGCAGGATCGTTTTTTACAGAAGTCTCAAGGAAGTTCTTTTGAAAGGGTATCTTGGTATTTCTTCTTTCAGCCTTTCTTTCCTGGATTCGGAAGTCTATCTGCATGGCTAGATCCATAAGAGCCTGGAATGAGCTAGGACGAGCCACTCTGGCTAATTCATCCTTTACATCCTCATTTAGACCCCTTCGAAATAGAGTGAAACTTGCTTCTGAGGACCAATCTGCATCCTTGGCCAATTGTTTGAATCTAGTAACATACGTTAGCATATCCTGGGATCCCTGTCGGAAATCAAGTAGCCATTCCTGAGCACTTTAAACCTGTTCTGGGCGGTCGAACATAGTTTTGAGTGCCTGAATAAATCCATCATAATCACCCAGGAGGGCATCTCCAGTGTTGACTAGGGGAGTGGCCCAGGTCAACACGTTCCCTGTGTGGTGCGATATTATGAAGCCCACCTTCGCCCTGGAAGTTGAAAAATAGTAGGGTTTAAAAGTAAAATGCACCAAGCAAGAATCCAGGAATCCACGTAAGAACTTTGCTGAGCCATCATATTTGTCTCCCACTCCACCCAGTAACACACTCTCCTTGTTAGAGGAGTCGCGAGACAAAACAAGTTGCTTTAACGCGGCATTCTCCGCTTTTAAGTTCTGCACTTCAGTTGTTAGTTCTTACATGCCACGTATGAGGTCCTGGACTGCTTTCTCCATAGCAGTATCAGTGTCAGTCGTTTGGCATCTCAAACTGTCGTAAATCTCCCCCGTCTCACCTGGGATCGCTTCTTGCTCTGTTCCACTGGAGGATTCCTCTTGCAGGCGGATCGGGTCTTGTATAGGCTTGCACGAGTCTCGTCCGACTCCAGCGCGCTTTCAGAGTTCCAGGAAGGTCGCAGTCACAGGATGTCCAGGAAGGAAGTAGCGGTCGCTAGGTTTGAGGATTCCAGGAGCAGATTTAGAGGGGAAAGGTGGAAGGAAAGAAGAAGGGACCAAGAACTAGGAATACTGCATTCGCCAAACAGCACACACACGTCTAGTCACTACCTAGTGATAGCGTTGAGACGCACGGGGCTGTGGGGGCGTGGCCAATTTATAGAACGTGCCGTGTCCGACGTAAAGGCTGGTGCGAGGCAAGTCACTTGGCATGGCCATGTTGAGAGTAACAAGGAATACAAGCCCCGTCGCGATAAGGACCATGAAGTCCAGAAAGGGCAAGTTCTATGGGTCATGACAATTACATTTGCAGTTTTGCTAAATTATCTTTTTGCCTAAAATTCTTTCTTCACACCCAAGTTTTTCCAGTTACTCAACTCAGAAAAAGGAACAGGTATTTAATATGACTTACAATGTGGATGGTACCTTGGGTCTGCTTAGCCCTACCTTAACTCTGTTGAAGATCTCTCTTTTGGTACTTGTGGCTCAACCCCCAACTCTGAGTAGAACTGGGGAGAAACATGTAATATGAAAAAACTATTGTCCCACCAAGAAAAAAGCCTGAATCAATTTGAATCAATACAGATTTTAAACATTCATCAACGTGTGGTGCTGCATTTCAAGAATCAATCAGGCACAACCGCATTATAATTGGTATTGACATGATCATTCTAAGCACTCTCAGATAAATGTAGAGAACACTGAACATAATTAACCAAACTGAAAATGAACTCATTAAACAATCCAGCATAATTCAAGAATATTTTTTAATACATACAAAGACAAACAACACAAGTTTTTACAAAATTTGAAGTTACATTTAAACAACATATAAACAACCTGTGGTGACAAAACTAACCACTGCATCCACATCTACTCTCTAGCTTCATACTAACAAAGGATCATTGTAACTACTCTATGGGTACCTGTAAAAACCAAAGTCTACTAACTTCTTGAGGTAAGCCAATGAGCCAGTAGGGCCTTGCAGACACATATGCTGCGCAAGTAGCTCAGGCCTTCCTGAAGGCATGAACAAATATGTCCATGTAAACATGTGTGAACTCATTATAAAATATCTTCTAAGAATGCAGAAATCAAGAAATACAATAGTCCCCTGACCCGTGGCTAAAAAGAACACGTACATTTATGTGTCTGGCGAACTCCCAAACTTGCTACAGTTAAGAGTGTCTGTAAGGTTAAGACAATGCATCTTGGCAGGATACCAGTAGTATCCAGAGCAGATCCTCTCCTCGACTGGTTGGTCATTCAAATTGAATTAGACTTCAGGGATTTTAGACAGGATGTGTATCCAGATGTCTACCTGATTTTTTATAGATAAACCGGTGGGCCAATCCATGCTGCATTTCTCTAACTTGGGAAGAGGAACTCTCCAAATCCTAAAATGGGTCTGGCTTTCAATTTAATGGCTTCCCATTCTGCAGGTTCTCTATGCCATCTTCTGAGTCATTGATGCTGAGGCTGAGATTGAGTTGTCTGGTAGTGTAACAGGGCTAGATGCAGATAATTCAGAATTTCACACCATGGAATATTAAGTGTCTGAATGACCTTTTGTACCCCCAAACAGCAAGTGAAATATGAATAACATAGACATATATGGATGGGCACCACTACATTAGATGAAACTAAATGAAATTTAATCCGTATGTGATGTCAACCAGAAACCTGAAGTGCACTCTTTCAGGAAGTAAAACTGTAAATATAAACTGATTATGTATATAACATAAACGGATTGGTACTTGAGATATATCAAGATGGCTAATAGGTATTTTCTCCATTGTACTTAGAGCATGCCCTGACAATGAAATTGAGGTTTGAAATGCATCAGCCATTGATTATGTCACTTCAGCTATAAAATTGACACAATATATACTTAATTCTTTTATTTGTGGTTAGTCAACAAAAGACTTTTCACAATACATAGACAAAAACATTAAAAAAGAAACAAGCAACATTAAAAAAGAAAAGACACCATTAGTGCAATCACTTAATTCCATCTTCGAATAATTACATTACACATTTACAATCAGTTCTTAATTTTTAAAGAAAGAAGAAGAGAAAAAAGAAAATATAAATAAAAAAATGTAAAGGAAACAATGTGGACTATTTAAGAACAAGATTAGGAAGTTGAATGGACTCTTCATATGATTCTGTTAAAATGATCTGAATTGTGGTAGTATTCACTACAGGAGATCGTCACCAGTTCTGATGACATACATCATCAGTTTAAATTTACAAGATATGAATAACATGCCTGAATCCATCCTAAATCACAATGGAATGGCTCACCATCTATCAAAATAAATGGGATACCCCAGATTGCAGATGGCTCTACTAGACATGAGGTTATGATGTGTTCTCGAACAAGGCTCCTGTCAAACTCTTCCCTGTTGTATTATTTTCAAGCTTGCCCTCACTCATCTAGATGTCAGGGGCCAGATTACAGAAACCTTGAACCGGTGCAGTCGTAAAGTAGCACAGTATTAGCACTAGGGCAAAGTTTGCCCTATTTCTAAAAACACCCTTTTCTTTATACCATGCCCAACTGCACTTGTCGTGGTGCAATGGTTTTCTGATATGTCCCATTGCTTTTAGAAATAGGGCAGACTTTGCCCTTATGCTACTACTGTGCAACATTGCACTTTCAACGGTACAACGTTTCTGTAATGTGGCCCAAGGTGAGCGTATCACTTTTTCAACTTGTAACTTTTGGGGAAAATCTTCTTTGATGTGAATCCAGTTGTCTGAGTAGGGTGACAATGGCTGAATGAGCCTGGTGTTTAAATAAATAGCAACTACTGAGTTAATTCATTTTAGGTAGTGAAGTACCTGTTCTCAGTGCGTCACACTTTGAAGATAGCTGAACAGAGCAGAAACAAGTCAGGGAGGCTCGAAATGAAATACACTGAGACCAAGGAAAAAGAAACTCCAATGAGCCTGATTGTTCGGGATAGTTGAAAGCTTTAGTAATAGGCCTTTATCACCAATAAACCAATACTGCCTTCACTTCTGGGGATTGCAAACTCCTTAGGGAGGAGCTAGCCTCCTTTGCCCCCCACAGGAAGAATTTAAGGATTTGGTAACAATTTGCAAAGTAATTCACTGGGATTTGTTCAGACAAGTTGTTGACAAAATACATCATTTTGACAGTGTTAATCTTCCCCCACAAACTCAAGCTAATGCAATTCCTCCTTTCTGGTAACAAGTATTGCAAGTGAAAGTCAATATTCAGACACACTAGTGTGGCAAAGTTATTCAGAATGTGCATCCCTAAGTATCTGATGTGGGAGTCAGCCCATTCAAAATCCCAGCCTTAATGCAGAATTTCACTCAGAAATTGTATTGTCCCAATCAATGGGGCATGTATTATTTAGCATACTGCGATCGATAAAAAAAAATCCTATGCAACTTACCTTAATTTTTCTCACATTTACACAAATGCTAAAACAACAGGTAGTGTTTCTGCCATCTTGTGCTAATCTTATCCGTTGATCTATCACCCTAAGTTCAAGTGCCCTTGCAACTGTAATTCAGATCACCCACCCCTCATGCTGACATCACTAGACGCTTATAGCCCTTTTCACATCACCATTGCACATCTCATTTCAATGTCCTCTGTGAGCAGTTTATGTGTCTCCATGGCAATGCCAAGATGCCTCTTTTCTATACAAGTGTAAACAAACCCTATTAAATTACACAACAATGGAGTTTATTTTTCCTTGGTCTCAGTGACTTGTTTCTGCTCTGTTCTGCTATCTTCAAAGTATGACACACTGAGAACAGGTACTTCACTACCTAAAATGAATTAACTCAGTAGTTGCTTTTTAGTTGAACATCTCTTATATTATGTACAAAATGTCTTTACCAAACCATAACAACATTTTACTTTTACATGGCATATTCTTTACATGTGCCAATGCAAAATTTCAAAGTTTGCATGTGAAATTTCAAAGTTTGCACCTGTTATTCTTGTCTTTGCCCTATGTTTTTTTTTTAACATGGCTGTTTCCTCTCTTGTCCCCTTTTAATACTGAATTTTAAGGTAAAACCTCAGTTTGTTACTGTATACAAACAAAAACCTTTATTTTTCTCACTGTTTATTTTGTACTTTTTTCGAAATTCAGGATCTATGCCAACAATTCAGACCTAACAGTAAGAGCCTGAATAATCAGAAAAGAAACTGATTGAAGGAAAAAGAAGCTGATATAATGGGGAATCGGATGAAAGTCATGATGATCAATCATTGGAGCCTCAACCCAGCCGCATGAAAACATTTTCCACCTGGTGTACCTGCCATCGTTGTGAGCTCATGCCTACTGTGGTGGAGAACTGCTGTTGCCGAGAAAACTCTGGCTGCTTGGCCTACGTTGCCGAAGAAGACACACCACTAATATGGACTTCAGGGCAGCCTGCCTTACAAGATCTGTGTTGCGAAACATGCACAAACTTCGAGCTACAATTCACCCTTTTAATCCATCTAATGAGTACATTTAGGGGGTAATTCATAGAAATCGGCACACAAGTGGCGCACGCGGCTAGTGCACAGAGTGTGCGTGTGGCATTCTGTGCATGCCGCGTGCGCCAAAACCCATTCAGGCGCACAGCGTATTCATGGATTTTCACATCCATAAGCAGCCGTGGCGCAGAGTGGCGCAGCAACCCTGCAGCAGCGCCCCCAACCCCACCCCATGCACCAAAAACATCGCACAAATCCAGTACATGGCGCAAAGGCTAGTGGACCAGCATACAGCCCCCCAACCACGAAAATGCATGTAAAAGACCCCGCGCACGCCCCAGAATACACGTACCCCGCTCGCGCCAGGCCCATTGCATGTAAAATTCCCTGCGCACCCCTCGAAATACACGTACCCCGCTTGCGCCAGCAAAAATGTGTGTAAAACTCCCCGTGCACGACCCAGAATACACGTACCCCGCTCACGCCAGGCTCATCGCATGTAAAACTCCCCGCGCACCCCTCGGAATACACGTACCATGCTCGCGCCAGGCCTACCGCGTGTAAAACTCCCTGTGCACCCCTCAGAATACAAGTACCCCACTCGCGGCAGGTACTTTTCGAAGAAAAAGCACCCCCCTGTGGCGTGTGTTGACTGTGGGGCATGCCCAGGATGGATGGCCTGCCTGTGGGGCATGGGGAGGGTGAGTGGGCTGCCTGTGGGGCATGCCCAGGGTGGATGGCCTGCCTGTGAGGCATGGGGAGGGTGAGTGGGCTGCCTGTGGGGCATGCCCAGGGTAGATGGGGGGCCTGCGTGTATTTCGGGGGTGCGCAGGAAGTTTCACACGCGATAGGCCTTGGGCGAGCAGAGAACGTGTATTTCGGGGGTGCGCGGGAAGTTTCACATGTGATTTGGCATTGTGGGCCCTCCTGGGTGTGCAGTTTCCCCCCTCCCCATGCCCTACAGGCAGCCCAAACCACAGGGGACTACCCTAAAGCCCTCACCATGCCCTTCAGGCAGCCCACATGGCACCATGCACTCGTGAGCACACTTGTGAGCCCTGAATCAGGTCCCCCACCCATTGACGGGCACCTGCCAGCAGGCCCTGACTCATATCCCCACCCACTACCCCCAGTGACGGCACCTGCCAGCAGGCCCCGACTCCTCTTCTACATGCTGGAGGCGGGCCTGTTCCCTGGCCCCGAGGTCTCACAGGGATAAAGCCATGTCCACCTCCAACTCCCTGCAAATTTCCTCGAGGCACTAAGCCCGCCTCAATGCCCTGCACATCGAGTTCTCTGCCCTGACCATAGTGAGCCGTGCCTCTTCAACCCGCCGCCGCTCCGTATCTATTTGCTGGCCCAACCGCTGCCACACGAAGACACTCCCAATCTAGGGTCCTACTGCCCTCCGGCGGATGCCTGCCCCTCTGATGTTGATTGCCCGAGCCATCATCGCTCCCACCTTGAACCTGTTGCTGCCATGCATGTGCCCTGCCTGTCGATGCCTGCACATCCTCCTCCTGCTGGGGTCCATTTGTTGTGGTGGCCACCCCTGCTGGATCTCTGACTCCCGACTGTGGCAGGGATGTGTCCTCCACCAGCCTGGCTGCTGGGTCAGGGGCAGCTCCACAGGGTGGTCAGGTGATACATGGCCAGGAAGATGGCACCGAGGATGACTAGTGCATAGGGGGTTCAGTTGAGGAGGGGGTCGGTAGGAGGCCCAGCAAACAGAGGTACCCAGCACCGGTGATCCCTCCTAGTCGGTCGACATGGTCAACGAGGCATCTGAAACAATGTGTAGCGTCCACACGAGAACCCTGAACGTCATCCCGGATGCCAAGTTGACGCAACACCACCCCAGAAAGGACAGGTTCAACACGGTCCCTGATTGCCATGTCTGCAGGGAGAGGAAGAGCAGTTGTTGTTAGCAGATCCCCTCACTGAAAACGGGTCTGGGCGAAGGCATCCCTGCTGTTGCGGAATGATGCAGTCACAGGATCGGGGACAGTATTACAAACAGGCACCTCTGCGGCTGCCTGTGCTACCTCCTGTCCCTGCCCCTGGACTGCACCACTAGCACCAGTGGAATCCCCCTCCAGGCCCCGTGCGTGGACCTTCCACGGCCTCCTCCTCAACCAAACCCTCCACCAACCTGGATGACTTGGTGCCATCTTCTTCCATAGGCCCCTGTGGGGTCTCAGCTGCCCCTTCTGCTGCCGAGGAGTCCACCTCCGACCTCCGCCTCTTGGACCTACCCTCGGCAGCTACAGCCACAGACGCGGCACCAGACCCCTCTCTCCCCGATGAGATGAAAACATGGGAGGGGAGCTGGGCTTTGCGTCTCTGTGGGATCCCTGCCGCTGTGCTCCATAGCACTGTCTCCGCCCTCTTCATCAGTTGATGCTGCAGACAGGGAGAGACAGAACAAAGGCATCAGGGCACTGTACAATGGACTGATACACACGACAGTTGCGCATGAGTGGCAGTCTCAAACTTCACACATTGCATCACACTCTCCAACACACATATCATTTGAACCCACACACATACGCAAATCAACAGGAATGTTGCAGCAGGCAGCACCATCCATACATATGATATGATATGATAGTTTATTTATATAGGACCTATACACAATGTGTTTCAAAGCACTTCAAGGCAAGGGAGGGAACAAGGGACAATACAACCACATTCTTACAGGCCATGAACAGTAAGGATGTGAAATTAACTATCATACTCGGCCTGACGACATTTCAGATAGTGCAAGAGCTAAGACATAGATAAGGAAGGGAGGGGGAGAATGGGAAGGAAATGGAAACAGACAGGCGACTACCGTACTAGGCCTGCCGACATTTCTGGTAGAGACAGAGAAAAACAAAAGGTGAGGGAGAGGGGTGCAGAAAGGGAGGGCAGGAACAAAACAAGCAACTATCATACTAGGCCTGACGACATTTCAGATCGTGCTGGAAGCGTGGTGGGGAGGAAAAAAACAGTAATGGGAGGGTGGAGGAAACAGACGAGGTTGCTATCATATTAGGTCCATGGACAATTCTGATAGAGTAAGTGCATAGAAGAAAGTAAGTGGAGGAGATAGGAAAAGGGAGAAGGGAAAGGAGGAGAGAAAAGAGAGTAAGCAGTCAAAAAGAGTGGAGAAGCAAGAGTGGAGAGCGAATACAATTGCAGAAGTCATTAGTAACACATAATGTTGCAAGCTAGGATACAAGATGAAGATGGGAACAGCATGATTCAGGGCCACCATGAGTACAAGATGCAAATGAAGTCCAGCATGAGAGTTGAGAAAGAGTGACTCACCGTGAATGAATGAAGTCCATAAAAGTCAAATCCAGCATTGGCCACAAAACAATGATGGTGAAGGAAGGCACCAGGTGGGCGGGGCTTGCTAAGTGGTGAAAAAGAGCGGCAGGCAGGAAGGCACCAATTGGGCGGGGCTTGCTAAGTGGTGAAAAAGAGCGGCAGGCAGGAAGGTACCAGGTGGGCGGGGCTTAGGCCAGGTGACCAAGATCCACTTGCACCTGCTCCCCATCTGCCTGCCATACAACAGCATGAGCATCCGAAGGTTAGCCTGATATCACATGCAACACGGGGAGTGCCGAACACATGCACACACGCCACCAGACATACATGCATCTGTACATCTCCACCATCTGTCGCACTGAAATCATCGCCATCCATGTCACATCTGCCAATCAGCCTCCTACATGTGGGTGTCACATGCATTTACGGTGTATCACAGTGGCACACATGTCAAATACACACACACGCACATGTACATTGTGCACATACATGAAGGTGGAACCAGCATCCATGTGTCACACCACAACCATGCCACAGTACATACACAGAAATGTATACATGTGTGCACCTACACATGCATTTGGCCATCATGCATTTGAACACATACACCATTGATGTGCCTCACACATGACTGGACTCACATGTGGCAGGCTCATGTCCCTGTACATACACATCCATACATGGGCCTTTCAAGACAGATGTCCAACCTGCACACTCGTGGCACACCTCAACATGCACTGCGTCCAATCAGTATGCATGGACACTTACCGCTCGACTCCGGACGGGTCTGCCTCTGAAGGGCCTGGAGGTGGAGCGCTGGGTGTATGCATTCCAGGACCCTCATCTGGATGTTGGTAAGGCGGACCCGGCACCCCTCTGCATGCTTTGCCTTCAAGAGGTGCTGGGCCTTGCTAAGGGTCCTAGACTTGAAGTCCTCCCAGCGCTTCTGGACGTGTTGCATGTCATGGGCTGCCACCCCCTCCAGGTTGATGGCAGCCACGATGTCCTTCCAGATCCTCTTCCGTCCTTCATTGTTGGCGCGTGAACTTCCAAAGAGGGCATCATAATGCCCCAGGACTTGCTCCACCAGAATTCCAACTTCATTGGCAGTGAAGCTGGCAGCCCTCTGCCTCTCTGCTGAGGGGGTTGCCACTGGTGCCAGATGGTGTTGTGTCGGAAATGGCATCGCCCAAGGCAGGTGCAGGTGGGCAACTGGGTCCGGGGCTGGGCTGTGGAGTGATGGAATACCAGTCGGGAGTCTTCTGTTCCAGCAGGGGTGGTCACAGCAACTGGACCCCTGCAGATGGCTGACGTGCAGGCACCAAATAGCAGGGCACGTAGCCAGCAGGCAGGCAGGCAGCAGCAGATGGCAGGTGGGATTGTGCTTGGGGCTATGAGGGGCAGGAAAATGGCCTTATGGGCAGGAGCGTGGTCTTCCGTGTGTTGTCGCGTGGCCAGCTTGATACAGAGTGATTTGGCACATGAAAAAACTGCATGTCAGCGTGTAATTCGAAAAAAGGCCCTTAGCATGTAAGCGCGTCTGTGACGCGACACGCGCGGGAGTTCCCCTGGCACGGTTTGAAGATCCCACGTGGGTTTCCATCGCTCTGTACGTGCTTTTCGTGGGAAGCGGTGCGTGTGTTTTCCAGGCGTTGGGGTTCACACACAATTACTTCACAGCTGGTTGGTGTTGGCTACATGTTCTTCTTCTACATGCAAGGCAGACAGTGAGTCACACACGCTATTTTTCCCACTGCGGGTGTCCATGTTTGTCACCTACCCCTTTTTTTATGGGCATACTAGCCTGCGTGTTGATTGCGTACCTATTTTTTGGGCTCCTGGCTGCCACAGCGGACTGCATGTGATTTTTTACATGCACGTGGGCAACAGGGGTCACTTATCTCTTTTTCTTGCTTTTCTGGGATGCCTGTGCATTGCGTGACACATCATTTCTCCTAGGGAGCCACAGAATGGGACATTCATTGTTGCTGTATATCTGTGTTTTTTGTTTGCACACACTTTTGTTCAATTCTATGAATACCTGTAGTTCGCGTGCCGTGTACTTCCCAGCAGTACATCTCCAGTTACGCCCTTATTTTCACACGTTGTTCCCCATTCCGCGCGTTACGCCTGTGTTCCGCCCCCTTTTTGGTGTGTGCGCTAACCTTGTGCGCTTTCGCTGTGTGCCTTGCACTCAGTGTTTTGGATGTTGCAATGACTTCCCAGGGGAAACACGTGAAGGGCCTTCCATGAAACGCACGCGTGCGCTTGCTTTTTCACGCTTGTGCCGGCTTGCGCCACGATTTTCGGCGCACATTTGTTCCATGAATCGGCCCCTTATTCTATATATGTTGTTTGTCAACCGAGACTACTAACATTTTATGTTGCCCTCCCACATCATTTTAACTTAGATTGATCACTGAAGAACGTTAATTTCCTGTAAATTGACAACATAAATGTACTTATCCCAAACCAAAGCATTCGTCACTAGATTTAACGTCTGGACAATTATGTTTCTTTCACTTTATTTCCATATGTCCAAAACTGTTCTTGCTTGAATGGGCGTTCACATGTGTAATTGAGCACTACTTTAAATCACAAGTACTTTGCTGGGATAGGTAATTTTTTAAGCATAACACTACCTTTGAATTTGTAAAACAGTGCAAGCAAAATAAAAACAATTATGGGGTCCATTCAAATACACTATTTCTGTTTCTCTTACACAGGTGGTAAAGGCTTGTGGCCTATTGTGTGTTTACATGGTGGATTCATGGGAGACTGGGAATCTGTGTTCGATGAGTAATACTTGCCTGTGTCATTCGAGCCATTCATGTGAAATTCCCCATTGACAATGACCAATACAAAGGATTTTTACAGACAGTACCTCAAATTCATCAGTACAATTTGTAGTTTGTTTGTGCCATCAACATTAACAAACTAAATAAAAAATACACCATGATCCCCTCAAATGGCTCTTTTGCACGGTGGACCATTGTCCACATGGCCACCCAAGACTCAAGACACTGGGCCTCATTAGGAGTTTGATGGTAGCCATACTGTTTTTAGCGGCATGGCTACCCCCAATACCCCAAAACTGGGTACCGGGTCTGGGTTCCAGAAACAGGGAATTACTGGGCCATGCCGACTTTAGCGGGCCCAGTAATTCCCATTCTCGGGACCCAGATCGATAGGGCTCAATGGAAATGGGGAGGATGCTAACAACGGGCCCGTTAATAACGGGCCCGTTTTAGCATCCTGATCTGCTAGCGGGTCCCACTCTGCACATCTGGTCTGGCCAGGCGTCCAGAGCGGGACCCGCTGCAGACCTCGTAAGGTGGCGGCCCGGAAGGAATGGTGCCGGACCCTTACTGGCATTGTTCATTCTGCGGATGCCTACCGTGTAAGGAGGCCCACTGTCCCTGCAATTAACATATGTATGTGTCCCTTGAACATTGTTCTGGGCCTATTGCACTTGCGACATCCATCCATCCCCCCTCTGGTATAAATGGCAGTTTGTGCCTGTAGCCGTGGTCTTGCGAGGGTGCTGGGTGGATGGAATGAGGATGTCAAATATTGGCATCGATGCTTGGTGGGTGTGAGCGAACACGTCAGACATTCACAACAACACACACTTTTGTAAGCCTTTATAAACATCTTGATATTTACCAAGAAAACATCTCTTATTTATGTGTTTATTGTTCACTTGTTAGGGGCTTATACAGGAAGCAAATACTGTTTCAAAGCACCAACAAGACAACAGGGAGGGGACAGGGGATGATAGACAATGTAATTACAACAACGTTAAATAATTAAATACAACAATATAAGAACAGAAAATGGTGAGGGGAAGACAAACCTACTATGCCCTGTGAGCGTTCAGAACGTGCAAGTGCAGAGGAGAGAGGGGTATGAGATAGGTGCTGTGGTGCTCATGGAGAGAAGCAGTTGAAGTGCTATGAAGAAAGGTAAGTGCAACCTCCAGTAATGGAGGGTGAGCCAAGGCAAGTGCAGAGGACAGAGTGCAGCTGGGATGATCAGATGTGGGAGGTCATGGCCCAGAGGATGCGTAAGAGCCCTGCACAGCGATCAAGCTACTGTGCGATTAGCAGGGGTGAGAGGGAGGGAAGTAGCGGTAAAGAGGAAGGTCTTGAGGCTTTTCCTGATCTTAAGGAGGTCCTGCTCAAGATGAAAAGGGAAGGGGAGGCTGTTCCAAAGAAGGGAGCCCACTGAGGAAAGCGATTGACAACCTGCCATCTGTTTAGCAAACTGCTTTACAAACAAGGAGTTGGTGCCAGAGGAATGTAGGTGTCTAGAGGGAGAATTTTTAGTCAGAAAGAGTTGCATATAGAGTGGTCCCGGGCCCCAGACAGCCTAGTGGATGATGCAGAGGGATTTGAATGTAATCCATGCTGCAACCGGGAGCCAATGAAGACTTTGTAGGGCAGGAGAGAGGCGGTCCCTGGGCTTGAGGCCAAGGATAAGGCTTGCTGCCCTATTCTGGATTAGCTGGAGGGGTCGCAGAGTGGACAAAGGTAGATTAAGGAGAAAGCTATTGCAATAGTGCCTAGAGAGAACCAGAGCCCGTGTAATATTGAGTTTCTGGGGGAAGAGGAGGAAATGTAGAACTCCTTTCAAAAGGAACAGCTGAAAGTGGGACCTCTTGGCAGTGTCCTGAGTATGAGGGAGTGTTGGGGGTATTTGTATAGTAGTGAGACTGATTTCAGAATGCTGCCTAGTAAATATTTTAACAGGGTCCCTAACTACAAACAAATATGGGACTTAATACATTCTGAATAGATGGTTCATGCCCCCGTGGTATCTTATGTGCAATACCACAATATTCCCTTTTGTCTGAGTTTCAACAAACGTAAAGCATGCAATTGCAATAGAGCACATTCATTCAGCCACTCTAAATACAAAAAATCACTGTGGCTACTTTGCTTTGAGATATTTCTTACTGCACGTCTGCATCTCTACATGCATGTCAAATAAAAGGGACTGCATGCAGAATACATATAATGAGACTAAATTACTTTTTTGAATGTGTTCTTTATTGTGAAATAGAATTATGCCAGTTACACAGAGTGACACTTATGCCCACATTGTACTTCACAGTGCAAGTACGTTTTTTGTCTTGCATTGGCTTTCAGTGCTCTATCTGTGCAAAATTCTGGCCTTGGCCTCGTAAAACTTGGAAAGGGAAATACACTTTAAAAAAAAACAGCCAGACTTTGAGAAATATGAACACAGATTAGATTGATATGTACATTTCAATTTGAATCTCTAATGCAGCTCCTAAAATGAACTGAACTATTTAACCTGTGTTACATAGTATAATTCACATCACCAGCACCTCAATTAACCTCACATTTACCTAGATCTGTTGGCAATATTCCCGACTCAGCTTGGCAGTGAAATCTTACCCAGCTTCTCTGCCTGCCTTGCACAGGGTAAAACCAGATAAGGACTCTCGAGACTGCAGTTTTTCTAAGGATCATAAACCCAGGAGAACCAGCCTCAATTTCAGCCTTAGCCCAAAAGCCAGTCAGCTTGCAAGCACTGGACTCAGTGTGCTCAGCAACAAGCACTTCTGCTCCTTTGTCAGTCAGTGCCCGAAGAGGGATGCCTCTCTACTCTGAGCTAATTGAGTAGCCAGATTGCTGCATTTAGCTTGCATTTCTGTGTCTGCTTTAATCCGCTTTCAATTGCTGCACCTGATCGCATTCATTGTCCATACTGCATTGTAACTTGCTAATAAATTCACTGTCATTCCCTTGCATCTTAATAGATTGGTGGAGCATGAACCATAGTTTTGTGCACAGTCTCATGATACTGTTTTTTCCTCTGTGTGGTCTGATGCTCGGAAAAACCTAAGCAGTACACATGCACAAAAATATTTTCAAATGCCTCCTGTTCTACGTCTGTGGTAATTCTATCTTTCCATATTGTCACATTTTCTGAGGACCAACCTGCATGGGCATAAAGCTTTGCCTCGAGATAATTTGACAATTCAGTAAACTCAGCCTGAATCTGGGACATGGTGGCACTATTGCCAATGACACTAGAATGTGAGTAAGATGAGCACACAGTACTGTACTACCTCACAGCACTAATTCAACAAACGAGTGCACAATATGGTTATGGTTTTAGAATGCAAGACCACACCAAGTAATTGTTTTAAAGTTTCCAAATGGCCAACACACCAAATCTCTTTCCACCCAAATTCCCCAATTGGACCTATCTGTCTCTGTAAGGTCTAAGCTGCTCACAGTTTTGTTATCTTTATTCAGATTCATTCTAATCGTGTGTACCCTTTTATTTGTTAGTAATAATTGAATATCTGGATCAATAGGAAATGCATTTTTCTGAAAGAATTCAATATTCTCCACTTTTCCTTCCTACAAATCGCCATCGGCATAAAATAGGGTCAATCCACCCACCGACAACACTATATCTTTAGGGATAGATATGTAGAACACGCTATGCTGCAACTGTTTAAAAATAGCAAATCCATGATTAAGGTGAGTAATTGTGTAATTTGTCATCGAAGTACTCAGTAATCACCTATCCTTAATCAATCTTGCATGAGCTAAAGGTGAGGAAAGGTAGAATTCCTTTCAGAAGGAAAAGCTGAAAGTGGGACTTCTTGGCAGTGTCCTGAGTAGGAGGGAGGTAGAAGAGAGGAGAGTCGAAGATGACTTCGGGGTTTCTGGCTTCCGAGGAGGGAGCAGTGAGAGAGCCCATGGAAGAAGGCCAGAGGGAAGGGAAGACGTCGGGTGCCGAGGTCCCAATAGGAAGGATCCCTGTTTTGCTGGCATTGAGTCAGAGATCGTTAGAAGTATACCAGGCCTGGATGGCTGAGAGGCAGTCAGGGATGATGGAGGGTACAGTGGCATCACACAGATCTCAGATCGGCTAACTCCACATATGGGGACTACAGCCTTCCTACCTCATGGGTGCTCACATTAAATCTACAAAAGGAAGGTATATATTCAGTGCCAATACTCTAGAGAGACAGGGGGCCCTATACAACCTTGCGCTTACTCCCACATATTCATTATTGATTTATAAAAATGCAAATTTTATTAGTCATAAAACACATGACAAGATGATCTCAAAACATTAAAATTAATGTTTAAAACCACAAGTACATACAGTTATGTAAAATATATTTCCAAAGTACAGCAAATAATCTGTTTACAAACTTTACACTCGATTCCTCACAATGAAGTGTACTATTCATGCTATTGCTCTTTACACTTTTTGAGCCATACTTGTACAAGTTTCTGACCTAGTAATGCACTTAAAAGCTGCACATTCATCAGGGGCAATATTTCACTGTGCATGCTGTACATATAACCCGTTGGTGTGTTCAATTATTTCTTTCTTCCTAGTCTTTCTGGCAACCCTTGTAGTTATGATGGTCATGGAGGCAACCAACGCGTTTAGTGTGTTGGGTAAGTTGGGGGAAGATCAGTTTCTTCAAGAGTTTCCAAAGAAAGGGGGTGATAGATATGGGACGGTAGTTGGCTGGACAAGACGGGTATGCAGAGGGTTTTTTCAGGAGAGGGTGCACAAGGGAGTGTTTGAGGGAGGAGGGGAAATATCTGGTAGCAAAAGAGTGGTTACAGGAAACAGCAAGTGCAGGGGCAAGAGAGCCAATGTTGTCCTTAATGGTTCTGGAGGAGCTGGGGGAGAAATGTTTGGAGGAGACCTTCATGGAGCAGACAACTCATCAGGGGTGACAGGAGAGAAAGGCAGGGGGGGATGGTAGGCCATAAGAGGCAAGGGGTGGAGGAAGGGGAGGGATGCAAGGGTGCTCCAGATGTCCTGAGCTTTATCATTGAAGGATGAGGCCAGTCTGTTGCAGAGGGCCTGGGAGGGAACAGGTGAGCAGTAGACTGTGGTAGGGTTGGCTAGTTCCCTGCATATTTTAAATTGTTCAACTGTGTTATTAGATGCACCAGAGACACAAGCCTGAATGTGGGCCCTTTTCCTGCCATGGATAGAGAGTCTCTACTGCCTTTGGAACAGGTGACAAGGCCAGTTTGTCAGAGGGTGAGCCTGAGGTCTGTCACTTACGTTTCAGGGCTTCAAGTTTGGAGTCATACCAGTTGTTACATTTGGAGGCATGTTTCAGGCAGATTCTCATGACTGGGGCAAGAATGGCAGGGGTATTAACAATAGCAAGATGGAGCTTGCTTAGAGAAGAGTCAGAAGTAGAGTCTGTAGTGGGAAGGGAGGGTGGATGAAGGTAGATGCAAAGACAGCAGCCAACACTCTTTTCATCAGACGGATGTTCATGAACGAGGTTGGCAGGGCTGGAGGAGATGAGTCAGAGGGCCGAGAGGACCCAGGTGAGAGGAGAGGAGAGAGTGGTCAGACTAGGAGACTGGGGTGATCAGTTGGGAGCTGAGTGAAAGATCAGTGTGGATGAAGGCATCAAGAGTGTGTTCAGCTGAGTGGGTACGGCCAGAGGGGAGGATGGAGAGGTCGAGTGAGGTGCAGAGGTCATGGAAGAGAGTGGAAGCTGTGATTGAGGAGTCAAGGTGAATGTTGAAATCACCCACAAGAAGGAGTTTAGAGGTGGTTGTGAGGAGGAGAAAAACTTGGATACAGAGAGGAACAGGGTGGTAGAGCCAGGAGGCCTGTAGAAAGTGGGGATGGTCATGGAGGAGGAAGGAGAGATGACCAGCTTGCAAATCAAGCTCTCAAAGGAAGAGTAGGCCTGGGTGGGTATGAGGGAAGAAGTGACTCACTCAGTGTAGATCAGAGCAACTCTGCCACCATCACGGGTAGGGCAAGGCTTGGAGATGATCTTATATCCATCGGGGAAAAGGTGACTGAGTTTACATCCATCCACCTCTCGGTAAGAGCAAGGATATCGAGGTCAATGTCTCCAAGAAGGAGGCAGATATCGGCAGAGTGTTTGATGGCAGAATGAGCATTTAGTGTGGCAAGATGCAAGATGTCTCCACCTTTGAAGGTTTTCCAAGGAGGGGCAAAGCGGTATGGTATGCCAGTTGGAGGGGGGGATAGAGAGAGTGGAGGAAGAAGTAGCAGGTGTGGGAAGGAAGTTGATGAGGGACAGCAGGTGCCGGTCAAAGAGAAGGAGGTTGGTTTGAGGACCCTGAACCAAGATGGTGCCAGTATGATAGACTTTAATGATGCAGCTGGATGATGTGAAGCCCAGAGAGGATGTGTAAGGTGAAAGAGTAAAGATGAGACATAGGGGTCAGCAATGGGTAGGCCAGGGTTCGTAGTCAGGATGTCTTTTTTATGTTTTTTTCTTTCAGACTTTCTGAGAGAGGGAGGATAGATGATAGTGTAGCAGTTAGAGAAGATAGGGGAGATGGTGAGTACCATAGGAGCAGCAGAGGGTAGATGAAGGAGAGAGGAGTGGCTGCACAGCACAGATCTAGAACAAACTCACCAGGTGGCTTAGTAGCTGCAAAAAGGACTCAAAATGCAATGCAAAATGGGGTGCAAGGATGTAAAAAAACACACCCCTAAATTCAAATTTCCAAGAGGACACAAAATGCAATGCAAAATAGGGTGCAAAGATGTAAAAAACACATCTAAATCCAAAGAGGCGCATAAAGACTCAGATAACAACACAAATGAATGATGTTGCTTGCCAATCCAATGTCACTTAGGAGCAACTACATTTTGGGGGTCAGCATGGTCCACTCAAGATTCAGCCTCATGGTGCAGATGTGCAGTGACCAGAAAATTAATTGAGTGTCACCACAGACCCGTGGAAAGTAACCATGGATAATGTTTACAGCACATAACTTCACCCAGAAGAAACAGACAACACAGAATATGTTTCAGAATTGCTTGTAGACCCCGCTCACAAAATCCATACCATCTAAAAAATGTAAATCATAGAAAGAGACAATGTTCCCTGTTTTTCCAATACATGTGGGAAATCCAGAAATATCACAGACTGAAATAAATGAAGCATCTTTGCAATTGATAGCCAAATTTGCTCCTGATCTGGACTTCACTATTCCTAGTGTGGGGGACTTGTCCACCACCATTGAATCACAAACAGCTGTACTGCTGGACGATTGGCTATTAAAGGAGCCAGAATACATTGTATTCAACTGCTGCCTGCTAGATATTATACAAATGATTACATTTGATCATAAATTACATAGGAGGATATGTGGGGAGCCATTGGAAATTGTACTTGTGTAGTCAATGGCACCAACCTGAAAATCAAGGATAGCTGTGTCCATCATCATAACACATTTTCATGGTCAGCACAACCTATGCTTGGAAATGTGCCTGCTGTAAATGTACTTTGTTCATCTGCTTTGTTGTTCAGCGTATCAACTTCCAGTACAATTTTACATTTCTTTTAATTTGTGGAACTTCAGTTCCTTGCTAAATCCCAGTACTACAAATATGAGAAGGATTTTTGGTTCCCTCACTATTAGCCAGGCCTGGAAACTCGAACAGATATCAATTGACAGTACACTTGCTGGAAAAAGGGTCAGGCTTGCTTGCGATGGACAGTTATTTTTCCGGTAAATACTGCACTTACCACTTTCAAGGCATGGGAAGCAAAAAAGTAGTGAGATTGGTCATTGTGCAAGTGCCTGAAAGTACATTGTCTGTTGCCATGGAGAAATATGGTTTCATTAAATCCATCGAACTTCTGGAATCCAGTGCAAAGAAAATAGACCTGATAGGCTTTGACAGGCATGTAGGAATAGCAAAGGCGATGTGAGAGCAGTTCCCACACATACAGCATCAATTTGATGTATGGCACATTGCAAAACCGATTTCTAAAGAAATTACAGCTACTGGTAAAAAAATGAGTACAGACAACATTTTAAAGTGGTAACAGTCTATCAGTAACCATCTTTGGTGGAGCTCAAAAACTTGTGATGGTTCTGTAGAAATTCTGCTTAAAAAATGGTGTTCAATGAAGCACCATTCTTCAAGCATAACTCTTGGGGAGAAAATTTACATTTCCAGGAGCATAAGAAAAAGTGGTTGGTGTCAGGTTCCTCTCCTCACACAGCACTCGAGAACATTGTGTACAACAAAACACTTTCAAGAGACATGAAGGGACTCATCAAATTCTGCCACACTGGAGATTTGGAGGTGTTCCATATTATGTCCCTAAAGTACAGGCCTAGACGGTTGCATTTTGGGATAGACAGTATGGAGGTCAGAAGAAGACTGGCTGTGCTTGCACACAATGAGAAAGTTGATAGGGGACAAGCAAAAACTGCAACAACTTTCGGGATGCTTCATTACAACATGGTGCTTAGAAAAAGAAGTAAACAGTCGGTGGCTAAGCCAATATTCCAGCAGATGGATTTTAAATTTGTGAAAGATCTGACATTAACTATTCTGGCCATGCATATGCATGGGATGGCTCCAGAATGTGTTGCCAGGGCCCTGTCTATGCCACAGAACATTGCACAGAACATTGCAAAAGAGGTTTGTCCTCCAAAACTTGAACTTGTACTCGTTGAAAAGTTGATTTCCAGAATTAAATGAGTTGAAGCTGTCATCACAATTTTCTACCAAGCAAGTTTCAATCTTTTACCATTTATTTTCCTCTATGTCATTGATATATCTATATATATATTCAGTGAAAAAAAAACGTTGTTAAAGGGGCGTTATGTTTAAGTGTCGCTACTAAAAACCTATGAAATTCAGTGAAAAAAACTTTGTAAAAAGGGACATTATATAATAAACATGTTTCTGTGCAAGCTGAGCACACATAACAGGTAAGGTGAGCGATTATCCTGACTCTAAAGTAACATTATAAAAGTGCATATGGGCCACGCTAAAAATTACGTGATCCCTAAAAAAACAAATGAAAAATGTATAACTGCTAATAAGTGGCATCTACAATCTTCATTGAAAATAACACTAAGAAAATCCGTAAAAGAAAAACAGTTGGCAAAGAATAACGTTGTGTCTAGCTACATGGGACTGAAGTTCAAAAGAGACAGAGTGAGAGTTCCAGCTTGGAAGTAGAAGCTGATCCGGTGGTTAAAAGCACCCAATGTGTTCTAATGGAAACTACCATACTACAAATATTAATTGTGGGAACACTGATCCTACAAATGGAATAGGAAATCAAAAGCTAAACGGAAAAATAAGATAAGGATTATGCGACGAGTTATTTTAAGTACACACATGTTGTGCTAATCTCAAATGCTTCTATAATCATTATAATTAAATTGTTTGGAGGCATTCATGTCCTTTAACGAGGAACTGAAATTGAATTGTGTCAATGACGACAGTGTGTTAATGGGACAGAGTATTGAAAAACATATGCATCTGTGCATAATTCACATCATTCATCTAAATCACAAAAAACAACTTCAATCAAACTCCTCATTGATTCCATCAGGGGATAATGAATCCAATTTGTCGATCCAAAACGCTTCTTGTTGAGCTCTCCATTTTTTCATGTCCTTGTTGGATCCTTTGGTTAATTGTACCTCTAATACAGCAAACCTCAATCCTCATTAGTTAACAGACATGACATTTAGAAACTTCAGTAGAAAATGTACATATAAATCAGAGCCTGAATTATAGAGCTAACTCTTGGATTTTTAATTTGTCAAATCCAACGAGTTATTAGAAGTGATAGGATCAAATTTACACAGTGTCCTCTATTAAAGACATAGGGAGCACATTAGTTCATGCAGCATACAATGTACAGAACTTTTATCAAACATAGGAAATGCCTTACAACGACTGGCATTGTGTAAATCAGTCACAAGAATGAATACAGAAAAGTGTCACTTCACACATTCAGAATCAATAATTTAAAACAGCATAAACTTCCAGTGGAAAAGTCTCCTTTTTTTGGATGTCAGTACAGACAAATACAGAAAAAAATCAAACAAATTAGAAAAGAAGGGAAAACAGTTTAAACTACTGTTGGAGTATACTGCTGTTTAGAAATTTCAAGGAATAGAGATCTAATATCAGTGGCTATAATCGTTCCTGCAGAAACAAGAGTATTTGGATACACACCCTTACAGACTGTGGGCAAAACAATGAGCACAGCGTTTTAAGGAATGGTGATGAAGACAGCCATATATATATGCAACAAGTATACAAGTAATACTTGATGAGTATTAGCTTCTTTTAGTCTCTTTGGTTGATCTCTATTCCTTGAAATTTCTAATCAGCAGTATCCACCAACAATAGTTTATACTGTTTTCCCTTCTTTTCTATTTTTTTTTATTTTTTCTGTATTTGTGTCACGCTCACCTGGTCTCCACAGGGGCATCGCACAAAGCTGCTCGAGGGACGTCTGGACAAAGCTGAGTGATGAGTGCCTGCATGTGTCTTCTCTTCTTACTATTACTTTACAGAGGAGCGTTTGCCTAGAATGTTGAAACAAGATGTTAACCAGCCGTAAGAGGGGGTTAGGCTCCCACCTCCCGTATCCTCCTAGTGCCCCTCTCTGCTTATGCCTCACCTTAGGTGTTTCAATGGCAGGTTCTCTGTCCTGCAACTGCATGCAGGGGTGCAGTATTGTTCCAGCCTCTCTTCTGGATCTAGTTGTTTCACTGATCATGTGGGCTGTAGTGGAGTCTTGAATAACTCGACTCTGTAGGTAAGTCTCTATGGCAATAGACTCTTGGTATAGTTTGCTTAAATGTTTGTTTGTTGCCCAAGTTCTCACTATTGTTCTTTGTTTCTTTACAGGTGCTGTTTAGGAGGATTTCAGATGAAGGATTACTGTCTCCCACGACGCTGAGCAGAATTCCTGCAGGTGAGTATAGCGTGAGTGCGCAGCATCGAAATGTACTTTAAATGGTTCTTTTCCTGTGCGTGACTAACCTGCTGTTCTTTCTTTCCTGTTCTGCAGGTGCGGTGTGGCTCCGAAGCGGTGATCGTGTGAACCGCTTCAATGGAATTCAGGAAGAGTTCAGCCCCCGGGTGAGTATTGGCTCTCTATGCATTTGTTTCCTTTCTGCAGATGCGACGATCTGGAGAGCGGCTGAAGGTGGGGCATTCCGGAATGGGCTCAGTGGGGAATGGGGAATTCCATTACCGCCAAACCCGTGATCCGGCAATAATAGCGCCGGGGGGTTTGGTGGTAGGGCTAATACCACCGGCGGTGATACCGCTGGCATTACTGCCCAACTCGTGATGAGGCCCTTTGTCTAAATCTGGGATCTTCTGTATCCATTTGTAATGAGTGGTATTCTGATGCTGTTATTTGAGTGGGTCTATCATTGTATCTTCCTCCTTGACCAGTAGGAAAGCGTAGAGGAAAAGCACGTGCTTCTATACTTTTTTCCCATATGCTGATTGGTGACCCTTTGATTTGTTGCATTCGGTATGTTTCTAGTGCATCATCTATGGTATCTTTAGAGTGTAATGATGAATTGTATAATGGTCTAAAATATTGGATACTGTAGCAGGATCTAGAAGTTCAAATTGACCAGTTTCTGGTGACTCTTGAATTATTTCAGTTGTTTCCCTGAGGTTTTCTTCAATATTAATGTCTTTGTAGTATTCATTGTTGTCTTTTAGATATTGCAAGGCTTGTCTAACTTTATGTAATCTACGAGTTGTTGCCAATTTATTTTGTCTTTTTTTAGGTACACCGTTTACTAAGACAATTAAAGATTGCTCTGTTGGACGTTGCACTCCTAGAGTGTGTACATTTTCTTTCAGATCTAATGGTAAATAAACTACTTCGCCATAAATGCCTTTCACTAATTCTGAGGGAGGTAATTTTGCCGTTATTGGTTGAAGGCGTATTATTGCTTGAAATGGATGCACTGTTTGAATTATGATGCTCTCATATAAATTGAGTTGTTGCAAGGGTTTATTTGTGATAGCACATGAAGGAGTTTGGTTGTTGTCAAGTTTTGCAGTGCAGTAACTGCAAAGTATTAAGGGGTCATTTATTTCGTATTTGTTTTCTGCTATAAGGTAGAAAGCTAATTCAAACCATTTGGAATCTTCATTGTCTCCTATTTTGTATGTTATGTCTACAGTTTTTGTACTACTTTTATTAAAAGTTCTGTGGCAACACACACACATGGTTTGGTACTTCAGCGGATGTACTTTTTAATTTTAGTATTTCGTTTTTGTTGTGTGTAGTAGAAGGTTGCCATTTGTAGAATTGTTGTAAAGCTATTGCAGTGGCTTTCACTTCCAAAATATTTTCTCTGGATATGCTGTATTTCTTCGAGTAGGTCTTTGGCTGTACCATGTAGAGTATTGTTATTTAAATTGTCTAATGCTAAAGCTGGACTTTTAGCATAGTAAAGTTTATGGACTAGCTTTCTTATAGTTGAATGATGTGTTTATATCATTTTGATATGATGGAATGTGCTTTTGCAATTAGGTCCTGAAATGCAGGCTAATGAATGTCCTTGTAGTCATGTGTGTTTGCTCACTGGACAGGTATCCATATTTTGTAGAAGTTTCATTTTGAATTTGTCTTTGCCTTTTACACATTGATTGAGGAACTGGCGTAAAGATTTGAAAGATGTTTTGTCAATGTTACACATTTATACACTGGACGTTTTGGTTCAGTCTGGTGGAGAGGTGATACTGAGTTTTCTGGGGATATTTTTGTGAGCAGTGTTTCTTGTTCCATAGTGGTATTATTAAGTTTTGCATACCCTTGTCCGCTGCTATGTATGGCAATTGTGTTTGTGTGCTTCTTCATTGAAATATGGTTCTGTGCTCATGGTGTGACTCCATTCACCTCCACAGATATTTAAGAACTTATTTTTGTTCACATTCCATTTATTGAGAAGTCTTTTTTGTAATTTAGTAGTTAGTTTTGTTAGTGGTTATATTCTGTTTAACACTAAAATACATAATTTCCTTTTGAGAAGGATTGCACTGTCTATGAGAGCTTCTAAGATTAATTTTCTACGGGAGGTTTTAAGGGTTGTAATTGATTCCTCTCCTGTTTTTATAAGATTCTGAAGGACTCTGTGGCAGAACATTTTTTGTAAAATACTTTTTTTGGTATAGTTACTTGCCACTACATCAAGATTTATAGGAGCAGTGTTAGCAGTAGTGGTAGCTGAATTCTTGTTAATCACTTTCTGTTTCGTTTTACATTTTGAAAGAGGAGGCAAAGTTTTTGTACTGGAAGCTTGTTTTGTTTCGCTTAATGACTCTATTAAATCTTTTGTTTGAACTTTTTGTAAACATTCTGCTAGAGATGGATGCTTATTTTGGACACTTTTATTTTCATTTGCTCTACTTCTGCGTTGCTTTCTACGGACTTGCTCTTGGGTAGGCATTCTTTGGGGTCTGTTGAGAAAAAAAAAAGGTATGGGTTGGGCTGTTCTGCAATGTATGTGTGCTGTGTGCATGAGTGTCTGAGTATGATGGTAAGGATGTATGTTGTGGTGTGTGATTGTGCATTGGGCAGCTCCAACTAGTTGGGAAGGCTATTCTTGTATTTGTGTTACTATACTGGGGTTCAGATGAGTAAGCTAGTGGTGAGGAGAAGCACTAATACCAAATCTAATAGTATAGAATTAAAACAGTTCTTTGTTCTGCAATAGTAACATTCTAGGGGCTGAGTTATGTAATTTGTGCACTGTAAAATGGGGATGTGTGTGTCATTCTGCCTGCAAATCCTTGTTTAACAAATTGAGATTCGTGGTCAGAATGGTGCACAAATCTCCGTTTTTCAGTGCACAAATTCCATGAATCAACCCCACAGTGTGTTTGAGTAACAGTAAGAATATTATGGTAGTATTGTACTTACTTTTTTTGTTTGGAATGAGCAGGTTTCTTCTGAGTTGTTGTGTGTACTTCAGATGCTGCTGCTTTTCAGGAGTGTAGTCTTCACTGCATTTGTAAAAGAAAGAAGTTAGTAATTTGTGTGTTTATAGCACTGATGTTAATTTAGACGTTGATTTTTATGTTTAGTATTGTTTTTGTAGTAGTATTGTTGGTTGATAAATGAACATAGTGTGTGCATGCAGTTTCCTTTGACTATGTGCAGCCTTTATATTTTACTTACAATATGTTAGTTCAACATGCTTTGCAAATGAGTAGAATACTAAGTGTATGAAACTCACTTGGTTTCTTAAGGCTGTGTTATTGCATGTTAGGAGATAACAGAAATAATGATATACTTATTTTGCAATTTTAATAAGGTAAATGTCAGAACCTGTATAGAAAGCATAGAATGTATGCATTTGTGAATGTGTGGGTAATAAAGCAGAAGGGTGTGATGTACAGGCAGTGGTGTTATTTCAGCTGGGAGCTTTTCAATGATAGTGGGCCTCATTACGAGGTTGCCGGTAAATGAAAAACGATGCCGGTAATGGATTACCAGCATCGCTTACCGATTTGGTGCATCACGACCCGTCAACCCACTATTAGCGGCACCCTAAATAACGGTGCCACTAATAGCGGCATGTCCGCGTACACGCGCCCCTTCGGGACCAAATACTGGCATGCTGGTAATAGGAGGTAATCCCAACCCATGCCGACATGCAAATACCGGCATCACAAAGCCGGTATCCACGGGCTGCACGATGCCGCCCATACAGGCATTGCGGACCACCCGCAAACAGCAATCAAGATACAAGGCAACTGCCGCAGGTGCACACAATCCCCACAGGTGGAGTCAATGGAGGCTGGCCAGTATAAAATGAGCACACCCACACACCACACCCCTTCCAACACCAAAATGCTACCACTAGCTGTTGCAATCATGGCGCTGGAGGACATGCCCATACTGCTACAACTACAGAAACAACAGCAACAACAACAACTACAGCAGCAACAACAGGCAGCACAGAGGAGATGCAGGAGGAGAAGGAGGGTGAGACAGGCCCAGCAATTACCACCAGCGCAGCCAGCAGTGCCTCGTAGGCAACCACCAATCCCTCGCACCAGACCCAGCCCTTTTAACCTAACCCCTGAGCAGATCCAAACCCTGTACCAGTTGGACCGTGACACCATCACTACCATAGTGGACATGATACAGAACGACATTGCCAGCCTCATAGAAATATGCACTGCCATCCCCCCGCTAATAAAGGTGGTGTCTGTGCTCCACTTCCTGGCCACAGGCACCTACCAACACACAGTGGGCCATCTGCATGGCATTTCACAGCCACTATTTTCATGCATGTTGAACCAAGTGCTGGATGCCCTCCTGAAGCATGCAAGCAGCCACATATCCCTACCACGGACTGCCCAGGAGATAGCCGACACCAAAGTAGGCTTCCATGCACTGGCAGGCATGCCCAATTGTGTTTTTGCCCTCGACTGCACCCATGTGGAATTGGTAGTCCCCCATGCCATAGAGGCGGTGTACCGCAATCGCAAGCAATACCACTCCATCAATGTGCAAATGGTATGTGACTCCAGCAAGATCATCACACATTGCTGCGCCCGATATCCCGGATCAACACATGATGCCATGGTACTGCGCAACTCCATGCTACCCCGTCACATGGAGCGACATGCTGGACCACATGCCTGGCTGCTTGGAGAGTTGCACAACTGTCCCAAGGCAGTGCTTTGGGGTACTGATGTGTAGGGATGCATAAGGGGGGGCATACTCCACCTGGGTGGGAAAGGGGGGGCATACTCCAACTGGGTGGGAAAGGGGGGGCATTCTCCACCTGGGTGGCAATTGCCGGTGATTGGAGAATGCATGCAGAGCTAAACACTCATGACTTGAACCGGCCAAACGGAACATGATACCATATTGCACTATACTATGATATACATATTACATATATATATATATATATATATATATATACATATATGGTATATGATATACATATTGCATTATACTGGGCCATATTGCACAAATGATGCATATCGATGACAACAAGTAAGAGGCACAACCAGGCCACCATGGTGATGGCAAGCAATGCATGAATGAACAGGATGGCAATTGAGGCAATGTGGTCAGTGTGACCATGCATAGTGAAGAATGAACAGCATGAATTGGAGGCTAAACATTGTTGCAATACCACAGCACATCTGCCTCAGCATGCATGATTACACCCTGCATCATCTATTGAACGCCATCCAGACTACCACACCTCATGACAGTATAGATTGCATCTAGGTGACATTTGTGTATGCGTACAGGGACATGTGTATGCCCACACC
The DNA here is from genome assembly GCF_040938575.1 of Ambystoma mexicanum. Lineage (NCBI taxonomy): Eukaryota > Metazoa > Chordata > Amphibia > Caudata > Ambystomatidae > Ambystoma > Ambystoma mexicanum. Next base: position 273,159,421 of record NC_090938.1, read on the forward strand.
AAATAGCTGCCGCCATGACTGTGCTGCCTGCAGGTGGCAGTTCAGAGTGACACACACCTATTTGTATCTGCTTGCAGGTGATGGAGGATATCCCTTGAGGCAGTGGCTGCTTACCCCTGTGCGGAACCCGCAGAACAGCCACGAAGAGGAGTACAATCATGTGCACACCCGTACCCATGTTGGGATTCAGCAGACCTTTGGCCTGTTGAAGGTGTGGTTCCGCTGCCTCAGCAGGTCTGGTGGGGCACTCCTATATAGGCCTGAGAAGGTGGCAAAGATCACCATGGCCTGTGTCATGCTGCACAACATGTGCGTCCGGAGAAATGTACCACTGCCACCTGACATTGACATGCAGGGCCCGGGTGAGGATGATGAGGATGGAGACAGAGGTGAAGTAGCCCCCCTGCCAGTACGTGATGCACGAGATGGCCATGCTGTACGCCAAGCAATAATTCAAGAATACTTCTGAAACACAGGGACTATGATAGACATGTGTCAGCGACACACTGGCTCCATGTGTACATGCACACTTGTATTGTTGGGAGTTGGCCACTGAACACCATCACACATTAAATGTACATGCACAAAATGAAGAATGTCCAGCCATTGAATTTTTGGCACACAACAGGTGTATTTTTCTAACAGGCAACAATGTGAACACTCCCCCCCCCGCCCCCAGTGAACTCTCTAACCCACCCTACAAACCAATATAACCCCAGTGAACTCCCTAACCCACCCTACAAACCCAAATAACCCCCAGTGAACTCCCTAACCCACCCTACAAACCCAAATAACCCCCAGTGAACTCCCTAACCCACCCTACAAACCCCAAATGTCCCCAAATGTACTCTAATGTTTTTTCCCTTCACCAACAACCATGTGTCCAACGGCCAATCTACTTCTTGGCCTTTTTGGTATCCGGGGGTGGCATTTCTGAGTGCCGTGCACGCCTCCGGGTCATCCGCACAGGGCTTGTGTGGGCTGAGGTTGAAGGTGTTGTAGCAGAGGACGTGTCAGAGGCAGGTTCAATGCCTGCTCCAAGGCGTGGCCACTGCATATGGAGCAGGATGGACGTTAGCACTTGCGTTACTGCCCCCAGACAGTTCCTCATGACAATTGCAGATGCGTTAACGGCAGCAGTGTTCGCAGCGGTGGCTGCTGTGGTCTCCCCAATGGCAGTAGCAATGGCCCTCCTGGTGTCCTCCCCATCGGCAATATACTGCCGCATTAGATCAAGCATTGACTCCTGTCATGCCTCCACCCTCGACAGGCGAGCCTCAAAGGTGTTGGTGTTAGCCAAGTGCTGGTGGCCGGGGTGGTGGTAGCCAGGGTGGTGGTAGCCGGGGTGTGGATAGCGCTTGCGTGAGGCCTACATCCAGGGTGATATCCTCCTCGAAGAGGCACATGTCGGAATCTCCGAGGTCGGAGTCGTGGAGGCAGGGATCATCACTACTGTCGGCCTAAATATGGGGTGGGGAGGTGGTCAGGGGGGTTGGGGTGGGTGTAGTGAACACAACTGTGACACCCTCGGTGTCCACATTTGCATCTGCAAAGTCTGTGGAGGTTGGTGGTGCAGGAACGGAAACCCCTCCCACTGTTGTGGGTGGCTGCTGCTGGTCTTGATGTGTGTGGCCCACACTGGCAGCAGGTGTTTTTTTGCTGGGTTGCAACCCGGTCTGGCACACTGCGTGTTGGTCTGGCCTGTTTCTCTGGCTGGGGGGTGGTGGTGTCGGTGGCCCTTGTCCCATGGCATGATGTTGATGCCCTTGCGCCCCTCTCCTGACTGGCATCTTCCTCATCGGTGCCTGGGGGTTAGAAGAGGTGCAGGTCATCAGTGATGGTGTCACATGTCAGTGACATACTATTGCACTGTGATATATTCATACATTCATGCATCCATTTATTACAGGGGTGTGGCAATTGGTGTTCTGAGGGGGCATGTAGGCTCTCAATGCATGGCAGGTGGCATGCCATTGATATGGGGTCTGTGTGTTGAGTTACATGGGCATGGTCATGTTATGTTGCCCGTGTGTTGGTATTGGGATTGGCACTCAGCGTGCATTTGTGTGTGGCAGGGTGTGGCACGCATTATTGACTGGATATGTTGATGTGGGTCTGGGACATGCATTGGCTTGCCTAGTCTCACTTCCATGTCAATTGTACTACGTCATGGTTTCCCCTACAGGGATGTGCAGGGTCACTCACCTCCTTCTGGGGATAATGCGGCGCCCATCTCCATCTCTCCAAATCCCTCTATTGACTCGGGATCAATGAATGAGCTGGCAGTCTCCTCCCAGGGCATCAGCTTTGCTGGTGAGTGTGGCCCCCCCGCCTGTCGCCATGGCCGCCCTCCTGTTGACTGCCAGGATGTTCCACACCCTGAAGCGGAGGTCGTCCCACCTCTTTCTGCAGTCACGCACAGTGCGTGGGGTGGTCCCCACGGCCGAGACCCTCTGGGCAACCTCCTGCCAGATTTGCTTTTTCTTCATCTGGGCAGCATGCTTCATGTCATTTGACTTGATTATTTCTGCATGCTGGGCCAGAGTGTCCACCAGCATGTTGAGCTCAGCATCAGAGAAACGCTGTTTCCGCTTCCGGGGGGTCATCTTCTCTGTAGCTTTGGACATCCTCAGGGTTTTCTGACGCAGCATGACACGAAAAGACTGGTGGTTAGGGAGGATCGCAATGGATTGTGTTTTTAAAGATGGCCACCAGCCCATTTCCAGTTCCTGCGCGATGACGTTATTTCCGGGTCCGGTTTTGCAAACCCGGTATTAGCATGGTGGTATTACCATGCCGGTATTTAGGGGTTGCTCCGAGGCGGTGCCGGTATTAGCGGGTCCCGCGATGCTGCTTTAGGGGGGTTGGAGGGCCTTTAGCGGCATGCCGGTATTGCCATTACCGGCATGGGGGTTCGCGCGTGCTCGCACACTCGTAATCACCCGCTGTTGGTGGGTTCATACGAGCACGGACCCGCTCTTACCGGCATGCCGGTAATGAACCCGTTTTTACCGGGCTACTCGTAATGAGGCCCAGTGTCTACCTGTGTGAGTGTATAGAGATGCATGAACTTATCCTGGCTGTGTGTAATTTTGTAATACACTACCAAGTGTTTTTCTACAATTATACTGTTATTTCTCCCATCTTTTAATATTATAATTTTTTAGATAGTTGTGTGTGTAAAAAAAGAATTTAGATAGCAGACAGGTTTGGAAGTGACAGTTGATTATAGCAGATGGGAAAAATAATAGTAAGTTCATTTTATAGGTTATACGGGTTAAGTGGCAGTTACTCTGTTTATATGTATTTATAAGAGTTGTACATGTACTCTGCATAAAAATATGCATACCTGTAGTTTGTATTCATGCATGTGGATATGCATGCAGCTGCAAGTACAAATCTTGGAGACTTGTACAGTAGTTTTTGTAGTAGCTGCTTTCCAATGATATGAGACTTGTACTCAGAGTGATCGACAGTACATTTGAAGTGCTGAACTCTGATGATGGAGTTAGATGTAGAGGTCTTGGATGTGGTTGGTGGATGGTTGTGTGACTGCTTAGCTGTATCCAATGAGGGAATGGTACAGAGAGTGAAGTGGAAAGCGTAGAAGAACAGTCTAAGAGTTACGCGCTCAGCGGACATCGCGGCTGTCCGTGGACAGGGCGTGCCACATCCAGGGTTTTCCAGCAAATCCAGCATGGAAAGGGGACTGTAAGGATTAGCCAATCAGGTGTTGAGGTTGTGGATTTGTGTTGAAAGAGGCTGTGTGTAGTGAAGATGGCAGAGGTGGAGAAAGTCAGGGTGTTGGTGGTTGGAGATATGTTTGTGCATGGTTTACAGCAGTATTCTGAATGCAGGCATGTGGCAAACAATTTTGATGTTAAAGGAGTGGATGTGGTGTGGAGCACTGTGCCTGATTGCAATGTACAGGGAATTGTACAGGTTTGTGAAGATATGGGCAGGATGAACAGTCCCGATGTCGTAGTTTTGCACTGTGGTGCTTTCCATTTGGGCTATGTCAGTGCCCCTATTTTGTTGGCAGATTTGGAACATGATATGATATATGATATGGCATTTATAACGTGCCTATACACAGGTGTTTAAAGCAGTAATGAACATCCTTACAAATGCCAAAGTTATTTTTTCTGGATTAGTACCTAGGGCAATATGGGACAATAGTTCTGTTTTTTGTCCTCAGCAAAACATTGCTAGGTGTGCAATCAACCGAGGCATGTGTGCTTTCATGCTTAGAGCTGGTATGTTCTTCTGTAATAATGAGAATATTGATTCCAGTAATGCTGTTTATTTTAAAGAAGATGGCATTTCCTTATCTTTTATGGGAAATGCCATGCTGTTTTGGAATGTAAGGGTTGCTTTGGAGAAGGTTATGTGAAGATTTTAGGAGTGAAGCAAGAAAAAATAAAAATACAAAATAACTGGTGTCTGTCAAGCATCTGCCAAAAAACTAAAAAAAAACAGATCTTTTCAGAGCCAACCTCAAAGGGGAAATGGGGCACACTATTTAAATTTAAATTCACCACGCTCAGTTTTTCGGTATGTCCGTGGACATGGCGGTAGTCCACAGACACCGCGTATTACATACAGGGATTTTGAGGTGGAGATGAAAATGAGAATGAGCAGAGCAGATCAAGGGATTGGTCAATAAAGTTTACTGGGTGTGTTGTGTAAGGAGAGAGTTTGTCAGGAAGTCTTTTTCCTGAGAGAAGAACAGATAGCTGTGGCTGTGTGTTTTAGAAAACAGATTATCTGGATTTTGGGAGACTCATGGATACATTGGTTGGAGGTGCATGCAGAACAATGTGGAATAGCTACAGATCTTGGATTCCCTCATGTGGAATTGCACTGGCATGGAGTGCGTGGAATGAAGTGGCTGGACTTGGGATGCACTGTCCCACAGGAGAGTCTCTTGTGGTGACAGGAGCAGAAACAGAGGATGTTGTAGAGGAACTCCACCTACTACGTTTATCACAAGGTACAACCTTGCAAACAGCCCCCACGTGGAACGACCTTAGGTGTCGCTTCATGGATGTTGTACCAAAGCTGTACGAACCAGGCCTCCCACGACTCAGCACCATTTTGCACTGGTTGCAGGTAACCTTGTTCGCACGTGCTTTTGGTACTCCACCATGAATGGTAAACAACCACCACACCCAGGACTCACGGCGAGTGCTGGTAGTAGGGACTTCCACTACCTCATCCTCTTCATCCGACTCCTCTACATCCTCACACCTGTTCCCCTCTGCAGGCCCTTGGGGAGGTGGTGGTGATGGTGGAGGGGATGGGGTGGTGGTGGAGGGGTTGGGGGTGGTGCTGAGGCAGAAGTAGCACCAGCTGGAGCAGCAGCAAACATAGATGCCATCAGGTTTGATGTTAGAAAGCAGCAAGAGCAGCAAAAGCTGAAAAAGACAATGGTCTGTGAGGTAGCCAGAAGCACAATGAGGGTGAGCTCTGGGGTGTGGTTTTTAATAGGGGTGCTGGTGCACGCTCCGTGGACAGCCACGCCCTCCGCGGACAGATCGAACACCCCAAAAAGGCTCAAAAAGTTCCAAAAACTACGCAGAACACCAGGGTCATTGACTGGGACATGTGCAATGGTGAATATTTACTGTAAAATACTTTGGATTGTCCAAAGAAGTACTTTTAAAATATTCGGGGACCCGGACAGTGTCCGCAAATCAGGACACACGCTCAGCCTGGGTGCGGTCACATGTTGACGTTGTGAACATGTCCACGAATCGGACGGGTGTCCGCAGGACACCAAATGCCCAGGAACGGGCGTGCACATGCGCACGGGTGTTCTACGAACAGTATTCGTGTCCTCAAACTAATTAAAAGTGTGACACACATGAGACAGACAGTTATGACAGGCACGATGTTCGTAGGATTTATGGGTGTGGTGCGCATGTGTGTAGATGTTCTACGGACTGTATGGACAGTTATAGTGTCCTTAGGACATGCCCATTTTGGTTAATTGCAGGCATTCCGGACACTGAATGTGTTCCAAGAACAGTTCCATCTTGTTTGCGGATAGTACGGACGGGTATAGTGTCCTTACGACACCCCATTTTGGTTAATTGCGGACATTCCAGACACCAGCGCTGTCCACGGACACCCCAACTGCCTTTTTAAAAAAATAAGACACAAAGGACTGAATTAAAACACACCTAATATTTTTTTTATTATATACAGATATACAATTTATGAAAGAGGGGGAAGCATAAACTGACACAAATACAGGGGAACTAGGGGTTTGGAGAGGATGGATGGGAGGGGATGAAGGGATGGTAGTCTCATCATAACGTTTTTCTTGGTGGTGAGGGTCTGGGGATAGTTGACAGGGACATGGAGATGGGGAACAGGTGCATGTGGGACAATGATATTTAATTTTTCTTTTATGTGGTCCTCCACAAAATGTTTTAAAAGATTGACATTTTCCATAAGCATATCCATTTTTTGTTCCATGCGCTGCAGAGTATTTTGTAATGTCTCTTTTGCTATATTATTTTCAATGTTTGTATGGTCTGTTAAAAAAATATATATATGTTAAGTACAAATAAAGTAATGATTATTAATTTGCTTATATAGAGAAGTGTCTATCATTAGTATCACTGTCTTAAGTCATTTCCTCACGTGGAGAATTTTCTACAAGCCATTCCAAATTACTGGACATTTCTGTGTAAAAAAAAATATTACTTTTAGTGTACCTTATACAGAAAGTTTAGAAATATATTTAAAAAATGAAGCTTACTTACTAGTTTCTGGTAAGTTTTGTTGTTACTGTTGTGTAGATCTGCTGTTGCTTCTTGCTGTGCAGTTTTTTGTTTTGGTATATTCCATTTTAGTACATATGCCATTTAAATGGATGGTTGATGTGTTACATATATAGGTTCGACTTCTTATTTATTATTACATATAATGTGTTTATGTGCTGCTTTTTGAACTTGTTCAGTGTTTATATGGCATGATAGAACAATTTAAGATACCCCCTGAGTTTTTGGGTAGTGTTGATGTTGTCCGCGTCTGTCCGTGGACATACGCACAGTCCACAGTCATCAAAATCACTAGCTGTATGTTCTATGCTACATGTATATAAAATAAGGGAATCCTAGTAAACATATATCAAATTCACACTATTAATATGTATATTCAGTAAAAAAAAACATTGCTAAAGGGATGTTATGGTTAGGTTGTGCTACTAAAAACCTATGGAATTCCCTAAAACAACTTTGGTAAAGGGACGTTATGGTTTAAAGTAAAACCAAAAACCCCCTGTAATACGCTAGTTATGGTAGGCTAAACAACCATAACTCGCACCACCAACGTGCATTGCTAAGGACCCAGGACATCAAAGATGACATCACAAATGCCATTGATGACATCACTGATGACATCACATGTGCATGTACTTTTCATGAAAGGTCTGTACAAGGGATTCTTATTATAATGTTGACAAAAAAGTGTCAAGGATCATTGGAATAAATATGAGCTATGTAGTGCATTAAGCAATGCATTGATATAAATAGCATTCTATTATGAAGTTCTTTACAGTATAGTAAGCTACTCATGTATAAACATAAACATTGTGTACAGCATACATGATGCAGATGCAATATTCATAATCTTCCCATGTTGAATAGTGAAATGATAAATGCTTTCTTATTAGAGATTTGTGTATTGTGCAACATGTAATAAGTAGCTAATGAAACCCACTTCCTATATAATTTTATTATTACATACAAAACACAAAGACACAACAACACATACAAATATGAGTATATACAGGGAAAAGTGAAGTACGCAAAAAAGCAGCAGTAGAACCAGAAATTGTTCATAACCTACCTGATTATCTTTATGCACAGAAATGATTGCTCTGCCTCAAACCTACTACTTCCCTATGTATACCTATCACATGATGTGACTGCACCCTAAAGAGAGTAATGCGAATACAAATATGAGCATATCCAGAGAAAGTACAGTAACAAAAAAAACAGCAGAACAATAAGAAAGTGTTGATAACCTTACTGATTGTCTTTATACACAGAAAGCATTGGTATCTTTCAAGTGTGTATTCTCCTTATGTATATGTTTCATGTGCAGTGAGTGAACCGCAAATGAATTACTGTAAGAACATATTTGAAGTATAAGTCTACAATATAGTACTTTTTTATTTCTTTGTTCCTAGGTATTACTGGCTAAGATATGTCAGTCAATAAAGGAAAAAAGAGGGAGCCAGACATGTGATTAGTCTTAGCAATGCACGTTGTTGGCGCGAGTTATGGTTGCTTAGCATAATATTTCATACGTTTTTAGGAGCCCAACTTAACCATAACGTCCCTTTAACAAAGTTCTTTTACTGAATATATATATATATATATATATATATATATATATATATATATATATATCCAAAAAGAATCCCCGTACCGAGGTACAAGCAAAAATGGATGGCACTCCAGGAAGAGGTTTGGATTTAAGCAGTCCTTTCCAAACACAGAGTCAGGAAGCCAGGATGTTACAGGCACGAAATAAACTTTAATAATTATGATGTCCAGGACAGAGAAAGAAACACGAAAACAACTTTTTTTACAGACACGAAATAAACTTCAATAATTATGATGTCCAGGACAGAGAAAGAAACACGAAAACAACGACACGTTTCGCGGCAACAAACCGCTTGTTCACGTTGGGGGTAAAAACACAGAAAATGGACTATAAGCCTAACAGTTTCTCTATGATTTCGGGATAGAGAGTCGTAATGTATGACACATAATCTCCTAGTCAAAAGCGGCGGCCATATTTAAAAATTTTTACATTTTCTCTGCCATTCATTGCATTTTAAATCTAGAGTGCAACAAGTATGCAAATTGCTCTGACAATTATTACCTGTTTAAACAGACCAATGTGGCATCTAAGGCTTAACTGTAGTGCCAAGGTTACCACATAAAACATAATGTACAGCATAATACATTTGCAAACGTCCCACATTTATATTGAGCTTTATAGTAAATGCCCATTTTCAATTTGTGTCCGTGTTTTAAATTAACCTATTGTAACCTTTATTATATATAAGTCTCCCCGGTTAGGGTTTTTTTGTGTGTATATGGGTATGCTCAAATGTTGAAAATGGAATGCTTAGTGCATCTCATTTGTTTGTTAGCTATGGTTCTCATCTATTGGAATTAGCTATTTAAAATTCTTATGTATATCAGCTGTGCAGATCTGTAGTATAAACATAATTTGTTGTTAAAGTGCTAGTGCAAACGTTATGAATAACTGTGCAAATCTGCAATGTTTAGCAGCTATTGATAAAGTGTCAGTGCCTTTAGCAGCCAACTCGTCCAACACGTTGTTGGTAAAGTGCAATGTGCATTAGCAGCTTCAAAGTGAGCCTCCCAGTACAGAGATCAATAAAGTGATTAGTGCTTTACATTTATCTCGTAGTTAATGCTCGCTAATTAAAAAATAGCATTTTGACTTTAAGAACACAATACTAAAACCATACCTTAAAGCAATGAGACAGGATTATCGACTGTTAGCTATTCTGTGTTTACCCATTAAGGAACAAGGAAAAGAATATAAAAAGATGTTAAAATTGAGAGGATAACAAAAAAGGAATAGAAAAAGAGAAAAGTTGGTCTAAAATTCATTCAATGCTTTTATATAATATGCGAAAGTTTCTTAAATTGATAGACCTTCTATCCTTAATGCTAGTAAAAAACATTTCTCCATGACAGCCACATGTAAACTTGTATTTGTCAAACAAAGCTTATCTACATATAGGGAAAGACAGGGGGAAGAGGAAAAGGAGGATAAATTAGGCATACTATAATGATTATAAATATAATCTCTGCAGAGTTTTTATCGAAGAGCAAGGCCAACCATAACATCCGGAAAGATTGAGGTCTTCTTTGGAAAAATTATTATGTGCCTAGAAAGGTATGCAATTCTTCATCTAGGTTGTGGCCTTTAGGTTTCTTAGTCTCGAGGTCTAAGATGTATCTGGTTTCAGATTGTCTGAGGGAGAGTTCTCGATTACCACCTCTGGCTGTTTTTGGAACTGTGTATATGCCAAAATATTCAAAACCTTCCAGTCTGCCTCCGTGCTTCTCTTGGAAATGCAAAGCCATAGGGTATGTAGGATCGATATTTTTGATAGCTCTTATATGTTGCAATATTCGAAGTTTCAATTTGCCGATTGTACTCCCCACATACCATTTGTCACATGAGCATGTAAGCACATACACAACATATTCTGTTTCACATGTGATCCTGGATTTTATGGTCACATTTCTTTGTAGAACTGGATGTAGGTAGTTTTTGATGTTTCTGGCAAATTTACAAGCTTTACACTTTGCACAATTTTGGAAGCCTTTTAAGTTGGCATTTAACCAGCTCGAGGTACTTTGTGGGGTTTTCGGACTCATGTAACTGGATACTAGATTATCCTTCAATGAAGTTGAGCGTCTGAATGTAATATTAACATTTGGACCTAGAATACTCTTCAAATGTTCGTCTTGTTTGAGTGCATGCCAATGTTTGTGTATAATATGGCGAATATGTTTAGAAGCTTTACTGAATGTCAAAATGAGTCGGGTATCTGTTTCCTCCTTTGCACTCTCTCTCTGAGTTTCGGACATCAGTAAAGTGGAGCGATCCTTTTGTCGCGCTTTAATGTACGCTCTTTCCAGTACTTTTTTAGGGTAACCTCTTTGTAGAAATTTCTGGGCCATATCTCTGCAGATCTTATCATAAGTGTCTAGTTGTGAACAGTTCCTCCTAATACGGATAAATTCGCCATAGGGGATGCTCCACTTCAGGGCTGTGGGATGACTACTTTTTGCATGCAGAGGAGTGTTGGAGCTGGTGGGTTTGCGATAAAGTTCAGTAACTAGTCCATCTGCCGCTACAGTTACAAGAATATCTAAATACACGATATCAGTTTTGCTGTGGCACTCAGTGAACTGCAGGTTGTATTCATTGACATTGAGTGATTTCACAAACTCCAACCATTCTTCAGTTGTTCCATCCCAAATTATAAATAGATCGTTGTTAAGACGGATTTCTGAACTCTGTCCTGGTGGCGCAGAAGTTCAGAAGGCCAACCTAATTACTTGGAACAGGGTAACCTCTGGACAAGCCAGACCAATCAAGGTAGCGATCGCGGCGGTCAAGACTAGGTCTCAAGAGGGGTGAGGGTGACTGAAAGCCCGCAGTGAGCACACAAAGCAAGAGCGCTTACAAACTACTCCAAACAGTTGTTATATCAAAAATATAAACACATTTATTTTAAGGCCTTTAAAACAACGACCGTAGCGAGAAAATCACAATAACACAGTATTAAACCAACACATACCATATCAACACAATATATATACAAATACACAGTCGCAAGCGTTTAAAGCACGAAATATGTAGTCCACCTGCCAGGGAAGGAAAACAGGCAGTGCGATAATGCTTTCGACTTAGTTCGCCTTCATAGGCACCTAACTAGATGGAAGTCCGAGCCCTGCGAAGAGTGGAGCCTTGTGCTCAAAGTACCTGCCACGCCGGTGCCGACGGACACAAGGGGAAGCTCTTCGGAGGAAGTCAGGCGGTTCACGTTAGTGCACAGCAGAAGAAGAACAGGTTCCGCAACTCAAGCGCAGCCTCCACAGCGGGCAGAAGCAGAGCGCGAGCGCGGCAAAAGGGTGCTGTTTTTACACAGCAGGGAAAAGCAATGGGATACTGCAGGAGGGCGACCAGATCCTAGATATACTACTCACCGGTCCCCGAAGCAAGCAGACCCAGGCTTCTCCACGATAGTTTCAGCAGCTGGCAGGTTCAGAAGAGCAGGAGACGCTTTGTAGTCGTGTAGAGCAAAAAGACGTCCCAATCGACGAAACCAGCACAGTTTTGTTGCCGCACAGGACAACGGAGCGGCCGTGTGTATTCGAGCCAAATGAACCCTCCTCCCTTCAGACCTGGGAACGCCAAGCGTACGAAGCGTGGGAGAGGGTCAAGGACTCGCAATACAACACAACCTGGCGGCGGTTGCAGAGCCAAACTCCTTGGTAAGCTGGTCAGTCAACTGGATGGCCCAGAGACGCTTCCGAAGGCTTACTTGGCGGGAGATGGTTGAAGATGCCGGGAATAGCTGTTCCTGCTATTCCAAAGGTCGAAGCACCAGTACAGGCCTTCTGGTTCGATCAAAGGAGGACAGGGGCTCTCCGGACGACAGCAGTGCAAAGGAGGATTCCTTCAGCGGGTCACCAGCGATTCCTCGGTCCAGCCTCGTAGTTGCAGGATACTTGGCTCCTGTATTCCTTCGTTCGTGAGAACTCAGGAGATCGACATGGTAGTGGTGTTTCCAGCCCCCTCTTATCCACGGTTCCCTTCGCGCCAAAACGGAGGGGAGCCAATGGGAGATCCGCTCATCAAAACACATACCATACGTGGACCAATCACGGACCACGGTGGTCCCAGGCATTCACACCACCCTAGACTCTCTGGCACCCAGGATGTGTATTGGGACCAGACATCCCAGCCCACACCCTGGAGGCACACAAACGACATGTAGAAGCCCGCGAAAGCAACCACGTTTCGCGGGAAAGTACATGCCCAAATAAGGAAGGCCCCGGGTCGCCGGACCTGGGGAAGGTGAAGGGAGCAAGACGGTCAGTGGACAAGACAAAGGAGCCTCGCGGCCTGGCCATTTTGGGAGCCAGGCCACCATTTTGGGTTCAGTGCAAAAACGTGCTCAGAACGCCAAAAGGAGCTCAAAATAAACAATACGATCGCTGCCACCATTCGAGTCCCTGAATGACTTGCACCGATCAAATACATTCCTAAAAGAGTATCTAGGGCCTGTAGAAGGCTAGAGACCCAAGAGAGCTGTAACTTAGCTTACAGTGCCCTCTTGTGTCGTGTTGCACTAAAGCTGCGACACGATAGAAGAAACTACGGGAAACCACGTTCCCCGGTACTGACTGTCTTAAGGGCATGTCAGTTTCCCCGTAAGAAAGGAGCGAAAGCCCAGAGAAGTGCGGCAGAAGGCTGTACTTCTCTGGCAAAGTCAACAACAAGGTTAAAAACAATAGCAAAAAGTTTAGGGGTTGCCACATGGAAGGAAAATTCCCTACAATAACGAAATCTTTCCTAACACTCGCCCCTCCCAGACTATGGACAGGGGGAACTAATCCACCCCTGGATGAGTCTCTTGTTCAGGTCGGTTAAACATTCTGGACAACCCATCAGCATTGCTATGTTGGACACCTGGTCTATGCTCAATAGTGAAGTCGAAGCCTTGAAGACTTATGGACCACCTAAGCAACTTTGGATTCTCCCCCTTCATGTTCATTAGCCACTTTAACGGCTTATGGTCAGTCTGCACAGTGAAGTGGGTCCCATAGAGGTAGGGCCTCAGCTTCCTTAGGGCCCACACAACAGAGAAACATTCTTTCTCTACCGTGGACCATCTGAGCTCTCTGTCCTTAAGCTGGCGACTAATAAAACCGATAGGGTGTTCCTTACCCTTCTCATCTACTTGTGATAGTACAGCTCCTATCCCAGTGTCAGAGGCATCCGTCTGCACGATAAAAGGTCTTTGATAATCAGGGGCCCTGAGCACAGGGGCCTGGCACAAGGAGTCTTTTAAGCCATTGAAGGCCTTCTCACACTCGTCGGTCCAAGTTACCTTCTTGGGTTTCTTCGGAGTTGTGAGGGCAGTCAGAGGAGCAGCTATGGTGCCATAGTCTGCCACAAAATTGCGATAATACCCCGTGAGTCCTAAGAAGGCTCTCACTTGGGTTTGCGTAGTGGGGGTAGGCCAGTCTTGTACTGCTTGTACTTTACTGGGTAGAGGCTGTATCCTCCCTCCACCTACTTCATGTCCAAGGTAAACCACTGAGCCTTGTCCAATCTGGCATTTACTAGCCTTTATGGTCAAGTGGGCTTTCTGAAGAGCCTGGAGCACAATCCCGAGGTGTTTCACATGGTCTTCCCAGGTGGCACTGAAAACTGCTATATCGTCCAGATATGCAAGACAGAATTCGTCCAACCCATTCAACACATGATTCACAAGCCTCTGGAAAGTGGCAGGTGCATTCTTCAACCCGAACGGCATTACCCGGAATTGGTAAAGGCCGTCTGGCGTCGAAAATGCTGTCTTCTCCCTGGCATGTTCTGCTAAAGCTATTTGCCAATAGCCAGCAGTAAGGTCAAACGTGCTGAGGTACTTGGAGGCACCCAAAGTATCCACCAGCTCATCTGTTCGAGGCAAGGGGTGGGCATCTGTCTTGGTGACAGCATTCAGAGCCCTGTAATCCACGCAGAACCTCAATTCAGAAGTGCCTGCCTTTGGAACCAGAACCACAGGACTGGACCAAGGACTACTAGAGGGTTCAATCACCCCAAGATCTAACATCTTGTTGACCTCGGTCTTAATATAAGACCGTACTTTATCTGACATCCTGTATCCCCTACTTTTGGTAGGTACACTGTCTCCTGTGTCAATGTTATGTTTGCACCAAGGTGTCAAACCAGGCGACTGTGAGAACAGGGGGGAAAACTGCCTAAGCAAACTTTTCACCTCCGCCTGCTGATCAGAAGTCAGGTGAGGGGCCACTCGGACACCCTCAACGGAGCTATCTGAAGGACCGCTTTGGAACAGGTCGGGGAGAGGTTCAGACTCCTCTTCCTCAACGTCTGACGCCAGTAGCAGTGCTGCGATTTCGACTCTTGGGACGAAAGCCTTCAGCCTATTTACGTGGAACACTTTTGGAGCCTGTCCAGGCCTTCCAAGGTCCACTAAATAGTTCACCTCACCCAGGGACTCCACCACTGTGTAAGGGCCTGACCATTTGTCCTGTAAAGCGCGAGGCCTTATTGGATTCATGATCAGGACTTGCTGACCAGGTGTAAAGTTGATGAGGGAAGCTTTCTGGTCGTACCAATGTTTCACCAGCGCTTGCCCTGCCTTCAACTTATCACTAGCCAATCCCATCAGAAGTACCATCCGTTTTCTGAGCCCTAGCACATAGTCAACTACATTGGTAGTAACAGGGGGAGTGGGCATCTCCCATCCCTCCTTGACGATGGCTAAGGGTCCCCGTACGGGATGACCGAACAGAAGTTCGAAGGGGCTGAAGCCAACACCCTCCTGTGGTACCTCTCGGTAGGCAAACAGTAAGCATGAAACAAGAAGATCCCATTTTCTTCTCTGAGGCTCCTCCAGAGCCCCAATCATGCTCGTTAACGTCCTGTTGAAACGCCCCCCCCAGACCATCGGTCTGGGGCGGTATGCAGAAGAGAACCTGTAGGTGACCCCACATTCTTTCCACATAGCCTGCCTATACTTCGACATAAAGTTGCTGCCATGATCCGACACAACTTCTTTAGGGAAGCCAACCCTAGTAGACATGCCGAGTAAAGCTTCTGCAACTGGCTTGGCAGTTACAGTTGTCAATGGGACGGCCTCAGGATACCTGGTTGCATGGTCGACCAGCACCAGGATAAACCTATTGCCTGAGGATGTTTGCGGGTCAAGGGGACCAACCATGTCGATCCCTACCCTTTCAAATGGTACCCCCACAACTGGGAGCGGTACCAACGGAGCTTGGATTGTCGCGCCAACCTTACCAGACAACTGGCAGGCGGCACAACTCCTGCAGTGACTTTCTACTTGCTCCCCCATCTTGGGCCAGTAGAAGTGCATGGATAACCTTTGCTTGGTCCTCCTCATACCAAGGTGACCAGCAAGGGGAACTTCATGCGCCAACTGCAGGAGGAAGGGTCTAACAGCAAGGGGAACCACCAACCTCCTATGGTCTCCTTCTGTAGACTCTGTGGGCTCACTATACAGGAGTCCACCTTCCCAATAAATCCTATGCTTCCCAGGAGGTTCACCCTCAAGCTGGGAGCAGGCCTGTCTCCTTAGGCCTTCCAGAGATGGGCACTCACGTTGGCCTTTACTGAATTCGTCCCTATCAGGACCTCCTTCAACTAACAAGTCTTTTAGTTCCGGATGGTCGTTGGGGTCGAATACTTCAGGCATCGCCACCTCCTCGTCAGGCTCGGGCGATTGACCAACTTCCTCCACCGCAGTGGTAGGCGAGCTCGGGGGAATATTCTCTTTCCCCCGTCTTGACTTGTAGACTCCGTTCGCCTTGGGTTGCCCCTTCGGCTGGGGCGGCGTATTGGACTTGGCCAATGCTGCCCGTGCTTGAGACCGTGTGTAGGGTCGTTCGGCAGTGTCTCCTACGAGCCCTAAAGCTCTGAGATCATTACCTAATAAGACCTTTCCCGGGACGTTTCTCTGAATGCTCACTGGAATCCTGACAGCTGTACCATTTAAAGTTAGATTAACAGGGATCACGGGAAACATACGGAGGGGGCCGTCAGCCAACTTAGTGGGCATCAGAGTAGCTCTGGCAACTTCCTCTGAGTCTACCAAGGTAGAATCCACTACAGTTCGACTGCACCCACTATCCCTAAGAGCTGGAGTATCCACTCCATTGATCAGCACACTGTCTTTAAAGTAGTGCTTGGTATTATCCGGAATCCTAGCATACGCCTCTGCGACTTTAGGCTCCCAGGAACCCAGGGACACTAAAACTACCTCGGCCTCTATTCCGCTGGGAAATGAGTCCGAGGAGAAGGATGCTCCTGTAATCTCTTCTTCCTCGTAGGAGGAGAAGGCCAGATTAGCGGAGTGGACCCCCAAAGGTCTAACCTTACAACGGGGATCCCCCTTCACATGGTCAGTTGCTCCACAAGAAAAACAAGCCCCAGCGGGTCTGTTTACGTAGGGAGGCTTATTGTAACCAGAGTTCTGTTTCGGAGGCGCACCTCCACTACCCTGTGAGTTCTCTTGTGTCTTACCCTTGTTTTTCTTTTTGTGGCCCTTTTGGGAAGAAGATTTAGCAGATTCCCCACCCTCCATATCTTTGGACTTTTTCCCCTCCTCCTGCTTACCAGGATGAGTTTTGTCCTTATGGGACACTCGATGTGACACCCATAAGTCTGCTGCAATGGCCAGCTTCTTAGGATCTATCTCCTTCGAATCGGCCAAATGCTGCTTAAGCTCCGGGGAAGAAGAAGCAAAAATGTGTTCCAGCATGACAAGATTTATCATGCCGTCGAAGGTAGAAACCTTATAGCCTTCGACCCAGCCAGTTAAGTTTTTCAAAGATTCAGCGACATAAGATACCCAAGTACCACCTTCCTTTTTCTTATACTCTCGAAAACGCTTTAAATATTGGGCCGGAGTCTTCCCAAACTTTAAAATGAGAGTCTGCTTTAACATTGCGAAATCAGCCCGCTCAGCCTTCGACATTTCCATAATGGCACTACAGCCAGAATGGGGCAGTCTACTGAGCAACCACGCAATCTTATCAGCATTGTCAACTTCCTGGACCTCGCATGCATACTCAAACGCATTCAGCCAGTCCATTATGTCATTCCTCTCTTCATACACACTGAGCAGATCTTTTGGAAACCGTGGATGAGAGGAGGCCCCAGACCCATGTCCAGGACCCTTGGATCCATTTGCAACCCGAAGCTTGGCCAGTTCCAACTGGTGATCCCTGTCTTTTTGTTTTTCTGCCTGTTCGATTTTTAGTTTGGCTATGCTGAATTCAAGCTCCTGCTGCCTAAACCGCAGCTCTTGCTTCTTGAATTCAAGCATAGCCTCCCCATCAACACTGGCAGAGGAAACATTAGACAGCTCGTCCTCCCTGTCCTCGTGGTCGCGGTGGAACAGTGCAGCGGCAGAACCGTCGGTTCTGCCAGTGAGAGCAGCCCCACCACCTTCTGCACTGTCCTCGGAAGTTATAGCGTCAAGCTGCGCTTCTTGCCACGCCACGATTCTTTGGATCATTTCCAATTTCGTGCCTTGAGAGGAAACACCTCTCTCCGCACACATCTTTTTCAATGTTTCTGACTTGGAAGCATTTAAAGTTAACAACGTACTTGTTTCCATACTGTTTGATAGGACTATGGCCTTTTTAAAGTTATACTATAACAATTCACTACGTGTACTGTTTGGAATAACCTGAAATGCCTTAGTTCGAGCGCAACACTGGATACCTTCAGTCGTATCCCACCGCTGTACACCAATTTGTTAAGACGGATTTCTGAACTCTGTCCTGGTGGCGCAGAAGTTCAGAAGGCCAACCTAATTACTTGGAACAGGGTAACCTCTGGACAAGCCAGACCAATCAAGGTAGCGATCGCGGCGGTCAAGACTAGGTCTCAAGAGGGGTGAGGGTGACTGAAAGCCCGCAGTGAGCACACAAAGCAAGAGCGCTTACAAACTACTCCAAACAGTTGTTATATCAAAAATATAAACACATTTATTTTAAGCCCTTTAAAACAACGACCGTAGCGAGAAAATCACAATAACACAGTATTAAACCAACACATACCATATCAACACAATATATATACAAATACACAGTCGCAAGCGTTTAAAGCACGAAATATGTAGTCCACCTGCCAGGGAAGGAAAACAGGCAGTGCGATAATGCTTTCGACTTAGTTCGCCTTCATAGGCACCTAACTAGATGGAAGTCCGAGCCCTGCGAAGAGTGGAGCCTTGTGCTCAAAGTACCTGCCACGCCGGTGCCGACGGACACAAGGGGAAGCTCTTCGGAGGAAGTCAGGCGGTTCACGTTAGTGCACAGCAGAAGAAGAACAGGTTCCGCAACTCAAGCGCAGCCTCCACAGCGGGCAGAAGCAGAGCGCGAGCGCGGCAAAAGGGTGCTGTTTTTACACAGCAGGGAAAAGCAATGGGATACTGCAGGAGGGCGACCAGATCCTAGATATACTACTCACCGGTCCCCGAAGCAAGCAGACCCAGGCTTCTCCACGATAGTTTCAGCAGCTGGCAGGTTCAGAAGAGCAGGAGACGCTTTGTAGTCGTGTAGAGCAAAAAGACGTCCCAATCGACGAAACCAGCACAGTTTTGTTGCCGCACAGGACAACGGAGCGGCCGTGTGTATTCGAGCCAAATGAACCCTCCTCCCTTCAGACCTGGGAACGCCAAGCGTACGAAGCGTGGGAGAGGGTCAAGGACTCACAATACAACACAACCTGGCGGCGGTTGCAGAGCCAAACTCCTTGGTAAGCTGGTCAGTCAACTGGATGGCCCAGAGACGCTTCCGAAGGCTTACTTGGCGGGAGATGGTTGAAGATGCCGGGAATAGCTGTTCCTGCTATTCCAAAGGTTGAAGCACCAGTACAGGCCTTCTGGTTCGATCAAAGGAGGACAGGGGCTCTCCGGACGACAGCAGTGCAAAGGAGGATTCCTTCAGCGGGTCACCAGCGATTCCTCGGTCCAGCCTCGTAGTTGCAGGATACTTGGCTCCTGTATTCCTTCGTTCGTGAGAACTCAGGAGATCGACATGGTAGTGGTGTTTCCAGCCCCCTCTTATCCACGGTTCCCTTCGCGCCAAAACGGAGGGGAGCCAATGGGAGATCCGCTCATCAAAACACATACCATACGTGGACCAATCACGGACCACGGTGGTCCCAGGCATTCACACCACCCTAGACTCTCTGGCACCCAGGATGTGTATTGGGACCAGACATCCCAGCCCACACCCTGGAGGCACACAAACGACATGTAGAAGCCCGCGAAAGCAACCACGTTTCGCGGGAAAGTACATGCCCAAATAAGGAAGGCCCCGGGTCGCCGGACCTGGGGAAGGTGAAGGGAGCAAGACGGTCAGTGGACAAGACAAAGGAGCCTCGCGGCCTGGCCATTTTGGGAGCCAGGCCACCATTTTGGGTTCAGTGCAAAAACGTGCTCAGAACGCCAAAAGGAGCTCAAAATAAACAATACGATCGCTGCCACCATTCGAGTCCCTGAATGACTTGCACCGATCAAATACATTCCTAAAAGAGTATCTAGGGCCTGTAGAAGGCTAGAGACCCAAGAGAGCTGTAACTTAGCTTACAGTGCCCTCTTGTGTCGTGTTGCACTAAAGCTGCGACACGATAGAAGAAACTACGGGAAACCACGTTCCCCGGTACTGACTGTCTTAAGGGCATGTCAGTTTCCCCGTAAGAAAGGAGCGAAAGCCCAGAGAAGTGCGGCAGAAGGCTGTACTTCTCTGGCAAAGTCAACAACAAGGTTAAAAACAATAGCAAAAAGTTTAGGGGTTGCCACATGGAAGGAAAATTCCCTACAATAACGACATCTTTCCTAACAATCGTCTATATAGCGCAACCAAAGGACAACTTTGTCCGTATGGTGGCTATTGGGGGGAACCCAAACTATAAACTTCTCCCACCACCCCATTGTTAAATTTGCATATGAGGGAGCAAATGTTGTGCCCATGGCTGTTCCTTGCAACTGTGTGTAAATTTTTTTATTGAATAGAAAGCTGTTGTTAGTTAAGCAGATATTGATCATCTCTAAAATCATTTTGGTGTGTTCCAAATAATTCAATGATCTTGTTTTCAGAAAGTACTCACATGACTTCAGACCATCGGTGTGTTTTATTGATGTATATAGCGACACCACATCTAATGTTGCTAGTAGATACGTTTTTTCCCATGGTATACCGTCTATTTTATTAAGGAAATCTTTTGTGTCTCGTAAATATGACGGTAAACTGGTGACAAACTTGATTAGAGTTTTGTCTACTAGTTTGGACACATTTTCAAGTAGTGCCCGCATAGTGTCACAATAGGTCTGCCCGGTGGTCTGATTTTGTTTTTATGGACCTTAGGCAGAAAGTAAATAGTAGGCATTACAGGAAACTTTGGATGTAAATATTTGCACATTTCGTCTTCCAGTAATCCTTTCTCTTGCCATTTCATCAATAAGTCAAAAAGTTTATCATTCATATCTGGCGTGGGGTCTCTGTCCAATAGTTTGTAACATTTAGGATCTTTCAATTGTCTATTAGCTTCAGCAATGTAGTCCTCCCGATTCATTATAACTATGTTAGTACCTTTATCAGCAGGTTTAAAGACATACAGGCTAATTCATAGAATCCAGCGCACAAGTAGCGCACGCGGCTGGCGCACAGCGTGCGCCTGCGATAGTCTGCGCCAGGCACGTGCGCTAAAACAGATTTCCGCGCACAGCGTATTCATGGATTTCAAGCTCCCAAAACAGCCGTGGCGCAGAGAATCGCAGCGAGCCTGCAGCAGCGCCAGTAACGCCCCCAAGAACGCCCTCGCGCACGGAAAAGCCATCAAAAGCGCTAAATCATCGCTAAGGGCTGCGCTAACCCCGGACCACCTCACAGGGCAGGCAAACAAGGAAAGCAAAGCGGGCAATCTCCAAATCAGGAGTACGCGGGAAGTACTACACGCGACTAGGCAGGGAACGTGAATCACAGGGGTACGCGGGAATCATCACACGCGAACAGGCAGGGTGCGTGTATTACAGGGGTAGCGGGAAGTTCAACACGCGATGGGCCAGGGAACGTGTATTACAGGGGGACGCGTGAAGTAGAACACGCGATAGGCCAGGGAACGTGCATCACAGGGGTACGCGGGAATCATCACACGCGAACAGCCAGGGTGCGTGTATTACAGGGGTAGCGGGAAGTTCAACACGCGATGGGCCAGGGAACGTGTATTACAGGGGGACGCGTGAAGTAGAACACGCGATAGGCCAGGGAACGTGCATCACAGGGGTACGCGGGAATTATCACACGCGAACAGCCAGGGTGCGTGTATTACAGGGGTAGCGGGAAGTTCAACACGCGATGGGCCAGGGAACGTGTATTACAGGAGGACGCGTGAAGTAGAACACGCGATAGGCCAGGGAACGTGAATCACAGGGGTACGCGGGAATCATCACACGCGAACAGGCAGGGTGCGTGTATTACAGGGGTAGCGGGAAGTTCAACACGCGATGGGCCAGGGAACGTGTATTACAGGGGGACGCGTGAAGTAGAACACGCGATAGGCCAGGGAACGTGCATCACAGGGGTCCGCGGGAATCATCACACGCGAACAGGCAGGGTGCGTGTATTACAGGGGTAGCGGGAAGTTCAACACGCGATTGGCCAGGGTACGTGTATCACAGGGGTGCGTGGGAATTATCACATGCGAATAGGCTGGGTGGGCCCCCACAGGTGTACCCTGTACACCCTCCCCGGCCCCTGCAGGCAGCCCACAAAACAGTGGACTACCCTGCACACCTGATCATGTCCCCCTGCACCCCCATCCACCAGGGGCACCCTCCACCAGGCCCCCACCCATGTCTCCCACCACCCCCACCCCCCAGCAGTGCAGGGGCACCTGCCATCAGGCCCCCATCCATGTCTCCCACCACCCCCAACCCCCATCCACCAGGGGCACCCTCCACCAGGCCCCCACCACCCCCACCCACCAGCACTGTGGGGCACGTGGCCAGCAGGCAGTCAGGCAGCAGCCGATGGCAGGTGGGAGCGTGCTCAGGGTTCTTGGGGACTTAAATTTGGCCTCCTGGCCAGGAGCGTGGTCTTTCGTGTTAGAACGCGTGGACAGCCTGATAGGGAGTGAATGTGCACCTGAAAACCCCCCACTCATCGCGCGAAAACCCGTCACCAGCATATGTGCGTCAATAGTTACCTGCACGTGCAGTGTCAAAGCGTGTGATTGGTGAAAAGTGAGGGACACGCAGGAGTGTCGAAGCGCGTGATTGGTGAAAAAGGATCCACATGCAGGATTGACAAAGCGTGTGATTGGTGAAAAGTGAGCTACACGCTGGAGTGTCGAAGCGCGTGATTGGTGAAAAAGGATCCACATGCAGGAGTGACAAAGCGTGTGATTGGTGAAAAGATACCTACACGCAGGAGTGCCAAAGCGTGTGATTGGTGAAAATGGGCCAAGCACGTACACGGCGTAAGTGACGATGTACGTGTGGGCCTGTATAAAAGGTAGTGTTGAACACTATTTCCTTGTACGTGCTTTTCGTGGAGAGCGAGTGGGTGAATTCGGTACTTCTTGTCGTTTCACACGCGATTTACTTCACGGCGTTTCCAGTTCGTACTCCCTGTTACCTCTGACAGCTCTTTTCTCTTTTTCCTCTTGTACTGGTTTTCCTGGGCCTGTTCCCTCAAACAGTGTCCCCTTCTACAGTTGTCCTGTCTCCTCAGACAGCGTACACCTCTTCTTTTGGCGGGGGTGTTGCCAACCAAAAGTGCTATTTTTTCACGCTCTTTTACCTGGCAGACGGTGAGTCACGCACGTATCTAACATCTGTGCTTGCCCCGTGTGTAGCCTACCCCTTCAGAGGTCAATCTAGGCCGCGTGTGACACGCATACGTTCATTGTGTTACTGGATGCCACAGCGTAGTGCAGGGTTTTCCATCAGCACACGTGGTCTAGGAGGGGTATTGTGCACTTTCCTTAACTTTTCTGGGGTGCCTGTGCGTTGCGTGACCCGTCATCTTTCCCCAGGGGTGTCATATAGCCTTGCCACTGCACTAGGGTACGAATACCATCTGGTACCCAACCCCTTTGACACCCAATTGCCCAGGACAATTGTGCACACCCACTCCCATACGCACAATACCATCAGTGCCATGGTTGGGAGGCGTGCAAGCCGTAAGGGTGGCAAAGGTGGCCGAGCCACACGTGGTGGCCGTGGAGGATCCAACAGGGGACGTGGTTGTGACTTGCAGGGCGCCCCTGTTCCCCCCAGTCTGGAGGAACAGTCAGGGACACCCATGCCCCCCCCCCCCCCCCCCCCCCCCCGTTGAGAGTCATGTGGCTGATACCAACCCTGATCAGCCCATGTCGGACCAGGCCATTGTGGCACCAGACCTGTCCGAGGGTGATTCCATCGCTGACATCCAGGTCAGCAGGTCCACTGTACGTGCACCGGTGCACATTGGTGTCATCAGGGCACGCGCATCTATGCCAGATAGGTCATCTGCTGGCCCCCGTAGCCAGGGTGTGGCTCAATCCACCCCACCTCTCATACACCCTGCCAAGACTGTGTCGGTCCTAGTTCATGCACCTCAGATCAGGCCTGACCCCATCCCACTACCCCCAATGCCTGCACCTACTCCCATGCTGAGTGGGCAATCACACACACCCAGTACAGAGTCCACCACGGCTCCTGCCCCTAGTGTCCACAGCGGCGTAGGACACTCTGGATCCCCACCCCCTTCCAAGCGCAAGAGGAAGAGTGCACGTCCGGCACAGGCTGATGCCCCAGACACGGCTGCACAGTCCGGCCCATCAAGGAAGCCAAGCTTCACAGACGCCGAACTTAATGCACTTGTTCAGTATGTGTCAGATCATGATAGGGAAATGGTCATCGTTGCAGGGTCCAAGACCACACATGCCAGACGCCAGGCACACTGGCAGACCATTGCTGACAGAATAAGTGCCCTTGGAGTAGTGAGGCGCACAGCTAGTGATTGCCAGAAGCGCTGGAATGACCTTAAGCGCAGGGCAAAGGATAAGCTGGCCTCAAGTCATGCCGCAACCTTGGTGACTGGAGGTGGGTCCCCAGCACAGGAAATAGAACTCACACCACACGAGTCCGTAGCTGGATCCTACGTCACCGAGGGACAACTCCAAGGTGTGGGAGACCTCCCTGATTACGAGGCATCATCCGGTGAGTGCACATGCATGTGTGTATCATCCCTGTGCATGTTGTGTGTGTGAAGCATTCATGTTGGGTGCCTGTCAAGGGGGTGTGTGGCAGAGTTGATAGTGGCACCCATGTGCCTCATCCAGTATGTTCAGTGCAACACCATCTGGCCACAGCACTATCCCTACTGGCAACAGTGCACATATGGGCCAACACCATGGAAGTTGCCCTTGATTAGTAATTTTGTCACTACATTGTTGCTCATACTCCCCTGTCTATTCATCTGATGTCTTACATACCATTCCTCTCCTTTCCCCCAGCCATTCAAGTTTCATCTTCACATGCCTGACATGCAATGATACCACATGCTAATGCGTCCTCTGTATATAAATGCCTACCAACATGCAGTCATAATGTGGATGTAGCCTTGAGATCCACCTCCTTCCTGGGTCCTTTGGTACCGTCTGGTTTCGAGCCCCATTCCCTCACACTCCATGCTGCTCTTCATGGTCCATCTTCCATGACTTCTACAGTTCAGACCATCGTGCCCTACGCACGACACCTGCTTGCCAAAAGTCAAATGAGGGCAGCCTGCCCTCCAATGCGACCCACCCTATTGCTGACCAGTGCATCTGAGCCTACTCTAAGCTAACTCTCACTGACATCTGCTCATACATGCCTTTGCCTGTCCCATAGACCCTTCACATGGTCCCTGTCCTCTCTCCTTGCTCCTCTTCCACCATCATAGGTGGGACCCGTTGGGGTGTACTCCTGGCCTCCTTCCAATCCTCAGATACCACTAATGATGTGCATGGTAATGGGAGCGTCTCAGTCCAAGGCCCTTAGGCCAACCTCAATCTCCTTGAGAAATGCTACCCACATCTCATCAACTTCCTTACCTCTCCTGCTGTCCCCCCTCCTCTCTCCTCATCAATCCTGCACTGCCTCCCTGCACCCTCCCATGAACCTTCTCCGCCTCCCACTCCAACTCCTACACATGCGGCACCTCTGATCTCTAGCACTCCCCGTAAGTCCTACAAGGCTGTCAACCTCCTCCACAATTACACTCCTTTCACTGCGGCTGCATCAGGCATTCCTCCGATAACTGTCACTTACATGAGGTTATGCACCTTGACATCCTTGGTCTCATGGAAACATGTCAGACGGCCAGCTCTGTCTGCATCCTTGACCCTCTCCTTGGCCCGCCACCACTGTGCAGGGGGGGTGTGCCCTTGGCTTCCCTGAGGGTATTCCTGCCACTGTCACACCTACTTAGACCTACTCCACTCTGGAATGGCTTGTGTGAGGTTACTGTCCACCACACCTTGACATTCCAAACAGTGCGTACTGTGTCTGGGAAAACTGGTCAAATGTACTACTTCCTTTCTGAGTGTCCTCACCTCTCCTCCTCACTCATGTCCCCAGACACAGAATTCCTCATCCTTGGTGCGGTACGCATCCACCTGCATGCCTGTTGACGCCCCCACGTGACCTTTCTGTGACCTCAGCAACTCCCTCTCACCCTCTAGACTCCCGTCTGTCCCTACTCATTCTGCAGGGCACACTCTTGATGCTCTGATCTCATCTGACTTTCCCCTCTCCGTCCATCTCTGCACTCCTCTCTCCTGGAGTGATCACATTCTCCTCTCCTCCCAGCTCACCCTCAACACCCCACAGGCAAAGCCACCCTCACCACTGTCACACACCTTCTTTGTATTCCGACCCATGAAGTGTGTGTCAGTCGAGGCTCATGCTGCCAAAATGTCCCCCCCCATCCAGCTCCCCCTTAGGCTCACTCCCATCCTGACAGGGCCCACTCCATGCTCCACTCCATGTCAGGTACACTGGATGTCTTAGCCACGGTCATGACCACCTGTCTGAAGCCCCATGCCAATGCAGAGTCCTGGCATGACTCGGATCTTGGGAACCCAAACCACAGGTGCCGGGTGGCAGAGAGGGAATGTCCTGCATCATGGCCATCCTCTGGCAAACTGGCCTGCCACATGCTCCAAAGGCAATAGCGCCTCACCCTTCTCACCAAGATGAGATCCCCAATCCAAGGGCACATATCTGCGGCATGTGACAACTCTGCAGGACACATAGAAATCTGAAAGGACCTTGCCGAGCCAGAGGCAGTGTGTACCTCCCCTGTCCCCTCCGAGCCCACAGCACAGCATGATTGTCTCTGTACCCCTATAGGCCACCCCCCCAGCACTTGTCTGCGCCTAACACCATCTGCCCTTGACGTCAAGTCCTACTTACCTTGTACAGCACTTCCAGCCGCCACTCCCCCTTGCACTTCATTGTGCCACCCACCCCTGCACTTGCGTGACATGAATGACACCAGCACCAGTAGTATTGTTGACTGGCATCCCCTTCTGCCCCACCACCCCTCAGTGCTCCGCTGCACCTACAAACATTACTTGACCGGTGCTTCACGAATGCAAAATTATTCCGTTACAGGTGTTGGGGAGGTGGAATCACAATGTTTACTGCATTATGTTGATCTAGACAAGGCACTGTGCATCGTTGCCAATTTGGACTAGCAGATCCATGTACAACATGTATACTAATTGATGTGACGATGCAATGTCAGGACCAGAGTGGTTGAAATCCAAAAAAGTAGCCCTCCTCTCCCTCCTCACTTGGTGGCTATGTCACATGCCATGTGTGTGATGGCATGTGCCTTTGACATGGCAATCACCGCCCAATGTGTGATGGCAGTGCTAGGCATCAAGGTGAGCAGGCGTTGCTGTCCAATCAGTACATAGTATGCCCTGAGCCTCCCCTACAGACCCAGTGATGGTGAATGCATAGGAGGACTCCCAGTCATGTAGGACATGTGTCGTAGGACTACTGCCTATGTTGTTCATCAGCCCTTGTTGCATGCCATGGTGCTAATGCCTGTTTCCATTTTTCTCTTTCATGTCTTTGCAGGGGACGAAGCACTTGTTGATGCTGGGGATGTGGTGGTGGAGCCGTCCCAGGAGGGCAACCCGGGCCGACCTACCACAAGTGAGGGACGTGGTGTGTTTGTGGGTGAAAACCCACAAGTGCTGCAGGCCGTGCTGTCGAGGGGTGTCTCTGGGGGTTCCTCCCCCGAGCAGTATTCAGGTGTAGACTCGGAGGATGACACCTATGTGCAGTCGCAGGTGAGTGTTCTTGGGAGAGAATCTCCTCTGTCCGACCCACCTGCAGCCAGGCCATTGGCCTCAATGGGGATGTCAGTGTCGGCAGATCAGCCTCCGGTGGTTACGGATGCAGGGCCACACCACCCAATCTCTGATCCTGTTCCTGGGGCTGCAGATCAGAGAGGGAATGCAGTCCTGCAGCCTGAGGCCTTGCCGGCACAGCAAGGCGCAGTCCGCCTTGCCCCAGGCAGGTGTGGTGCCCGTCAACGTGGTGGCCGTATGCCACCTGGCAATACCGTATGGGAGCAATCCATCTACGGTATGGCCACCCAACAGGCAGCATCATCCGAGATGATTGCACAGGCCATGGATAGGGTGGCCACTTCCATTGTCCCCCCAGAAAGGCTGATGGAGCGACTGGAGCAGGCTACAGAGTCCATCTGCCAGGCACACAGGGAGGATATGTTGGCGTCCAACATGGACAGGCGGGCGGCACTGGCGACTCTGGGGGAATCACTTTCCATGGAGTCCCAGCGCCACAGGGAAGCCCTGAGGGAAGAACTCCGTCACCTCAGGTCGACCCTGTTAGAGCTTGAGGCTTCATCCCATAGAAGGACAGAGGAGCAGCTGGAGCGTCTGACACGGACGCTCTCGGCCGAGATGCAGGCAACTCGTGCGGAGGTCAGGTCATCCCGGGAGTTACTGCATGGGGACCTCCGCATGATTATAACCCAGAACCAGAACTACCAGACCCGCCTGCTTGCAGCCATGGAGGAGCAAACTCGTGCTTTGCGTGGGCTGCCTCCCATTGTCACACCATCTTCTGAGGCAGCTCCCCCACCTCCAGAGTCAGCTGCAGGGTCTGGGCAGAGCCATAGCGACTCATCTCCCACAACAGAGTAGCCGTGTGGGCCACGAGCCTATGGGGTGTTTTCCTTTCCCATGATCCACACAGGTGGATTGTGGCGTGCATCCTGTCCTCGGACCTCATAGGTGGCCCCCCCCCCCCGCCGGCCCTTTCATGGCCATTTTTTCTCTTTTTCATTTTTATTTTGCAAGAGTGTTGCCTTGTGTGGGTACCTGGGCATACACTGTATTGTGGCTGGGCACATGCAGGCTTGTCCTGAGTTTGGTTTCGATGCTTGGGTAGCAGACATCCACACCCCTCCTGCTTCCCTTTCCATGGGCTTGCAAAGGGTGTGCCCAAGTGACAGCAAATTACACGGTGACATTGGACTCCCATGAGCTGTTGGCCAGTCCATAGTCAATACTGTGTAGACATTCATAGTGTTCATTGTTGTTGCACCTAACTATGCATGATGGTATGATATGTGCCTCTACTTACATATGTTGCTCATGTTTTGCAGGTATTTCACACAGATCTTCACAAGGGCATACTCTCTGGAGTCACACTACATGTCGGTAGATGTGCACTGACACTTTTGCATGGCGCCATCACTGTACACCTGGACGGTGAGGACATACCAGCAGATTCAGGTAATGAGACTACCATTGATTACATGCAATGTGTCTTGTTTGGGTGGGCTTCAGGGTGGGTTGGTGTGTAATTTGATAGAAATTACTCTTACACAGGTGTGTAGTAGTGGGCCCAGGGCGGTTAGCTGCTCAAGTGCGGCTATGTTCCATTTTGGGCACTGCTATTTGTGACACTGGTGTCATGTTGTGATGGCCAGTTTGTTTGCTGTCACATACCATGACATGGTGTCCTCAGTGGCGGGACTGTGAAGGGAGTGGGTGACATGGCAATGTTGTCATGTAGTGAATCGCCTGTGGCAATGCATTTTAGATTGATGGAGTTGTGTCTTTGCATTGTGATGCATAGCTGGTGTATGTGTAGCTAGGGGTGCACACATATTGACACTTCCATGTTAACAATCTCAGGCTGATGTGTATCTGACAGTTCATTGTCAAGTAATTTGCAGACATTGTCAGGTAGAGTCATCATTGATTGTCAGATGGCATGTGCCAGAGCAGTGTGCACTAGCCAGCACTGTGATTCCTAGGTGAAGAAGTTGGCCACCAGTTGCGTACGGGCTGCCTCCCCCCGTGCCCTTTCCCCTCCCATGCGCAGCGGGCGTGCATGTGGTTGTGGATGTGGGGGCACCACCATGTCCACGGGCAGGCCCCGGCGTGTTGCAACGTTGTGCAGGACACATGCTGCCACTATGATCCTGCACACTATTCGGGGAGCATATAACAGCTGCCCGCCAGAACGGTCAAGGGAGCGAAAGCGTGACTTCAGCACTCCGAATGTGCGCTCCACTATGCCCCGTGTAGCAATGTGGGCTGTGTTGTACCTTACCTGGGGTGGCGTGGTGGGGTTCCGGATTGGGGTCATCATGTGGGGGCTGATAGGGTAGGCACTGTCCCCTGCGGAGGTGGTGATGGGTATCATTAGTGGTGTTGTGTCATGACCCAGTATCTGACATGCATGCATGTGGAGTGGCATTCATGCTCACCAAGCAGCCATGTATCTCCATGCTGGCCAGCCTCTAGGTCCCGGCATAGGGTAGACATTCTGTAGATGAAGCTGTCGTGGGTGGACCCTGGATAGTTGGCATATACTGATGTGATGATTCCCTTGCCATTGCATACAACTTGGACGTTGATGGAATGCCAGTGCTTGCGGTTTCTATAGATGTGCTCTGTTGCCCTGGGAGGACGTAGAGCCACATGTGTGCAGTCAATAGCACCAAGCACTTTGGGGATTTGAGCCACACCATAGAATTCCTGGGTGCACGTCCGCCTTTCTGCATGAGTCCTGGGGAGATATATGTGCCTGCGGACTGAGGGCCGTGCAGTGATGATGTTCAAGACCTGGTGTAGGCAGCGTGACTGCGTGGCCTGTGACACACCACCCACTATGGCACTTGTCCGCTGAAAGGATCCAGTGGCCAAGAAGTGCAGTACATTCAGGACCTTCTGCAGGGGGCTGAGTGCTTGGGAGCACAGGGTGGGTGATGTGAGGTCATCCTCCCACTCACTGACCAGGTCCAGTATGATGTGTGCTGGAAACCTGTACCTCCCATACACCTGGTCATCAGGCATCCCGAATAGGCTGGTTCTGGGTGTGAATATTCTGGCCCTGACTCTCCTCCTCATCCTCCTTTGGTAGCCCACTGCCACTGCTGCTAGGAACGGTATGTTCATCCTGGCATCTGGCTTGTTTATTGAAAAGTGCGCAAATTAATGCCTTGCGCGTGTAGTAGGCAGCGTGTGAGCCTCGCACCCCTGGAATCGAGTTCCCACTCCAATCGCGTGTATATATTCCCACGCTGCAGGCATACAGGTGCGCTGACGTACTTGCCTGTGTAAGGGGCCGCGCGGCCCTGAAATACACGTACATAGGCCAATGGCGTGTACGCGCACTTTTGGCCAATTACACGCGATGAAATACACGTACATAGGCCAATGGCGTGTACGCGCACTTTTGGCCAATTACACGCGATGAAATACACGTACATAGGCCAATGGCGTGTACGCGCACTTTTGGCCAATTACACGCGATGAAATACACGTACATAGGCCAATGGCGTGTACGCGCACTTTTGGCCAATTACACGCGATTACACTCAGACGTGCAGGATTTCCACGTGTGCTCCGTCTTCACGTGCTGAGTGGGGAACGCCCGTGCGGATCACGTCAGACGCGCTCACGCGATGAGGGACTCTGGTCCAATAGAATCGCGTATGCGTGCTGACGCACTTACGCGCTAAGGGCCTTTCCTCGGATTTCACGCTGACGTGCAGGAATTTCACGTGCCAAATCACTCCGTATCAAGCTGGCCACCCGAAAACACACGGAACACCACGCTCCTGCCCCGAAGGCCGAGTTACTGCCCCCCAAGTGCCCTGAGCAGCCTCCCACGTGCTATCTGCTGCTGCCTGCCTGCCTGCCTGCCTGCTGCCACCACCGTGCCCTGCCATTTGGTGCCTGCACATCAGCCATCTGCAGGGGTCCAGTTGCTGTGTCCACCCCTGCTGGAACTGAAGACTCCCAACTGGGATTACATCGCTCCACAGCCCAGCCCCAGGACCCAGTTGCCCACCCACACCTGCCTCTGGGGTTGCCATGTCGGGCACTTCTACATCTGGCACCAGTGGCAACCCCAGGCCAGAGGGGCAGAGGGGCACCAGCTTCACTGCCACCGAAGTTGGTGTCCTGGTGGAGCATGTCCTGGGGCAGTATGATGCCCTCTTTGGATCGTCCCGCGCCAGCAAGGAAGGACGGGAGAGGATCTGGGCCGACTGTGTGGTTGCCATCAACGCGGAGGGGGTGGCAACCCGCAACGTCTTGAAGATCAAGAAGCGCTGGGAGGACTTGAGGTCCAGGACCCTTGTGAAGGCCCGGCGCCTCGTGGAGGGGGGCCGGGGCCACATGAGTACCATCCAGAAGAGGGTCCTGGAACGCGTACGCCCAGCGCTCCACGCCCAGATCCTTGAGAGGGAGACCCGTCTGGAGTTGAGCGGTAAGTGTCCAAGCATCACTGTGTGAGACAGGGCATGTTGCGGTGAGCTGGTTCTATGATACTTGCCTGTATGTGTGCCATGTGCCATATATGCATGTATGTGTGCTGGGACATCATGGTACTGCCTGTGCGACCAGTGATGTGTGACCCACATGGTTGTTGCATGTGTAGAAATGCGGCATGGGGAGCACTATGCAGATTTGGGACATGAGAGCATGGCAGTCTCTGTACCTGGACATGGATGGGGGTGAGGATGGGTGCTGATGCCAGGTACATATATGGTAGCCATGTCTGTGTGCCTGACCTGCATGTCTGTGACTTGTGCATGCCATGGATGCATGACTCATGTGTGTGACAATGCACAGATTCAGTGACGCACCCACCTTACCCTTGTTTTGCCTGTGTTTGGTGTGATTGTGGCCAGATGGATGTGACTGAGGTGTAGTGTGTGCATGTGATATGCATGAGCCATGATGCATGTGAGTTACATTTCATTGAATGTTTCAATTGTCATTTGGACATGCATGGAAATGTGCATGGCATGCACCATGCCTGTTACTGTGTGTGTTTCGCCTGCACTGACCCATGTGTTGTGGAGGGACATGATGGAAGTGTACTTTGACAGGGGTGCTCATCTGCTATTGCTTCCTGTCTAGGGGACCATTGTACAGTAGCCTGATGCTTGTGTTCTTTGTCTCCCTCTACACAGCGGCTAGTGAAGAAGAGGGCGGAGACGGCGCTGTGGAGCAAGGCGGCGGGGATGCCCCCACGGCTGCAGCGGAAGGGGTGGGTGAGCCCCCACAGGGGCCTGCTACGGCGGGAGACGGTGAGGAGCCATCCAGGTTGGTGGTTTGCACAGAGGAGGAGGAGGCCGACACTGGTGCACACATGGGCCCTGGTGGGAGCATCCCTGCTGGTGCAAGTGGTGCAGTCCAGGGCCAGGGGCAGGAGGCAGCACAGGTCACCGTGGAGGGGCCTGTGCATGTCGCTGTCCCTGACCCTGTGAGTGCACCACCATGCACCAGCAGGGATGCCCCGTCCCAGGCCCGTCCGCAGGTAGAGGGGATGTCCATGTCAACTGACTCCCCTCCACCTGCGGCCGTGGGAACCCCTGGCCGCGTGGAGCAGGTCCTGATTGGGGTCGCGATGCGCACGGCTGTGATTCGTGATGCCGTGCGTGCTTCCCGGGAGGAGCACGCACGTCATCACGAAGTGCACCGTGCCGACGTGGCCCAATTGGGATCGGCCATGTTCGGGGGGTTCCTGCATGTGTTGGCCAATCTGACGGCCCTCTCCTCCTCTGTGCAGGCTATCCACCAGTCGTTCTCCTTGCCGTCTTCCGGCCCAGATGCCACCATGGCCCCCTGTGGACCTGCCCCAACCAATGCAGCCAGCTCGGTGGGGATCCCATCCCTGCCGCAGTTGGGAGTCGGAGGTCCAGCAGGGGTGGACGACACAGCAAGTGGACCCCAGCAGATGGAAGATGTGCCGGCATCATCGGGCAGGGCACGTGCACGACGGCGTCGGTGGTTACCATCAGCCTGGATGCCGTCGTGCTGGCAGAGGCAGTGGCGTCGCAGGCAGCAGCGGGCTCGACGTGGGAGGCATCATGGCTCAGGGCCATCAAGATCGGAGGGGCAGGCATCGGCCGGAGGGCAGGGCAACCCTGGCATGGCGGTGTGTTCCGTGTGGGAGGAGTTTGGCCAGCGGATAGATGCGGAGCGGCAGCGGGCGGAAGAGGAGCGGCTCGCCATGGCCAGGGCGGAGATCTCCATGCATCAGGCATTGAGGCGGGCTGCGTGCCTCGAGGAGGCTCGCAGGGAATTTGGAGAGCACATGGGGTTGTCCCTGCGAGACCTCGGGGCCAGGACTGAGTCCCGCCTCCAGGACATAGACATGGAGTTCGAGGATGCCCTGGCCAACATCACCAAGTGAGCCGCAGGACTAGCCCGCTGCCTCTGTATATAGTTTTTTAGTTAGTTAGTGCTAGGTTTCCTTTATTTGAAATTTTTTTTTGGACCGCTTGGACAATGGCCACTTCTTTGTACATATTTTTTTAGATAGTTAGTATTAGGTTTAATTAGTGCTGTTGGGCTCATGGACCCTTGAACAATCCTGTAAATATAGTTATTTTTTTTGTGAGATAATTTATTTTTACTTTCATATTGGTCACACCATGACGTAATGGTTTATGTTTCATTTCATTCTACTTGTGTTTACTTTGGACAAAATCGATTCTTTTTTCTATCCTTTGTTTTTTGGTTTCTCATTTTTGTTCCCGGACATGGACCTTTTATTTGCTTTCCCAGATAGTTGTCAGAGTTTACTTTATTTTTATTTCTTAATACATTTTTATATTATCTTACACTTGTGTCATTTTTTCTTTGATTTCTTACATGCCATGATATGGGTTTTGACATTGACTTGCACCCATTGTGTATGTGTGTGTGGCGGACATGTGTTCTTTTGCTTAGTTGCCTTTGGGGTTGTGTCATGTGATTGCATTCACTATGTGGGTGCATGCAATCCTTGCCTGGGTGTTTGTGCTGGGTATGCTGGTCATTACTGCCATTATTGTGTATCGTCAGGACCAGGGGCCAGGGGGACATGGGTGGGGGCCTGGTGGAGGGTGCCCCAGGTGGATGGGGGGTTGGGGGTGGTGGGAGACATGGCTTGCCCATGGGTGGGGTCCTGCTGGCAGGTTGCCCACAGTGCTGGGGGTGGGGGTGGTGGGAGACATGGGTTGCCCATGGGTGGGGGCCTGCTGGCAGGTTGGCCACTGTGCTGGGGGTGGGGGTGGTGGGAGACATGGGTTGCCCATGGGTGGGGGCCTGCTGGCAGGTTGGCCACAGTGCTGGGGGTGGGGGGGGTGGGAGACATGGGTTGCCCATGGGTGGGGGCCTGCTGGCAGGTTGCCCACAGTGCTGGGGGTGGGGGTGGTGGGAGACATGGGTTGCCCATGGGTGGGGGCCTGCTGGCAGGTTGCCCACAGTGCTGGGGGTGGGGGTGGTGGGAGACATGGGTTGCCCATGGGTGGGGGCCTGCTGGCAGGTTGCCCACAGTGCTGGGGGTGGGGGTGGTGGGAGACATGGGTTGCCCATGGGTGGGGGCCTGCTGGCAGGTTGCCCACAGTGCTGGGGGTGGGGGTGGTGGGAGACATGGGTTGCCCATGGGTGGGGGCCTGCTGGCAGGTTGCCCACAGTGCTGGGGGTGGGGGTGGTGGGAGACATGAGCAGGTGTGCAGGGTAGTTCCCTGTGGTGTGTGCTGCCTGCAGGGGCCGTGGAGGGTGTACAGGTAATGCCTGGGAGCACACAGCCAAATCGCGTGTGCAACTTCCCGCGCACCCCTCGATTCCACGTTCCCTGCCATATCGCGTGTGGGACTTCCCGCGCGCCCCTGAAATCCACGTACCCGGCCATTTCGCGTGTGCAACTTCCCGCGCACCCCTCGATTCCACGTTCCCTGCCATATCGCGTGTGGGACTTCCCGCGCGCCCCTGGAATCCACGTACCCGGCCATATCGCGTGTGCAACTTCCCGCGCGCCCCTGAAATCCACGTACCCGGCCATTTCGCGTGTGCAACTTCCCGCGCACCCCTCGATTCCACGTTCCCTGCCATATCGCGTGTGGGACTTCCCGCGCGCCCCTGAAATCCACGTACCCGGCCATATCGCGTGTGCAACTTCCCGCGCGCCCCTGAAATCCACGTACCCGGCCATTTCGCGTGTGCAACTTCCCGCGCACCCCTCGAATCCACGTTCCCTGCCATATCGCGTGTGCAACTTCCCGCGCACCCCTCGATTCCACGTTCCCTGCCATATCGCGTGTGGGACTTCCCGCGCGCCCCTGAAATCCACGTACCCGGCCATATCGCGTGTGCAACTTCCCGCGCGCCCCTGAAATCCACGTACCCGGCCATTTCGCGTGTGCAACTTCCCGCGCACCCCTCGAATCCACGTTCCCTGCCATATCGCGTGTGCAACTTCCCGCGCACCCCTCGATTCCACGTTCCCTGCCATATCGCGTGTGGGACTTCCCGCGCGCCCCTGAAATCCACGTACCCGGCCATTTCGCGTGTGCAACTTCCCGCGCACCCCTCGATTCCACGTTCCCTGCCATATCGCGTGTGGGACTTCCCGCGCGCCCCTGAAATCCACGTACCCGGCCATATCGCGTGTGCAACTTCCCGCGCGCCCCTGAAATCCACGTACCCGGCCATTTCGCGTGTGCAACTTCCCGCGCACCCCTCGAATCCACGTTCCCTGCCATATCGCGTGTGCAACTTCCCGCGCACCCCTCGATTCCACGTTCCCTGCCATATCGCGTGTGGGACTTCCCGCGCGCCCCTGAAATCCACGTACCCGGCCATATCG
Source organism: Ambystoma mexicanum (assembly GCF_040938575.1). Classification (NCBI taxonomy): domain Eukaryota; kingdom Metazoa; phylum Chordata; class Amphibia; order Caudata; family Ambystomatidae; genus Ambystoma; species Ambystoma mexicanum. The sequence goes on from NC_090938.1 coordinate 273,195,962, forward strand.
CGTGTGCAACTTCCCGCGCGCCCCTGAAATCCACGTACCCGGCCATTTCGCGTGTGCAACTTCCCGCGCACCCCTCGAATCCACGTTCCCTGCCATATCGCGTGTGCAACTTCCCGCGCACCCCTCGATTCCACGTTCCCTGCCATATCGCGTGTGGGACTTCCCGCGCGCCCCTGAAATCCACGTACCCGGCCATTTCGCGTGTGCAACTTCCCGCGCACCCCTCGATTCCACGTTCCCTGCCATATCGCGTGTGGGACTTCCCGCGCGCCCCTGAAATCCACGTACCCGGCCATTTCGCGTGTGCAACTTCCCGCGCACCCCTCGAATCCACGTTCCCTGCCATATCGCGTGTGGGACTTCCCGCGCGCCCCTGAAATCCACGTACCCGGCCATTTCGCGTGTGCAACTTCCCGCGCACCCCTCGATTCCACGTTCCCTGCCATATCGCGTGTGCAACTTCCCGCGCACCCCTCGATTCCACGTTCCCTGCCATATCGCGTGTGGGACTTCCCGCGCGCCCCTGAAATCCACGTACCCGGCCATTTCGCGTGTGCAAATTCCCGCGCACCCCTCGATTCCACGTTACCTGCCATATCGCGTGTGGGACTTCCCGCGCGCCCCTGAAATCCACGTACCCGGCCATTTCGCGTGTGCAACTTCCCGCGCACCCCTCGATTCCACGTTCCCTGCCATATCGCGTGTGGGACTTCCCGCGCGCCCCTGAAATCCACGTACCCGGCCATTTCGCGTGTGCAACTTCCCGCGCACCCCTCGATTCCACGTTCCCTGCCATATCGCGTGTGGGACTTACCGCGCGCCCCTGAAATCCACGTACCCGGCCATTTCGCGTGTGCAACTTCCCGCGCACCCCTCGATTCCACGTTCCCTGCCATATCGCGTGTGGGACTTACCGCGCGCCCCTGAAATCCACGTACCCGGCCATTTCGCGTGTGCAACTTCCCGCGCACCCCTCGATTCCACGTTCCCTGCCATATCGCGTGTGGGACTTACCGCGCACCCCGGTATGCACGCACACGTTTATTTTTTCTCTCTGCGCGTGTCTGTGTTTGTGGGTACCCCTTTGTACGTCATTTGTCCAGGAGGGCAACAGTATTGTACATTGGTTATGTCTGTATATAGGTGCTATTTGTTGGCGCGCCTTTTAGCGCACATTTCTTGCAGGCGCAGACACGCTACCGCCTGCTTTCTTGTGGCGGTCGTGTTTGTGCCTGTTTGTGCCTGTGCGCTGCTTTGAGCGTGCGCTTTTTTGCCCTATTCTATTCCATGAATACGTGTTGTATGCGAGCGTGTGGGCGTTCCGCGCACTTGCCTCCTGAACTTTCCCCGTGCCGCCCACATTCTTCCCCATTCCGAGTGTTGTGCCCCATTTTATTCCCCATTCCGAGTGTCCCGCCCTGTGTTCCGCCTACTTTAGAGCTGTGCGCTGCGCTCGGAGTGATGGCGCAGTGGCCGTGGCGCACGACGTTGGTTGACCTGTGCGCCGGCCTGCGCCGCGCGCTTTTTCGGCGCACGTCCTCTGCTTTTCTTGCGCACGGACTTCCATGAATCGACGTGCGCTGGTTTCCCTGCGCTTTGCGCTGATTTTCGGCGCAGCGCACGTATTGGCCCCTCTGCGCCGGGATTTTCGGCGCACATTTATTCCATGAATCGGCCTGATAATCTTCCAATGCACATATTTTAGACAGAGTTTCCTCCTCTCGATAGGTGAGATTCTTTTTGAAGTCACTTTTTGTTTTTCTGAATTTTTTAAGGTCGTTGATAACCAAATCCTGGAAGGCTTCAATGCTGCCGCCAGGATTAAACATGGGGTTGAAACGTGATTTTAGTTTAAGATCGCTTTTGCAGGGCCAATCAGTGCTAATGTTCATAAGCTCCCATTGTGGGTCACTTATGTCTTCATCTTCCTGCCATTCTGTTTCCAAATGGATGAGATCTCTCAATACATTCATACCTTCTATGGCCAAGGGTGTATGGCCAATGCGTGGTTCATCTTCTTTTGAATTTGATGGATTGGAGGCAAAAAATTTCTTCAGGCGTATCTTGCGCATATATTTATCAAAATCAATTCTTGTTTCTGCGTAATTGTAAGGGGCAGAGGGACAAAAATTCAAACCAAGTTTTAGCACATTTTGTTCTTCTAACGAGAAATTACGTGATGTTAGATTAATAATGGACATGTCTGGTGCATTACTTGGTGTTATCATCAGTTTTTTGTCCCAGAGCGTGTTTGTCTGTCTGTTTTGTCCATTTGTGCGGCATTTGAGGCGGTTGCTCCTCCTTGTTTTTTTGTTCCTCGAGACTTGGTTGATTGCCCTCGTCCTCTGCCTCTTGTTTTTTTGTTGATACTGCTGCTTCTGCCATCCATTCCTAAGAGTCTCATCTCTTCTAAAAAATTCAGCTTTCTTTGGGGCTGTTCATTTTCACTTTCTGTAGTATCAGCATCTGAGGATGATCTTGCGCTGGATGCTTGATTCTCTGCATTCGACATTATGGTTGGGAGTTTTTGTCTTAAGGTGTCAAATCTTTTTGCAAATGTAAACACTCTCCCTTTCTCATAATCGTCTTTGTCTCGCAGGAATTTGCGCTGTTTCCGCAACTTTATTTCCTCCTCAAATGTTTTTAGCCCCTTTTCCATGTTTATTCGGATAGCTTTGCCTTCTTCACTCTGATTGGTATTTTTTAAATGTTCTTCAATCTCTTGTATTTTAAGAAGTGCTTTTTGCCGATCAATCTTTGCATACTTTATTAAAATGTTAAGAAATGTTACTGAACATTTATTACTTGATTCACCCCATTCTTCGAGCATTTTGGGGTCCTGCTCTTCAAAAGTCGGTGTTATGAGTATGCGTAATCCTCTGGGAACCCGTCCCATGTCAACATAGTTTTGTAATGAGAATTCTTCCCACCATTTGCTGATCTCCTTTCTTTGGAGTTTTTACAGTTCTCTAAGGAGTTTTATTTCTTCATTGCATTGTGCATCCGGTGGTTTGTTACTGGGCTTACTTGTGGTGGCACTGGTTTGTTTTTCACAAAATAAAAACATCGCTTGCTCCTTACGTGCACTTTCTCTCTCCTTTTGTGTTGACATATTTTGATTTAAAGTGCCTGACAATGGCTGCCTTTCTCTCCAGAGAATATAATTCTCACTTCCCAAGCAAAGTTTTCTTTAAACATAAAATGCTTTGAAAACAATCCATAAACGGATGCCCAGTTAGGGTGAAGCCCAATTCAATAAGAAACACAGTATCCCCGTATCCACAGTTTTGGACTTACCACAATGAATGGATGTTCCTCCACCCTCCGATGGTAATGGTTCGTCCACTCACATATGTGGCGAGTCCGTCTCTGCGAGCGGGTACTGAGGCTTCACTTTAGCAGATAATTTCTGGATCATCTGGAGCAAAAGCCTGCAGCTCTTTAAAGAGAAAAAGTAGATGCTGCACTATGCTTTCAAATGCGGGAGCGGGTGCACGTTCCAACGCCGTTTTCTCCTCGGCGTGTTAGTATCCAAAAAGAATCCCCGTACCGAGGTACAAGCAAAAATGGATGGCACTCCAGGAAGAGGTTTGGATTTAAGCAGTCCTTTCCAAACACAGAGTTAGGAAGCCAGGATGTTACAGGCACGAAATAAACTTTAATAATTATGATGTCCAGGACAGAGAAAGAAACACGAAAAAAGTATTCTCCTCATGTATATGTTTCATGTGCTGTGAGTGAACCGCAAATGAATTACTGTAAGAACATATTTGAAGTATAAGTCTACAATATAGTACTTTTTTATTTCTTTGTTCCTAGGTATTACTGGCTAAGATATGTCAGTAAAGGAAAAAAGAGGGAGCCAGACATGTGATTAGTCTTAGCAATGCACGTTGTTGGCGCGAGTTATGGTTGCTTAGCATAATATTTCATACGTTTTTAGGAGCCCAACTTAACCATAACGTCCCTTTAACAAAGTTCTTTTACTGAATATATATATATATATATATATATATATATATATATATATATATATATATATATATATATATATATATATATATAAAAACATTAAATGTTAATGTGATTATTTTAAGTAAGTGCCTTTATTTCAAAATCTTGAAAAAGTATTTTTCGATTGAAATTGTTGGTACATATGCTTTTAGATTCTCAAACTATTTGTAAAAAATCTAGGTAAACTGTTTATTACAACTAATTATACATCAACTGAAAATAATGTGATCACATAATTGAATATTTACAATACAACATATGCAAGAAGTAATATTTACATTGTTAAAATGTATCTTGACTACAGAACGCAGATTTACGGAACAATAACTATCAGCTTTGTGGCTGATATTAATCAAACATTCTTACCGGGCAGAATTCTTAGGGGCACTAATGTATGGATGTAGTAGCCCCACTTAATTTGCCCACATTGCCCATTGACTATTTGCTTGTAACGCTACACCCTCTGTTGCTCTGGTTCACATGTACATGGTGGATCACATTTATTTACCATTCATGTTACGCAAGACACAAGAAGAAGTTGTGTTTGTGCACATGATGGTAATGTAGCTATGAGGACTGCCCCATAACAAGTGAGCTAAAGACACTGAGGGTCTGATTCATGGAATTTTGTACCACGGTGCAAAGGCACTTTGCACTACTGCAAAGTCACTTTGCACTGTCAACACATACCCTAATTCATGGAACCGTACAAAGTGTCTTTTTGCAGTGCAAAGTCACATTGTACTGCAAAAAATGGCGTTGCATGGATTTTGCACTAACTTAGCAGTGCAAAAATACACTTTGCACAGTTGGATGATTCAGGGTGTATGTTGGCAGTGCAACATGATTTTACAGTAGTGTAAACTCACTTTGCATTGTGCTAAAAATTCCATGAATCTGGCCCCGAGTGTACTTGACAATTATTGTACTGACATATGGCACTTTGTTTTAAACTTTGCTGCAAATCTGAATTTATGGAAGCAGAAGTAACAGCGTGGGGTGTCATCGATTGATACAGGGAAGTATAGGTAATAAGCCTGACCAATAACATGCATGTTATTGTTGAGCACGAGGTGGAGCAGCTTCTCTTGCACGCTAAAACTATTCAGAAATGGCCAGGCAAGTTGGTGAAAAAGATGGCATCGCAGATGCACAAATTCAGATCACAATCTACCAAAGGCTTATGGACAACATTGTTAGGCCACATTGAAATCCAGGGTGACAGAAAAGGTCACCCAAATGCATGCTTTACTTTTGTTCACACAGAACATACACATGTGGCCTTTGCTCAACTTCATCATACTGTGGAGACCCTCACCCACTCCCACTGTGCAGGGGATCACCCCTTTACCCACCAAGCTTAACCATCTCTATATGTTGCATATGATTTATGAAATGTGTTTGTGCGTCTTTATTATGCACTGAAGGTGAATAGTGAATAGTTCTTTATTTATTATGACATTTATAGCAATGCACAAAGGCCATGGGCATCAATGCGCTAGTTGCAGAAGTGCAGAGTATATTAAAAACAATGTGCGAGAACCTATTGACATGGTTATAGCATAATAGTACACTGTGTTAACATACTATGTTGAGCGCCTGATGGTGTGGGGGGCTACTTCAGGTGTGCAAACAGGTATAGACACAATAAGTATGATATGATATGATAGGTTATTTATAACGCGCTTAATACCTAGAGGTTTCTAAGCGCGGACCCGGGGATTGAACCTGTGGTGTTCCGTGTCGTCTTGCTTCCAAGGCGAGCATGTTGTCCCTGAGCATCCTCCCCAGACAAGTACACAGTCTTGCAAAGCCTCACCTCATGGTGCGGGTGGGTACTTGAGATGAGCATAAACACACGGGAGCCATAATTAGTGTGAGCACGCAATCTGAGCCAGTCTCACCTCATGGTACAGGGAGCTGGTACAGGTGCTTAGTATGTTGATGTAAACATAAACATGCAATTGCAGAAGATGTCACCTACTTAGTAAATTGGAGACTGTAAAACAAGGGCACCTGATCTCAAATCCTAGCTTCTCCATGACCAAATAATGTGATTTTTGGCAAATCACTTCTACTCGTATGGTCTTATTTTCCTTAACTGATCAAATTGCGAAACGCCTAAAAGTGATGTAGTTCAGTTTGCAAACAAACAAGTTGAATCAATTACCACTACAATGCACAGTTGTCACATCCAGAATATGTCCATTTCACCCCCTTTCTGGCACCAGCTACACTCTCTTTCCATTCAAGGCCCTCTTTGGTGTTCTTTACAACAGGGCTCCCTGTCTTCAATCTGCCACTCCTGGGTGCCATGACTGACCTAATGGTACAAGATTGCCCCAGAGTAAATAAACCTTCACTTGACATATGATGAAACACCTGGCCATGTTTACCTGGCATGGCTACCTCCTGTTCTTGCTCTGCCTCCAGTCTTGGCTAACTCCCTGCCACTACTTCCCAACTTAGTTTAACCCCACGGCAGACTCTTCCACTAACTTTCTCCTCCCTCCTCCCCACCCCTGTCTTCCTGGAAACCTTCTGCTTCTCCAACTGCCCAAATTCTGTGGCCCTCCACGCCTGCCCCCTCTAAGGACCTACTCGCCTCCTTCCGCTTCCCAGTGCTCTACCACCTTTAACTTCTCCCTTGCCCAACTACTCCCTCCAGTGCTACTCCTAGTTTCTTCCCCCTTCCTATTAGACTCCCCACTACACCTTCTCCCTCTCCTCCTCCTTCTCCTCTACACCCACCTTCCCTTCCCTACCTCTTTATCCCTCTCCTCCCTCTCTCTCCCCCTGTTATGCTTTTGGCCATATCTCTTCCCCTCCTTCCTCTCTACCCTTCCCCCTCCCTCTTTCCTCTCTCCACCTCCCCTGTCCTCTCCTACTCTCCTTCTCCCTCCTCCTCGTGTCCATTCCCCTCTTTAATCCCCTCCCCCTCTCTTCCAGTACTACACCTTCCCTCTCTCACCGTCCAAATCTTCTCTATCCCCCATCTTCTCTGTCCAACCCTCCTCCCTCATCAACATTGCTCTCTGGAATGCTAGATCCCTCTGCAATAAAACTGCAGCAGTTCTAGACATGTTCCTCCATCTCAACCTTCATTTCCTTTGCCTTACTGAAATCTGGATCCCTCCTCACAACACTACAGTCCCTGCTTCCCTAACCACTTCTTGCTCCTCCTTCTCCCATATCTCCCGTGCTACTGGCCATGGCGGAGGTATTGGCCTCCTCTTCCACCCCAAATACCTTTCCCCTCCCTCCTCTCTAACTCTTACTTCTTTCCCCTCTTTTAGGTTTCTTTACAAATCCTTCTTCTCTCCACACCCAATCTCCTTTCTAATCATATATCGACCCCCTGACCCTCCCTCTTCCTTCTATGATAACCTCAATCACCTCCTTTCTCTCATCTCTCCCTCTCCCTCTCCTGTAACTGTCCTCGGCAACTATAATCTTCACATCCCTTCTCCCCCTCACTCCTTTCCCCTTTCATCCATCCTCGAATCCTACCTTCTTTCCCCTCTTCCTTCCTCTCCTACTCACTCCTCTGGCTCCATACTTGACCGTATCTTCAACTCTTCCTACCTCTCCTCTACAGTCTCTACACTTCCTGTCTATCTCTCTGATCATGCTTTACTCTCCTTCTCCCTTACTCCCCTTCCCCTTCCTTCTTCCCCTAAGCCTTCCCCTTCCATCTTCTCACGACATGACCTTCGTAGCTTTGATCCCTCCCTCTTTCTCGAAACTTTCTCGATCCCTCAACCTCCTCCACCCTTTCTCCCTCTGACATTGCAAACTTCTTCTCCTCCAAGATTCTGGCCCTTTGGCAAAAAATCAATTCCTCTTCTTTCTACCCATCCCCCTTCTCCCTTCCCCCTCTCTACCTGCATGACTGACTTCTCCCCTGTCTTCCCTTCTGACATCTCCATCCTCCTTTCCAAAGCCCACCCCTCGTCTGCTCCAACTGACCCTTTCTCCTCCCTTCTTATTCCTAAGATCTACCCTCTTCTTCTTCCCTACCTAACTTCCTTCTTCAACACCTGCCTTTCCTCGGCCACCTTCCCCTCTGCTTTCAAGCATGCCACTATCATTCCTATTCTGAAGAAACCTTCTGCTTATCCCCTGCTCACCTCTAATTTCCGTCCCATCTCACTTCTCCCATTCCTCTCCAAACTTCTTGAGCACCTCGCCTACTCGCAGCTCTCAACCTTTGTCTCTAATCTCTCTCTCCTTCCCCCTTCTCAATCTGGCTTGCAGCCCTAAAGACTCTCCTGAAACAGCCCTCACATACATCCTTAACTCCCTCCTCTCCGCTCGTCACTCTAAGCAATCCTCTGTCCTTATTCTTCTTGATCGCTCAGCTGCCTTTGACACTGTCGATAACCCCCTTCTTCTCAACACTCTCTCTTCCTTCGTATTCAAAGTCTCTGTACTCAACTGGCTATCCTCTTACCTCTCCTCCCGCTCTTTTACTGTCTCCTGGGGAGGCCACTCCTCTCCAACCCAGCCTCTGGAATACAGAGTACCCCAAGGCACGGTGCTTGGCCCTTTCCTATTTTCACTCTACACCTCCCTCCTCGCCCCGGTCATCTCCTCATTTGGCATCTCTCACCACTTCTATGTGATGATACGCAGCTCTTTCTTTCCTTCTCTTCCTTCTCTCCTGACCTCCACCTTAAACTCTTTGTCTTACTGCCATTAAAAACTGGATGTCTTTTCGCTTTCTTTCCCTTAACTCTGACAAAACTGAGGTAGTTTTCTTCCCCTCCAACTCCCTTCCCCCTCCTTTCATTCATTTTCCGCCCTCTAATATTACTTTCTCCCCCATGCTCGCAACTTAGGCATTTACTTTGACTCCTCCCTCACTTTTTCCCATCATATCTCTCTCTCACCTCTTGTGCCTGTCACTACCACCTCTATAATATTCG